>NW_028277048.1:14556000-15188000 GCF_059951505.1 Python bivittatus | reverse complement strand
GTTCAGCTCTCCCACTTCGTCTAACTCACTGCACTATCAGCTCTGCTTCCTGCGGCCCTCAGAGGCCATTTTTCTTTAGAAGAAAGGGACAGACCAGCCCCAGAAACAAAAAGGTTGCCTATTCCTGGGCACTCCAATATTGTCACATCCAGAATGCTTGTCCCTCCCATCAACCCTGTGAAGATCATTCAGGCTCTCTCCTATCCTGCAAGCCAGGCTTTTGACAGATATGAAAAGGGGAGGAGAGGTAAGGACAAAGTAGCTATAGAGCATTCTTCCAAATTATCTGACTGGGGAGAGTATGCCCAGCAAAAATCCATAGTCAACATATGCTTACAATCCTGATGTGAAAAGTGGATATAGATTGTCTCTTTCTCTCATAATATTAGAAAGTGTGCTTAGCCTATGTATAGATTGATAGCAAATTCAGAACGAAGTAGAAATACTTTATTTCACATGACAGCAGCATGCGAAAAGCAAGGAACTCTGCATCTGTGTCTGTTGATCCCATCTATTCTTCTTAACTATCTCAACTGTAGCCTCCACATCAGCAGCTAAGATTTTACCATGCATTGCCAGTTTTCTTTCTAGCCAGTCTTTGCAACCATAAACTTTTGACATTTGAAATAATCAGAAAAATTATTTGTGCTTTCTGTACAATTCTGTACATCAAAATGCTCTCAGAGTATGAAACAGCTTAAGAAAGGACATCAAGAGGGATTTCTTGTGCACAAAACTTCAGATGCATTACTATTTAACTCTTTATTATATTTGGTTCCTTGTTTATAATATCCAGTATAGGTTTTAGAATATTTTATTATTATATGTGGTGAAATTTGTTTATCCTATTTTTCACTGCAGCGGATTCACTGCAAATCAACTTAATTTTAAAAAAAGACAATCCATAAATAGAAAAAATTAAACATTAAAAAGAGGCAACAGCTGATTAACTGTTTCAAGCAGAATGTCAGGTTAAGTCAGCTTCTTCAACTTGGTGTTTTGGAAGTATTGGGACTAGAACTCTCAGAATCACCACTCAGGGTAGCCCACCCAACACATGTATCACTAGGAAAATAGACAGAATTCTCAAGGAATTCCATATGTTGGGAGCTGCACAGAGAAGGCCTTTCCTTAAACTACTGAAAGTCATACTTAGATGATGGGACAGGGTAGAGAGTCAAGAAGATGACCTTGATGAAGACATGCAGGAGCCCTTGTCTAGGCAAAAGGGGCTGAAGCATTTTTTAAAGTCCAGAACAAGGTATCATTTGGAAGCGGGTTAGGCAGACATCTCCCTAATTCACTGAACTATAAGAAGGAGGAAGAAGTACGGCAGAATCAGACCCTCAAGTTTCTATTATTACAACCAATCTCAATGAAAGCGGTTTAGCCTTCCTGTGGTGTTAATTTCCCAGTCTGGTCTACCTAGTGGGTAGATGACAGATGTAGAAGTACCTCAAAGATGGGTGAGATTTTATGGCAAGAGACATTCCTATAGAAATTCCTGTTGTAGTCATATGCATTCATTGACTCAGCATTGTATTCCATTGACTGTGGGAACACAACTTGGTTAAAAGATGGTTAAGAAAGAAATGATACTCAGAAGAAGATAAGTGACAGGATTGGAAGGGTTAAAGAGGTAGAAGGGATTGGAAATTGAACAAGAGGCATCAATAGAAGGTAAGTGGATAGGCTGAAAATCAATCTGAGACTACGTCCTCACTGATAAATAAAGGACATCCTCAATGATAAAATAAAACATCCCAGTAACAATTTTCAGCAGATGGCGGAAGAGAAAGTGTTTGACCACCCATAGACTTTTCCTCTCCGGTCACCCTTGCTGCTATGCGACACTGAAAAGTCCTGCTCCCTTCTATCCTTCAAGATACGACAGCAGAGAGCAATTTCTCTTCCCAAGATCCAATTCCTCCCCAAGACATGGCTATTTCCCCTCCCCCTTTTAATTCAGTCACTCAAACTGACAGCTACACTATGTACAAGAACTGGGCTACACGATTGCTGTGCCATATTTTTGCTGTAAATCTGCTGATGTGTCAAGAGCTCCCTTTCACTCCCCAATCCTCCTGATAAATATTCATTTTATATAAGTATTTTTCATCTCCCTCACTCTCTTTTTAGATCTTCTCCTTAATTCTCATCACCGGATTTGGAGTAGCGGGTGGTCTTTATATCCTTGCAAGGAAGACCTTCTTTATTCCTGAAGTGAGGTATGTTTCTGGATAGCAATTACATCTAGGTTGGAACAAGAGTCTCTGCCATATTTGTAAGAGATCCATTATCTGATCTAAGCTAGCAGTTTAGAATCCTTGTGGTCTGCTTTGCCCTTCCTCTTCACATAGCTGAAGCAAACTGAATCCTGCCAGCAGTTGTACAGGAGTATCAGCAAAATTGGCAAAGATGACCAATTCAGACTTTAGGGACCAAGCAATTCCCTAAACTGGGGAGTATTACTCAAGTCCTGTGAGTGGACAAGCTAACCTGGCAGGTCAGATTTGACTGATGGGCCAAGAGGAGTGAGGAAGGAAGAACTGGTTGCTGTTGTTGATAGAGATAGAACCTGAACTTGTACATCCTAGTTCATGTTTCTAAGGTCAATGTAGAACAGTAGTGCATATGGGCATTTTCAGATTTAGGCTTCGAGCACTTTCTCACTTCAAAACATCAATGACAGCCCTTCTGCTCACACTAGTGAATGGATCATAAACCCCTTTTCTGATAAAGCCATCGATTTAGTACAGTATTAGAATGGAACATGTTGTTGAGATTTGGATTTCATTGTTTATAGCACTGCATATGTATTTACCCAAGGAAGGGTAAATCTGAATTTAAGATGACACTGCCCCCCCCCCAACATGCATTGTATACATGAACAAAAAACCTGTGCCGTATATAACTTCTCTAACAATACCAATCTAGAACTGCCAATTAAAGTTGGAACTAATCATGGTGATATTTCTCTTCCCAATGAATGTGCTCGTGTGTCACAATTGTTACCAAATTGTACCAAGATGGTTAAGCATTAAGGTTAATGAAATAACCAGCCAGTATTTTTCAGCAAAAAAGTGGACATTTTGATGAAATAGCTTACTTACTGTCATTCTCTGTAATCGTATTTGGAGATCATTGGTACTTTCATAGATATAAACAAAAGAAGAAAGAAGCCAATGTTGTTTAAAAAATTGTTTCTGAATCAGGGAAAAACTTCAGAAATGAAACATAAAAACTGGGAATGATATCTATCGCATAGGTGGAGGCATTAAACATAAAATGTAATAATGGCATTGGAATAAATCCGTAAGTTTTAAAGTTTTACAATTAATTAAATTGTTTTGTCAAGGGAGATGTTGATAGTCTTTAATCTCTGCCAGGATTACTCTTTCTATGAGATCTCTATACTATCTCCTTGGCAAAAGAGGACATGCTCCTTAATTTTAAAAGCCATTGCCCAGTGATAAGAGACACTTTGTACTTGCTCAAGGCTATTTTTGTCCTGTTTTTAATTGGAAAAAAGTCTCAATGTTTTTGCATTTTCACTATGGTGCATCTTGGCCCAGTGGAGATGATGCCACATGATAATGTTTTCATTCTTGGCTACCAGTTTGTTTGTTTGTTTATTTATATTTCAAATTTGTCACTGCCCATCTCGCTGCAAAGCAACTCTGGATGGTTCAGTTCCCATGATAGCATGTAGAACATCTCACCAACACTTTTTCAGGGGGAAAATCTTTAGTGACTTACATCTACAAACTCAGGTATGTCAACACCTCCTCCAAAATGTAGAAATTCCATGAAAACATGGAAGAAGGAAAAGCCAAGGAATGGATGGCTGTTGATCCCAAACTCTTGGTAACCGATGCTTGCCTGATAAGCATCATGCTATGGGGCCTCTGGCAAACGCACTGTGAGTCACCCTTTGAAGATGTCTAATGCTTTTATAATAATATCTGTTTACTTGCTAAAGTGATCATTGATTCAATTTGGCACCAATTGCCCAAGGCTCTTAGCACAAAAATTATCAGTTGTAGAGCTCCTTTGTCTTTGATTGAACTGCCCATAATAATGGAATAGACACATCAAGGGATCTTCATCAACCTCTCAAGAGATACAGGCAAAGTTAGCTCCAGGCTTTGGGGGAAGAGGTTGTTCATGGGCCCTCCTAGTCCTGTTTCATCCAAGTGAAGATCCTTAAGAATGTTGAAGTCCTTTCCCTTCCTTCCTGATTATTCACAGCCAGCCTCAGAACATCAGAAATGAAGGGGAACTTTTTCCTCCTGAGTCTGTTACTTCAGTCTCCTAGGTTGGGGATGCATAACAACATCTCAGGCACAATGCTACAAATTAAACAAATTAAATATTACTCTTATCATTTAAAATTAATTATATAACCATTCGCTTTTAGGACATATACAATGCTAGGACATGCATCAGTTGAATTCCACATTTGAAATTGATGAAGTGTGTGACCAAAAACACCATCTCCCAAACATACAAAACTTTATTCTTTTAGTTTCCCATACACACAAACACTCTCAAATCTCATATACAAAGGAAGTGATGGGACAAGGGGGAACAAAGTTGTGATGTGGCGGTTGTGCCTAATGGGCAACCATCTGGGGAACGTGACTTCCTAGTTGGCCAGATGTGGTCTTGGACTGCAGACTGTGAGCCTGTTTTTGAAACGTATCTCCAAGTTACCAGCTCAATCCAGCGGTACTAGCAAACACAGGGGAATGCAACCCCCAGATGAGATCCATTTCTGGGTCTCAGCAAATTCAGGAATTGGCAACTGCTATTGCTGGTCACAGGAGTAGAATAAAACCCAGAGATGGGGTGGAGTAAGAACATTCCAGTTCTCTTTTTCTGTCTAGGCAACAACAAATCTCTTCTTTTATCAGACTCTGATTCCCAAATGGAAAGTTTGGTCTCTTGCTTCCTGTCAGGGGCCAAAGTGTTAGAGGAGCAGGAAAGAGTGCATGTGTGTGTGAGAAGGAGTTTCTCGTGGGAACTTTCCCAGCCTTGACTCCGAGATTGTTTTTCTGGCTTAACTTCGCCCTATCCCATTCCTTGTCCTATTGTAGATTGTTTCCCCACAGACACCTCGAAGGGGGAAAAAAGGAGTAAAGAAAACAAAACAAAACAGAATGCAAGAGTCTAGAAATGCTTGTTGTTCCAACAGCAAAAGCAAACACAAGAGATTTTGTAGACATTTTCTCCAGCTATCCTGCTCCTTGAAAACTCAGCTTCAGAATGGGAAGACCCCAGGTGTTGGCTACCAAACCCTTCCCATTACAGTCCAATTACCTTCTGAATTTTGGGCTGCACCACAATGGCTCTCTTTCTCATTAACATATCTAAAACACATTATTACAGTATTTTATTACCAATACTAATAAAATACTAACTGATATTATAATAAAATGCAATTTTATTATAGCTTTACATCAGGATGACATCAACTCAAATGGCTTCTCCCCATAGAGCTTGTGGACTTAATTCTACTCCCCACTGGTTTTACTAAAGGATGGATTCAAAAAAGATTTGCCACAGGCTGCCAAATAAATAAACATGGAGGGAGGGGGCTGGTTTTTAACACAACTACACACCTAAGACTAACCACAACCTTTTTGAGCTGTGCTTGCATTTACTTAACTTTTTATTTATTTTATTTAGAGAGAATCTGAACTGGCTGATGACCTTCCCCTTCCTTTACAGGTGCAGCCATACCCTTGTGACATGTATGCTTGCTATCAACACAAAAGATGAACTAGACAAGACTTTCCAACACCCTTTCCCCTTGCAATTACAATGTTATCCATGGGTGCAATGACACTTGATCACCTTATAAACCCAGCAGATACAGCACTGTATTCATTATCGTATGACCTGCTGAGTGTGAAACCCCCCCCAACACACTTATATTCAAGCTCCCTTTTTTGCTGAAGCAGTATATCTATTGATAAACTTCCCTTTGTATAACAATGACTTTGTTAGGTAGTGTTGGACTTCAGGGTTTAGTGACTGTGGTCTAGACAACAGATTTCCTGACGTTTCGCCAGCAACTGTAGCTGGCATCTTCAGAGGCAAGGTGGCTTGCTACGCAGACCACAGGCAACTGAGCAGGGACTGGCTGGGCTCCTGTCTTTATAGCCAGATGTCCTGTCTGTGTTACCCCAGGTAGGAGTTAGAGGGTCATCTTTACCATTTTATGTCTTGGGGGAGTTCTAGCTTTCTCCATTATGAAGAATTCCAGCTTACCATGCCCTGTTGCTGCTCAGCCTTTTGGAGCCTTGAGGCAACATGGCTTTTAGTATCTAGATGGTACCTGACTACCTGCAACCAAGCATGTTTTCCCTTCTCCTTTGCTCTAGTTCCATTCTTTTAAAAGTAAACTAGAACTGTTCAATAAAAAGCTGTAGCAGCCTTAGCTTCTGGTTAAGTTCTGTCTGGTTTTGCTAGTGCTACCAGATGTCCAGCAAAAGGAGGACCTGTCCTCCTTTTTGTCTTTATGTCTTCCATCTGGCAGTCATATCCTTAAAATCAAATATTATCTGGCTTTTTGAGTATCTTTCTCTCTCTCTCTCTTTTTATTATTTTGTTTTGGAGGGGGGACTGTTTTCACAACAGTAGTCATTCAAACGTTTTTGTATTGTGACCTTGTAAATTGTCTGCTTCTTTCTTCCCTCATCCATCGACAAACTCAAAAGCCTACATTTATTTATTTCCTGATTTCAACAATCAGCTACAATCCAGCTCCTTCAAATCTATGATCACTGTAGTCTATAGATCATATAACTATGGTGAAATTTGAAAAGCTCATCATCGTCAGCTCTGTATTATCGCTAGCATATGTTCTTGAAAATACAAATTTGTTGGAAAAAGATTGCAGTTAAAAAAAAGTTTTTCTGATGCTGCAGTAAGTAATTTCATGTACATGTAGGCCTAAGTACTTTTTTTTTTTTTTGCATTTTTTCACTGTATTTTTTGTCATGGATGCCAAGAAAGTAAAACAGTGTGTCTCCTTTTTCCTCCATTTGTCCTTCTTTCAAATTGCCCGTGTCCTCCTTTGCTTGTTCAGATATCTGGTAACCCTATATCAGACTAACTGCATAAATGGGTGTGTAGTGAGGTTAGAACAGTGTTTCTTAAAATGTGGTCCTTGGACCCTTGTGGGTCCCCCAAAGTCTTCTCAGGGGTCCATGAAATCAAAATTATTTGCCAGCCTATGTTTTATATATATAATTTTATTAAGGATTTTGATTACAATAGTAAAAACTAATACAAACTAAACTTAAAGAAAGAAAAAGGAATAGTAAGAAAGAATAAAAAGTACAAGAAAAAAAGAAAGAAGAAAAAGAAAAGAAAGAATATGATAAAGAAAAGGAAAATAAATAAAGAAGTTACTTCCAACCTTCATTACAATCAGTATAGACAAATTTAGTGACTCTTCATCCCCTATAAGGTTATACGCTGTCCAGAGTCACATTTTTGCGAGAAGGGTGACCGTGTAAAGATGAAGAATAAATAAAAAATAAATACAAACAGTTACCTCTTCATCCCACATCCCATCCCTAATTTATAAACAAATCCATAAAACACCAACTTTTCAATCCTGGTGTTAACAAAAAGCCCGTAAAGGTTGCCAGAACTTTGCAAAAAGTGTCTTATTTTAACCTTGATCAAATAAACCAACTTTATATTCCTTCCTTTTGCTTCTAACAGTCTTAATCTTTATTTTATTCAAATATTGTCATAGGATTTGATTTCTCTTCAATTCTTCTTTATCCCATTGCACAAACCCCTTCAAGGGTTTAACAAGCCTCTTTTATAGATCCAATAAGAAAACATTTTCTAGGTCATTCTCTTAGTTTGTCATTTGTATTTCCCCTTTAATTTTTAAAGCTTCAGCCATTCTTTTGTATATCCAATGAGGCGTCCTTTTCCAAATCATTCTCTTGGCCTATCATTTGTAGTTCCGCTTTTGGTACTTTCTCTGTCTTGTCAGACAAAATTTGCTCCACATCTGTCATTCCCTCATTAACAACTTTTGGATATAATCTATCCATAGAATCAGACATCATATACTGATATTGTAGCTATTAATTTCTGGCGCCATTCTTCAAAGATCTCCTTTAATATTTCCAGTGTTGTGATGTTTTGTATCATTGTGTAAGTCCCAGTTAACCAACACCAAAAGTATACTTGCATTTTTTTTCCTTCTACTTAGAATGTTTAGTCTCCTCTATTATCCAGTCTCTAAAATCATAAAATTGCTTATCTTTGTTGTGAACCAAGATAGCCAAAATAATTCTGGTTCCCAAAAGAATCTATTTATTTTTATAGTTAATTCTAAAATCTTATAGTAAAAGTCAAGACTCCAAATTTAACTGGACCCTTAATCCATTTGTAACTTTCTAGGTCAAAAACCTATTTAGCTTTTTGCTATTTATCTCAAATTCTTTAAGTTCTTAATCTTGTAGTTAATTTTTCTTTTGTTCAAAGTTGAAGCTAGACTTACCCAGCAGCTTTTCAAACTTGTTGTTTGAAGTCCACATAGCTTAAAGTTGCCAAGGTTGAGAAACACTGCCTTATGACATTGATACAAGCCTGGAATGTGATTGGAATGATTTCTCTGGATTTCTTAAACCTGTTTCTAACCTCAAACTTACACTCTTCTAGAATGGATTCTAGGTTATATCTCACAGGGATTGGATCTTTTCTGGTCTTTGTGAATCTGATGTGTATTTCTGTAATTAGTAGCTGATGGTCTGATCCACAGTCAGCACCAGCAGCATTTTGCAATTCAGCATAGAGCTTTTCCATCCGTTGGTACGGAAGATGCAGTCTATTTGATTATAGTATTGTATGTTCAGAGACATCAGGGTGTATAGTCATCTTCTGTGTTGCTGAAAAAATGGGTAGCGAAACACACAATTTTCTATACAGAAACCTATCAGCAATTGTCCTGCATCACTGCGGGCTCCTAGTCCAAATACTCTGTTTTCAATAAAGGTTCCTCTCCAACATTTGCATTAAAGTTGCCAATAATTATTAGCACATCCTTCTTTGGTGTTTGATCTATTACTTGTAATTTCCATAGAATTCATCAACTACTTCTTCAGCATCCATTGTTGGGGCACAACCCTGTATAATCAATAAATTGAGCAGCTGTCCCTGAATCCTGATGAAAATTATTCTGTCACTGCTGGGGTTGTATCCCATTACAGATGCAGTGATATGTTTTGGTATGATAATTGCGGCTCCATTTTTTTTATGGGATTCATTTCCAGAATAGAACATTTTGAATTTGTCTGATTGAAAATGTCACATTGCTATCCATTTTGGTTCACTGACTCCTAGAATTTCTGTCCTAATCCATGATATTTCTGCCTTAACAATTTCTGTCCTAATCCATGATATTTCTGCTTTACCAATATCCAGCTTCCCATGGTTCATACTGCAGATGTTCCATGCAGCTTTCTTGGCAATATTTTTTGAAATGGTTTACCATTGCCTTCTTCCCTAGGCTGAGAGAGAATGACTGGCCCATGGTCATCCAATTGGCCTCCATGCTTAAGGCAGCACTAGAACTCATAGTCTCCCAGTCAAGTGTCTTTAATCACTATGCCAGACTGGTTTTTTCAATATACTACAGCGGAATAAAGAAATTGTTGAACTTGAGGTTTGCACCAACATCTTAGAAGCAGCTGTAGTGCAAGACAGCAAGGAGTGTGACACCAGTAGTTATCTAGAATGCTCTTCAGTGCACCTAGAATATGTGCCTAAATAGACTGCCTCACAATCCATCTCTTCTCATTGTCTGGAAGTGAAGATGGATTGGTTACTAAATGAATGCGATCTCTTCACAAAGAATAATCAAACCTGATAAAAAACAAAATGATTCATGCTTCTCTGTAGGTGCTGTCACAACAGCCTAGGGGACTCAAGGATGATACTCAGATGATTCACCATCCCAGTATTGTGCCTCTAAACCTCCAATGAAATGTGATTTCAAGGGTGCCTCCAGCAGAAATGCTCATGCACAATTGAAACCCAGAAACCAGCTTCAATCTTTTCTGTTATCCAAAACTGTAAAGATGGCTCACTGCTGTAGCTATTCACCCTTTCCAAGCATTTTACAAGCATACCAGTATACCCAGGCTAAAATCTCAGTTACATCAGATCTAGCAAAATATCTGATTAGCCATGAGCTTGTCAGCAACATCTCTCACCAAGTTTGATGATCATCCCAAGAACAATAGAGCCTGGAGGTTCACATTTAAAAATGTAATCAAGGATACTGGTGCAAATGGGGAACTGGACTAGTTGACCAGAAAACTGGGGAATGTGTCTTTACAATACATAAAGTGATTGAGATCAGTTAATGTAAATAACCCTACAATAAAATTAAAATAGCTTGAAAAAGGTTGGGGAAATGCTAACAGCAGCCCAGAAACTATAGAACCTACCTTCTTGAAGAAGACAGCTTTCCTAAGATCTTGAACAAAGATATCATGAGATAAGAGAACTTGATGATGTACAAGACTGATCTATGTCTGTCATGTCTCTGTTACCTGGACACATCTTTTTGACTAACTCTGTAATTGAAAAATTATTCCATGGACTCCATGAAAAAAAGGTTACACAAAGTTGCAAGTACAAAAAGAACAAGTTGCCTTTCCTGATTCTTATTAATGTCCATCCATACCTAGTCAAGACAAGAAAAGATCCAAGCTTCACATCTGAGAAGTTAACCACAAAGGACATGATAATACCAGAACTCACAGATCTGTACATAACATTAACTATATCTTTATATTTTTATTATAATACAACCTATTATTTTATTAACTATATATATTTTGTCAACCCCAAATCTAGCACAAAGGTAGGCAATATGGACAGACAATGTCCTTTGGATAATAAACTTCATTTTCTAAGGAAGTAGCAGGGGGTGGGCATCTTAGGGCAAAACCTGCAGGAGAATGGAAACACTGACATAAGAAAATGCTTCAGTTATTTTGCTTCCACCACACATCTCTTTAATGATTACAAAACAATGATCAAACATGCTAACTATGGCAGTAACAAATGTATCAAATACTATATCCAGACTCTTCTGAGTCTTTCAAGGCCTCTATCTCAAAGCATGAACGAAAAATACTTGACTGAAATCATAACAAAATGCACAAAAATTGTGGTGAAGGCCAAAGTAGGAGTTCTGGTTTCAAAATCTACTAATGAGAATGTAATACAAGAGGTAATATGAGATGTTGGTGAAGATGTATGGGTGTTCAGAGCAACATAATTCTTTGCTTTATTTGATATCCACGAGGATGATGCTCCAAACACACTGAACAGCCGGTGGAAGTGATAAAGACAACAAGAAGAGAAGGAAGCATGAACCTACATATGAAAGCATCAAGCTTTCTGCGGTCATAGAATGCAATCAGATTTCAATCACTTGGGGTGAGATTCATCACTAAATGCTGCAAATGAAGTTCATAGCTAGTCATGTCTCACCTTTGGGTTATGATGCCTGTGTCTTGATGCCTAGACCTTACTGTTTCATAGGAGATACAGGGAGCACAAAGTTCATTAATAGTGCAAATGACATCTACAACGCTCCTTATGCTCAAAGAATTGATCTTGCGTGGGTGAGAGGTGTTTGTGCCTGTGTCAATGAATACAACATGGTTGTATTAGAAAATGGGCAACAAACTTCTTCAGGCTATGCCCTCTTTGCTACATTCGCAGAAATAAATTTGATTACAAGGAATTAAATCATTGTAGTACCTAGCAAGACAGCCCCCCTCAAGGAAAACATGCCTGAAATATGCTGGGATATGTCTGGAATATGCAGAATTCCAGACCACAAAAGATAATAAGCCTGTCCTTCAGTGGAAGATAAAGGATTTCTCAAGATAATAAATAAGGAGTTCTCTAAATGTGGTTTAGCTGGCTTCATTTCCATTTGGGGCATTCAGCTGCCAGCTACCAGCCAGCAGAGGTCTTCTTATAACTTGCCTTTCTGCACTGCAGCATGAAAATGAAACAGCAGATGAGTTATTATTTTGTCACCCTTATGGAAACCATGCCTCGGAATGGCTATTCAGAACTAGTTCCACCACACACAAAATTTAGGTAACCTCCAAGAGCAATGAAAACAGGTACAAAGATTTGCTAATAACTTTTAGGATAATTGGAGAGGTCAGTACTCACAACTCTGCAGAAGTACCATAAGTGGCAGTCAAGACAACCAATATTCAAGCTGATGACCTTGTCCTTTTTTCTCCCAAGATTTTTATTTGCTGTAATATACAGAAAGAAATAGAAAGAAAAATAACAAAAAGAGAAAGACAAAACCCCAAAACGTTATCAGACAATAGGAAAAAAGCCATTTTTTAAAGACAGCATTAAATCTTGGCACACAGAGTAATATTTCATTAAATCAATAGAAAACCAATTCATAGGCAGAGAGCAAACACATATCAACAATCCAACACTGTAAGTCCAAGAATGACATTGCCTTTTCTTCGTATCGTAATCATTCTATTTGCTATATTTGCCATTCTCAATAAATCCAAAGTGCTTCATATATTGATAAAATCCAAATGTTCAAAATAATTCAAAATAACATAATTCACATTAATATATTTTAATTTGCCTTCCCAAGACCTTAATAATAAATTTATGGATATTAAACCAAATTGGACAATAATAGGGCAAGCCTATACTTTATGTGTGTCATATTACACATTCAGCATGAAGGTGACAGCCAGTTCTTTAAGTCTCTTAACCATTGATTTGTTAATATGGGATATTTCAACTCTTGCTTGCAAATAACTAATATCCACCTTAATGATTGATTGATTGATTGATTGATTGATTATGCGCCAACAAATCATTTTCGACTTCTAGCGACCACATAGATAGATTTTGTCCATGATAATCTATCCCTACCCAACTGAGTCCATCTACCTTGCTGCTGGTCATCCTCTTCACTTTCTTTCCACCCTTCCCAGCATTACAGTCTTTTCCAGAGAGCTGGGTCTTCACATTATGTGTCCAAAGTAGGATAATTTGAGCCTGGTCATTTGTGCCTCGAGTGAGAACTCTGGGTTGATCTGTTCAATGATCCATCAGTTTGTTTCTTGGCTGTACACAGTATACTCAGGAGTCTTCTCCAACACCAAAATTCAAAGGTGTCAATAGTCTTCCTATCCTGCTTCTTCACAGTCCAACTTTTGCTTCCATAGAATGTCACAGGGAATACCATAGCTTGGACAATCCTGATCTTTGTAGATATAGACACATCATGGCATTTGAATATCTTTTCCAAGGCTTTCATGGCTGTTCTATCAAGTACTAATCCACCTTAGTAATGCACTTTAATTGTCTATAAAAATACTATAGATTTTGAATCTTCCAAAATCAAAAGACATGTTAATTGAATACACAGCCATTCTACAGTTTTGGACAATCCTTATTCCTCTAATAATAGCTTGAATGGTTTAAAAACTTATTGGTAGTAAGCAGATCCAAAATATTAATACCTCTACTAGACCATGAACTCCCAAAAAGTAAAAAAAAAAAAAATGTACATGCTATTTTCAAACTGGGATTATCTCAGTTTATGATGATAATAAAGGTCAACATTACAGTTGCAGCCCAACATCATTTAAATATATCTTACAGTCTTTAAATCTGGAAATACAACTGAATTTTATATTTGTATTGACTAAAAAAGGAATCAAGTCCCTGCCAAGATATCAAAAGGAGCATATAATCGCTTAATTGTGCATAATGGTTTTTTAATTTGATCACTTGAATTCCTTTGAGAAATAGAATTTGAAATATATGCCCAGTTATAAAACTAAAGAAAAGTTAAAACCTTTGTCATCATATTAAAGCTGTAGTTTAGTTTGGGTTTATCCATCCCATAAGAACGTTCTTAATTATTTATCAACCTGCTTAACATACCTTAAAGGTATTAACATAGGAATCCAAGTACATATATCAATTTTGTTCTATTTCACATGAGTTGTCTATCCCATAAACTCATTGTGATTTTTAACCCTCAGTTATGTCAATATTAATATGAAATAATATTAATTTGGAATATTTACATCTTTAAAGATTTTTTTTCCTAGAAGTAATCATTCTGAAATAGTTAAAAGAAGTCAAACCCCAGTAAACACTACACATTTCCATAGGTTTCTATAGATTTTACCTTTGGGACTAATTGTCCTTAGTAGAAGTGGAAAGATTCTGCCTCAAGTCCAAACAGCCTTACAATGAATTGTGAAAACCTTTATAGAACAGAATAGAATCTTTATTGTAGCCAATAACAGTCCCTAAAATACTTGGATACATAAAATTGATATTAATTAGCTAGCTAGGGGAACAGATTTGTCAATCAAACTGCTGCATATCTTAGACGCTACATGGCAGAATTTGGCCAGACTTAAGAAAATAGAGTCATACTCAATCTGAGAGTAAAAGGTTTAAACAGAACTGATCAGAGTGACCAGGATATTTAATTAGGTGTGGGATTAGCAGCTCACAAGTGTTGGCATGAAATGAATAGTACAGTAAGGCACGTTTGGTGGTTTCTATGTCTCCTTCACCACATGAGCAGAGTCCGGATTAAATGGGATCCCTTTGTATCTCCCCTCTAGAACTGCTGATGGGAATGTGCTGAACTGTGCTAAGGTTAGGGCCCTCCTTAGTTTAGAAACAGTGATTTGATTTAAATATCTAGGAGGTCTGTAAGGAGTGTGAGGACTACTTTGAAATACATCTTTGGGGAGGGACATCAAGTCTGTTTGAATATCGGTGTCCTTGACATGCTGCTTGATGTCTCTACTGTATGTTTGTGTCCACTCGTGTGCACGGGTGTTAAGGAAAAACCCCAAAGTTCCAGTTTTTTATATATCGCCATGGCCCAGGAAGAGACAAATTTGTCAGAAAGGACCTGAGGAGTTAGACCTCCCAGGAAGAAGAGCAGTTTAATCCAATATGTCAAAATATAGAATGGGAGCTAGTGATAAACTTGTTTACTCCAAACACCACCTGATTAACCCAGATTATGGGCTGATTATGAGATACCTCTCCCATTTCTTTTAAGGGAATCCAAAGATAATACTGCAGACCATAAAGGTCTTCCTGTGACTCAAACTTTTAGCAAGTTAGATCTTTTCCCTTTGAATGGGGCAATAAGTAGAGACAACTCACACAATTCACCATTTGGGCAGGAGTCAGACCTTCCCTTTTGACTATACAATCACTTCTAGAAGCCTCGGTTCCTTTCTGCTGGACTTACAAATTTACTATCACCCTGAGAGTGATCATTTCCCTAACACTCTAAGACTGCAGGGTTTGGGCATTCCCCACCTAGAACCAAGTTTAGTTCCTAGCAATGAATTAGAACTAGGACCAACCCGTGTTAAGTGGTCCTCACAACTAAGAGAAAGTGACAACCTTTGTAACCTGACATAGCACTTCTCATGTTTGTGACTAGCAAACATATGAAATGCAAGTGTGTTCTATGGTATATAATGTTTTAGTTTACTTATCTATTAACAAATAGTGGTATAAATCATTACCAGTTGTGGACTGTCCTACATCTGCAGTACTTCTGTGCATGGCACATCAGCTGATGAAACTGTTTAGCTGTGTATATCAGTTGATATGCCTGTCTCCTGTTAGGGGGAGATTTAATTTACTATGAAGTCACATTATCGCTGCTCATCTGTAAGGCAGCATTGTTTTTTTTACCTGAACTGCAGCTGAACTTTCTGCACATGGCTTTCCCTTCTCCCTGCTTTTTGTTCTAGTTACATCCAGTTAATGTTTAAGAATAAACTAAGAATATTTAATAAACTTCAGTCTATTTCTGTCAGATTTAATCTGATTAGCTACATAAATTAGTTAATAGATTGGCAAGTTTAAAAGACAAAACAAAACACCACTACAGTGGTATCTCAGAAAAAGGGTTCCAACAAATCTGAAAACTTAGTGCAGGCTCTATAATATTTTATCAAGAAAGTTCCATGTTTCTACAGTTACCAACATTTAACTCATCCTCGGTAATCAGACATCATTTGGAACCTTCACTGGCTGGTTTCAGTTTGTGTTATCATAGATACATAAAATAGACAGAAAGTTTTCATGGGGACTGTTAAGCCACCCTTATTATTTGATAAGACAGCCAGTTTGGTCTAGTGGTTAAGGTGCTAGAGTAGGACCTAGGAGGCCATGAGTTCTAGTTCCGCCTTAGACATGAAGGCAGCTGGGTGACTTTGGGCTGGTCATTCTCTCTCAGCCCTAGGAAAAAGGCGATAGCAAACCACTTCTGAAAATCTTGCCAAATAACTGCAGGGACTTGTCCAGGCAGTCACCAGGAGTCAACCATAACTCAAAGGCAGGCACACACACAAACACACACAAACATACACACACACTTATTTGATATATTGAATCCTTCTGGAGCAGGAGCAGCTACAGACAGAAAGAATGGAATATTTGTGGTATAGCAAGATGGGTCTGAGAATCAGAGGTGGTATGTGATAGCTGTAAGTACTAGCTAAGTAGGTTTTGCAGTACATAATATTAGAAAAAAATCCCTCTTGGTTTAAGAGTATTCTGTCTCTGGCATAGTTCTTTTGATCTTGCCCAGGATGAAAAGCTATGTGTGTGAGAGAGACAGTTCCTTTTTAAAAAATATTTTTATTAGAATTTTACAGTACAATCGAAGTATAAAAAATGAAAAGAAAAAGAAGAAAAAGAAAAAAGGAAATAAGAAAAAAGAAAAGAGGTGGAAAAAAGAAAGAAAACATAGAATTTTGATATCCGCCCTTCTTTCTATCCAGTAATTGCCACTCTACTCTTTCTCCCTTTCTAATCCCCAAATCCATAAATCATCAGTTCAGCCTTTTCTTCTTTCAGCAAAAAGTCCATATAAGGCTTCCAGTCTTTTAAAAAAGTCTTCCTTGTTTTTTCCCTGACCAAATTGGTTGGCTTTGCCATTTTCATGAGCTCCATTAATTTTATATTCCAATCCTCTTCTTCCATGTTTGTGCATACAATAATTTTGCCTCAATTACCATACACAATATTAGTTCCCCATATTTCTTTTCTAGTTCAGCATCCATAAAACCCAATAAAAATAATTCTGGTTTCATTGTAATATTAATTTGTTGACCTTTAAAGCCCTTCATGGCATGGGGCCAGGCTATCTGAGGGACTGCCTCTCCCCGATTTCATCTGCCCATCCTACCAGATCCAGCAGAGAGGGCATGTTATGGGTTCCGTTGCCTAGGGAACTACATTTGGCGGGCCCCAGGAGGCGAGCCTTTTCTGCTGTGGCACCTGCACTGTGGAATCTTCTCCACCCTGAGGTGAGGTTAGCCTTGTCATGGTTGAGCTTCCAGAGATCCCTTAAGGCAGTGTTGTCCAAACTTGGCCACTTTAAGATGAGTGGACTTCAACTCCCAGAATTCCCCAGCCAGCCATGCTGGCTGGGGAATTCTGGGAGTTGAAGTCCACTCATCTTAAAGTGGCCAAGTTTGGACAACACTGCCTTAAGACCTGGTTATGCCAGCAGGTCTGGGGACCCCATGGGACGGGGGAATTAGTAAGTTGTCTCCCTTATTTTTAACATCCTTTTATTCTCTATTCTATTTTGATTTCTATATTTTTAATGTATTTATTGACTGATTTTAGCTTTGTTGTACACCGCCCAGGGTCCCCTGTGGTGAGAAGGGCGGCTATTGTTTAATAAATAAATAATACATAAATCTGCAATATTTTCTGGGGGAAAAACAGAAAGTTGCAGAACCTGGGGCCAATGCACATTACTAGTGCTCTCACTGCAAGGTTTTCATAGTATATCACTGCTAAAGCCAGAGGAATAATAACCAAATATGTACTCTGCAGTGATGCATGAGAGACAAAATGGATCTGGTGCGTCAGTCACTATTCTACAGCCAGCATGGCAATATTACCCAAGGAGCACATGGCTGAACACTTTGCAAAATTGGGAGGACCTTCCCTGTAGGCTTCCTGTTCCAGTATACTTGTGGTTCTCAAGTCCAATTCCCAGCAATGCAATTAGTTTGCAAAGAGCCGTTGGCAAGCAGCTCTTTGTCAGGCCTAGTTCTCCATTTATGAAGATGGATGAAAGGTGACAACTCCCAGATTTTTTTGAGTATGGTACATTCTAAATCTGCAAGTACTATATTTTATTTTATTTTATTTTATTTTATTTTGTTTTGTTTTGTTGTCATTATTTTTATTATTGGTGCTTTCAATACACTCTTGACTCCTGGACAAATCCCTGCAGTTTTCTTGGCAAGGTTTTTCGAGAGTGGTTCGCCCTTGCCTCCTTCCTAGGGCCAAGAGAGAATGACCAGCCCAAGATCACCCAGCTGGCTTTGTGTCTAAGGTGAGGCTAGAACTCATGGTCTTCCGGTTTCTAGCCTGTGCCTTAACCACTGCACCAAACTGGCCCTCTTTAATAATTACCAGCATCAAAATAGCTATAGACATCTCATCAGCTTGAATTCCAAATCCATAATCTTGTACTTTATGGGTAGGCAATGCCAAAGAGATCAAAACAACCCACCTTTCCATTTCAGTTGCCAAATGAACTGTAAAAATAAACTTACTAACTTGTTCTTTTGCTTTAAACAGTAACTCCATGTGTATAAATGGGAAAGTGAAGGACTCTCACAGCATGGAAATAAAACATTGTCAAACTGGTAATGTCTGTAGTCTCACCAATATTAAAAGCATAACTGTACACATTGTTTTATTACCGGCAATCCTAGAAGAGTGGGGTTGTTTGTATGTTTGTTTGCAAGGTTTGCCAAAGTAATTTATCATGAAACAGGTTTACAGCTAGGCAGTCTAACCAGAATTTGTAGCAAAGTTGCCAAGGTACAGTGGGGCAAAAAAGTATTTAGTCAGCCACCAATTGTGCAAGTTCTCCCACTTAAAAAGATGAGAGAGGCCTGTAATTTTCATCATAGGTATACCTCAACTATGAGACAAAATGAGAAAAAAAATCCAGAAAATCACATTGTCTGATTTTTAAAGAATTTATTTGCAAATCATGGTGGAAAATAAGTATTTGGTCACCTACAAACAAGCAAGATGTCTGGCTCTCACAGACCTGTAACTACTTCTTTAAGAGGCTCCTCTGTCCTCCACTCGTTACCTGTAGTAATGGCACCTGTTTGACCTTGTTATCAGTATAAAAGACACCTGTCCACAACCTCAAACAGTCACACTCCAAACTCCACGATGGCCAAGACCAAAGAGCTGTCGAAGGACACCAGAAACAAAATTGTAGACCTGCACCAGGCTGGGAAGACTGAATCTGCAATAGGCAAGCAGCTTGGTGTGAAGAAATCAACTGTGGGAGCAATAATTAGAAAATGGAAGACATACAAGACCACTAATAATCTCCCTTGATCTGGGGCTCCATGCAAGATCTCACCCTGTGGGGTCAAAATGATCACAAGAACAGTGAGCAAAAATCCCAGAACCACACGGGGGGGCCTAGTGAATGACCTGCAGAGAGCTGGGACCAAAGTAACAAAGGCTACCATCAGTAACACACTATGTCGCCAGGGACTCAAATCCTCCAGTGCCAGATGTGTCCCCCTGCTTAAGCCAGTACATGTCCGGGCCCGTCTGAAGTTTGCTAGAGAGCATTTGGATGATCCAGAAGAGGATTGGGAGAATGTCATATGGTCAGATGAAACCAAAGTAGAACGTTTTGGTCTAAACTCAACTTGTTGTGTTTGGAGGAGAGAGAATGCTGAGTTGCATCCAAAGAACACCATACCTACTGTGAAGCATGGGGGTGGAAACATCATGCTTTGGGGCTGTTTTTCTGCAAAGGGACCAGGACGACTGATCCGTGTAAAGGAAAGAATGAATGGGGCCATGTATCGTGAGATTTTGAGTGAACACCTCCTTCCATCAGCAAGGGCATTGAAGATGAAACGTGGCTGGGTCTTTCAGCATGACAATGATCCCAAACACACTGCCTGGGCAACGAAGGAGTGGCTTCGTAAGAAGCATTTCAAGGTCCTGGAGTGGCCTAGCCAGTCTCCAGATCTCAACCCCATGGAAAACCTTTGGAGGGAGTTGAAAGTCCGTGTTGCCCAGCGACAGCCCCAAAACATCACTGCTCGAGAGGAGATCTGGATGGAGGAATGGGCCAAAATACCAGCAACAGTGTGTGAACACCTTGTGAAGACTTACAGAAAACGTTTGACCTCTGTCATTGCCAACAAAGGATATATAACAAAGTATTGAGATGAACTTTTGATATTGACCAAATACTTATTTTCCACCATGATTTGCAAATAAATTCTTTAAAAATCAGACAATGTGATTTTCTGGATTTTTTCCCCCATTTTGTCTCTCATAGTTGAGGTATACCTATGATGAAAATTACAGGCCTCTCTCATCTTTTTAAGTGGGAGAACTTGCACAATTGGTGGCTGACTAAATACTTTTTTGTCCCACTGTAATATATACTAAGTGTACTGACTCACCAATGACCTGTGTAGCACATTTATAAAAGCTTGCTGAAGAGTTGGTAACCTTCAGGCCCATTTTTTAAATTTTGTTTTTGTTCAAGCAGAGTTTATCCTCCACAGGGTAGTAGAAGGAACAGGGGCAAATTGGCAGATTTATGCAAAGTACAGCTGTACATGTTGGCACAGATATAAATAAGTCTTGTCCATAAATGTGAATAGGACTGTAACCTAAGGTAAATATAAATGTAGGAGAATTGTCTGATTATACAAATGATGAGGAGAAGATGCTAGTTCCCCAATCTCTCTGATCAGAATATTTGACCGTTGGTGGCGGTGATGGAAAGTCCAAGAAAGCTGGAATGATAACCTACAGCCAACTTTTATCCAAATGCAAAAGAGGAGTTCCTAGTTATGCTGAATGAATGGTACTTACAACTGGTCCTCGAAGTTCCGGCTATTGTAGCACCCCCGCAGGTCATGTGATTGCCATTTGCAACTTCTTTTGCTGGCTTCCTACAAGCAAAGTCAATGGGGAAGCCGGCAGGTCGCAAATGGTGACCACATGATGTTGCACTTAATGATGGCGTGGGATTCGCTTAACAATGGCAACCGGTATTGTCAGAACTCCCATCACACTTTACAACTGTGTCACTTAGCAATGGAAATTCTGGCCCACTATTGCCATTGGTAACCAAGGACTACTTGTATAAGAGACCTTGGTACCTGAGACAATTTGTTCATCAGACAAATTCTGACACACATCATCAGAATTTAAAGCATGCAGATGAGATTATTGACAGCTGAAGAGAAATATGAAGAGAGATATACCGGGTGTACCAAAAGTCAGGCCTCATACTCACAATATGTTTTATTAGTTAATATTTTTTCCAGAGAAAATGTTACTATATTTAGGAATGTTCAAAGGTTACATGTCAAATGAGTAAGGAAGTATTAAGAAGAAAATAGCAATCAATTTCAACATTTAATGTAATTTATATAATAAATTGTCAGTTGGGCTTGACTTTTGGTGCACCCTGTATATGTAGACAAAGATTTACCTGAAACAGGCAGTAAAAAAACAAAAACAAAAAAACTCTGAACTTGAGCATGAAAGTTGCCCCAGAGGAATTCAGAGCTCTGAGAGCAACTTTTTGGTTGGGTATTTTTTTATCTGTTTTGAAGCTAGACAATGCTGGCCTATTAGATTTGTAGCCTAGTGCACTGCAGGGAGCAGAAAGATTTCCAAGGGCCTGATACACTGAGATGAGAGAATAAAATATATCTGACAGGCAGATATGTATATCTGCATGGCACCAAATAATCTGGAATAGAGGGCGTATGCATACATGGTTGAGGGCAAATGTGGCTGCTTCTCAAGGGCCTGTAGAAACGTGGTTTATTTTCTCCTTTTGAAGCTACTGTGCAAACAGTTGGAGCTCTTCATGGCATCGTGCCTGATGGTCTCCCCAACAGATAGTTGTCACAGCTACTGGATTCACAAGGAGTCTCTTAGTTGTGGTTAGTTTTTAGTGTTAATTTTCAAATCTTAATTCAGCTTTACACATATAGATGTCTTTGTTCTCTAGCACTCTGTTTGAAGTGAGTATACTATAGAGAATTTCCTTTTGCACAAAACCTGTCCCTGTTAGCAGTAGGAAGCTGGGAGTGGTGCAGTAGGAAGCCCCTGGTGACCTCTTGACTGATTATCAGGAGGGACTGTGGCTAGCGCAGAGTCACCCAGCTACCTTCCACGCCTAAGGGAAGACTAGAACTCGTGGTCTCCCCGTTTCTAGTCCAGCACTTTAACCATGATGCCCAATTGGCTCACAAAGTTCTCAGCTGAATAGAAAACTCTAAAACCTAGGGCTAATGCCAATTTTCCAGCTAACCCAGAGAACAGCAGGGGGAAGTGGTGGACCCAGATCACATACTCCCAGATTGATTGACTGATTGATTTTATATCCCATTTTTATTTCAAGAGCTCGGGGCAGCGTACACAGCTCTTCCTCCTATTTTCCACCACATGTGTACATTTTTGTAAGTCCTTCTGCTAGTGCTCCTGTAAACATAAGAAGGGAGCATCTCAGCCATTGTGGGAAAGTCAGGATAAAAAACAATATAATGCTATTTATACATATTTATTATTGACATATAATGGGTATTTTGTCAGTATTTGACAGAAGATATGCCACAGCTTTACCATTTGACAGCTGAGTTTGATGAGATTTCATTTCTGACACCTGCCAAAAGTAAGGTGGGCAAGAAATGCCAACAAGTCTAGATGCCTAAAATTCTGAAGTAAAATTTCATATTTAGAATTGCCTGAACCACTTTAAATCACATGCTGCTGTCATCATTCTTAGGCAAGAGAGCCAGGTGGTCTCTGACTCAAAAGGACCACAAGAGGAATTACCACCAGCCACAATGTGTTCATTTCATATACAACCTCATTAAGATGCCATTGCTGAACCCTTCAGTTCTGGACAACTTCCATCCAATCTCCAACCTTCCCTTTCTAGGGAAGGTTGTTGAGAAGGTGGTCAGGCTATGGCTTCAGAGAGATCTGGAGAAAATAGATTATCTTGATCCCTTTTCAGTTAGGTTTCAAACCAGGATATATAGTATTGAGATAGTATTGGTCATGCTTGTGATAACCTCTGGAGGAGCTGGGATGGGAGTAGTGCAATTGTCCTGGCTTTGATTGATCTCTCAGCAGCTTTCAAGACCATCAACTGGGGTATCCTTCTGGACTGCCTACAGGGATTAGGAGTGGAGGGCACTGTGTTGCAGTAGTTTTCCTTCTTCTTTGTGGCCAGTTCCATTCAGTGGTGGTGGGAGGGAGAATCAAGCCTGAGGCTCCTGAAATGTGGGGTGCCACAGGGCTCTACTCTTTTCCCACTCTTATTTAACATCTATATGAGGCTATTGAAGACATTTATCTGTGGTTTGAGGTCAAGTATCACCAGTATGCTGATGATACCCAGCTGTATATTTTGACCTCAGGCCAACAAAGTGATGTAGCTGAGTCCCAGTATCTGGAGGTTGTGGGTCTGGGTGGAGAGGAATAGACTCAGGCTCAAATTTAGCAAGACCTAGTAGTTGTGAGTACTTGGACCCACCTTCAGAAGAAAAGTCCCAGTGGGTCATCTGGAAGTCAATGAGGGGTCTTCTAAATTTAGCTTTTGTATTGATCTGCCACTGGTTGACATTCCTATATAGTCTTCCTTGGGCAGCCAAACTTAATTTAGCTGTGGTATAACTTGTCGCAAATCCATAATTTTACTATTTCTGGCACTGGAGCTCCATCCAAAGGACTTGGAAGCATTCTTGGGAACATTCATCTCACCCAGCTTCCTCTAATAGAGCTCACATATATCTTTACAAGTGTAGCTTATTGTTCTAGTCATTTTCACAATTCCTGTTTAAAATCTTGTGGGTCTTCATTTTCCCTGCTTACACAAACAGGCTGCACCTTGCCTCGGTCTTGCTTTACCTTGCTGCCACCCACAGCTCAGGGCTCAAGGAAGACTCTCTTTTCATGTTCTGGCTGCAGTTGTGGGAAAAGGCACCTAGCTGCAAAACCATGATGTCATGTTGTCATCTAATCTTTCAATGGGAACTGACATGCAGGAAGAATGATATCTTGAAGATCAGGCAGTTTTCCTGGTGTTCTTGTTGTTGTTTTGCAAAACAGCCTAACAAATACACAAACCATGTATTGAAACATGGGGAGGGGGGAGCATTTGTTTTTTCCTGTGTAGAGAAGAAACAAAGGAGTACTGGTATTCCAAGAGCTACCATAGGAGCTAATGGGATGAGGCTTTGACTGACTGAAGATTTTTGCATTCCCTTAGTGGTTGGCTGAAGAACGCAATCATTGGTTCATGATGGCTTCCACCTGGTCTCAGCTTTCTACAGTCAACAGGAGTAAAACTGACCACATGGATGACACTTTGGAGGGTGTGAGGTGTAGAGACAATTGCCCCAATACTCATTTTTAGGTAATCAGAAGAAGCAAAATTTAAAGGCAGAAAGAAGAAATTGTCAATTCTTACAAATTGACCTGTAAGAAGAATGCTCAGTAAACAGATACTCAGTTGGCCCTCAGCCAACACAAACTCACTGGCTGATTTTGGGCCAGTCAGTCTCTCTCAGTCTAACCTTCAGGGTTGTTGTAGGAAAAATAGGAGAAAGGAGTACCTTGAATGAAAGAATGATGGGATGTGCCATCAAAACAGCAGCAAAGGAGTGCCTTGAGCTTCTGGATGAATGATGGAATATCAATTGGATGGATGGATGGATGGATGGATGGATGGATGGATGGATGGATGGATGGGCCCCTGTTCTTGCAGGAACCTCACCTGATGAACTTTGATGTGCCTCTATTCTCAATCTGGTCTTACCTCACGGAGCTGATGCAATGATTATTTGAGAGAAAAAAATCTTCCATTCCCATTTCTTTTTTCTTTTTTCCTTGAACAGAGACTTCTTACCTTTTAATCTCTGTATGCTTCTTAGAAAAAAAGAGATGCCTGGTAATAATAAGTGAGTAACAAGTGGACAGGAACTACTGCCATCTTATCATCATGGCTCAGGGCTTTCAAGTCTAAATACTGGAGAAAATTCAGCTGCTTCTTTGCACTTTGTAGCTTCAATTTTCCCCATTGTTCTTTTTTACAATTGTATTATATTTGGAAAGGTGGAATAGTTTCAGCACTGACCTGAGAAGAGTTAATTCAGCCTCATTCAAAGAAAAGAGACCTGCATCTGACAGTTAGATTTCCATCCCTTGTCAGGCCCTGGTGTCATGTCTGCCAATGTCCTGGATATTAATTTAAATGGAAAGATGCAGGTTATTTCCCCCTGGGCACCTCACCACAATCTCTGATTATTGCCTGACAGATAAATATGCATAAAAATGCATTTGTCAAGTCTATACTTTACTTGGCTTAAAACAGGAATGGAATAGTTCCCTTTAATATATAGCTAAACAGATAGCTAAACAATACAGAGCTGATTTCATAACATGAATCAGAGCTGTAGGAAAATTAAAAACATATTCAGACAAGATTGATGGCCATGAATGGAGAATTTGAAAGTACAAAGAATTAGAAATATTCTGGCATTTACAAGAATGAAATCTATTGAGAGACAGTATGGTGCAGTGGTTAAGGGGTTGGACTGGCATTGAGAGACCTAGGTTCAAGTCCGTCCTTAGTCACAGCAGCTTACTTGGTGTGTGGCTCTTGACAACAAGGGATTCCTTATCAGATATACTGAAAGGGAAAAGGTATTTGGTTACAGAAATCTCAGCTACTAGAGGGTTGTCATTTTCAAAAGCCATTTTTTCTCCCATCCTGCTAAGGTGGGAATTTTTCCAGCTTCTCAACCACAACCTATGTGTGAATTGGCAACAAGACCATTCTTTTGACTAATAAAAGAGGAATGTCCAGATGTCCAGGATGGGAATCTTTCTCAGGCTGTGATCATACCATTACACTGGACAACTCTGAACTAGACATTCTCTCTCAGCCTGACCTAGCTCACAGCGTTGGTACCACAGGGGAAAATGGAAGGAGGAAATGCCTTGAGCTCCTAAAGTAAAAGTGGGATATAAATCTTACAAAGAAAGAAAGAATAAATGAGAGGTGTCACTTATTATTGATTATGGACATATAGTGATCTCCACGGGATGAAAAGAGAGGTTTGGAGAATTGAAGAATTATCTTTTATGATATTTCATGTACAGCAAAGTTCATAAGAGCAAAAATGTTTAAATGTTAAAGGATCAAAGAAGACATCTTTGTTGCTTAGATCTCTAAGCAATGTTCCCCCTACCCCTGTGCCTATGGAACACCTCATTAACCCATTGAATCAGTTGCCATAAGATACCGAGGCCAGTAATGCGATATTTTAAAAAAAAAAGTCATTAAGCTTACATTTTAGGTCTGGGACTGGCAAAATGACCATTTGGGAATGACCAATAGCAGATGGATACTCCCTTCCTTTGTCCTATAGCTTCAAGTATATTTTTCCTAATGCATATGTTTGGGACCGATTTCAGAAGTTGCATACTGGGAGCTGGTTTGATCTCTGCAAACTCCTAATATACTATTGCTGCACCTAGGAAGAATGTTCATGAGATCACACAAGAGAGGAGTAGAAATTCATAAGAAAAAAGAGTAACCTTATACTACCAACAGAAACTAAGCTACATCTTTCTGTACTGGGCAAGAAATAAATCTGCTTCTTGCTTTTCATTAGCTTCTTCAGTGTGGTAGGTAATTTCACACAACTATGGTAGAAATCTCCTTCTGGGCTCCATTATCTCTTCCTGTCTCAGTTATTCATTCTTCAACAGCGTATTCTCAATGGACTCATGTAATCTAAAGTTTCCCCAGAATTTCTGCCATCATTTCACCAAATACCAAACCATTTCTCTACAATCCCTCCCGCTCTTACTATCTCACAATTTGCTGTTTCTTTCAGGGTTCTAAAATCTTACCTTTTCATAATCTTATCAAAAAGCTCAATGGGTATGACTGCGTCCTAGGACAGAATCGATCCATAAAGGAGCCAGTGGTACAGTAGTTAAGGTGCTGAGCTTGCCCTGGGGAGATCTGGATTCATCTGCCCTAAGTTGCAGAAGCTCACTGGGAGACTTTGGGTTAGTCTCTCTCTCTCTTTGTATCTCTCTGTCTCTCTCTCTCACACACAGAGGTTAACCTGCCTCACAGAGTTCTTGTTGTACGGGAAAATGGGACAACAAACACTACAGTATACACTACTTGAGTTCCAGAAGGAAAAGCAATGCTTGTGTGTGTGTGTGTGTGTGTAATAATAATAGCAACAACAAACACTAGATTGGCTTCGAATCAGACCATTGGTCTAGACAGCAGTACTTCAGGGTCTCAGGAAAATATCAAGTAGCTGAGAGTCTCCAAACTGGAAATACAAGGAACCAAAACATGGATTTTCTGCATTCACATCATGAGTTCTACCATGTAAAGTTGCCTTTAAATGAGATAGTCCATTGGCCCACCTAATTCAGTACAGCACAAGTAGTCCTCGTTTGGCAACCACAATTGGGACTAGTAACTTGGTTGTTAAGCGAAGCACTTGCTAAGTGAATCTGCAACTGTGCTTATGAACTTATTTCAGCTTTCCTTTGCTTTACAGACCTGCAAAGGTAGTAAACGACGGCATTTTTCATCACTGTCGTAACTGCGAAGGTCACTGTCCGAGGCAGTAGCTAAACAAGGACTAGCTGTACTATCAGATAATACAGTTTACATAAATTCTAGAAAGGCTTAGGGAAAAAAAGTTTTTTTCAAAACCCAGTTTTTAGGACCTTCTATATTGAAAGCACATACTCAAATAGTATCTCACTGACATACAGCGATTATACCCTATATAATCACTGACATGGGAGTAGAATCCTTATACTATAACCTATGACAATCCAAAAAATAAAATTAAGTTCAATATTCCAAATGTTTTCTTCACAAAACAATTCCTTCTGAAAATGAAAAGGCTATTAACTGCATTTAAATCTGCAGTTTTAACAAGTTTAGATCTGAATAAAATATTTCACCTATCAGGCAGAACACTTTCATTAGCTCTGCTTTAAGGGAACTTTGGAAGCATCAGGAATTGTATCCCTGGCATTGCACAGAAAGTATTAAGAATTTAAATGTATCCAGAAGAAACATTCTTTAACCAAATTTTACTTTGTTAAATATCTATTTCATAAACTTATTTGCAAAATTTAAGTATGGGCTATTGCTCACAAACGACATTTGCAGTTAAGAATGTTGTTGGGCTTCAACATTTATAAAAATGAAGCCGCAAGGTCGTTCTTACTAGCTCAGCATTCACTAAAATATGATTTTAAAAAAATTAGAGTTCAATAAAGAGCATTCAAGTGATTTTGTACAAAAAAAGGATGATTTTGCAAAGTGGCCCATCATGCTTACTGTGCAATAAACTCAGTTTTTAAATTGCCCCTGAGCATTCGGTAGGTCTGCGGTGGGTTAATTGCCAGGGTCTTTTGAACCCTATTGCAAAAGCTTCTCTACAGAAACTACCCATTTTCCCGTGACTCAGGACCATGATTTTCAAATTGTTTTCTTGTTCACTTCTAATACTTTTACACCTCAAAAGGCAATTTTGGGCAAAAAATAAATAAAATCTCTCTCCGCATTGTTTATACGGTTAGTATAGTTGACGGAAAAGGATTGTAACGAGACTTGGCAGATTGTGGCTTACAACCATCATCTTGTTAGCTCATTGCATTACTTACTAAGGAACCAGTGTCAGCAGCTAAACAGCCAACACGCTGACATGCCTGAGATTGCTAGTGGGAAAGGGAGGCAGGGCTGCTTCGCCCATTAACAAAAAGAAACAGCAAGTTAGGTACCCGGAGTAGAGACCCTTGGGTGCCTTTTCAGTTACTCTACGTGTCTTGTTTGAAACGATGCATCTTGGTTAAGAGGAAAACAAACTGCGGGAAGAGGTTAAAGGTTGTACACCCATTAGGGTAAACTGGGTTCTAACTCTGGCTTTGCTCTAGTTTCCTTGCTTCCCTGTGCAATCCACTCTAACCTATATGGCAACCTTATTGCACAGCTATGACCTACGCAGAACTCAGGAGGGTGGTAGCAGCTTTTCAGACCAACAAACTTTATTAAAATGCACGAGCTTCGAGCATTTTAATAACATCTGTTAGTCTGAAAAGCTGCTACCACACTCCTCCTGATTTTTGGCTACCCCAGACCAGCGTGGGTCTCCTGCTACAATAATCTATACAGTAACTTATTATGTGTGGTGCTTTCACATCGGGATGAAGAATGTGACTATAAGCCTGCCTACCAAACTCCCTGGTGTATCTTTTGTCATCCTCTGAAAGGCATGGAAGAAGCTCGTGCCACTGCTTCAGGCCTCTCTGCATGTCAAGGAAGGGGATCCAAAGGGGGGAAGGTTAGCTAGGGGAGGGGAACAGGGCTCCGGCCCCACCCAGGGATGAACTTATGTCATCCACAACGACTCTCGGGAGATGCTCTGATGTGCAGCCAAATAAAGAGCCTTATGCTGAGGCGTGCACACAGTATCATGAGGCTTGACAGTCCCTGCTTTCCCATCACAGGCTTCCATATCAAAAATCAGTCCTGCACCACCTCCTGAACGATAAAATCACACTTCCGAATGGGTATGAAGTGCCTTTGCCTCACACCTGACTGCCTGCAAACATGGCTGGGCTTGGAAGGAAGACCTTCCGAGGAACAAGGGGATTTCAGGGACACCTGAGGTTTGCACTTTGGGGCTTGGAAATGAAGTAAACTGGCTCAAAATCTACTGGGGACCCTAACTAAACACAGTCTCATGCTGAGAAGAGTTAACAGGCAAGCCCAGGAAAACTCAGGGTGCAACAAGCAGCATTTATAAATGGCAAATCGTCTCAGCAGCAGCCATTTCGCAGACTGGGAGTTGAGACCTTTTGCATGAGAGTCCCCTCGCCAAATGAGGATGCAGACAAATTCATGCCCTTTAATCTGAAAATAGCTGTATTAAATACCGCTAGCCAATCTTGGCTGATCTCAAAGACCCTAAGCAGGGTTGGACCTGCTGAGTCCTTGGTGGAAAATGACCAGAAAGTCCCAGGGCTGTAACCTAGATTGGAAAATCCCAAAAACAAAAACAAACATACAAACAAAAACCAATGGCAAACCAATTTCATATATTCTTGCCAAGAAAACTGCATGGATCTATCCAGGCTCAACCTTTTTACGACTGTGGGCTTCACATGGCAGGCTGGCTGCAAATGCATATATGTAGACACAACTTTATCCAGCGCACACTCACCATTCACACACAGACCCACACACAGTCATATTCGGTGAATTGCGGCAGAAACAAGGTCATATTTTTTACCACAAACCAATTTTGTGGTTTGACTCTTCAAGTTCCCCTTCTGTTTTCAATTAGCTGCTGTTTATCATCTTGCCTAGAGGCCATAGTTAATTGTATTTTATTCAAGCAAGCCAGCTAGATTCATAATCCATGATTTGAAATTTGGTGGCTTGAATAAGTCATAGTTAAGTGAACTTCATACAGTTTCAGAGATAAACCAAAGGTTTATCAGTTAAAGTTATTGTATCCTGTTTCTCAGGGCTACTCTGGAGGGAAAAAATTGTTAAGGTGTGCAAAATTGCACAGGCCCAAGGTTTATTCTTGGGGCCTATTAATCTTTAATCCAATGTTCAGGCTCATCATTATGGATTCAGCTCCCATAATGCTCAGTCAGCATGGGTCAAAGGGAGAAGGGTACATTGAGAGCTATCATCTTGCTTCTTATATTTGCCACCACCAGTTGTAGAAACTAGAGGAGTAAGTTATCCAGGAAGAGCATTCAGACAACCTCACTCTACAGAAAAATGAACAGTGCCAGCAGCGGGTGTAACTTTCATAATTTTTTTTTTGGCCTAATTATTGTACAAGGTTTTTAAAATGTACTTATTTTATTATTCCACATTTCCTATCATTCAGAGATGGCTTATATAAACTGTTTTTTATAAAACAATTAGTTCAAAACCTAAAAAAACCAACAACAACCCAACAGAATTAAAATAGCAGGAAGCTTGTAAAAACTTACAATAAAAACTACATTATTCCCCCCTAAAATCCAGTTTACGTCCCAGTCTTTGTCAGAATGGGCAATACAGTACAGTATAACTCTTGTCTCAGGATAATAATCCATGAAACTAATGAAGCAGACCATTGTCCGTAAAAACTAGGCGATTTCAAATGTACTATTTTTAAAGTGCCAGAAGAATATTTGTGGTTTTTATCTAAACTAATTCATTCTTTCCCTTTAGAAATACAGCGGTAGAGTGGAAGAGTTTGAACTACAGGGGCTCATGGTGATTTCTCTCCCCCGCTTTTTAAAATGTATTAGTACATTTATACCCCACTTTTCAAGGCAGCTCACAGAACAAAGAGGGTCGTTTTATCCTCACAACTCTGTGATGTAGATTGCAGTATGAGATGGTGACGGAGTGAAGACTATAATTAGTCTCCTTGGGCCCAGTCCACCACTTTTAGCTATATGACACCCACTTTCCCCACACTAGAGTCCCTTTTTATTAACGCTTGAAGCACCAACACTAATTCAAACGTGTGGGTAGGTCAGTGGGTCCAGGTCCCCTAACTGTCTTTCTGATCAAGATATCTTTATAGCAAGTGAACTCCACAAAACGGGCTGGGGATTAAAGCTGTCCTGATGCACATTACAAGCAGCAGAGCAAAGAGCAGCTCAGTTGCACATTCCAGATGACACACTCGTTGTATATAACTTCATTTTGTTTCCTTCCAGCTGGGAGAAGAAAAATCAAAAATTATGGAATAATCGGGGCCCCAGTGACCAGTACAAGGTAGGTGCAGGACTACCTGTGAGCCCCCCAGCGTAAAACTAATGAAAAATATAGTCCAATAATTAACCTGGAAAAAGCTTGGCAGATATGGAAAGGAGGGGCTGGGAGTCAACTGTGTGAGGATTTAGGGAGTGCATTTTAAGGAAAAATACTCATTGCCTCATACCACAGTAATCTCAGCAAGGTGCAGAGAGGGAACTGTTGTTCATCAATAATCCCTTCTTCCCTAGTTATTTGCCATGTCTACGGACTCCAAAGACCGGGAGAAGGATCGCCCAGACTGCTGAGTCAGCCCCTGCCCTGTTGAAGGAAAGTTGCTGGACTTGTCATTGGCACAGCCACATCTTCTGCCCCCTCGCCAGGCAGGATGCGTCAGCCTTTTAAGGGTTCTCGATTCAGCTTCTGCATAAGCCAAGTTAACTCTGCAGCTGCTCTTCCCTGTCTCTGCAGTTTGCTAGTGTCAACCGCAAAGATCGCCTACCGACATCCGCAGCCCATCCGCCAGAATCAAAAGTATGCATTGACCCATTCTACCACTAGGAAATGCCCCTAAATATTGGGCTAACAAGCCACTTGTCTGTAAAAAATCAGAAGGGGAGGGAGAGAGGGAGAGAAAAAGTGACACAAAGCACATTCCTTCTGGTCCCATTTGTGCAAACTTCTCGGTTCAGTATTTTCCTTCCCTTCTTGCAAATATCCTTGGCTTTGACATGCGGCATTTCCTGCCTCCCACGCTCAGTTTTACCATTCCCACAGAGACAGGACAGTCCCAGTACCTAGATTTTGGATCTAATCATGCCAGTTGAAGCCTTGTAGAGGACACCACCCACCACCAATTCTAAAAGGAGTAGCAAGTTGGATCTGCAAATGTACCACCCTTTCACAGAATCTGTCTGGGCCTCACTAGTTGTAGTCCAACATAATTTGTATCCTCGGCCATGGGTATCACCGTAGAAGTATCCAAACTACTTGTGCATTTCTATATTTTTGCACACAGTACTAAGCCGTTTCCAAAAGAGATGAAAGTGGTTGGAGAGAGACTTTTTGCATCTGTTAACAGACACAAAGCTAGCTCCCTTTCGTCTCACACTCTTGTCTCACAGGCTCTCTGGGAAGGGTTTAATAATAGAAAAACCTGTAAGGCCATTTTCACAGAGGCAATGCGAGGGTGGATATGCAGACCATAACTGTGCAGTCACTGGGAGTCATAATAACAACAATAATATAATAATAGTAGTAATTGCATGTTTCTCTTTCAAACTGTCTTCACCTCTGGGAAAATTGTGTCTTCCCTATGTGGGTTATTTGGTTTGGCTCCAACCACGAAACACAAATACAGACCAGAACTAGACCAGCGAACAGGCTACTCAAAGTCGCCCCAAGACCCTGCCCTCTCCCCCACTCCCTTCCCGCTCCTCCTCTTCCTTTTTTCAGGGGGAACATGATCACTTGCCCCTCTGCCATTCAGCAAACGCCGTCTGTTGCCACAGGCCCAGACAAAGGGCCTCTGCAATTAGATCGTTTCCTGTTTCTTCCTCCCTTAAAATAGCAGTGGGGAGAGATTCCCATTTCGATCAGAGCAGCTTTGGGGGAAACTGTAAACTATGTTCACCCCACCCTGTTTTCTGATGGAAATTAGGCACCACAGCTGTTCTTTGTCCACTGGGCATCAGAAACCAGGCACAAAGCCTTCCTCGTGTCGAAAGCTAACGGCAGTTATGAGGAAGGGCCACTTGGATCAGAAAAATAATACAGTGTGAAAAGGCTGTCCAAAACCTGCCTCTGGAGCTGCTGCTTCAGCCCCAGCGGGACTCCACCCCTGTTGCAGCTCTTTTAAAATAAAACATAAATAACATCAAGGAACTCCATCCCTAACTACAGAATCTTACTTTGGGCTCTTAGCAAAGTGGGCAAGCTCTCTGGGTTCTTTAGCTTCCTCCACTTCGGGATCTAGGGACGTGAGCAGAGCTCTGTGGCCCCAAGGCAAGCCTTTCAGACACTCTCTTCAGCTCAAATGCCAGCGTCTCCGTTCGAGGGAGCAGACCTTCTCGGGGATTGCAGATGTCGCCTGTAGTTGGGCAGGAGCAGCAGCAGTAGGGCAGAGTTGGGCCAGCAGGTTGCATCAGCACCAGAGCCGTCAGATCTGGCCTGCAAAAATCTGGATGACTGCTAGAAGGCAGCAAAATGTGTTCTGTCTCACTCCTACCTACGGCTGTGGTCTTTTTGGCCTGAAAGCAAGAAGAAGATGGGGATGGAGAACACCACCCAGCTGGTAGGTCTACGGGGAGAGGTTGCCACACTTACCCAGAGCCTTCCTCACCAGTGGCTCCACCCCCACCTGTTGCGACGCTCTAGGCCAGTGCCTAAGTTCCTCTATGGTGTACATTTCTTTTAAAGACTGAAGGCCTGGCTGGAAGCCTTTGTGCCTGAGGGGCCCCTGTGGCTACCACCCCTTCCTTCACGGTCTTTAGGCCAGAGCCAAGATGCATTCAGACATCCTGCAGTTATTTGATGAGCATGTGTCAGGCCTAGCCCAAGGAACTCCAAGAGACCATGTAAATTCAGTCCAGCAATGTTTATTAGCTACAACCTCTAGCAAGAATCTTCCCAGACTGAAACCCCAGCTCCCAAGTAATGCCAGCCACAACATTGTGAATTCCTCAGGGAGGTGCCAGTCTCATCCTCTTATCTCTCCCTCGCGCCTCAGGAGATGAAAGAAAACGTTTTTCTCCCTGAGTCTGGCCTTCATAATTCCATTCCATCACAACATGGCTGGTTTCCCAAAGTTAAGCAGGGTCAGACTGGGTTTGTACTTGGAAAGGAGACCACCGGGAAATCTTTCTAAGAAGACAAAACATCTTGGAAGAAGACACTTCAGTATGACTGCCCAAGAAAATCTGTGAAACCACCAGGACTTTTAAGATTCTCCACTAATCTTCTGCCACACTGTCAGCCCTCAATTCAATTCAGGCTTTCTTTCAAGGATTTCCTTTAATTCTATATTATGACAGGAGAGGAAGTGACTAGAATTACAGTACCAGTAAGCTAAAACTGCCGTGTTTTTATCCTCTCCTTCACCTAATCCTTACATGCCTTCTGTTATACCTCTTCTCTCACACCAAGACAATTTCCTTGCAGAGAAAAAGAAATGACATCTCTGTTCCTACATATCAAAAAATTATTTAAATCTGGTGAGACTGAAATCAACCTAAGCAGTGAGAATATACAATTAGGCAAATCTGATCTGAATCCATACCCAAGGCTCAGCTACAGTTTGACTAATCACAGTTAGTGCAACAAGACATGGTTTATGTGTAAGCCATATATTATAGTTTATTACATTACAGCTTACCATATGTACAACCTCTTAATGATCATTCCACAAACCTGTAAGGTACCAAGTGCCTTGATGTGCCATTTCCATGCTGCGGGTTGCCAGGTCCAAAAATGTAGACCTGAGCTTTCTTTTTAACAACCCTGCTATACTCCAACCCATTGTTCATTCTGGTCCCTGCCTTTTGGAACAGGCTTTGACCCTTAGTAGAGAGAAAGGAGAGAGCCAGTTGGTGAAGTGGTTAAGGCATCAGGCTGGAGGCCATGAGTTCTAGTCCTCCCTTAGGCATAAAGCTGGCTGGGTGACCTTGGGCCAGTCGCTCTCTCTCAGCCCTGGGAAGGAGGCAAGGGCGAACCCCTTCTGAAATCTTGCCAAGAAAACTACAGGGTCTGGTCCAGGCAGTCGCCAGGAGTCAACGCTGACTCAAAGGCGCATGTGCACACACAGGAAGGAGCAGCGAGTAAAGAAATTGCCATGCCAATATGAGCAATTTCTTAAACCACTAGAGAAAAAGACATGACTTCCACCTGGCAGTCTTGTAGGACTGGGAATCAATCATATATGTAGATATAGGGTAAATAATCAGCTACACAACTGTAACATTAGCGTGTAAGCTAGGGATGCAGCTCAATTTGTACTCCCATTTCACAGTTATTACAACAGAGGCTCCTTCCCAAAATAGGCCCCATTTCCTGCAGCTGTTGTCTTTTGGCTCTGAAAGCAAAAAGGAGAGGGGGGGCGGAGGTCCCCACCATCTAACAAGTCTGCAGTGAAAAAGTGGCAGGTGTTGTCTCCTGCTGCTCCCTTAAATCTGTAGTTTCCTGCCACCCTTAGGAAGAGATGACAGTTCTGCTTGGACTTGGGAGAGAAATGCAACATTCACTATTATTCGTGATTGCCCTCCCACTCTATTTCCCCCCCTCCCTGCCTAAGCCACACACGCTGGAGGCGAAATCCAATCGCATTGAACAAATCCAATTTGCAGTAGCAGCTAATAGAGTTTGTTGCTGGTTTAAGCGATGGCAGCGTCAGAAACGCTCTGAAAAGCATCTAGGCCTCAGGCCAAGTGGAGAAAGAATGAAGTGGAATACTGAACCATCCACACATATGGGCCTGGCCAAGTTTTGCTTGATTTCTTCCTCGGCCTTTGACTGTGCGCCAAAGAAAACGAGGACACAAAATCGTCCAGGAGAACTATGCCATTACATCTCTAAGCAGTCTCCTGTTTCGACTGAGGTTGGGCAAAGGCGAAGAGGAAGACTCAAGCCCCGCTGGGATCAAACTCCTGGGGGCAGCCCCCTTCTCTGTTTCTCTCATTCGTTTCCCCCTTCCTTCCTAAAGGCAACATTTCAGCTGAGGGTCATAAATGAAGCCCCAACTTCTTTCTCAGAGCCCTTCCTTGCTGGCCTACTCTTCTTCCATATGGTGGGAACAAGAATTCTGTTGCACCCTTGAGAAGGCAAAGGTGACAGTTCTGGGTCAGAGGCTGAACAAATTTCCATGTCTAGGACAATAAGACCTTGATTTGCTGGTGAGTACATCAGTGTATAATGGGGAAAGAACTACTCTGTGTGTACAGGTAGTCCCCGGGTTAAGAAAGCCCAGGTTACAGATGACCCATAGTTAAGAATGGAGCTTATTGTAGCAAAATTTGAGTTAAATACACAATGGTTCCAGTTAAGTACACAACGGTTTGAGTTCATTACACAATACTACTCACACAGTATCATACCATAATATATGTGTACACATTTTTGCATCCAGAAAGGAAAATGTAATAGCCTATAAGGGAATTTTCTGCACTTCAGTACAAAGGTGTAGAACAGATCTATTTCTACTCCATCTGCTCTACCATTCAGCTGTACGCTGAATGAAGTAGCCATATTCATACAAAATGTGAATTCATGGTTAACTGAACCATGTTACTGAATTAACCCAATTGCTTGGTTTGCGCAACATACTGAATCATGAAGTAACCACAATGAGCCACAAGCAAAGCAACCCCACTTAAGTCCCCTTAACAGCAGCTGGAAGGTGCATCACTAACCATTCTGTTTTTTTTTAATAATAATTTTATTGAATATTACAGTTAAACAGATAAAAACTAATACAAACTACAAAAAATAAAAGAATAAACAGAAAAAATAGAAAGTGCAGAAAAAAGAAAAATAATAATATAGAAAGAATAATAGAAAAGAAAGAAAAAATAAAAATATAGCAAAGAAAAAGTGAAGAAATATGTAAAGAAGTGACTTACCCCTTCGTCACAACAAGTATAAACAATTTTAACAACTTTTCACCTTCTCTTAAAATACAACAAATGATCTCTTCACCCCATATCTCATCTCTTATCTATAAACAGATCCTTAAAACCTTGTCATTCAGTCCTGGTCAGCAAAAGTCCGTTAAAGATTACTAGAAATAACAACATATCTATTTTAATCCTGATCAAATAAACCCACTTTATATTCCTTCCTTCTACTTTTAACGATCTTAATCTTTAATCCCTTCAAATAGTGTCCTAGAGCTTGTTTTCTTTTCATTTTTTCTTTGTCCCTTCTCACAAAATTCTTCAAAACTTTTATAGATCTCTTTTGTAAATCTAATATAGTCACTCTTCTGGTTTGTTATTTGTAAGTCCCTTTTAATTATTAAGACATCGGATGGTTTCATTTTGATGTAAGCCACCCAGAGTCCCCCATTATGGGGAGATGGGCGGGGACAAGTCCAATCAGTCAATCAATCAATCAATCAATATCCAGTGCATCATCTTTTTCCATAGCATTCTTGTAGCCTGTCATTTTTAAATCCACATTCAAATCAATTTCAGTCATGTCCAGTAGAACTTGTTCCTCTTCCATAACATCATTTACACACAGTCTATCTATAATGGCAGACATTCTTAAAATTAACTTCTGAGTCTATTGTTCACAAATATCTTTCAGTACATCCAATGTTAAAGTATTTTGCTGCATTCTGTGTTAGCGAGTCCAATTTAAGTATTCTTCTCCTTTAATTGTCATTCTTAGTTGCTTCTGGTTCCCCCTAGTGTCCAACCTTCAAGGTCCCATCCTATCATTCATTCATTCATTCATACACACACACACACACACACACACTAATATATATATTAGAATTCAAAACAACAGCAGTTTCCCATGGGAAGGATTCATATAATTAATTCAAAATCTTATTTCAAATCCATCTGGACCTTTAGTCCATTTATAACCTTCCAGAATCAACACTCTAATCACTCTTTTGCTGTTTATTCCCCCCCCCAAATTTTTTTTCTAAGTCCTTAAGCTCATACTTAAAACTTCTTTCACTAAGGATTGAAGGAAACTCACCTAGTAAATGCTGTAAAATTTGCCGTTTGAAAGTTACTTAATATCTGCAAAGCAGTAAAAAAGTAATTCCAAAAGTGATTAATTTCTCATTTCTTAAGAAATTAAGAGATTAAGAAATATAGGCTACCTTATGACTGTGAGCTTAGTTAGAATCCCTCAACTCCCAGCCGCTTGACTCACAAGTTGACTGCAAAAAACTCAGTTCCTGCATTCTACTCATGAGGAGTTACTATACAGAGTACATGTACGTGATCTCCCGATCTCTCCTTCCTCCGGAGAGATTTTACCAGCAGGGATCCACCACCCAGCCACCAATCTCCGCCATAATGCTGTCCCCGCTCCTTCAGGGATGTATGGTTCACCATGTCCTCACCGGAAGTCAGCCATCATAAACCATTCTTGAAGGACACTTTCTCACAATCTAAGCGTCCTCTCATCCTCAATTCATAGTCAAGGCCAGGTATCTGATACCACATTAAACTGGTGCTTTGCACCTTTTCCCAACCCAGATGTCACAAAGTTCATTTCTGTACAAGTAGTCCTCGCTTGCTGACCGCCTTGTGCAGCAACCGTTCAAAATTACAATGGTGCTAAAAAAATAACTTTGCAACTAAGCCTTGCATTTATGACTATCTCAGTGTCCTGCAGTCATCTGATTGCCATTCACGTGCTTTGTAACTGACACGCATTTTCACTTGCGACAAGCAGAGTTAATACTATACAATAGGGAAGGCGGAAGTAAAATCATAAGTTGCAGTCATGTGATTTTTCACTTAGCAACCACATCGCTTCGCTTAGTGACTGAAAGGGAAGTAAGGCCGTAAGCCCAGTCATGGTCACATGATTTTCCACTCAACGACTGCATCACTTAGCAACTGAGTTGTCAGTCCCAATTGTGGTTGCTAAGCGAGGACTACCTGTACTAGCACTGTATAGCATCTTCTAGCGACATCCAAATATTGTTGCATTAACTTAATGAAGGCAGGTTTTATATCACTTCAATAGCTAGGCGATGCTATGAAGGCACTATAAACTACTAGTGAGGAAATGACCTAAGTGAATAACTTGTGGTGCTTCAGCAGTGACTGTGGTGATAACACAGCAGGGGCTGGGAGGTGCCCAATTCCCACTGGCTACTTTTAGCTGCTGCGAGCCCATCCTTCTCCTTGGGTTGCTGGCAACTTCCCTCCAAGGCCATTTTGGCTCAGGCACAGGAGTGATCAGGCACTAAGCAAAGCAGGTTGGGGGGTTTCCAAAGCAAGCAAAAGCGTGAGAGAGACAGAGCAAGAGAAAGGGAATAATGAGGGAGGAGGGACCTGAAAGAGGCAGGCTGGTGAGAGCTTCCTGACAAAGCAGGAGAGGCAGAAAAAGAGCCCTCACTCCAAGGAACAGGCTCCGATGGATGGCTAAACCCATGGGTCTGGCCATCAGTCAAAACATGCCTCCCTCCAGCCCGAGGCCCTTAGGGAGCGCAAGTGGCCCTTGTTTTTCCAGCCTAGCAGGTGGGATTGGGAACAGGGGTAGGAGGGAAAATGCTTGCAGCCACCAATCACTGTCTTGTTTTGTTTTTTAATCTTGTCCTGCCTTAAACTGTCAGGAAAAGCACCACTTGCTCCTTCGTTAATGAGGCAGAGTAAAGGTCAGTTGTGGGAACAGAGCAAATTTACCCTGAAATACTTTGTGCCACTTCACAGAGTGGAGAAATCGGATTGGCTCCAGCATCACAAATACCAGCCCTCATCAGAGGAAACTGCGGGTCCAGATTAAGTAAATTGGCTACTTCTAGGGCAAAGGGGGATTTTGGGTTTATACATTAAGAAAATAAACCAACTAGTACACCAGCCTCCGCTACAGCAATTCCCATCATTCCCAGCCACAATGACCAGGTATGGAAAAAAATGTAGTCCAACACTTTTGGAGACTCTTTTATCCTCTTTAAGGCTGCCGAATACTAATAGCAATGCATGCATTCTCCAGGTGCTAATCCTTAGGTAGTCACGCCTATCCTGTCCAGGTACAACTGAAAAACTTTTGGCAGGCTTGGAGAAATCTGCAAAAGAACGTTAAAATAATCTTATTTTAAGGGATCCCTGAAAGCTGCTCAGTGGGAATGAAACATACACAGTGCCTGTAGAAAATCCTGGAAGCTAGATGAAAAATTGTACAGGAGGAGATGGAATGAGATGCAGTGTCATAAAAGAGAGTATGACTGGCTACCTGACTGGAGCCCTGAACCACATGACTCTGCCTTGCAACTTTTTGCTACTGCCTGTCTTGTGAAATGGCTTTGGTTTTCATTAAGAAGAGGATGTATCAGATAGCAGAGGTCTAGTTCAGTCACTGCATTTCCAAACCACCTTCTTGCTCTAGACATCTCAACTGCTTTGGAAAATGAAAACTACCCAACTGAGAGGAGAGACAAAAAGAACAGGAGACCCGAGTTCCCCTTTACTGTTATCAAACCATTAATACGATAAGGAGGTTCTCCAGATTGCAGCCTAGCAGCCTTAGGCAATGCAGTTCGCCATGACCGTGTGGACAGTGATCTATACCTTCTAAATCTGAAACCCTGCTTTCCCATTCGTGTTTCATGCAGTCAGTTTTGCCCCAGAACCAGGATACTTGCTAGGCCTCCTAACCAATTCTATATTACCAATTAAGATAAGCATAGTTAAGAGCTACATTTCCTGGATCAATATCTGCAAAAAAAAGAAAGAAGAAAGAAGAAGAAGAGAGAGAGAGGAAGGAAGGAAGGAAGGAAGGAAGGAAGGAAGGAAGGAAGGAAGGAAGGAAGGAAAAGCCAGCATGGTGAGCTGGTTTAGAAACAAGCTCTGCAACCCCTATTAGCTGTTAGGTCAGAGCAGAGAAATTTGCAGTATTGTAGTTGGCTCTACTATTAGCTCAGTGGCTGTCGCTACATTTTATGTAATACATCCCCATGGTATCCTGGCCATCAGTCCTGGCTTGCTAGGATTTTCAGAAGGCACCCAAGTTGCATAACTTGGCACCCATTTAATTCTTTGCAATGCATTGTGTTGGCTTAGCTACCCAACTTGCCTCCATCAAAAAAAAAAAAAAAATCAGTATAATCTTTACTGAGTTGGCAAAAAATGGATCTTCTCCATCAAGACATAAGCAATATTAAGCATATTCTCTTTTGCTTTATTTCTTTATTGGAAATGGGTCATATTGGTGCTGATGGTAAGCAGTGATGAAGCAGAATGGGAGTCTCAGGTTCTGCAGCTCTGGGATACTTTTCAGAGTGGGAGTGATTATATCATCTGCAAACGTGCCAAGCTCCTGTTCTGGCAAGTGAAAGAGGTGATAACAAGACTTTCAAGTTTTACCACTGTATGTGACAGGTTAACACAGAAGAAGTCAGAGAATGAGAAAAATAATAAAACTGAAACTGAATACTCCTTTTCTTTAAAAGGGTTTTTACACCAAGCTAGCCGTTTAAATGTTAACACTTCTTTGCAAGATTGTTTGCATTTCTAATTAAAAACTAAAGGTTGCATTTCAGCTGGCTGAAGCTCTTGTGTTAAAGCTCAGTGGGATTTACAGGTTAAACCTAGGAAATCAAAAGTAAGCCCCACTGAGTTCAAGGAGATGGAATCAGTGGTTGTTTGTTTTGGATAGCTGTGTTGAATAAGGGATCAATATTACTTCTTTGTTTTTGTGCTTGAGAGTGAACGTGTGTTTTCAATTTCCTGGGGGCTTGAATATGGATGGAGGCTGTCATGATGAGCTCTTGCAGTACCAAATTGACCATTACACAGATAATGAATTTCTGAGAGCAGGGGGCTCTGCCCTAATGGCACTGAGGATTGGGGCAGGGATCATATGATGGAGGTCAGATTTATGTTACATAAATATCAGCCACATGCTCCCATTTCTTTAGCAATGTTGATACTGAAGGGCTGAGAAGGCAAGATCTTCATATGTACCTTCAGCCTTACCTTCAGCTTTACTAGTTGAGTATCCCTAGCTGCTATGGGACTTGGAATAGGAAAGGCTGTTGTTGCTTAATCCAGGTTGGAATACAGAGAAATAAATGTTTCATTTCTTCATCCTCGTCCACTGTCGGTGATTTTACACTCAAACAGTGATAGCTATAATACCACGCAGGACTGCAGAAGATTCTGCTCTTCCGTGAATTCGAAGTGACCTACATCTGCGTTATAAAAGGGGTTGCCCACTTTTCTGTAAAAGAGGGCAGATAGACAGCCCCATCCTTCCAGGTGTGCGTGACCACAGACAAAGCCAGCCTCAGAATACAGCTACAAATATCAAGCCACACCGTAGCATAAATCAGATGGTAAGGATTAAAAGCAGATTATAAATCCACTGACTTTTATTTGGTATATAAGGAGGAATACATTTCCCCTCTGGAAGCAGAAGCTCCACTAAGGTTACAGGTGAGAAATGATCTAGTAGTATTACTTGGTCTCTTTTTTCTCTAGGAAAAAAAACATGGAATCTAAAGTAAAAACGAAGAAATGGTTTGCAGGACACTGAATTGCAGACTAGCTAACCATATTTTATCCTGTGTATCATACAGACCCTGTCTGTGTTGTCAACTTAATAGTTCAACGTCTCATACAAATCCACACAATTGCATTAAGTCATGGTGCAATTCATCATGGTCAGATGTGTTGTCTGAAAATAGTCCATGTGATGAGCTTATAGAATGAGCAAATAAGGACTCTTCGGAAGGCAAGGATCATAACCATTGCTTCACAGTGATCTTCTGCTAGCATGTAGAACCTTATAGGGGTCATTGACTTATGACAGTCTTCCCCAACCCAGTGCCTCCAGAGGTGCTGGACTATAATTGCCAGCAATGCCATTCAGGCATGACAAATCCACAGCACTTCTGTCTTGAGATGCATGCAGCATCATGTGATTACAAGCACTGCACAAAAATAAGCTTAATATCAAAATACATGATCAAAGCCAGCTGTGGTAGAAGAAACAGAACATCTGGAAGTTGAAACTAGAGCAATTTAACTAAGGCACCAGTTGTCACCAGCAAGAGTAATTAATCATCAGGACAAGCTGCCAGGGCATGCAGAGAGGAGGAGGAATAGAATTTCCTGTAACTTGCAGCTTTCCAGTGATTTAGGAACTTCCTCTATAAAGCTAGATTTGAATGAAGTTGTCTGATTTATTAATAAGTAGAGGGAGATAGTATGCTCCCAGAACAAGGGAAGAATGGATAGTATCAAGGGGATTATTTACCCTTTGAAACAATTAATTTAAAAGTTAAGGAAGAGATGGAAGCCTTTCAGCACATTCTCCTAGCTATGTGGCTCAAAAGCACCCACCTTATATTTTATTCCAAATGTTATACATAGAATTTACCAATTTTTGTGTCCGGGGGGGGGGGGGAAGCAAGATACAGAAATGTTCCCCTGGAAGCTGTGCCTTGGAGCAAATTGTGTCTGAAATGGCCCCTTTTGGGTAGCAGCAGTAACTTCACCCCCACCCTTTCCCTCTAGTGCTTGATCGTCAAGGGCAAAATAAGACTTTCCCACAGAATTCTGCTATAGCCGCTGTCTTCTTCCCAAGTTTATCACATCAACATCAACATCAACTGTCTCCTCCAAATACAATTAAAATTCACATGGCCCAATACTACAATGAAAAAAGATATATAGTAGATGAGTTATTCCATGCATACATATTCTTCTGCAGTGAAGAGGGGGTCATGCTGACAAATAAAGCATTCAGGAGAAGTCATGTATGCCCCATTTAAAAGTTATATGCATTAGCATTTGAGGAACTCCTACAGTTCCCCTTTATGAGTATTATTTTGGTCGTTTTCCTGTCTACAAGATGCCTACCCCAATGGACATTTGCCACAGCCTTCCCAGGCTGATGCTATCCAGCTCATGATGTTGAGTAGCAGTTCTGAGAAATGCAGTAAACACCTTAGGGGAAAACAGCAGACTAATGAAGGCTGATTGATTAGGTAGCAACTTGTCATAGTGTCCACACAGCCACTTGCAAGCTGATGCTGAGCACTGTCTGAGCGGGCAAAAGCCAACCCCATGGCTGCACATTTGTTAAGGGTGAGGGGTCTGTGCAATGCATCTACATTTAATCATCCTTTTTGCCTGGTGCTTTGTGATGGAGCTCAGCAGATTTGTCCGACTGCGAGGCTCCACATGACCGCCTCATGGCAGCTGGCTGTCTTTTTCGGAGGAACTCCTTTGGCTGGGTATGGAGGGCGTTACCCTGCTTCTCAACATGTGGCTCAGGCTGGCCTCTCCACTCCACAGGATTCTTTTGCAATCTTGATGGAGGGGCCTCCCAGTTGCACTGCCAGTCTCTAATCCAGCGAGATCTGCCATGACCAAGTGAGGAGGTGATGCTGATGACATCCAAGGGAGGCAATGATTATAGGCTCCACAACCTAATGCCCCAATTCCCATAGGCTCAAGACTGACGTATTTGTGGCTTCATTAGCTGAAGTTTTAAACTGGAAAACAGCCCCCAGGAATAATGCAGGCCACCTGTAATCAGACATTCAGGAATGTAGGGAATGGCAGCAAGATGATCGTCCCCATTTGACCAGACAGTGCAGACCACCAGCTTGTTCCATGATAATATTTTACCACTAAACCATGCTAAATCTATTTTTTAAAAAATGAAATAGATTACCATACATGCCCACCTGCATTCACTAAATGAGAGAAGTGCTCATCTTAAAAGAGCAAAGGTGTTTGCATAGAGTGTTTCTTCTCAGTGGCTGCTAGTGACAATGGCTCCATGCTGCCACCAAGATCAGAAGTCACACATTTTTGAAGACACTTGCTGGAGGACAATAATGGAGAGGGTTTTTGCCTTTTAACTCTGCTTTGTGGGAAGCTCAGCAGCATCTAATTGGCAATTGTGGGAAGTCAAAATATTGAACTAGATAGGCCTTTGATATGATCCAGTGTGTATGATGCGATCTATTGTTACAAGGTATGATTCTGCCTACTTCTGTTGGTACTTAGAAACATTATCATGGTAAACAAGGGTTACACTCACATCCATATCTTTGGCTGTGCATATACATGCAGAGAAGATATTTGCATCATACATGTACACAAGGCACCTGCAGGCACAGATGACCAAAATGGCAGTAATGTTCCCAAAGGGTTCAAGTATCTTCATTCATAGCAAAGAGGCGAACCACTTTAATTCTTACAAGTCATTCCGCATGATGTGATACATGTATTGCAAATCAGAGCCAAGTCCTGTTTTTACACAGAAGGTCAATTGTTTTGAGTCATTATAAAATGGGAAGTAGGAATAGAGAAAAAGGGCCAAGGTGATCACCTCTCTGAAAAGGGGCTCCGCTGGCTAGCTCTCAGAGACCAGGCTCCAGGGACTCTGCATATCTAGTTTGTTGGAAACCCTGCCCATCTAGGTGTAATGGTTAGCCAGTCTTTGGTTGAACTAGATCTCAACGTTTGTCAAAGCCAGGCATGGGGAAGGCACGGGCAAAGGTTTCAACACGCTGCCGAAGGTCTGACAACCTCTGTTTCGTCTCTGGGTCAGAAAGCAAAAAGGATCTGAAATCTTGCAGTTTGGCTGTGGGGAAAAGAAAGAAAGAGGGTAAGTAAACTGGAGGTTGCAGACACATGGAAAAATACAAGGCACAAGAGAAAAATCTTCTGATCCAAGAATGCTCCCAAGTACTTCCTATTTCTCTTCTGTAATTACAATTAATCCCTAGGGCAGCTTTCCCCTGCCTGACTGGTGAATATGGGAATTGGACCAGCACATCTGGAGGACATCACATTGAGGAAAGTTGCCCTATGCTACTGGCTTCCTATATCCCATCAAATATATATTTGCTCTCCCTCTCTTCCAGGACTGAGAGCAAACTGAAAAATCTGAACCAGTGGGTGATATCATTTTAACCGACTTTTGCTTTTAGGGAATTAAATGGTGGGAGAATCATGAATGTCTGTATGTTGAAATTACAGAGCAAGATCAATAAACAGGTGGTAGCCTGCTCTCAGAGGATGTTTGTTACCATGTGAGTCTCAGCTGAACCACAGAATCCCATCAATTAGAATATAGGAAAGAATGTAATGAGTCCGTCAAACATAACCAAATAGCTCATCACTGTCCCCGCGTTTGCAGCCAATGCAATTTCTGCTCCGACTCGCTGACTGGAAAAGAACATGGCCAATATGTACTAGGAGATGCTGGTTTTTCATAATACTTTGACTTACAGGTCTTCTGTTTGACATCCAGTCCAATCTGGATTCCTTCATCAATAAACTCAACGACCTTCTGGAAATCAGTTTCCCGGAACTGTCGGGAAGTAAGTGCAGGTGCTCCTGTGGAAAAAGCCAAAACGAACTGGATAGGGCGTTGCTTTTGACATCTAAAGACCACATTTACAAATAAACACCATGCAGTGAAACTATGAATGGATAATGTCATGGTGCATAAGGAAGAGAAGAAAAGTTCCCACCTATACAGGGGTGCAAATCCAGTTCACAAATTCTCCTTCCCATCTATATCAGGGGTATAGGTAAGTTCTTCTACAGCAAGGTAACAGGTGGGGATTAATGTAAAATGTGTATAAAAAATGAGACAGCAGCAGGCGATTCAATATGGAGAATGGTGTGCAAATTTTGCACATCTGGGAGAGGCTGTAAAAACTCTCATCAGTTCTTGGCCTTCAAAGCTATGAGGAAAAACTTGAAGAAATGAGTAGCATGGCCAAGTAGAGGGGACAGTGGTCAGAGTGAGGAGGCTTCAGTGACCTGTAGAACAAATCTTGTTATTCCACAACCATGCCCTTAAGGAAGGGTATATCTGGGGAAAAAAGTAGCCATAGCCTATAACAAATAGAAATCTGCATTCTATGCCTATTAATGTCTATTCACTTACTCTGCTTAAATTTATTTTACTGATAAGGCTTCTGTGACATTTTTGAAGCTATCTCTATAATCTTAAGGACTTTTTAAAAACATCAAACTCTCAACATTCTGAACCTTGCAACCTCGGGGTTTGTGAGGATTGTATTTTAAATACATTCAGCCACTGACGGAATAGTAACTGTTAAATGGATTCTCACTCCCAACCCCCTAGATCTTCCCAAAATAGCTTCAAGGGCTGAAGAGTAGACAGAGGGTGCCCAAAATAAGAAGGCACAGAAAATCTCACTGTATTTGCTGAACTCTGCTCGTGTAACACTGGATGTAGTCCACTCCATATTAATGAAATATGCACCCATTCCTGAATTTCTAAGCTAGTTAACCATGGGGAAAAGCAATGTTTTCTTTTAAAAGGCATCTGAAATTAGGGTTGCTATGGTGCAGAATCATGATTATTTTAAGACAGACTATGCACAGCTATGAAACAATCATGCACATCTTTTTTTATATAACTCCCTGCTCTTACCAAGACGCAGGCCTCCAGGTGTCAAAGCACTCTTGTCCCCAGGACAGGTGTTCTTGTTAGCCGTTATAGACACTAGTTCCAGTACTCTTTCAGCCCGGGCCCCGTCAATTCCTTTTGGTCGCAGATCCACTAGCACTAGGTGGTTATCTGTGCCACCTAGCCCAAAAGAGCGAGAAGAGTTAAGTTTTCTCCCTACAGTCTATCCAATTCACAGCAATCCTGTGTAACAGCTTTGCCCAACCTGTTAGCTTCCAAATATAACGGACATCTCCCATAATTCCTATCAAGTCCCTGCTGCTCTATAGCCAATTAGAGGCCCATTTAGAATGGTTATTTCGATCACAGTTAACATTCAAGTAGAATTGTCCTGCTGATTCAAGGTACCTCTTGATCACCGCTAAGATATGGCAGATATCTCCTTCATGAAGTAAATTAACTCTTCCACCTTACTGACCCCAATCTCCAAGCCATCAAATCCTATGCCAATGACCTCCCTAGGTTAACTATATCCTCTTCGAAGCTCTCAGAACAGGGTATAGAATCCACCTTCCCTTAAGCTCTCGGAGAGATAAAGATAATATAAGATGTCATGCCCCCACATATGGGGTTTTACATGATTTCTTTGAAAAGTTCATTTTCTTATCTATCTTGAACCTACTTCTATTCCTTTTTATAAACGATGGGCCAATCTGCTAAAAAATCTCTAACTTGATTTTCTTAAAATTATTATGGCATAAGGGGAAGCAACTCTTACTAAGAAAAGATGACACAGAAAACTCTTAGAAAAGCATTTTTTTTTTTTTACTTTAATGGGCAATATTTTTGCTAAATCTCTGAGTCACCTGGGGACAATAGTGACCTCCACTGCACTCACTAAGAATTACCCCATTACAAGGCACACAGCTCTGAAAACTACATATGCAGCTATATTAAGCAAACACCTCCCCTGGCACAAAAGATCTCATGTTATCTTGTTTACCTCAACATAATAGGGATTACATCTTGTCTGAAAACATTATATAGTTATTGGCTGAGTCAACCATCTGAAGATGCCCTCCCACCTATCACTATATTTTTCACATTCTTTGACAGACTTGCTAAGCTACCAAGTATGCGTCTGCCAATAGCTACAGACCATCACATCTCCACTATATACAGCCTCTTCTTCTTTGTTAATATTGCCTGAACAACCAGCTTCTTCATGAATCAGAACAAGGCTACAATGTAAAGGAGGACATGGTGCAACTTAGGTGGGTTGTATCAGTTCAGATTGCTGGTGGAGATTTCTGCCCCATATGAAAAACTCCATGCACACACACATCATATGAAAAGCTAGCCTAGAATTATTCTCTCTTGCCTAAGAATCATTCTATATGGTGGCCACTAAGGGGGGAGAACATTAAAATACACCATTTTCACCTAATCTGACCAACAGCTCAGCCCAGAAAAAGCTGCTCCCGTGGGTATTCTAGCTCAGAAGCAATGGTAGATCTTCACTACACCTGAAACAAGACTGTATCCTCGTTGTAGCAAAGCCTCCGCCATGGCCTTGGAGTTCTTCAGTACCTGCTGACAATACTCCCGGAACATGGGTGAGGTGGCCTAAAGCAGAATGGATGCAAAGTTGGGAAGAATCAGCATGACTCCTTCTACAGCATAACTTATGACATTACAGCGCATCATGGAGACATAGGGGACAACCTTATAGTTGGGTTCACACATTATGCTGTCCACTCTGAACCAACCACAATTTATTTTAGGGCAATAAGTCTCTGTTAGAAACCATGATTTGTTTGAGGCTTATTGATTAAAACTATACTGTTACATGAAAATAGGGACACATGGTTTTAAAGTATATCTGGTGATAATTGTCCCTCACCCATCTCCCTAACCAATTCAAAGTTACACGACAACAGCAGCTAAAAAAGTTGGCCGAAGAAGCCAGGATTATTTTGCTTGTCTGCAAAACTAATTCTGGCTTGTCTACAGCTTGTTCAATTGAGCATGCTTCAACAAAGCATGGCTTAGTCTGATGTACATATAAAACCTGTTTATCTACCCACCCGAACTAATATATCCAAATAACTAAGGCTGCATTCCACGGAATCTCTTAAAACTGCATTACGCTGGTTTTAAAAAAAGCCAGCAAGTGCATTCCTGATAAACATTACGTTACTAGGATATTGTATGAATAATACAACATTGCAGCGCACATAGGCAATTTCACAATTGCACAGTGCATGTGCAATTTCACAGTATCGCAGTGCACGTAGGCAATTTCACAATTTCACATATGTACCATCTGTCAGCCACTCCTTGAATCAAATGCAACTTTTCCCAGAATTGTTCTGCAGCTGCACAATCCTGGGAAAAGGTGAAGATGTGTTAAGGAGTGGCCAATGGATGCTACATGAGTGTCTTTGCATTCTGAAGCAACTTTTTTCTTTTAAATCCAAAGTGTTGCACAGCTGTAGTGGATTGTTATGTTAATTCCCAAACCTCCCATCCTCTGGATTACTCAGAGTCAGTCCAGGCTTCCCTAGCCCCCAGAATTTCCATCCAGCATGGAACTGAAATCCAATGCACTTGGAGGGTACCAGTTGGGGAATTGTGATGGAATGGAATTATGAAGGCCAGGCTCAGGGAGATAAACATTTTCTTAGCTCACCGGAGGAGCGTGGGAGCTACAAGATCATGCGACTGGCACCTCCCTGAGGAATTCACACTGTTGTGGCTGGCTGGCTTGGGAGCTGGGGTTTCAGTCTGGGAAGATTCTTGGTAGAGGTTGTAGCTAATAAACATAGCTGAACTGAATTTGCATTGTCTCTTGGAGTTCCTTGGGCTAGGCCTGACATCAATCTTCCCAGACTGAAACCCCAGCTCTCAAGTCTAGCCAGCCACAACAGTGTGAATTCCTCAGGGAGGTGGCAGTCGCATCCTCTTGTAGCTCTCACGCTCCTCCGGCAAGCTAAGAAAATGTTTATCTCCCTGAGCCTGGCCTTCATAATTCCATTCCATCACAGGAATGCAGGACTAGTTCCTCCCAGAAGCATTAGAGCCACCATGCTGAATCAAACATGGAAGTCATTCCTCTCTACAGCAAAACACAGCGAACTCAGTTGTAGCTGACTCCCCGGGATCTATTCCACTGTGACGGCTGCATGCTTGTTTGCCCCAACATAAATCCTCTGGTGCTGCCCTTCAGATTAAGTCTGGATTTATAATTAGATTGTGTGATACAAGCAGGATAGAGAACGTAGAAACAATCCACAGGAAAGCAATAATAGAGTTGGCCATATTTTACAATGGTCAAACAACAGATTTTGTTCCGGCATCTCAGCAAAGCAGGCTGTAAACACAAAGGGCCAAGGCAGGTTAGCTGCATTCAGCAAAATCCTTGCCTTGCCTGTTGGAAGCTTCCTTTCTTTAGAAGCTGCTGGAAGTCCGAGACTTGACAAGACTAAACGTTGCTCATTTCATGTCAGTACCAGTAATTGTGTTAAAATCTACTGAAGACCTCCGATCCCCAAAGAAAACGGGGCCTTTCTTTCCCACCTGTTTCAGTGCCACCGCAACTGCAGCAATGGCATGGTTGTGGGGGCCTCCTTGCAAAGAGGGAAAGACTGCAAAGTTGATTTTGTCCTCCAGATTGTAAAGCTTCTCCTGGCCACTCTTCTTGTCCACAGAATGGACACCCTTACGATAGAAAATCAGCCCTGACCTGTGTGCAATAGGAAGACGGAAGCATCAAAACAAAGGCCTCTCAGCTAGCACATCTATTGCAGACATCCTCATATATTTTTACATTTATATTCATTTATATATCAGATTTGTCACTGCCCGCATCTTTAAAAAGTGATTCTGGGCAGTTTACAGAGAAGATAAAGTTAATTAAAAATACAGTATAAGAGTAGTCCTAAATAAATAAATAAGTATATTCCAAGGATTGATAGTAACTAGTGAGTATTAGGCTTGGGGAGCGTCATCAGGGTGCCAACCACACCCAGGGTTGGTTAAAACTCTTATTGCCCCAGGCAAGCTGGCAGAGCCAGGTCTTTAGTCCTTTCCAGAAAGCCAGGAGGGCAGGGGCCTGCTGCACCTCAGGGGGGAAAATATTCCAGAGGGTGGGAGCAATGGCAGAGAAGGCTCTCCTCCTGGGCCCTGCCAGCTGACATTCTCTCACGGATGGGGTCCACAACATGCCCTCTCTGCCTGATTGGGTGGGATGGGTTAATGTGATGGGGGTGAGACAGTTCCTCAGGTAGCCTGGACCCATGCCATGTAGGGCTTTCAAGGTAATAACCAACACCTTGAATTGAACCCAGAATTGCTCCAAAATGTGCAAGGCTAAATATATTCCCTTTTACAGTCACAAAAGATGCTGCATCCGTATGTCCTCCATCAAGGCTGTGCGTTTGTAGTAATTCTACAAAAGCAAAAACAACACCAGCGATGATGGTAACAGGAGACAAATTCACCTCCTTGGGATTCTGTGTTTGCAAACAAAAAGGCAAGTTTCTTATTCTTTTAAGTACTGAATGGCTGCTGAAATCTCAGAAGTCATCAAAGAAGCTAAACAGAAACCCTAACAGCAGTGAGCACAGGTTCTGTATCCTTACCACTCCTGTAATTCATAAAATTAGATATATGCATGGAAAAAATGACAGAGTTAGGGAACATAAAAAAAGGTTGTACTTTCTTTGATTTGCATTATTTAAATAAATTGCACATCCAGCTTTCCTTGGTGGATATTTTCAAACATTTCCCATGCATGAAATTTCACCTGTCGGCTAATCAGCAATGCACCATCTCTTTCTGACTTCATCTTGAATTCAAAGGATAATCTCTCCTAATTAACTCTGGTGTAAGTTTACAAGAAGCTCCAGCTAGCTATTCCTGCTAGTGCTGGTGACTTGAATCTGGTACAATTTGGTCTGCTTGCTCAAGAGACTCTGCACAGGCAACACAATGCTTCCTATTTCTCCTAAGTAACTCACACTTCCTGTATTGGAAATGGCAGAGAAACCACAGAACCTATAAAGCTGGAAGATACAAATAGGTCAAATGAAGGAACATGATGTTTATACCACATCAGGCCCTTGGTCTATCTGCCTTGACACTGTATGTATTGATGTCAGCTGCTCTCTACAGGTTCAGACAGGAATCTATCCCAACATTATCTAGAAATGCCAGGGTATGGGCAAAGGACTTTTTGAATGCAAAATACATTAACTGTCATGGAGCCATAGACCTTCTTGGTGCATCTGCAAAAGAGGTAGATACTATGGTTCTTTAGATATTGTTAGATTGTAACTCTCAAAATCCCTGGCTGAGGGACATATATTTGCTGCCTGTATAGAATGGCACATTCCCACCTATGTCACACTTACCTGGCACCACGCAGAGTCTTGTGAGTGGTGCTAGTCACCAAGTCAGCATAGTCAAAGGGTGATGGGATGACCTTGGCTGCCACCAGACCACTGATGTGGGCCATGTCAGCAAGCAGGTAGGCCTTCACCTCTTCACACACCTGACAAAAAGGGATAGGTGAGGACAGGTAAGCTCACACTACTTTGCCCATTTATTATTGCCAAATACACAAGGAAGAAAGATAGCCAACTCTAGGGCAAGGATACCCCAACCTTTTGGGACAGTGGACACATTTAACAGTTGGAGAGCATGCTGTAGGCATGCAAATAGTTGTCACGGAGAGGCTTGCCCACACACAAAATGATTGTGGCCAGTTACAAAGCACCAGTTTACCAGAACATAAGCTGGTGAGATTCTAGCTCCCCAAGATACTCACTATCAAACCCACCTTTTTTACAATGTACTGTGCCAAAACTATTAACCTATTATTTTCTAGGCGTTCTTATAGCATTACAGGTATTCTTAGAAACCATTATTGTTTTGGACACTGGTGATTTGTATCACAAAGCATACCCTTTCCATTTCACTTAGAATTAAAATAATCTTTTGTATAAAAAAATTAAGAAAGAGAGAGCCAAGGCCCTGATGAAGGTAAGTGTCCACAAGCATATTGGTGCCCACAGGCTCCATGGTAGGAACCCAGGACCTGGGCAACCAAGAGTAATTAGAACTTCAACAAGTAATCTTGGTCTTGATCTCCAAGCTCCCAGTAGACTTCACTGGGAAGGGTAAGGCACATTAAACAAACCTCTACAGTTTATTCACTTTAACTTTTATCCTCCAACCCACTAAGGCATACCTTCTTGATTCGGGCATAGTCAATAAGACGGGCATAAGCGCTGGTGCCAGCAATGATGATACGTGGGCGGAACAGTCGGGCAGTTAACTCAAGCTGGTCATAATCAATGAGTCCTGTCTTTGGCTGGGCAATGGACAGAGAAACAGATCAATACCAACCTCCCCAAATACTGGTAAAATTAGTACAAACACTCACGTAGATCAGCATACCAGAAATACATAATCTCTAGGACAGTGATGACAAATCTTTTGGACTCGGCGTGTCAAAAATTAGGAAAATGCCTAACTTGACTCTGCTGGCGTGTCACCCCCCCCAACAAAAGAGAAACAATTCTTTACATATTCATTTATTTAAAAAAATATAGCCCAATCATGTGTGGTGAAACGTCAAATAATTACAAAAATGAAATACGAGTAAAACAAACTCAGTTTCTTTGGTAACTCGAACAGGGAGAATAGTTATTGTCGGGTGTTGGTGAATACTTGCGTGTCACCCAAAACGTCATGGCGTGTTGCTTTTGACATGCGTGTTATAGGTTCGCCATCACTGCTCTAGAATCTTGCATCAAATCCAGCCAAGATATTGAAGCAGAGTGATTAATAGCCATCACTTCCCAGCCACTGTGCTTATAGCTGGCTGACAGTGCCAAAAATCAGTTTCCTGGTTTTCCAAGAGGGAGTCAAAAGAAGTACAAGAGGATCCAAACAAGAGCATCCACAGAGAATCTGGCTGGAACTAAAAGTGAAAGGAATCCCTTTTAAACAAGTACTTTTATTGGCTGTCAATACTGGAAACAAAGTAATAAAAACACATCCTGTTGGTCTCCTTTCTCCTTCCAGGAAAGGCAGGGCTAGCAATAAGAATCCTCAACCTCAAGCTTGTACCTCAATAGCTTGATGGTAGAAAACAAGCTACTGGGTGTGGGAATGCCAGATAAGATTTTCTGAATCAGCTTTCCTCAACGAGGCATCATGCAGATGCATAGGACTGCAAGTCCCAATGTTCCCAATCAACATGGACAAATTGCTATAAGTCACCTTGAGTGCTGCATGATCAGGAAAGTGGATATATATCTAACAAAGACATAAACATGTAATATAATAAAGGGCACTAGTTGAGAAGGTGATTCTATACTTTTGGTAAAAGCAAAATAAAAGCTGACAGCCAGGCATCAAGGTTGGATTCAACGAGAATTCATTCAACCATCCAAGTGTAAAATTCACTACTTCACCCAGAATATAGACTTAAAAAGTTAAAATATAACACAACACAGGGCTCTAAGTTGGGAAGGTTATTCTACATATTTGCAAAAACAGAAGTTGAGAGCCACTCATGAAGGTTGGATAAGTCATCCAAGTGTAAAAAGCTCTCCTTTGCTCAGAAGAGTGATCTTCAGGCACAGCATATTCAAGAAGAGAGATGTCAAAGCTACTGAGGCTGAAGGGGTGATACAGTACCAATTTGCTGGCATAAATGAATGAATAAAGTTGGTGCTCATGAATCCAAATTCTGCAAGTTAAGCATATATGTCCAATTTTTCCATTCTTCACAACATAATCTGCAGAGTTTACTAATATGCATAATTCATTCTAATTTCTATGAGACCCAGGGAGGGGCAGGATGGTCCATATGCAGCTGAAACTTTTCCCACCATCCCCTCAACTACTGGAAAACTTATTCAGCCATAACTCTGATTTCAGAAAGTGCTGCTCACACACTTGCAAGACTACCTTGGCAGCCCAAAAGCTAGACTATTTTGTTGTCATTTAAATCATAACAAAAGCCTAGAATTTTAGAAAGTTCAGTTTGATCTTCATTCCCACCTTCTGCATGCATCCAGAATCACAGCATGCACAAAGTTTTGATCAGGGGCTCTTTAGCACACCATTCCAGAGCTGTATTTTCAGCCTACTGTCAGAAGCAGAAAAGGAAATCAGGACCATGTAAACATTTTGAACTCCTCTATTTACTCACGTTGAGTTTGTATGGCATGGACTCAAAGAAGATGGATGTGGCAGAGATACGCTTGACATCAGACATGTACCCATGAGTCAGGCTGCCAAGAGGAAGGAGACATTCTGTCAAGACAAAGCTTAAGCCTCAGTCATAACACAACTCAGGCCAAGAAGCTAAATAAAAAAAATATTTCTGTCTAAAGGGGCCACAAATTAGCCAGGCACTTTCCCCTCAAGCAGAAAGGCCACCATGAGATTGGGCAGCACTGGGAGAGGTGCAGATTATGGGGGGGACACAAGGGATAGCAGTCCCCAGAGAGAGAAGAGCAGATGCTCTTCAACATCACCCACGACCAGAGGAGATGCCAGAAACTTCTACAGGCCAAAACTGAAAAAAAACATGGCCATGACTAAATGAGAAACAGACACTGAGGAGGTAAGCCTTATTCTATGAGGAGTTTTATGTACTGCTGATCAAAAATGGTACTCCAAAAATGCCACTTGGTCATTCTGGGTCAGCACAGCAGTATGACTTCTCTCCTTGTCTCTTCCAGCTCCATCAGCTTCTTCTTCTTGTGAATCTGTTAGCCCTTCAGGTCCTCATCTTCCCAGTTATTCTTGTGCACCATCCCCCTGTCTTTCCCCTCAGCTATCCCAACCGTGGCAGCCCAATTCTGCCCCTTCTGATCTGTCACTAGACTGGAACATCTCTGGGGCTTTTCTCCCCAAGTTTCACTCCCCAACCCACATACATACTGGCCCCCATCGGGCAAATCCAGGCCCATGAGACGCTCATGCGGCTGCAGCAAGGCTGTGTAGGCAGCAAAATTGGCTGGGGATCCAGAATAAGGCTGGACATTCACCCCCCAGCGCTCAGGATCCAGGTCGAAAGCTTCAAGAGCACGGCGTTCACAGAGCAGCTCAATGCGGTCCACCACCTCAGAACCACCGTAATACCTGCATCAGGGTATCAACAGCAAAGGAAATGTTAGAAACAGAAAAAGCCTTAATACCACTATAATCTCTGAAACAGAGAAAAACTAAAAGAAAATCTTACCTATCTCCTCCATGCCATGCAACGTACAAAGAATATTACCTAGGCAACCATTCCCTAACAAATTCTTCTGGCCATTCCTTCTCTGCACATAAGCCCCTGCACCTGCTCCATCGTTACCATTTTTCCCCTCTCGTCTCCAAAATATAGTTATAACGTGTTTTTATCCCCAGCGTCAGGATCAGAGGTCAGTTTTAGAGCCAATAAATAACTGCATCTGGCCTGAAATGGACCTTACCAAAAAGTCCAAGGACTCTTCTGAAGGCAAGTCATTTCATGTGGCTGGCAAATGGGGCCTGCATGCTTCCTTCACCCTCACTCCCAGATAATCCAGGAGAACAGAAAATGGGGGAAAGGATGAGAAAATGGGGCTTCCTCCTCCTGATAGATGAATGAATATGTGAGTATGTGTCTGTATCTGTGTATACATACATATGACTATGTGAGAGGCAATGTGGTACAGTGCTTAAGGTGCTGGACTAGGAGCAGAGAGACCAGGTTCTCCCTTAGGCATGGAACCCAGCTGGGTGACTGTGGACCAGCCACCCTCTCTCAGGTTGGAAAGCTGAAAAACATCCATTACCAACCCTCACTAGAGCAGCATGGTAGATTATGGTCCATAACCTTTCGCCTGCAATGGACTGATGTGTAATAATAATAATGGTACAAACTTAAACATCCATAGTGAATATTTCTACCAAGATATGTGAATAGATAAATGTACTTTATTAGTAACATTTCATTAATACAACTTTTAAAAAACTGTGTAGGGTCACTGGGAGTTGGGTGGCATATACATGTAATTAATTAATTAATTAATTAATAATAAGTTAAGAAGAAAATTTTATCCTTAATTCTTCAGAGCTCTTTGCTGTCTTAGCATCTTTTCAGCCACATCAGTTCCCCACATCTTTGTCTTAGCATCTTTTCAGCCATATCAGTTCCCCACATCTTTAAATATGACTGAACTAAAAAACAATGCACTTTAATTTTCAGTGGTTTTGCAGTAACAAATCTGGAAGCTAACAAGAAAAAAGAATAATTTCCTTATGTTGCATCAATGTTTAAGAGGGAGTATAAGTATGTATAAGTCTTCAAAACAGAGTGTAAACCCACTGCAGGAACCCATGTCACTTCTGTCACATTTGAAGGGGACCACTATTTTGCCTCTTCCATTCCTCTGCAATGATACTTTTTCTACTCTTGCCCTTCCTTTTAGCTTTCTCCCTGTTATTTTATGGCCTTACCTACATTCTTGCCCTTTGCTCTCCCCTTAAATGTGGCAAATCTCAGCAAATCTCACCAAAATGTACCTTACCCATGTTCCAGAAAACACACACAGCCAGGCCTAAAATGCTTCAGCCTTCCTTTTGCGTTCTACCCCAACACCTACTTAATCGGTTTTAACTAAGGTAAACCCTGGTATATTTGTTGTTCAATGTTACAGTCTATAGATCAGTAGCCTTCCCCAAGCCAGAGTCTTCCAGATGTGTTAAGAGTGCAATTCCCACAGGACCATCCTGGCAGGAATTCTGGGAATTTTAGTCCTAACTAAACTGGAAAGTGCCAAGTAGGGGAAGGCTACTGTAGGCCCAGAATGGAGGGACTCTGGCCCTCCAAATGTTTTTGGACTGCAATTCCCAGGTGAATAGGACTGGTGGACATATTGGAACCTAACATCTAGAGGGCCAGATTTTTCTATTCTAAGGCAAACTGCTGAGAACACATTCAGGCAATCTCTTTATCCATTCTCATGTTTACCCATACCAATCCACTACCATCTTCTTTGCCCCAAACGGTCCCATAATAAATTACACTACCTCTTGCCAGGATAGCCCTCTGAATACTTGTTGTTAAGGCAGGACCCAAGGGCCTCCAAGGCAGCCCGGCTACAGAAATTCTGAAATTGAGGAAAGAGAAAAAAGAAATTGCAAAATGGGGGGGGGGGGGAAGTGAACCTCAATCTCTCTGTCTCTGACAAACCTACACACCCACACTCACATATCAGATAGGGGTATGACGTTTCTGGTTCTCTTACGCCACAGAAGAAAAATAGCCATATTTTGTGGGGTGACAGATGAACACAGTGGGAAGATCTGTTCCTTCTATGCACCTTCCCAGTGAAACCAATGCTGTGATGGCAACTTTGGAAGCAAGCAATAGCAGGTGGGAGTGAATGTCCAGTAGAACAACAGAAGGTGAGAAAGAGCTGCTGTTTCCTAACCCAAATCCAGAAAGAAATAATATTTTGGGGTTTTTTAATCTTTGGCTAGGCAGTATGAAAAATATGTTGTTGGTTTCCGGTTAAGGCAGTTATAATCCGTGCTTCATCCATTAATATTGCAAAGCAACAGGAAAGACATTACAGACTATTTCTTACAACAATTTTATAAGATAGACCAGTTTGCAAATAGAGAACCTAATTCAACAAAACAGCAGTCCCAATAAGGTTCTCCAGTCAACTGCAAGGAGTTGAACTAGAGACTTTCAACCCACATTATAAGTCATTTACTGGGATGAGAGAAACGAACAGACAGTAAGCCAGCCTATCAATGAGTATTAGCCATGCTCAGGGATAACATACCTGTTGCAGAGGGAGGGACAATTCCATAAAAGGATGGAAAACTATCATCTTTGCAGACTGTTTATGGGTTTTCAAGAAATATCTGGTTTGCTACTGTACCAGAAAGTATGATGGACACAAGAAGAATAAAACTGAAACTTCTTAATTTGTATTCTTAAAGATCTGGGTGCATTTGTGCTGATGAAGTAACTAAGCCTCTGCTGAATACATGTCTTGAGGAGTCAAGGAAGAGGACAACACATCCTCCTTGGAAGGATCCAAAGTAAAACACATCCACTTCATCTTCATCCCAGGGCTGAGGAAGGAGATGCTTCTCTTACTCACCTCTGAGGCAATGAGTTCTAGTCCCCGGCACTGGCGATCCTTTTCTTGTTGCACCAACTCCCACATCTCAGGGTCACTCTCTGCCAAGCTCTCCTGCCCAGTCCAGCCTGATGCCTCCTTGGAAGAAGGTGCAGCTGCCTTGCTGTGTTGGGCCCGGAGACTCCCCCTTGCCTGGCAGCATCTTTGTAGGGGCTGAGAAGGTAAAAGAATAGGCAGGATCACAAGAGAGCCAGCACAAGCCATTCCAGTCAAAAAGTCAACTGATTCTTCAAAAATCATATAAACACATATGATTATCTACAGGAGGCAAAATCCTTTACTGGAAACTCCATTAATGTGTGTTCTACATGACCACCTAGACCAGTAGAGAACATCAGAACTCTGGATGTTGTTAGACGAGAATGCCAATCAGTCCCATCCCATATGGCCAACAGCTGGGGATTATGGGATTATAGCTAAATTTCATCTGAGAGTCCAAACCTGGAAGCTACTGAGGTCATCAATCCAAATAAGAAAAGAAAGCATGAAATTAGGAAAAGTCTGGGGGAAAAAAGATTGGTCTAAATAAGGTTGTCCTTCCCCCTCCCCAGGCACCAAGACAAAGTTTTATTTTAAAAGGAAGGTCTTGGAGATTTCCTATAAACCAGGATTGAGGGGGCCAAGCACATCTCTAAGGATAGCAGATTCCACAGTGTTGGAGCTACCACAGAAAAATCCTGCCTTCTGGTCCACATTCTTGTCACTTCATCTCAGAATGGGACCTCAAGCAGGGCCTCACTCAATTATCTGACAGAACAGACAGAATCATTTTGGACACGGAAGGACAGAGCAGACAGATAAGTCTTCCAAAGCAGTAAAAATGCTTACAGAAAAGGCTTCATAGCCAGAAGAGCATTCTGGGAACAGAAAGTGCTGGTTCCCAAATCATCACTCATAATAACGTACAAGATGCAGTGCCTTCAAATAGAGTTACAAGGGAATAATGACAGGAGAGGGGTATATCCTGCCTGTGAGCACCCCAGAGGCATCTGGCTGACCACTGTGAGAAACAAAATGCTGGACTAAGATGGGCCTAGGCCTGATCAACAGGGCTGTTCTTACATTCAGTGATGTATCCCCTGATGATCAACAGCAATCTTAGGAACCACTGCTTGTCCTAATATTAGGAGAAGGCAGAGAATCCACACTCCCTGTTGAAATCCCATGTTTAAAGTACCCTCCCTTTTTCAAAACCAGTGAGGGAAGGGCCAGATCCCACAAAGACGTCTTTGCAAGGCTTAGGCCACATGGTACAACTCAATTCTTCCTCCATGTAATTAAGATCACATGAAAGATACTGCCAAACTATGACTTTGCAGTAATCCCCACCTCTAATGGTGTGTGGGAAAAATCTTGGGAGACTGGGCCAAAAGACGCTGCCAAAGGAATGGTTAGATAAGAGACAGCATAGCCCACAGCTGAATAGTGGGACGGCAAGAGACTCAGGAGAGATCCTCCCTAGTTTCTCCGGTGGTAAAGGAAACAGGGGAGAATTGTATTTTCAGACTTGCAAGATTCTATTAATGTAGCTTTACAATAAAGTAGAATTAGCTCATCTGGTCGTGTTTCCTGTCTGGTCTACCTAGTAAGGCTGACATCAATCTTACAAGTCTGAAATTATTCTCCCCTGTCTCCTTTACACCCAAGAAACTGGGGAGGGTCTCTTCTGAGCCCCTTGTCCCACCCATTATCCAGCTGAGGGCTATGCTGTCTCTTATCTGACTGTTCCCTTGGCAGTCTCTCTTGGCCCAGTCTCCCATGGTCTTTCCCACATACCATTCACCACCCTTGAGTCCCCAGATGTTACTGCTCTACAATCAGCATAGGCAATGGCCAAGAATGATGGGAGTTATATTCAAAAAGCATCTGGGGTCAAGTCTGGGAACTACGGCCTATACAGATTTCTACAGCTTGGAACTCTCCAGATGTATTAATACCACAACTCCCAACAGTGCAAAGAGCATTGTCAACAGACCCCATTGGATTTGGAGGCTGTGAGGGGAGGAGGCTGGTGTAAAGACTAGTTTACCCAGTGAGTTACGCTGACCCAGCATAGATCTTCAGCCCAACTCTATCACTCCATTCACTCTTCCACACTGGCTCTTGCAGCAGCGACTTGTAGCAATTACATTCATGTCAGAACTAGACTATTACCACACAAATCAGATGGGTAGCAAGAAACTTACGCTGCAAGCTTCTGTCATCAGACAGCCATTGAGCATAGCGGTAGTTTCTGAAGATTGGGGGGAAGAGGTGTCACACAGGCAAAATATTAGTTTTGCTAACATTAAAGAACACAATCCCATACATTGGAAAGGATGCAACCCAAAATTGCTCAAGCTAGTCGACTTCTTTCTAAGTTGTCTCAATGAATTTGCAGAATAGCATTTACATTCCTTACAGCATGTTACACAAACGAAGCTCAGAAAAGGAATTATATTTCTAGCCACTTGACTCAATGAATGAGCAGCGGAGTGAGAACTCAAAAGACAAAGCTGGAGGGGTGAACAGGGCAGTCAATTTCAAGGTCTGGTGAAACAGAGATGGCTTTGTGCTGCAGACGGGCAAGTAGGCCTCTTTTGAGTAGAGCAGCAGAGGCCTCTGTTTGTGCTGCTGAGCTGGCAAGTCCGGCCAGGAAAGAACTTATGGACGCAAATGTGCATACAAAGCTGGGTTGGTTCCCTCATCCCCACCACTGAACTCATTTCAAAGCAAGGCAGTTACCACAAATGACAGGCACCTTGGAGGGAAAAGCATCTGGCTTTTATTTTCTTTATTAAAGGGATTATGAGAAAACCAACATCTCCTCTGCAGATGATGCAACAGCCTCATTTAGGTTGCATCAGCAAAGTAGTAAAACTCAAGAATGCATCAAGTTTGGCATTAAATGCTCCAACACTGTTTGCCAGAAGATTTTTTTAAATTCCTTTCTGAATGAACAAGAGTTTTTTTAAGGCCATATGCACATTTGGCAGGTTGCAAGGACAGATTTGCCACACAACCTTTAAACTTTAATCCCTTTTTTCCCTTTTTGAAAAAGGAGAGTTGTAATGACATTACCTAATCAAGATATACAGCCTGCAAATCAGAGAGCAATTTTCAGGGGGGCAGGTCATTTTATTGACTAGGTTCCAGGGTACAACAGAGTTGCTGCCAAGGGACCTTTAGCCGGGTCATGGAGTAGCTGCAAAAAGTTACTTTTATCTCTGATCTATCCCTCTCCTCCTCTCCCTGCCGCCGCCGCCGGCCCTAACCAATTCTGAAGTCTTCTGTAATTCCTCTCCTCAAAGCTGCAATGTCAGATAGGACAGTATGTGAAAGAAAAGAGATGCTACAAAAATTAGCCCATAAAAATCAGCAAAGCGTGACTGCTCGGAGAGGTTTCCGCTGATAATAGTGTCTCAGCCCTGAACGTCAAGATAACTCTTCGCCTTGCTCTGTGCCGCATCCAAGAGCTATTAGCCAGAATTAAATAATAATTGAGTAGCAGAATGGCAACGATCTGTGCCGCTATCAGATCCCTGCTATAAGCCTCAGGCGGGCATATAAACTCCTTACCCAAGAAGCTCCGGTTTCTAAACTTGCACACTTAACAGTCCCATTCAAAACAAAAGATATAAAATGAAGCGGCGGGGGGGGGGGAGAGGAGGAGATAGATCTTTCCTGGAGCAGCGAAACTTTTTGCTGTTCGGAGGACGAGGAGCAGAGGAACTGAACGGCGGGTGGAAAGCAGCCTAGGCCTTCTTGCCCACCAACCTCCATCCGCTCCCCGCCCCAAGAGATCAAAGTCCGCCGCCTCCAAGGCGCTTCTCAGAAGTTCTCCATGAAGGGACCACCCCGCTCCTCCGTGCCTCTGCTCCCACCTCGAGCGGGCAAAGGAACTTGTTCTCTTTCCCTACACAGTGAGCCCAATCTGCCATTCGCACCATACCTTACCTTGGCCAAGTGTCTAAAAGGAAAAGACAGCATGACAGCCTGAGGCGAAGAAAGTGCAAACTCTTCTGCAAGCTGTTGCTCACGTTAAGGGAGTCCAAAGACCTAAAGAAAACCAGGAGCCAAGTCGCTGGGCTTGGGGGGGAGGGGGGGAAGGGAAACACGTGGCTCTTCCTTCGCCACTGCCAGCTACTACCGGGTGCAAAAGGCACTATGGGAGATGTAGTTTTTGCTCGCGGTGCTCTTTCGCTTGCTCTGACGCGCAGGCAGGCGAGCGGTGCCTTCGGGAGCGCGCGGCGATGGTTGTCGGGGAAGGAGTGGCTCCCTTTAAACCTGCCTCGGTGAAGGCGCAAAAGCAAGGGTCAGTGACGCAACACCGAAGGATATGTTGCAAATCCTTAAGACCCATAATGGGGTTGTTGCATTTGAGTTCCATGACTGGATTTAGGTCAGAGCACCGCCTGATTATCCAGACGGGAGATGAAAAAGCTGGCTGCTTTTCCACAGCACTGTATGATTGCATATTTCATTCGTTCATTTATTCCCAAGCTTCCGCCCCGCCACACAAGCCCCACAGGACGCTCCCCATACGTTCGACAGTTGCAAAGCAAGTCAAAGTTCAACAGGCAAAGATCCGCGGTGGCATCGCCACCTACGCCGTGAGCGACCGGGCAACAAAAGAATTAGAAGCCGACTCAGTGTGGTCCAAACTTGGCCACTTTAAGATGAGTGGACTTCAACTCCCAGAATTCCCCAGCCAGCCATGCTGGCTGGGGAATTCTGGGAGTTGAAGTCCACACAGCTTAAAGTGGCCGAGGTTGAGAAACACTAGTCTAAACTAATGAGAAGGATTGTGTGATGAAGGAAAGGACCAAACTGTTGGACTGCTAAACTCTATTATGTGCTTTGGGGGTTTCTACGTGGAATATTGAAGATCTTGATACTGAGACGATAGATCAGATTCCATAAATGTGGAAATCTGCCAGATATCAATGATCTTAAACTCTACTAGGACTACACATTTGGGCTGCAAAGAAATGGGGGTTGTATCACTTTGCTACCACCTAGTGGTCCTCTGGAGTTTTGCCACCCAGAGCTGGTAGCCCTACCGCCACCCCTGTAAGGTGGGCAATCGCTGACCCCCCACATATTACAGAATCACATGATAAAGATTTCCCTAGATTTCATTATTTCTGTGTGTGCATGTGTGTATGTAAAACAAATAGGAAAAAAAAAGTATTCATTAGATGAATAGGCTACTGTTTCACTTCCATATTGCTCATTCACATTTTTAAACCAGAATTTATTAGCAAGTTTTTTCTACCCAAGAAAATCCTGCCACAATGCCCATGTGAACAAGAAGTTTGTAAATTAGGATATTGTTCATCATAGTCCCATACAAGAGAGGAGTATATAAAGGGAATCCTGTTATGCTCAGTGGGGAGAAAAACTCCTACTAAATCAGGTGGTGGCATTCCACCTGAATAGGAAAAATTATTCTGCGGTATGAGGAATGAATCCAGAGTATTCTTAGTTGGCACCTTGTGGAGAAAAGGGCCAAGAGCCCCAAGGAACCAAGAGAAAGGAGTGAAGTGAGAGCCACAGAACATAGGATTCAACACCGCCCCTCTCCTGATGAAGATGAAGCAAAAGGACAACAACAGACCAAAAAGGGGAAAGTTCTGCTATATCAAGAATGGGCAATCAAGGATCCTGTTAATTACCAAGATGTTCCAAGTCAGTTTGGCTTATGCTGAGAGGTGATGTGTACTGCAACCCACACATCACCTCTCAGCATAAGCCAAACTGACTTGGAACATCTTGGTAATTAACAGGATCCTTGATGTTCCTGCATGCCCAGATAGATAGCCAGATCATCTAAGGACCCACCTAGAAGTCTTGCATCTTACAGTGGCCAGCCAGAAGTTTCCAGGGTAGATCGCAAAAAGATGGGTAAAGGTAAGGGTGCTCTCAGGTTGGGCCCAGCTCTTGGTGACTGCATCCATGCAATGTTCTCCATGTTCCAGAAGTAGCTTGCCATTGCCTTCTTCTGGGATATTTTTCTGACTTCCCAATCTAGCCAACCACCCTGGTAGTCCCAGGTGGCCCCATCCATATATTAATCAGAGCCAACCCCACTTAGTTTCTGAGGTCAGCCAAGCTCAGTTGCCACTTGCTGTGGCTGTATAACAGGATATGAGGGCAACTGCTATTTTGAATTGTTGCTTCTGGAGGCAGCAAACAGTCAACATGACTATGATCCACTGACAGATAACCCTCTCATTCATGCTTTGTGCTGTATTATGATTTGTGGAATAAGCCACAATTAGCTGGAGTCATACAATAAACTAAACCACAAAGTATGGTTTACAAGCTACAATGATTGGGTTCATACAACACAGTAAGCAAAATCAAGCAAAATGGATTATGATAATGTTATATCATGTAATTCAACACCATCTGAGTCTGTGTGAATTTCTCTAATCCCATTTTAAAACCATCTACATTAGAAATTTCTATCATCACACCTTTTTTTTTACCACTGAATTATGTAAACAAATGTTTGAAGAAGTCCTTCCTTTGCTGCTCTGAATCTATGGCAAATTAATTTCACTGGATGAGCCTGAATCCCAGTATTCCCAGGAGAAGGAGTGAAACTTTCTATCCATTACCTGTGCATTCTGGTCACTTTTTCTTCTCAACTAAAAAAACCCGAGTGCTTTATCTCTTCCTTCTTGAGAACTTCTTTGATCCCTTGACCATGTTGGTTACTTTTTTTGCACCTCTAATAGACTCTTCTAAAGAGGGAGCAAATAGACTTGGACAGAAATATTTAAGGGGTAATGGCAACAGAGATATGATGGTATTCTGATGCTGTGATGCCAGAAAGTTTGGGAAATGAACACATGGCCACAGGATTGGAAACAATCAGTGTTCATCCCAATGCCAAAAAAGGGTGACTCCAAGGACTGCTCTAATTACCGCACAATTGCCCTCATCCCTCATGCTAGCAAGATTCTCCTTAAGGTCATACAACAACGTCTGGCACTGACCATCAAAAGGGAATTACCAGATGTTCAAGCTGGCTTCAGAAGGGGTTTTGGCACTCATGACCATATTGCAAATCTACACTGGGTCATGGAAAAATCTCAAGAATATCAAAAGAACTTCTACATCTGCTTTATTGATTACAAGAAAGCCTTCGATTGTGTCAATCATGACAAGCTGTGGAGAGCGCTAGAAGACCTGGGGGGTGCCAACACATCTGGTCAAGTTGGTGCAGTCACTGTACACAAATGAGGAAGCCACTGTGCATATCTTAGATATGCTGATGACACAATGCTCCTCTCAGAAACCAAAGGCTTGAAACATCTGATCAAAAGGATTAAAGAAAAAAGCAAGAAATGTGGCCTCCTCTTGAACATCAAAAAGACCGAGCTCATGACCACTGCGAGGAATAGAAATGTCAAAATAGCAATTGACAGTGAAGAGATCGAATGCATGCAAGAATTCACTTTCCTAGGATCACAGATTGATCAAAGCAGTGAATAAAGAAATAAAGCGTCAAATCGCAGTAAGTCACACAGCAATGATGAGCATGAATCAAATATGGAAAAGCAAGGACATCAGCCTGGCAACTAAATGCAGATTAGTCCACACTATTGTGTTTCCCATAGCTACCTACGACTGTGAAAACTGGACCTTGAAAAAACTAGACAGGAGGAAAATCGACTCGTTCAAGCTGTGGTGTTGGAGAAGGCTCCTGTGCTTTCCTTGGACAGCAAAGGTGACAAGCACGTTCCGGAGGGTATAAAACCAGACATATCGCTGGAAGGCAAAATCACAAAATTCCACCTTACATATTTCGGCCATGTCATGCGATCAAACTCCCTGGAAAAGGCAGTTATGCTCGGAATGGTCAGCAGTAAAAAGGAACGAGACCGCCAAAAAACACGGGAGCTAGACACCATCAAAGCCAATGCCAACCAGAGCATAACACAACCAAAAGAAGCTGTACAAGATCGGAAAACGTGGAGAGAGCCGGTCCATAGAATCGCCGAGAATTGGACACGATTGAAGGGATAGCATCATCCTCATTCTGATGCTGGCAGTTTTATTTTCCAGCTTGAATAGTCTCTAGCATGGATTTTTAAAAAGGTATTATTGTTGTTTTGTAAATATGCCACCAAGTGTTAATTCACTCCCATCCCAAATCCTCTTTCTTATGGCTGGTTCAAACCCATATTGTATGCATTTGGGATTTTATCTTGATTCCTAGCACAATCCAGGTAACAACACTTCACCTTTACTTGATTCAGAAATCTCATACATTCTTTTGTCTGGAAGACTTTTTTCAGAGCCTTTCACAACTCCCACTGGCTTTCCTTACCCTAAATAGCTTGGCCACCTTGATGCTCTATTCTGTCCTACCTTTGCACTACTTACTACCAAGCTGAGAAGTTCCTTACCGGAATACAAACTCAAAAGCAGAACTTTGACCCTTGCTGTGACTCTCCTCCTAATGAGAAGCAGCCCCCCACCCCTGCAGTTGTGTACTTTGCTCAGTCTTTTTGTGTTTTATCTATGGACCCCAGCCGGTTTCAAGTCCCCTGCTAAGCAATAGCTATGGAATTTTGCCAAGTCAGAGTTGTCAAAGTAGCCTGGAGCACTGCAACATTTCTGTCCCGTACCAGTTTGTGGCATATTTGGAATCACTCTGCTGCCCAATAAAGCATGCAAATTAGTTGCTGATCTAACTCTTTGCACATTCCTCAGTTTTAATATTTTGCTCTGCTGATCCAAGCCTTCTTTAGCCCTAGCAACAACTCTGGAAATAAGCAACTGTTGTATTTCCCCCCACTCCCTCTTCTTATCCTGGGTCTGCCTTATCATGTGGTGATTTGGGAAAGATGGTGCCAGGGATGCTGCTGCTCTGATTTGGTGAGCCTTGGTGATTGGTTGCTTCCCTAAGAGGGGGGAACTTCGTTGAATCAGAGCCGTTCCCTTGAATTGCTCAAAGGTTTGTTTTGGTTTTGCAGAGAATCCAAGGAGAGGAAGCTTTATTATAAAATGGTTTCGGTAGCTGATTCCCTATAAGTTTATTGCTGTTTGCAGTTTTTGATGGATAGGTAGGTCACTTGCTTGATTCGGTATTTTGGAAACGGTATCAAGTCTTCCAGGTCACCATGGAATTTTTCAGGAAAAAAGATCAGTAATGGCATAGTTCCCACTAAAGAGTAGCTTTGCGTCACTGATCATCTCCATGGCAAGACCCAGCCATAGAGAGTTCTGGCTGGTTTCTGGTGTGCATCCCCCATTCATTCAAAACCTTGTGGCCCACATAATTGGATTTCTTCTTCCTGTAACTTTATCCCAGAACTCTCAGCAACTTTTGATAAGGTTTCCAAAGTTGCTTGTAACCCCCTGGACTGATAGATAAAGAAGGATTAAAGGGGAAAAAAAGTAATAGTGAACATAAATTGTCATATAGATGGAGAAAAAGGAATTGTGGAATCTTACTAGCATTGGCCTACCTGGCTGATTCTGCTGCGTGACATGATATAGATTAAAAAAATTAGGCAGTTTGTACAACCAGGTGGCTACTACTGTGGGTGTTTTGTTTTGTTTTGTGTGTGTGTGTGTCTCAGGTGCCATCTTCATTTCCCCACAATGCTTTTAAGTCCACCAACCAGCCTAGAGGCATTGTGGGAAAATGGAAAAGATGGACACTGCTCAGGGCATCCGTTTAACTGTTAAAAAGAAGAAAAAAGGTATTGCTTCTTTTCACTGTGCACTAAACTGGGGGTAGGTGGGAAGGATCAGAGCAATCAAAGCATTAGGAGAGAGAGAGAAAATGCAGGAACGCTTAGGGTGATATATACTTTGAAAATGATTCAGAGGAAATGCTTCAGACAGCATCTCTACATTACCGTAGCCTGTCCTTTTTTAATTATTTTTCAGTTTTCTGGCCAGTGCGAAAAAAAGGTGTGGCTGCTTTAAGGGCTGCATTGATTTTAAACAATTGCTGATTTCCCCCCCCCCCCAGGCTTGGGTTGGAAACCTGAGAAAAGACGGCTGCCTTAATGAATAACAGAGGTCTGAAGCACTTCTTCTGAATCACTGTTGAAGTGTTCATAGCCCTAATAAATACCATGGCGGTTCCTACAGTGCCCTAATTCACCCAGCACAATAAGCCATGATCTGATTGGTGGTGGTTGTTTTCCTTTTGGTGTTGTGTGACTCCAGCTATTCCATGAACAGTGGTAAAGCTGCTATGGCTTAGTCAATGTGTGAGCCTGCCGTGAGGGCAGCACAGGTCAAGGTGGAGGTGGTTTGAAGACGTGGCTACAAGGAACTTCCGTGAGAACAAAGAAGGGTTGAGACTATCCTTGCTAGCCAGCACTGAGTTTCCCACTTCTCTTTTTTTAAAGCAAATAAATACTGGGGGGAGAAAGGCAGGTGGGACTGTATACCTTTTAAGCTACTCTCTTTTATAGAACCATTATGATGATGGATAGTGTACACTTATCATTACAGCTGCAAACATTCATTGAACGAAGCACCACTTGCAGATTAAAACAGACTGAATAAAGCAAATTTACTTGCCTGCAATTAAAATTAAGAAAATGATTCCAGGGTCAGCAGCAAGATTCTGCTGCGTTTTGGCCGTTAACTGATGAATTGGTTGCTTGCTGCCCTAAAATCAGATGACTTTCATCAACTAAAACCAAGGAATCAGGTGACAGGACATGATAGGTGCACATTTAATCCCCTCCTGGTATAGCATGCCTCCCAAACCATTATTTATCTCTGTTTCTGCAGGGCCAAGACCAACAGACGAGCAGCGTACAGGAGCATGAGGTTTCCTGCTGCCCTGTTAATACATCTGCATTATGTATTAATTATTGCTGTTAAGCGACGACTGTGTTGTGTGCTTAATCCTGCAGCAACAGCGCAGCAACACTCAGCAGAGAGGTAATTAAATGCCACATGTGGCCCCGCTTGCCACTGGGAAGGCCCTATAGGAACTTTCTCATAAAAGAAGGGAATGAGCACAATCAGACACGAAAAAGGAAGATGTATTGAAAACTCTGGTGGCTGTGTCTTTAAGAGCAGCTTGTCCTGCAGATCTCGGACGGTGATAACGTTGTTTTTTCATGCTGTGAAAAGCTTCACCTGTTGATTTTGGTAGATCAAGCTGCTCTGAAAGGTACAGAAAAAGAGCAGAAAGGTGTTTTTTTTTCCTTTCCTTTCTTTCTGTTCGCTTAGCAACCCTAGGACATTTCTATCTTTTGTGATCAATGGGTATTTGCCACTTTAATCTTAGGAGATAGTCTAGCTGCAAGGCTTCTATGGTGCTCTCCTTCACAGCTACATTCCTCCAGCCCTTGAGTCCACAAAAAAAAGTATCCTGGTATAATTTGTCTTGTCCCAATGGCTAAGTTATGTTCTGCCTCGTTGATGGGGTTGGCGACTGGGCTGTCCTTAAAGCTAATTAACTCCTCTAACTGTGTTTCCCTTCCCACCCTGTGTCACCTGCTGGCAAGAAAACAAACTCCAGTCCACCACCACACATGATGGTGGTGGTCTGGGTGAATGTGGGCAGATGCCTGGAATAGAAGGTTTAGCTATCTTTCAAATTGCTCAGGTGCTAGTAGGGAGATGATTCCAACAGCCCACCCCAAAATGGCTCTGGATGGTGGCACCCATGAACTGGATGGGAGGGGGTATGTCCACAGCAGCCAATAGGAATTGAATAGAGCCTAGCCCCTGACTGCATTACCTCCAACATCATCAGTGAAGCATCATAGATCATTTGTGTGGTTAGAGTTGCCTTTCGAAGAAACTGGAGACTAAACTCCCCAAAGTAGTGGCTGGGGCCAGGATGGTGGCTAAAACTGATTTAATTTCAATTCCATTAAAATTGAATGAAAATTAAATATACATAACATGATTACTCTCCACCCATGTATTTAATCACTGTCCCTTTCTGCCATATGAAAAATTACAGTTTAGTAACAACAATTGGAGGTCTCTGAGAGCCATAAGCAGTCCGTTTGGAAGATGGATGTGCTCCTGTACCTCTCTGGCCTCAAGGCTTGGCACTTTGACCCTGACCTGAAGTCCTTGCAGGTGTATCTGTTACATTCTCAAATGCATCTGGGTTTGGGGTGAAACAGTGGATGGTCATCTTGCAGCAGCTCAGACCTTTTCTTTCCAACCTCCCATTTCACATTGCAGAGACCAAATGCCAGGCTAGATGGATCATTGGTCTTATGCTGTCTGGCAGCTCTTATGTTCCTGCACTGCTTGATTCACGCTAAGGTGCCCCAGGGGCCTCTTGTTCAGGATGAAAGGTGTTTTATGATGTAGTTACTGCACAAACATATCCCAGCCACTAAAGATCACTCCTTGCAAGAGTTGTGACTTTAATTCCAACAGCCCTCTGGCTTGAGCCCAACTCAGGCTATTGCCTTCTCCTCTGTACGCATCCTCTCTGCTTTCCAATGGATACACCGACACTTAGTAGAGATTGTCACTAACTAGTTATACTTGCCCTATCCTGAAATGGCGGCATTTCAATCCAGATCCAAGAGTGAGTCAAGTCCAACAAGAGTTCAGGAAGTTGAAACCTGGGGCATGGTAAAAAGGAAAGTCTCTGTTTACTTCCTTGATCCACTGGATATATTACTGCAGTCCATTCTTTGAGACTTGATAGATTGCATCTATTGGTCTCCATCCAGTTTCGTGTTTTGTACTTCCTTAGATCAGTTAGATCTGGCAGCACTGTCCATTCCTGATCCTCTGCTTTGTTTCTGTGCCAAAGTACTCTAGGCCATTTAGAGGATTCTACCGAAAGCAGAATTCATTTTTCTCTTGGGTCTATGCTTGAGATAGTCCTGTGCGGTGGATGCTAGAATAGGGTGATCCTGGTACAATTATCTAACTCAACAGTTGGGCTGAGCCAAGCTTTACATTTCCAAAGTGCCCAAGAATGATGCTCATTTAGGAGCACTGTGGACCTTTAAAAGGTGGTTAGATGTAGCTACTTATCTCAGCTCAGTGTGCTAGACAGGAAGAATAATGGAGGTAGCATCCATGACAAGCATTAGGGTTGGCATATACAACTCAGTCCTTCAAGAAAGAGGAATGGGGCTGTTTCTTCCTAGCAATGCAGCCTAGGGCAGTTGCTTCACTCTGCCTAATGGTAAGATTTGCCCTGTCCAGTAAGCCACAGTTCTCTTGCCCCTTCCTTTGCCATAGATTGGCCACCTATCTAGGAAATAGCCAGGAATATGAGCAGCCATAATCCCAGCACATCTGGGAGGACCATGTCGAGGCAGGTTGCCGTCAACACCACTGGGAGCAGTTAACAAAACTGTCAGTAAGATACTGATCTTACATCTCCTGTTTGGCGGCACATGGTTCTGGCCACAAGGTCCATTTTATCTTTTCCCCATTTCGCAATTATCAATCACTAAAAACTCTAATTGCCTTCTTTTTCTCCAATATTCCTTCTCTATTCGCTAGGACCCTCTTCCTTTTCTCTTGCTAATGTCTGGCACTCTTTTTACTGTGTTCTTGAAGCCATAATGATACTTTGTGAGAGCAGTAGCTGAACAGAATCTAATTAAAATAACAGAAGAAAAACCAAACATCTGGGCTCAGGAAATAAAGATTTCGCAGTGGGAAGCAAGGAGATAAATTGCACGTGACGTGTCATCTGGCAAGAATCACTCTATAGGAGCAGATGAGGAGCACAGAGAGAGAGAGAGAGAAGGAAGAGGAAAGGAAGGGGAGTCCACTGGGGGTGGGGGCAGTCATTTCTATTTGTCACTAGTGAGAATTTGAATGTGAATGGTTTGTTTGTTCCAGGCCGATGGGCATACCAGGAGATGTTCCCAGCAGTGTCCCCCCAATGCATTCCATGTATAGTTAATTTGCTGCACAGTTATCTTCTCGTCAGTAATGGCTCTTGGAAACTCATAATTTGATTTAATGCTGACTCACTGATTCTACAGAAAAAGCAGGAGGAATCATGTTAGTTAGGGTGCAAAAATGTAGAGGTTGAAACAGCCGCAGCAACAGCCAACTATTGCAATTTTTAGGGAAATCTGGGAAAGATACTGAGGGGTTGTCCACAGAATGAGAATCCGCATACAGTTTCATGCTATAATGGGCAAGCTGTCCTCAATTAAAGTCAGATTCTGCCCGGTATTTGGGAGTTTTGTCAACAGATTTTCAGAAAAATAAATAACAATCCACCTTTGTGTTCCTAGAGTTCTCTCCCAGCTCAGAGTATTGGCACATGCATGTTAGTGGTACATTTCACATTTTGTGCTATAAGCCACAGATGTCTGTAGTAAACCTCAATAATGTCACATTCATTGGGATGTCCTATGCATATGATGCCACTTGCCCCCCCTCCCTTGTGGGCTCTATGTATACAGTCTGTCATTCCCAACCCCTTGTGTGGTTAAGAACCACTTGGAAACTTGATTCTCCTATCTGAGGAGCAAGAGAAATTGGAAGACAGGAGACAGCAACCTTTTGAGATGTCTGCAAAATGCAACCAAGGGAACACATTCCAAATGAGAAAATATATTCCTGACAAAATAGTGCTTAGCTGAAGGGGTGGTTTAATCATGTAATTCACAACAATTAGAGTTTGGGTGCAATGCTTTGGGTATGCCAAGTGACCAGCTTCTGGGAATTAATCCACTGAACAATGCCTGAATCTGGGCAGATTCTGATCTTGTGCTTTGAATCAGAGAAGAACTTTGGGGGTGTGGGGGGAATGCATGGTCCCTCCAGATGTTGCTGAGCTATAATTGCCAACAGTGCAGCTTTCATGGCCTCCAGTCAAAGATGAGGGGAGTTGTTTAGCAGCATGTGGAGATTCACACATCCCGTCCCTTTCTCTTAAGTGGACATGGCCTAGTATATTTCAGGGCCTCTAACCTTCTGAGGATAGGTGGTGTGGGTCTTCCGGGCTGTGTGGCCGTGTTCTTGAAGTTTTGTTTCCTAACGTTTCGCCAGCACCTGTGACCGGCATCTTCAGAGTGCAGGAGCACAGACAGGAGCAGTTCTGGGCACAGAGAGAACTGCTCCTGTCTGTGCTCCTGCACTCTGAAGATGCCGGTCACAGGTGCTGGCGAAACGTTAGGAAACAAAACTTCAAGAACACGGCCACACAGCCCGGAAGACCCACACCAGCCATCGTATGCCGGCCGTGAAAGCCTTCGACAATACTTCTGAGGATAGTCGTAAAAATCAAGCCCTGCTTCACATTTATGGAACAAAACAGGTGTTTCAAGAAGCAGGGCCTTGTGTGTGCTACGGCTTTCCAACACTGCTGTTGTCCATTGCTGTGTTACTGCTAAATGAGCTGAAACTCTGCTATTCATCCTCCCACCTTAATTGCAGGGGAGAGAGGTCTTGTCAGTTGGAGAAGGGGGAAGCACTCCCCTCCAGTAACAGGAGCGCCTTTCAAGGTCACCCTTCCCATCAGAGTGTGCCATGCCCCATATTGAAGAGCTCTGAAGCTCTTCCTGGCAGCATTCCATCCTGGCTGACCATGAGAGAGGGCACTTTCCTACAGCCACTGGCTTCATCCCTGTTACCCCCAGAAGCATTTTTACCTCATCCTACCTGCGTCCTCATTGTTGATGTCCTTGCAATGCTCAGTATTCCAAATGAGCTGACCAACACTCCCTATAACTGAGCAGTGGGAAAGCACAACAGTTCCTTCCAGGCATTGCTGTTCTCCTCCATTGACATTGTTGTTGTAGCAAGGAAAGGAGTGGTCAACACTATGGTGAAATGATGGCTAGGTGCTATGGCACCTTGATTTCAGCAGGGGAGGGAGGACGGCCAACCAGGCAGGAGATGGGACAAAAGTGACAGTTCTTGCCAGAGAATAATTGCTCACCATGCAGTTCTAGCATCAATGCTGCAGAATTGTTCTCATGGCATTTCTTTTGGATGCAGAAGAACTTTAATTGGCTTAACTACTGTACATAGAGTTGCAGAAGCCAGTTGATGTTGTAGGAACATAGGAGGGTGGGATCGATTCTGGATGTGGAAGAATGTTTAAATAGAGCTATCATATCAGGTTGTAAAAATGTAGGAGACCCCTAGAGCGAAGTAATGAATTAAGGGTTGCTGGATCTCTGTGCTGCCATCTAGTGGTTCTCTGGATTTTTGCAGACCAGCTACGGTAGCTAAAAGTGTAAAAGCAGAATGGCATAGCACAGGCACGGTCCTGCTTAAAGAAGCAATGAGTTAGAGAGCAGTAGCAACAGCAACAAGATCGTGGAACTTTTCCATGTGGTAAAGAACATATTGCAATCTGACCCAGGGAGATGATGATGGTACCCTTGCAGGTATGTTATGACTGATTTGCTAGGCATTTCAGATATTTCTGTCACCTCATCAGATATGTTTTTCTCCTACTTAGCTAGCCAAGTGGAGAAGATATTGTTAGTGGGCTTTGGCAATTGTGCTATGAGATTCCTCAGAATTATATTTCATCCATCATACTTTTTAATCTCTACAGTGAAAACACTGATTATCAGGTTAGCAGCAGTACGGCTAAGAACTCACCAGTGTACAAATGACATCCAGCTTTAGCTCCCCTTTTCATCTCTGCTGAGGTGAGATGGTCAGTGTCCTAAACTAGGGCCTGGACAGAGTAATGAGCTGAATGAGGACTAACTGACTGAGATTCAATGCAGGCGAGACACTCTCTGGGAGTGGTTCATTTCTCAAGTTAAGTGGTGGTTCTGGGAGAAGGTACATCCCATCTCAAGGATTACTGTGTGGTTTGAGAATGCTGTTGGATTCAACATGTGCTGCCATGAGTGGAACCACAGTTTAACCTACATAGGGTCACCTTATCGCTGGCATGAGTACTCACTCACTCATATGTTTCTCTACAATGTCCATTCACAAGGTGCTTTGATACAGCATCCATTCCATTAAAGTGTGGTTTATATGGACCTTCTTTCCCTATGGGTCCTTTCACTGAGCTGTCTTTGCAGAACCCTTTCCTTTTCCACTAAGAAAAAAAAAAGAGCCTAGTAATGATTTAAGGAATTAATGCCTCAAGGTGTGCTGAGCAGAGGGTTTGTTCCTCAGTGTGGAGATGAAGGGTAGCTGGATATTTTAAACAGAGAGAGGGACTTCTTGCAGTCTCGGCAGGCTAGAAGGTTGATCTAGCAGGCTGTTCAGGGTTACTGCTTAAAACACCAGTTAATTCAGTGTTGATGCACAAAAGTAAATCCCATGCGATTTTATTTTTATTTATGAATGTATAAACTCCTTCACTTGAAAGATTCTAAGTGGTGCACAAGAGCAACAGCAAAGGCAGAGCAAGGAGACTTCAGGCCTGTTGGGAACAATTTAATGTAACCCACTTTCTCTGTAGAAAATGTCCCTCTTTAATTGCCAATACTCCAAGAGGGACAGTTTATCTCTCCTTCGTTAGGGTTCCTCCCAGCTCTGCTATTGGGTGAACTTCTACAGCGTATTCAGTAAATGTTCTCAAATCATATCTTCTTGCTCCTCAAAGGAAAGAGGAGGGAAAAGTGGCATTGATAATGATAACAAGAACAACCATGACCATCACCAAGACACAATGTGATTGTTTTTAATAGATGCCACTAAAAGTGGAGCTGTAGAAGATGGACTATGTAATATTTAGCCCCCAAAAAGTAATTCATAGGCCTGTAGGACATTGTAAGATTGGTGAAGCTCTAAACATCTAAACTGCATTTTAGAACAATATGAAAAGAAGAATCTAATTTGGAAAGGATATACAGTTAGGTCCATATTTATTGATAAAAATCACAGAAATATGGTCAGTGGTACCAAGCTGTAATCCAAAAGGCATATTGAATATGGCTCTTTGGGCCAAGTTTCTATGGTGGCACCTATTTGCCTATGTTGAGCTAAAGAAACTAGCCTAACCTTGCCTAATGTGATACCTTCCATTCCTCATGATTTTCAGCCAACACAGCTGGGAATTATGAGGATTGAAGTCCAATACCTCTGGAGGTTTCCAGACTGGGCAAAGTTGAATGAAGAGAATAATAATAATTACAACAGCAGCAGCAGCAACAACAACAATGACAATGTTGTTGTTATCAGCCTGAATCAATCCACTGCAGAATGAAGGCCCCTTTGTTGAAAGTTACAGACCATGATCTACCATGCTGGTCCAATGCAGGTTGGTAGGCAGACATTTTTTAACTTCCCAATCTAGGCCTGAGAGAGAGAGAGGGAGACTGGCCCAAAGTCACCCAGCTACCTTCCATACCTAAAGGAGGACTAGAACTTGGATCTCCCCATACCTAGGCCATCACCTTATCCATTATACCAAACTTTTTTGTGTGTGTGCCTTCAAGTCAGTCTTGACTCTGCAATTTTCTTGTTAAGATTTTTTTAGAAATGGGTTGTCCTTTCCCCCTTCCTAGGGCTGAGAGAGAGGGTCTGGCCCAAGGTTACCCAGCTGGCTTTGTGCCTCAGGCGGGACCAGAACTCACAGTCTCCCAGTTTCTAGCCCAGTGTCTTAAGCACTACAGCAAAATCAAGAGACAGAAAGTCTAATTTTGAATCTTAAGGCATAGACTCAAAGCAGTCTTGCAGATTCTGCACATACATTTATGTCTTCTGTTGCTTAGGCCAGCAAAAAATACATCAATGACCTATAACCAGAGCTCATGCAAATTATTTTCTGGCAATGGTTAAACTCTGTTTAATGTAAAGGAAAGCTACTGTAGATAGAAACATTTTTTTTTTACAACAGCAGCTTTCTTTGTTCCACTGCCTGGAGGATGAGCAGAAGATTGGACTAACAAAACTTGTTTGACAGGGGTAGGGTGGGAAAGCTGGACACTGGAGCAGTTCTTGGAACTGACACAAATATTTGAGTTAATATTTGATGACATTCTATGAATGCAAAAGTTTCCCCGCACTGGAACATTTCAGTGTCTGACTTTTATGACATGATCCATGTGCTGCAAACTTAAATTGTGGGTTTGGCACTTATTCCTTCCCCACAAGTATGTTTGGGAAGTCTCCTGAGTCAATTCCCCCTCTTCTCTCTCCCAGAGCACCCAAAATACAAGGTTTTATAACTGAAATAGCTGTGTGGGATGGATAGAATATCCACTGCCTCTTTGCAGTTCTATAATATAGGGCAGTGTTTCTCAACCTTGGCAACTTTAAGATGTGTGGACTTCAACTCTCAGAATTCCCCAGCCAGCCATGCTGGCTGGAGAATTCTGGGAGTTGAAGTCCACACATCTTAAAGTTGCCAAGGTTGAGAAACACTACTGTAGGGCAAGGAGCAATATAACACAACTCTCCTACCATCCTTGTCTATGTCTATGTCTATGTCTATGTCTATGTCTATGTCTATGTCTATGTCTATGTCTATGTCTATGTCTATGTCTATGTCTATGTCTATGTCTATGTCTATGTGTGCCTTCAAGTCATACTCCTGGTCTGCCTGCACTAGTCTCTGCAGTTTTCTTGGCAAGATCTTAGAAGGGGTTTGCCCTTGCCTGCTTCCTAGGGCTGAGAGAGAATGACTGGCCCAAGTCAGGGTTTGGAATGACTTTCTGCCCAAGCTGTGAACCTGGGCTCTACAAAGCTCACCAGCATAGCAGCAATCTGTCCAAAGCTCCATCGGTCCCAATCAGGAGCACTCTGCTTTCGTCTTGAAGGCCACAACCCCTTTGCACGGCTTTTGGCAGCGAGGTGCTGACAGCTTTTTGAAGAGGGCTGCTCAGAAGCTTTTCCCCGTCTCTCGCGGCTGAAACTCCTTCCTTCCTTCCTTGAAGGAAGAGATGGAGAGAGGCCTTTGCGCTGTGCCTTGAAGGCAGCGTCTGAGGGTTTTGATAAAGTCCTGGTTCATGGAAGCAGGTTCATCCTCTGTGCTTTCACCTTCTTTCAAGTGTGTAGTTTCAGGCATGGGTGTGTAAGTAAGTAGAGCATGTTGTCATTCTCTGTCTTCTGCTGCTGACAGGACAGTCACCACTGCTTATCTCGGGAAGTTGGGGGAGAAGAGTATGTGAGGCAGAGATGGAAATAAAGCCCTGCTGAATAAAGCTGGCTAGGAAATGAGAATTGGCAGAAGTCCAGTTCAAATGTCTTAGAAAGGGGGAATTCTTCCATTGCATCTTTATTTATGCTTTGATTTATATGCAATTTTTCCTTCAGGAGCTCAAGGAAGCTTTTATAGCGCTTCCATTTTTTCCCACAGCAATCTTATGAGATAGTTTGGACTGAGAGAGAGGGATAGACCCAAAGCCTCTGATATGCTTGAACCTTGAAGAATATTTGACAGTAGTTAAAAACCCATAACTGTTTGAAATCAAGTTTTCACTCATTTGTATCACTGAAGATGGTAACTTACCACCTCATGATCTATGAAAGGGTCTCCCCAATAATAATAAAAGAAGATTTAATGTCACCATTGGAACCCAAAACTTATTATACCCTTGTTAACTACAGTGAGATTCTGGAAAAAAAGTTCAAAGAGTTGCATTAGCAATATGGTATAATAAAATCTGGTTTGTATCTCTTCTTGGGAAAAAATTAACATATACAAATAATTGTAAAAATACAAATGGCAATAAGGATCTATTTAAAGAAATCTGGGACATTTTTGATAAATTATATGAATGGCCACAAAGACAAAGAACTCAAAGCTTATGTGAAGGTTTGGGAACCATAGCCTCTTGTTCCTCTGGATCAATATATAAGTCACTTTGTAATCCAGTTAATCAGCCTGATAGTTAATTAATTTTTAGGTTTTAAAAAAATGTTGCATTTTTCCCCTTTGCTAATTTGATCTGAATGCCTTGTCATAATGCTGTAAAGACATAGCATTTATTATATCTTGTAACAATAATAAAAAAATGAAAATAATTAAAGAAAGATTTCAAGTAAAAGGACTAGATCCAAGGCAGGAAGACCACCGATATCAAGGGAATGCTTCTGAGTATACTTGTTTGGGCTTGAGTATAAAGTAGCTTTCCCCCAACTTGGGACTTTGCTCACCTCTACCCAGCCCTCATTAGACATGTTGCTGTGGATGAGGACACTAGGTTGGGGAAGGGTGCTCTGGTGCTTTGATGATGGCAAAAATCAGAACTTCCAAAACTGGACCAACTGATCCAATGATTTGGCATCATGTATCTTTTCCATTGACAGACTCTCCTCACAGCACCAAGCAAGTGTGTTCAAGATTCTTTTTGCCACAAAATATTCCATTAAAAGTTTAACACTCTGGATTTTCTGTTGGTCCTCATTTGACTGGCATGTCGGTTCTTCTCTGCAGGATGCTATCTGCAAGGAAGAAGGCAATCAGGAAGCAGCAGGAGTTGGAAACTGGCATTCCTTGGCCTAATTTCAAAAAACTCCTGGAAGTGATCAGTTTTATTCTTTGGTAAGGATTAGCTTTTCTTCTTCCAAAGGAGGGAGGGAAGGAAGGAGCTGGTCTACTTATTTTTAGTTCTCAATCCACCTAACCAGCCAGACCAATCTGTCACCAGTATTTTGCCCCTGAGAGACAAAAGATTCTCCATGCTTGGCTAAGGGGACATCACAATTCAGGAAACCAGGTATGAACTTTATTTCCTCTTTTAAATAAGAACAGAACACGAACAAGAAATTCCTAGCTCCACCCAAACTCTAGTGCCATCTAGTGATTAAGCAATGAAATAATGCTATCCACTCAGGGATCATTGAGAGTAAGTCAAGTCTAGCTACAAGAGTGCTACAAATTCTCCTAGCAGGGGAGGACATAAAATAGTTTCATTTTAGCTAATTTTTGGTAGATTTCCTAGTGCCTACTGGTTGTGAGTCTTAGAAAGAAGGCTGAAGCTGACTTTTAAGTGCACCTCTTAAGCAAGTGTAAACACTCCTGACAGTTAACTCAACCGTTTATGTCTGGACTATTAAAAGATCTTAAATTTTCCCTCTTGCTTTGTGCACACAAAATGTTACTGTAAATTTTCATTGGTAAATCACAAAAGTCCTAGTAAAGAGAAAAACAGAGCACTTGAGAGTAGTCAGCTCGCTCCTGCCTGAGGCAGTACAGTACCAGTAGTACATATATTAATTCCTGAAAGGTAAGCTTTACTAATGGGCAAAGAGCTCAGGGGCAAAGCATGTGTCTTGTGCACAGAAGGTTCTGGGTTCAGTCCCAGGCAGTGAAGATCATCCCGAGCTTGATGGACAAGTCATCTAAACTGGTGTGAGGCAGCTTCCTGTTTCCAGCACGATGTGTAGCTGTGTGCTTGCTTCTCTGTTGTATGCCCCATAAAAACAATACACCGTGGCTTCCATTTATTCTCTTTTATTTAACTTAAATATATAAAAATATGAGGAAGTCCCCATCCAGGCAGAGGGCACAGTCAAGGCACGGGAGTGGGAGATACTTTGCAGAGGGAGTGACTCTGCCTTGGTAAAGCCCAAACCCAGCCCCTGCTAGCTTTCCCAGTTCAGCAGCCTCCGGTCCTTTGCAGACTACAGACACTCTAGAGATAATGACAGTGAATGACTGACAGTCCCAAAGGGTGGAATGGGAAGAGAACCCCCAAGAGAGTCAACGGCTGTTCACTCTTGCTTCCTCATAATCTGACCTCATTTGTAGGCACAGTACTAATCCTGGGCAGAAGAGGTTGAGGCTCATTCCCATAGCCAGCAAAAGGACCCATATACAAGCCTCTTGCAACTTCTGCAAGAGGGTGCGAAGTCTGCCCCAGCCAGGTATCTCGTCTGAGGCATATGTGCCTCCTGCGCATCCCTAGTGCACCTCATCCAGCAGTTACACACGGCTAAACTCACTCACACACAAGTAGATGTGTACATGCATCCTTCCCCCTGTGTATACCCATCCATACACACTCACAATAGTCTCACAGATGAGTGTTGTAGCAACTAGACAGATGCAGTTGGAATAAGCACTTAGGAGGATTTAGACTCACAGCGCACCATACGATGCTCCGTATGATCTGATGCATGAAATGGATGTTAAAGGCAATGTAATGGGAGCTCGATAGCAAAAGCTTATGTAATGATGCTTCTTATGCCATCAGCTGCAGCAGACAAGAAGAGGAGACCAGATGTAGAAATAAGGCAAGAATGGGACAGACTAACCAAGAAAAGGTTTGTTTCTGCATGTGTCCCAGTGCACAGACAATACGGGACCACTGCAGTACCAAGTTGCCAGCAATTTCTGTATGGCTCTTTCCTCCCCCATGTGCTCCCTCCCTGAAAGTGAGATTAAAAAGGAATGAGGTGTTTACAAGTGCATTTGATTTCTTTGTAGTTCAGTGATGTAAACTATATTAACGGCTGCTGGCATGTTTCCAAGCTCGGCTGCCTTGCCAACTAAAAGCCAACGGTTCTTTCAAGGTGAAAATGCTACTTCCTCGTTAGGAGCCCCTATTTTTGCCATAGCTCAGCAGGAGAGGTGCATGTGTTGTATCCATGCAGTCCAATTCCTGCCTTCTTTGTTTAAAGGGATCATAGCCAGGATGAGCCCATATCCTAGGTTCAGCATCAGCATACTTAAGCATCTTTCTGGACCGATGTGCCTTGGCAGGGCCCATTAGAACAAACATCAACCTCGTCTGCTCTCCCAGGCGGGCTTATAGGGTGATATGACATGTTCCAGGGTAGCCACCTGGCTGCTTAGCTCCAATCTGCATTGGTGAGCCATCATTTTTTAGTTTCCCAGGAAGCAATACCATGGAGTGCCTAACATAGCAGGGCTATTTTGAATGATTTGAGATGACTCCCATAAAACCTGAAGCCTAAACCTGATAAGGACCTAGTTGTGTGTGTGTGTGCGTGCGCGTGCACACACACACAGCTCTGCCCTGTCCTGCCCACAGCCTCGATCATCTCTGCCAGCCACAGGATATAGCCATGGGTTACCTAAAGCAGTACCCTGACTCCTTATAAAGTGGTTCTTTATATTCCAGAAATGATTGTATGACATAGAGGTATACAGGAGGCACACCCTAAATGGAGTTTTTCCTACACGCGTACAAGTGGCAAACGCTGAGTGTACTTTGTTATATGTGAAAATTGTCTGTGAACCTGTTTAACTATATTTATCCCCGCGTGGTTTCCCAACTTGTATGCTGGTGAAAAACCAGGCATACATGTGCAATCTCTGCATTTAAGAGAGCTTTCTTTTCCATAATGAGACACAGAGAAATGAATACAGAATATAAACAGTTGTGACCAGAGACATATGCTGTAAGCTAGTGAATGTACAGCACTGAATTCCAGGCTGAAGCGTAGGCGAGATTAATGTGGGAGAACATATACAGTAACTGGACTTTCCTTACAGAAAAAAATGCTTAGCTGGCATTCCTGGAATACATTCAGTGAATGAACTGTGTCTTCAGGTAAAAGGAAGATTCAGATAAAAGGAAATTGTGTCCTACAGAGGAAATGTTTGGGAAACTTATGTGGAATTAGGCAGATTTATCCATAAAATTGCCTAATCCCTCTTGTTTGAATGTCAAACGCTGTTGCGCAATCAGGGATAGACACAACCACCTGTACTCTCAAGTTGCCTTTTACAGCTGTGTGTACTGATACAGTTACACACACCCCAAATATAGCTGAGAGACAATCTTTCACAGAGTTTTGGCTGTCCGCAATTTTGTTTTGATGTGGCTAGCAGAAGTATAGTTTGTACACTAAAACCAATTGCTCAGGCAGAAGCTGAGGTAAACATTTGATTCATGATCTCCAATGTATGAATTTACTTTGCATCTTTTCTTTATTTGTAAACATCACCCACAAAGCTCCCAGAGATATCAGACCTATAAGGGAAGTCGCAGTATCTTCAGATTCAACACCTGCCATTAATATGGGTTCGTAATTCCTTGTTTCTGAACCTGACATGATAGAACTTGCCTAACCAGTCTTGTATCACATATTCTTCACTCGTGGAAGTAAATATATTTAGGGGAAGGCAAAGGAGATTTTTCTAGGCCAAAACTGTCTTCACAAAAGGTGCAAGTTAAAATTCAAGTCATTCTCCAAGAAGCCACATCTGGTTTTTAGGTTTGATTTGGACATTTGAACAGCAAAGAATGTTTAATTTCTAGTGTTTGAACTCTTGCAGCTGAACTACACATTTAGGAATATCACGTGGACCTGCTTTCCTGGGACTATGCTTATTTTGGAATTCAGGGGAATAATTAAATGTTTGGATATTATTCTAGTTCCGCAAAACTAAATGAACCAATCCAAATTCTGCATTTAGAAGACTAGATGTCAGGACAAAGGCTAAGCATGGCTCTTCTCCCTGATATGCTAGATTTATAAAGGCAAGGAATGTTTGATATAGGAGGGAAAGTATTCAAGCATGTGATTTCTCACCTACTCTTCCTGATGTAAAGTGGTTCAGAAAACATTGAGCTATATGATATTTCTGCATTTGCAATTTGTTCTTTAAAACAAATACTGATAGGATTTTTTAGTATAGCAGATGTTGTCAAAACACACACTTATCATTTTCCCTGTTGACTTACAAATCTGGCCTTTACAGACCTCCAGAACTGATTTTTGTAATCTTTGCAAGTAGAGCAGCTGATATGCAATAAGAAACATAAAGAAAATTCAGCATCAAAGAACTGGAAGTAGCCAGAATATAATCTAGTCACCCTCCTGCCCAAATGCCAGGTAATCCAAAATAGCCTCTCATATATTAATTTAAAGCCTCCATACCATTCTACACCACAAGGTGACAAAGAGCAGAAACATAGTAAGCTGCTTTTAGAATAACTCTTCCAAGGGAAAAAAAGCTCTTTTCAGTTGTGTATTGAACAAGGGCAGAAATAGATGGGGACGAATGGCTTTTGTGTCTTCAGAGCTGGGGAGAGCAATAATTTTCTGGCAAGGCTTACATAATAAACTAAGGTCTAAACCTAGATTAATGTAGTCTATAAATTCACATAATATGGTATGTCCAACCAAATTAAACCATATTATGGCTTAACCCGATGCTGCTTCATACAACACAACCACCCAGTTCTGTTGAGTCTGTTGTGTGGAAACAGCCTTTTTATCCCTTAAGACTAAATGGAAACTGATACCAGGAGTGCTGATACTAATGATACATTCAGTACCCAACCTCCATCTTGGGAATTACCGAATTGTTGACTTAAACATTTACCCAAACTGCGAAAAATATACTTCGTGCCTGTTGGAAGTGGCTGAAGGGATGTCCTGGGTTTCTATTAAGCAAGAGGATGGTTACAATTTAATAAGCAAATGCAACCATTTAAAAGACCGCAGTCATTTGACTGAGCACTCCCAATCCTACCTGCACTGGACTCTGACTGCTGTAAGGAAAGCCCAATGGTTTCACTTGGACATGAAACCCAAAGTCAGTTCATTTAGGAGGTAAACTGGAAGGAACACCAATCCACCGGGAGAAAAGACTTGGTACACTGGGCCAGGTTACATCATGAGGTGCCTTTCAGTCTTGGGCCTGCCAATCAACTTTTAATCTGTGGCTAAGGGTCTAGTTAAGGTACCTGCTGAATCAATCACTGAAAACCTGCAGACCTAGTTCAATTCACGCACACGCTTAACATACATATATGTTTCTCCTTACATACTCATATAAATGTTCTTGTGGGTACATGTCATTAAGGTGACAGGTAGGTGCCTAATGGGTCACAAGTTTGGGCTATCTATCATGCTGCATATACATACATGCTGTAACTTTTGCGCACATACTTTTGATTAATTTCAATCATTGCCTTACACATGGCTTTGGATATCATGGTTCTACTTTCTCTCTCACATACAAACCCACCCACACACACACACACACAATCTGTACTGTCCTGGCTGCATCAACATATATTCTTACATACCTCCCATTTCTCCTGCTTTGCTCAGGCAAATGCCTTATGCCATGATCTTACTCGCTCCCATCCCAAGTGCCCTCTTTACACATAGTTCAACTCCAGTTGATACAGATCCCCAGATTTAATATGCTGCCTCTTCCACATTTTGTCTCTCCTTATTGGAACAGTAAAGTTCATGCAGCTGGAATTCCTGCCCTACACAAGTATCCTTCAACCCTGTTGACATTTGCTCTTCTACGTTCTCTGATGAGAAGTGAATTAGCACACTTGGTTAATATACTATTCCCCCACCCTCGGTTAGGTCCATGAGAATACCAAGGACAACTCAGTTGGATGATGTGTGACTTAGCCTGAGGAAGAGAGAGATCTGTCCCTGCTACCTGAACCTTCACATTCTACCTGGGAGGCATGATCCTGAGGGATGTGAGCATGTAATCAGTGTAAGAACCCCACCAAAGCAGCAGGGGTTATGTATGCACAAAAGAGATACAGCCACAGCAAGCTATTTCTTCATCTTGCAGGGAATCCCCATGAGATGCTCCCAAATGGCATCAGAAAGGGGATGAATGAGTTGTGAAAACAATATTGTCCCTCTGGTGACTCTTCATCTTCCTAATGTCCTGGGAAATTCACTGGCTACTAGAAGTGGAATGTCTGATGGAACAGCATCCAGTTCCTAAACCAAACCAGCTGTTTTTGTCCTATCAAGTATGGTAGGGAGTTCATATTTTCTTCCCCAGTCATCCAAAGTTCTGACTCTCTGCTGGATAAAAATCACAACTTATTTCATCCCCACATCCCCATCCCTCAAAGGCCCATTCCTCACATCAGCCAAAGTAGGGATTCTCATTCTGGAAGTTATAGTCTGGACAGACTTTCTGAACCAGCTTGTAATCAATGCTGAAGAATGAGATGAAAATGCAGATGACCTTGAATGGTTTAGCACAGAGCCAGGCTGCATGGCTCTGTGTATGCTCAGTGAAACAGATTTTGGATGGATCATAGAGGCAGGGCTTATTCTTGCGTGCCCGGTTCGTCTTCTCATACTCCACATGACAATTGAAGGTCTTGGATTCCTTCGGCTCAGCTAAGGTGGACTGCTGGGGATGGAGATGTTGGGTGGAGATAGGGGGAACCAAGACATCAAATTCCACAACTTTGGTGGGTGGCACAATGCTCACTGAGACGTTGCCCAGGCTGGAGGAGTTGTGTCGGAAATAGACACTGAAGGTGCCATTAATGTGATCCACAATCTTGCCTGTTACAAGGAGGCTAAACTTCAGGGTCTTGATGTTGAAATAAAAGTCCCCCCATCCAAAGATCTTCTTGGTACGACCTGCCTTCATGGAGGGCTTCCTTTTGGCTCGCTGATTGAAGTGCTCCATGGCTGTCTGGTTCTTGGTCCAGTCCCATGGACTCAGTGCACCACCAAAAGGGTCCAGCTTGGCTTTGGATGGCTCATTGGAAAATATCCGACCAGGGCTGAGTGAGTGGGGTTTGAAAGAGCTACCATATGGTCCAGTCTTCAAGACACTTGAAGGGCTCATCTCAAGATAATTCAGGGTCTTGGTTACATGGCCCTCTGCACATACAACCTATCAAAGAGGTAAACAAATGAGGTTACATTAGATCAGGCATACTCTGTGAGTCTTCAGTTATCCATACAATACATCCTGTCTGAATCATGCTGAGAGCAAGTCATACAGAAATCTATGAAACAGCTGCCTCCATCATGGGATTTTCCAAAAGTACAGAATGAAATCTCCCATCACCCATAACCTTGTGGCCACCAAGTATGTGGATTGGGGATTATAGGAATTGTAGTCTAATGTACCTGAAGGACATCAAATTGGGGAAGTCTGATTTAAAGTATGGCCAATATTATATTAGTATCACAATGGGAGGTTGCAATGCCCTGAATCACTCCAATGTAGTCTTCCCAAACCAGATGCTCCTCGGGTGTAACTTTGACACTTTCCAACCAGTTCAATACATCTGGAAGGGTGTGGATTGCGGAAAAATACTACTCAAACGTTCCCTTTAAATAACAGAAAATATTGACTCTGAAGCTTGGTAGCAAGAATTCCAAAACTCCATAAAACAAAAACCATCCAACAAAAAAGCCAAATTAAAAACTGGATCAAACTTCATAATTAAAAAGTGTGCATATCTTTATCCACACTGCATGCTTTTGGATCATCAGAGAAGTGCTGCCAAAACAGTGGTAATATATAAGGTCCATGAGAGGCCGTGTTCTAATTTGACCTCCATTAGATAAAATACCAATATGCTTAAGGCTGCTGAGTAATTTTCATGGCACTCAGAGCCACTAACTACAGCAGCTAAACTCAAAAGAATAACAGAATATGGTAATATGTGAATGGCCATCAGCCAAGATGGCCAGTGGACACCAACGTGTCTGACATTGGGAACAAGCAACTAGTGGTAAATGGCTTCTGTTACTCATAATCGTTTCTCAGAAGCACCCAATTCTGTCAGAATACTGGAGTCCAAGCTAAATGAATCAGCAGGCTGGCTAGGCCTAGCAGCTTAGATATGCTGCAATCAATATAGTCCACTGGCTTTCTGCATGTCGGGGGGCCTCCTCTTCTGTTCTTCCAACTCCCTCTGTCTTATTCACTTGCATCCCAGCTCAGTTTGTTTCATGGAATCTGTCATCTCCCCCCCCCTTTTTTTTTTGCCAACACAACAGCTGGCTGACAGCCCATGATGGATGAATGGTATTCCTTTGCCCAACAGCAGAACTATTTGATTTGCAGGCGTACTGCCACCACATCAACAGCCGCTTTTGCTGGCCACACATGGAGAGGCGAATCCTTCCAAGTGGAAAGACTGCTGGGGTGACCCATGAAGTGGATTCTGAGGGGGGAAGCTACGCTTTCAACCACAGGTTGAAACCATAAGCTCACAAGTAAGGATGGGTAAAGCTAGGACTGCAAGACTGTTTTGTTTTTTACCGGAACCTTCCTCCACCTGGAGGAAGACCAAAAATGGCAGTGAGGGAGGTACAGCAAGTCCCGAATGGTGGTACAGAAAGAGACTTCCTAGGACAAACTATACATCTCAAGCATCCATGATCAAAACCTATGAGAAACAGAAAATGGTTCAAGCCTGGGACACAAAAGTCTACCTCCAAGAACCCTCCTGGGGAGTTGAGCAGAATCTCAGATGATGTACCAAATGCTCAATTCAGCTCAGCCTTGGCCCAGAATCCGCTCTTGATCTGGCAAGGTTGTAGGGGATGGGACACCTAATTCTTGTCTTCCTATCTCATTGCCCTCTATCCCAATGCATAATAGCTGGGAGGGGGACAACGTCACACAAGGATAATCTGAGTCTGATCTGAATGCACTCTCAGCTTCCTGCTGCCAGTTCTTGCCCTACCCCCTCTGCTAGATTAAGGAGACCGTTAGCACCTAATACTTTACCCGGGGGGGGGGGGGGAAACACGTCTGCTGTCATCATTCTTTTCCTGGGAAGAGGTGAAGAGGGAGACAACAGGGCAGAATGGTGAGAGAGCTCCCCAGCAGTGTTCTGCAAAACCTTGGCAAATGCTCCTCCACTCTCCTCACTTTCCTTGATGGGAACAAAATCAGTCTGTCTATGCTGGATCCACCATCTTGAGGAAGGAAGCCTCAAGGAGCCATAAATCTCAGTCCTACACCCCTCAGTGTGAATGAGTCCATGCAGCCATCGCCAATAAAAGGAGAGCGGGGGGGGGGGGGGAATCATGGGAAGGAGAGAAAGGATAATCAAAGCCTATAGCCATGCGTGGGTCTGCCTTTAAACTGCATCTCACACGACCAAAGCACCGAGCCACACGCACAGCAGGCGGAGAGGAGTAACAGAGACAGCCCTGTTCACAAGTACAGGGAGCGCATGCTGGGATGCTCATTAAACGAGAGACAAGAGCAGCAAAAGGTGATGACTGAATTTGCAGGGAGGTTTGCCAGCTTAAGGCCCAAGCAGTCAGGAAAATGGAAGGGCCAAGGCCAGCTCTGGTGTAAACCAAGTCAAGTCAGCCCATAATGGCAATACTGGTCTCTTCTGAACTGGTAGATAATGCGAGGGGTCATCTAAGTCCACCATTTTATTTACCATGAAGCAAGAGCGCGGTTCATCCCAAAGGGCAGAATGACTCACCTATCAGCATATCCACAAATATACCTATCCACCAATTCCAGATCATTCTATATATTCTAGCTGGCATATACGGTTCTTAGAAGAGTAACCTCCACCCCACCACCTGGTTCCTACTCCACCCTGCCACATTTGTAAACTATTCCTGAAGTGATGGAAGTTTCATAGTGGGGATTCTCAGCATTTTTGACTTAGGAATGGATAGATCCGGTCAGTTCCAATCAGTGTTAGTTTTCTGAGCATTTCAAGACAAATCCACTCCCTCCGGTCTTTTTAGAACTTTTAAAAATAAGTTGTGTGAAAATTATCATTTAAATGGTGCACATCTCCCCTGAAACATCACTTTGCCAGGCATCTTGATCTGAGAGTCTCATAAAATCTGGAGGCACACGTAATCTGCAGGCATTCCAATGCACACATTAATGAGTGAGACACTAATGAGGTTGAGTTCACTTCCAAAGTGCTTCAAACAACTCAACAAAATACTGAAATGTCTTCCTTCTCTTTTTGGTGGGCCTTGTGATGCTGCTGGAGCTTACTCTTCCCCTAAAGCTGTGACAGGAATAAGAGACATATCCCAATATTCTTAGTACAGAAACATCTACAGATGTTTAGACCTGGATCTACTCCACACTCCCTACTTCCACATCACTGTAGTGATGCACACAAGTAACACATCATATATTCTCTGCAAATCAAGGAACTGGATTCAGCTGAATTAAAAGCCCAATCTTTGCCCTTGTGTGCGTGTGTGTTATTGTTACTCCCAACCCTGGAGTAGGAGGAGAAGGATAGGATAGGATAGGATAGGATAGGATAGGATAGGATAGGATAGGATAGGATAGGATAGGATAGGATAGGATAGGATGGTGTTTCTGTCACCTCCATTCCCCAGCCAGGTAGTCCATTCACCACCACCACATTTTTCTCTTGCTTGATGCGAGATAAAATTAAAATGCCACTTGCTGTGCCAGGCAGAAGAGAAAAGCAGTGAATGAATCATTCAGGCATGGAGCAAAAGGCATACTATTCCATAAAGATTTGCTACAGTCTCCTTCTAACTGGTAAACCTTTTGGAAGAGGTGCAGTGGATGTTGTTCTACTTTAACTGGGGCAATCCGGCAGGTGGGGCGAGGGGCCTCTGAATTAACCTATGGCCCTTGGGAGATTTTATTTTAACTTATATTGCAGCTAAATGTCCTGGAGTGCTTAAAATGCCAAACTAAAATATCCTGGTCTGGAGCTGCCAACTGAGGAAAGATGTTCTTTCCGAACTTCTTAAGAAAAACATTGCTGTTTCCACCATTAATCCTTTCCCAGAAAGAGAGCAGAAACATTCTGGAGTTTCAGATTTGTATTTAATTTGCCCTTCTTGCTTTCACTCTCTGGCTAGAAGCAGAAATCACACATTATTTGAAATACAGAAACTTCCTGCCCCAAAAAGCATTTCTCCTCCTTTCCAGTAGCATTCACAGAAAACTCTTATGACAGCTAAGGGGCAACACGCACCAGTGAACTCACTATTGAAATGCTGATGTACTTGTGTCTTGACATCTGAAGTAGGTTGAGTTACAGTATTTCAATGATGACACCATCATGCACGTGTTGTCATTTCCTCCTCCCCCCCAGTCCATGTTTGGTTCTCAAGTTCCATGCACACTACTTTTTTAGTCTGTTTTAGTTCTAAAAAAATGTGTTATCAAATTCTCTCAATGAGAGCGGCAAGCCTTCCAAGCAACCTTAGAAAACCAAGCTGTGGTTAAGGGTTTTCAGTCTCTTCTCCTTCACTGTCATTGCAGAGGGGAAGGGAAGCAAGTGCAAAAGATTTTGCAATAACAGATGAGTTCAACCAGCCATGGAAGAAGTTCATCGCTACACCATCCTCTTCGTCTCAGTGAAACAAAGATCTTAAGATCAGTTGTTCTGTAGGAATTTATCTGTGAACAAAAGTCTCTCTTTGACACACCACACTAAAGCCCTGTTCTTACAACACACTTAACTGGGTGAATGGGGAGAGGGGGTTGTGTTGAAATGGGCCAATTGTCCCTGGTCATTCATTCATTCATTCATTCATTCATTCATTCATTCATTCATTCATCAAATTTGTCACCGCCCATCTCATTGTCATTAGACACTACAGGATAAAATTTACCCCAAACAGACCCATTGATTCATAATGTTAAGCTATCTCCACCTGACCAGTTAGTCTCAGGGGAACATCTAGCCCCAGTCAACTGATCCATTTTGTGTTTGAGGCCTCCATCCCCCCCCCCCCCAAAAAAGAGAGATGGAGAGAACAGGAGGGCCAAAAAGGGAAACTTTCATTACAGAACTAGGAGAGGCAGCACCGAACTGTCTTCACAGACCAGGACTGACTTCAACAACCAATCTATGGCTACTGCTGTCTGCCCAGCAAACAGGGAAGGTGCATACACAGTACTGACAAAGCAAGAGTTTATGGGATGCCAGCCATTTCTGGAGAAAAGGGGAGGATTCCAGTAACTCCCAAACCAGTTATTTGAACACCGTTAGTATGATTATGTGTGTATACAACCACTGGTAAAGAGATCTGAGTTACACGTATTGTGCAAACAGGACCTATATAATGCTGTGCATGTTTACCTTTAATAAGACCCACTGGATTAAAAAGAATGCATTCCCAGTAATTGCATTCAGGACTGCAGAATAAAGCTAAAATCCTATAAATTTGCTTTCTTCAGGCTAACACCCTCCATCTATCTTGGGATTACAGTTCCCATCACATCCAGTCAGCATATGCTAGTTGCAGATTATGAAGGTGGTCTATGCAGCACTCCTGGCAAATAGAAGGGGTAGAAATGGAAGCAGTAACAGACTTCATTTATTTGGGCTCCAAGATCACTGCAGATGGAGACTGCAGCCATGAAATTAAAAGACACTTGCTCCTTGGGAGGAAAGCTATGGCAACCTAGACAGCATATTAAAAAGCAGAGACATCATCTTGCCGACAAAGATCCGCATAGTCAAAGCAATGGTTTTTCCAGTAGTAATGTATGGCTGTGAGAGCTGGACCATAAAGAAGGCTGAGCACCAAAAAATTGATGCCTTTGAACTGTGGTGCTGGAGAAGACTCTTAAGAGTCCCCTGGACTGCTAGGAGGTCAAACCAGTCAATCCTAAAGGAAATCAACCCTGACTGCTCATTGGAAGGATTGATAATGAAGCTCAAGCTCAGATACTTTGGTCACCTAATGCGAAGAGAGGACTCTTTGGAGAAGACCCTGATGCTGGGAAAGATTGAAGGCAAAAGGAGAAGAGGATGGCAGAGGATGAGATGGTTAGATAGCATCACTGAAGCAATGAGCATGAAACTGAGCAAACTCAGGGAGGCAGTGAAGGACAGGAAGGGTGCGATATGGTTCATGGGGTCATGAAGAGTCGGACACGACTTAACAACTTAACAACAACAACAACAACTATGCAGCACTTCTGGTGGGCACCATGCTGGGGAATTCTGGAGCGTACACTTACCTGGGAATGAACATCAATGAATACAGTGGAACTTTTGAGTAATAACATACACGATTACGTCTTGGCTTAAAGTCTACTTTTTATATGCATGTATCCAATTCCCTTTAACTGGATGGCTCTCATATTGCTGACTGGCAGGTGAACACTGTATGCCATGGGAAGGTATGAGTAGTACTACTTAAAAATAATAACAATACAATTGCCTTCTCTTTAGATGCATTCTGTCTTGTCCATTGTTTAGTGTGTTGGCTAGGAAGACCAAGGTTCAAATCCACATTCAACTCTCTTATGGATTGACATGGGGCTAATTTTCAACTTTTAGGGGAACAACAGACTATAAATAAGGAAAGAAACATGTAAATAGCAGGTTTTTGGCCACTTACAAGGAGGAACACTGCTACTGCGTCACCCAACTTATAGTGTGGCTATCAGGCTATTTATAAGCACAGGTTTAGCATTAAATCTGAATTTAAAAATAGCCCACTTAAAAGCTGGTTGGGTTGTGCCATAAAGTGGGAGTCTCCCTCCCACTGTGTCATGTAATTCCTACATGGACCCTTGTCTGATCCCGCTTTCAAAGAAAGATCTCTGAACTGGATTGGCTCAGAAATCTGCCAGATATAAGAGGAGATCTTGATTTGAAAGAACCAGATTATCCTGTTGTCCAAAGATGAACAGCAGTGATGGAGACTAGAATGAAGGGGTAGCGTTCAAACCAGCCTAAAATAGCCAATAGGAGCTGGGCCAATCCCTCCCCTGTGGGTCATCGAACTATGATCGTATTAGAGTGTATCAAATTATATCCACTGGGCTGGGGATTATGTGAAGGCAATCTTATAGGAACAGGGCAGAAAAAAAGAAGGGATTGGGGCCTGTTTGCATTATGGTTGGAATGGTGCTCTTTTGGTGGGAAGGTTGCATCTCAGAAGGGCCAGCCAGGTAAAAGTAGTAACCTCGGTTAGTAATGGTAATATTTTATTGGTAAATGTATTACATCTATATTCTACTTTCCCTCCAGAATTCAAGATGTTATACTTGGTTCTTGCCAATCCATTTTATCTTCACATTGACTCTGGCTCAAAGTCATTCAGTAATCCTGTTTGTACAACACACTTAACTGGTTCATGGGGGTGGTGATGGGAGTAGTGGTAATCCAAAGTCCAGCTCACTGACCCACCCAATGAACCCTCTCCCTCCACTGAGTTACATAGTTATTTAGTGAAAGGTCTACTGTTCCTTCTACGGCCAATGAGTTTTGAGACGGACTGGGGCTTTGAATCTGGTCACCCCAGTCCTAATCCAACAGCCTAATCACTGTGGAGTCCTTGGGGTTCTCTGAGCTTGGTTGTTTTCTTGCAAACATTTCATTACCCAGCTAGGTAACGTCTTCAGTGCAGTGAAGTTCAACCCTGAGCTACACATATTCACTTCTATTGGAGCCTAATCACTACATCACCCAAGCTGGTTCTAAGGTATGGCCTGATTTTCAGAGAATGGTAACGTTTGCTAAGACAAAGCCAGTCTCACTCTGGTTAGAGACTGAAGGGGAGATTTCCTGGGAGTTTGCCATGAATTGCACAGAAGAAAGGCGAGGTACAAATGTAATAAAACGAATATCTGGCTGTGACAGCAGTAAGATGTTGGGGAGCTTGTCTGTCCAATAAAGCGCCGCAGCCTGCATCCATTTTACCTTTCCTGTTCCTGAGAGACAGTAAATTATTTCTTAAATCTCTCGGTGTCAGTCATACTTTCCGCAGGTTGGCACTATCCACAGGAGTTCATTCCTTCTCTCTACATCTTTTCTTCAGCATCCTGTTGAAAATGTGGACTGTTGTCAGCAGGTTACAACACGACATGGTAGCATTACTTAAAACCTTTTCCCAGTTTCTAAATTAATAGTCAGAACTGGTATGGCATTGTAAGGAAAAACAACAAAATTCAGAAATCAGAATGCATCCAGTTTAAATCTCACCTCAATTGTTGGTTCGTTAGGTTGACTTTGGTAAGCCTCTTCACTCCTGACCCACCCTCTATGGAGATTATAAGATGGAGAATATAATGCTGCCCCATTTTATTTAGGATGGTTCTGTGTCCCATTTTCCAAAAGCAAGCCACTTCTTTGAAGGAAATCTCTGTTTCAAGAGCCAACCAGTTCAAGCTCACTTTGAAGAGAAAGCCATCAGAGGGAGGGGCCTTGAACTGGCACTGTGAGATAAATGGGATTGATTTTTTTAAATCACAGGAAGGTTACATGCAGAAAAGGAAGGATTTAGAGTTTGTATGATAGGCATGAAACAGTTGATTGACTGCTACTCCTTACCAATTCATCTGTCTTTGGAATGCAGGGAGCACCCTGGAACTAAGTGTACCAGATTCTGGACAAAACTGTCTTGTGTGGCAACATTACTTTTTTTAAAAAGAACAGTGGCCATTTTCTCCCACTGGAAATTGACGGAGATACCAAGACCACTGGAAGGAGAAAAGAGGTAAGGAGATAGCAAAGGGTCTAAGCTAGCCTTCTCCAGCCTGATGCATTGAGGCTGCCACTCCTAGGGGCCCCGGATGGGAATTCTACAACTTGCAGTCCCAGCACATCTATAGGGCACCAAATTAAGGAAGGCTGATCTTGGGTGCAACCCTCTGGCCACTCTGCTCCAGCTGTGCGGAAATGGTTCCTTATTACAAGCACATGTCTATCCTTATAGCATGACACACGAAGGTCACTATTTTACATCTTCTATGGCAGGGTGGGAGCGACTCGCATTTGGTAAATTTAGTCTATTAGAATTGTGTAATAACCCTAGATTGCTCAGCCAGCACAACTGTACGTTATTGAACTCTACGGTCCTTACCAGTTTAGCATGAGGCTGAAATAGCAAAATTGTGGAAAGAACATGAAGGCATCTGGATGTCATCATTTGTTGCCTATATAAAGAAATGAAAGGAAGGGGACCGGAATCTTAAATAAAAGTGCTGCTTATGACTCAGCTCCCTTCGTGACTCTGAACTTTTTTTTTACATTATTCAACTCAGGTTATGAGAGGATACGTTTAGGAGGAGGGGCAAAGAAAAGAACCTAGAGGTGATGGACGGAGTCCTGCAGCCAGGCCCATCCCTTTCCTGCTGCAATGCTGTGACTTAATTGCTGATGTTTTTCCCTCTGGCTGGTGATGTGCCGAAGAGAGAGGGGAATCAACCCATGGCTTTGGCTATCACACACTGCACATGCATAATCACTAGAGCATCATTTGGCAGCGATTTGGAACAGAGACAAGAGAAGCAGGATAGGGGCAGCCAATTTCATGCCAGCACAATTTTCTGCTGTCTCAAGGGTGGGTGGAGAACACTAATTCAACAATGGCCATAGGCTCAGAGTCTCCCTAAGCCATCGCTGGCCAGGCCAGCATCCACCATGGCCCCTTCTTTCCTGCTAAAAAAAAAGAAAGGATATTTAAAACTGGTTCTTGACATCAGTAGTACATTTCTGGATTTGGCACCTAACCCCATCTTATTCCTTCCCCTCCTCCTTCATCTCTATAATAAAATGACTTATAGACTAAAGCAAGATATAGACAGTCTAGCTGGAAAAGCGCTCTTATTGTCCTCAACATCCTGCTCTTTCCCATCCTTCATCATCCACTTGTGCCCTCTAGAATTGGGATCTGATAACCCACATGGTTGTAATTCCACCTTCTCCAACATCACACCTTTCAGATGTGTTGGGAATTCATGCAGGCTTGGAATTCTAGGTCCCAGTGTATCTGAAGAACTCCAGACTGGAGAAAGATGTTGTCATGAATTTGTTGTTAGGACTGGAACTGGGTAGACCTGGATTCAGATGCTCACTTGGTCTTAAAATTAACTACAATTTAGGCAAACCAATGACTCTCAACCCTGCTTATCTCATGGTGATGTAACAGTGTGTTACATTATTGTAATGCTATAATATCTATTTTCAGTCTCATTTTCATTTGCTGGAAGAAAAGCAGTCGCTATAATTATGATAGGCTGACAATCCTACTACTTCTTTGGGAGAAAAAAAAAAGAGTTCTTGCAGGCTGTGGAAGCAGACCAATCCCTTTCCTCCAAGAACATGACATTGTTAACAAATCTAGAAAACTCTTGAGTCCTATCATTTATTTATTTGTCCATTTTATTTGTTTGTTCATTACATTTCTAGGCTCTCTGGCTTTTCAAAATTAAAAAAAAAAGATATACAGTACAGAAGAGAACACTTGTCTGAGGGAACAACCTAACTTTCTTCCATCTCTCTCTCTCTCTCTCTCTCTCACACACACACACACACACACACACACACACAAACACACACACAATTTAAAGGGACCCATCCTAACATCCTAACCCAAGGCCTGGGGGAAAAGGCTAGTGTTTAAGGATCACTTGATGGCAGGCAAAATCTTTGATTCGGTTTTGGCTGGGTAAGTCAGCTGCAGTTAATTCTCCCCAACATCAACAAGAGATATTACCTCTTTTTCAGATTTACTTTAGTGGGATCAAACCGTAACTAATTTAGTCTGAATCTACCCTACTGTTTCTTAGAGCACATATAAAGGAATATTTAGTTACCGTGCAGTACAAAGGATTTTACTCTGATAATATGGGGGTTGGGCTCCCCCTTCTCATTGTATAATGGTAATGCTTTCCCAGCCTTCCTCAACTGATTCCTTCCAGAAGAATTGGACCACAATTTCCATCACCTCTATGATGGGAACTGTTATCCAACACATCTGGAAGCTACCTGGTTAGCCTTGTCTCTTTTATAAGAACAAAGACTATTGAGTACTTGAGTATCAGAGGCAGAGAAAAGCTTTCACTAATATGCAATATAACAGAAGTAGGACTTCAAACAGTAATCCTATTATAAAACAGAGGTGATACAAGCAAATTTCCATTTTTATTTGTGAAATGATGGCAAGAGAGGTATGGTATGATTGTGTATGTTTCGTCCTTCTAACTTTTTAGAGGTCTTCCAGATGATCAGCCTTTCTATCTAGCAATCTTTCTCAGCCCACCTTAAAGTGCATCCAAGACTCAACTCTCTTGACTATTTGCAGACCTATTCAGACTGAGCACAGCCATCCTGATAGTCTGTGACTCTAGACGCACAGAACCACCCGCCAATTTCTGCTTGCCCTTTTTGGCCAATAGCTAAGTCCAGATAATAGCCAGCTAATCTCTGCTCATTTGCTTGCTATCATTTCAAGATGGGCAACAACTGAACACCTTTTCCTGCCATCTCAGGTTCACCATGGCTGTGTTGACACAAGCATCCTTTTCCCCACTGATAAATGGAAAATACATTGCAAATATTTGCCCCTCTCCCATCTTTCAGGTTTTTCTGTTTTATTTAAAAAAAGAAAAGAAAATCTAGGGGCCATCTGAGTGAAAGCTGTACAAGGGAAAGTGCAACATTAAAAGATGCACATAAATGTGTTGAAAACCTGGAGAAGTTTCCAGTTAGCCACTGCCACAAACTACTGTGACCTCCAATGGCATAATTATTCAGGCATATTTCCCAGGTCAAGCCAACATCACTAGGAGAACCCAAGACCTGGGAGACTTGGTGAGGCAAGAATCCCCTCAGTGGGAACATCTCTTTGAAGCTCAAAGCAGTGGTACCTTGCTGTTTCTGAAGCAGGAACTGCTGCTGTGAAACAGAGTTTTCCCATCCATGGATACTAAGCTATGAGAATGTCTAACTGTTTCCAATTGGAAATCCTGTTTACAGTGACTCATCTTGCTTCACTACCTGGATTGTCCTTTTACTTGGTAGGCTTCCTGGTGTTTCAATTAAAAAAAAAAAGTTGTTCCCCAACATACCAAAGTTGGAGAAGAAAGGAGCTTGCAAGCACTATTCTGCTCCTTCCCGATATATATTCATGCTAATGTTGAGCTTGATCTCCAAAAATGAGAAGCTACCATGAGCAGCAAAAGCTACCAAAAATGAGATGAGCTTGATCTCCAAAAATGAGAAGCTACCACGAGCACTCGGCTTTCTAATTTCAAGAATGTGAAAAGAATGTCCCCTTTACTTATATGGACTCTGAATATTATGCTAAAAAATCTCTGGACAGTATTCCAAGACACTGAAAAGTGATGTGGGGGGAACAGCTTTATTTCAGCTCCACTCCCAGGAAGCCCAACTGCAAGATTTACTGCATGGCAGTCAGTGAGAAAAGGACACTGGGCAGTTTGTTAACACCTGCTCAGGGGAGCACAGAAGCCTATTAAAACGCAGTGGGGGGCAACCTGCATTGCCTTGAGGGGAAGCTATGAAAGAGTTTAATTGTGTTATTCTACCAAGGCTGTCATGTGGTTTAAGCCACAAAGCTCCCGCCCTTCTTGAGTGCACACAGCATCTGTGCAACACAGAGTTTTCTTGGGGGACATCGCATGCAGAGAACTAGAGAAGCGGGGGACTGATGCACAAGGCAGGCGTGAAGCTGCAAGGCCACCGTTGCTAGCGTTCTCTGGGCCCCAGGCTCCAGGATGCATGAGGAGGAAGGAAGAATCCTGCACGAAGGTGACTCATGAATGCTCCAGTGGATAAAAGGGCCATACATGGTCCTTCCCACTGGAGAAAAAAAGGAACCGGAATCAAAGCAGAAATTCCCCTCAGGACGAAGCGAGCAGCTCCCGGCAGCTGCATAGAAGTTGATCTTGGTCACATCGTTGGTCACTTAGCTGTCCACGAGGTATCTGGAGATCGCTAATTAAACCGCCTGCATTCTTGGGAGAATGACTGCTCAGAAAACCACCTCACGGAGGGGGAAAAAACCAAGGCGCAGAGCTGAAAGAAGCTCTTTCTTGCTGGCAGCAGAAATTAGAGTCCCAACTTCCTCTTTTTACCTTATCCCCAAAGTGTTCCTGGTGCTAGGGCTCACAGAGTTGCGGATGGAATCGAGGAATTTCCTCTCAACAGCCAAACTAGTGCTGGACAAGGGACCCGATTCTGCAGCTCCCAATTCTTCTTCCTCACTCCCCCAACACCAAGGCCCAGTCTTCTTGAGCAACGGACTCAGCCTACGGCAATCACAGTTTTCAAATCCCTCCCTGCGGGCGCTGACTTACATCAAGGTGAAACAATTGTAGGAGTGTGCTACTGCCAAACGCATCTGGGTTTCACCATGGCACTCCAGCTGCCTTAACTGTGATGTCAGCAGCGCCCCTCTATCAAAATCCAAATCTGGCTTTCAGCTTGCAGGGTTTTAATAACAGACCAAGCTGGAATTTTAAATCAGCGTTGCCATGGGCTGAAATTGGCCTTGGGAAACCAGCAAAAAACACAGCTTTAAATAATAAGATTGTCATTTCCTTATCCCGCTCTTCTGAAATATGGAACTCACGAACAGCGCGACAGCAGAAGAGTCCACAAACCACTATAAGGAAAATAACCCAAAGACCTGGATCTAGACAGCAATCATCCTTTTGAATGGGCCACTGTTTCTTCTGTCACCGTAGCTAAAAAACAAGCAAACGAGCACGCTGGCTTTTCTGTTTCTATAATCAGGTTCATGATCGGATTGAGCTGCGATGTGGTTTATTTTGGGCTTTCACCTGGCGTTATATTTTAACCTAGTTATTATGGTTTACAAATCATGGTGTATCGATTCCTACGAGTGAACCAGGGCATCATGCTTGTTAAATAAACGGTTAAAACCCTAGCTATTGTATTACACAGGATTAATCTAGAATAGTAGCTTCTCCTGATTCCTGATTCAGATTAATGATTTTGCACAGAAGCGTCCACAGCGTATGGTTTTCGCTACTTGTTGCTAATTTATTTGCTGTAGCCCAGATCATATACTGTTCCTTCCCTCTGTCTCTAACTTCTTTTAGTACCTTTATTGCTTCTTTTTTTATCGCTACCACACCTGAGCTCCACTTTACACAGAACCACAGAAGTCAGCAACTGCTGCTTTTTATTCATTCAAGTAGCTTATATGTCACCTTTCACCGGTGGTTCCAAGGCGAGATGCAAACATTACACAAACGAGAAAAGCAACAATGAATGCAAACAAATCCAGTCGTGGGTATAAATGTAATTAAAAACCACAGAGTTGTAAAGATGCTTAAAATTGTTTTCAAATAACCCAGTGAATGGTTTTTTTAAAAAAGGAAAGTTAGCACCCGGCACACCTTCTTCATGAAAACATTGCCTAGCTTGGACACAATACCAGAATTCTCACTTTTTTTGGAGAAAGTCAGATACAGAAAAGGGCTAGACTGGGATGCTGAAAAAAAATCCTGGAAGAAAGCAATGGCACACTATATTCCTATTATGGCAAGAAAACTGCATCGATGGATCTGGGTAAGTCACTTAGAGTTGAACTTTACTCCGATTGCCTGAACTTCTGGGTGATGATGTTCTATCACGTTCTTGGACTCAAGACAGATGACGTGTCCAGTTTATCCTGGTCTGTAACATCACACATATTTATACTGACCACGCTTATCACAGGGATGGGGAGCTTCAGCCCTCTGGATGTTGCTGGACTACAACTCCCAGCCTCCTTCATGATGGCTAGACTAGCAAGGTTCTCCTGATGCTTACAAACTCTTAGGATTGTGCTTGTACAGGTAGAAAGGTGACCAATGTATGTCAGTAAACCATGTATGTTTGCATCTACAGGAGGCAAAAGTCCCAGCATCCCCAGTGAAAAGATTTTGAAGAGAAGCACATAGGCAATTCCCTACATCAGACCCAGCAAGCCACTGAGGAGCAATAGCAATATATCAGGCAAAGCACCGGTCTCTGACTATATCCAACAGCTCATTATAGCTAAGCTTTTGAGCTGTGACGTCTTTAAATCTTTCCACAAAGGGATGCTGACCGCACCTTCCTCTCGGGTGCTGGAGGGCACTGGTCCCATGTTCAGAACTGCTCAGATTTTTCTGTTCCTAAAAAATTCTGAAGGAACAGGACAAACATACTTTCCACACTGATATAGTCTAAGGACCAAAGAAAGTGGCCATTAAGTAATATTATATAAACACAGCTGTAGGAATACATGTCTGGCTGTTTTATCAAATTCAATCAACAGCCTGTTCATAGAAAGGTAACACATCAAGAAGAAAAGGAAGGGAAGGGTCTAGCCTAGTAGCCTAAGATGCTAGCTTTCCATATGGAGGGAGTTTTTCATCTGCATTCAAACATGCAATCCTAACCCCCATTTTGAAGGTACTAAATTATGAACAGGGCTGCACCAAAGATCTTTAGAGTGAGCAGTCACTTTCTAGGCTAGGTAGTCCAAACCATAGCAAAGCAGCAAAACCTGTGTTTAAAAAAGCTTTAAGGGATGATTTTTTAGCCTCCAGCAAGAGATAGCTCAGCACGCATCTAGGTAGCTGGCTTTGTAGTCAATTGTTCTGACCATCAAGAAGTTTCTCCTTTTACTTTAGATCAAATCCTTTCCCTGAGGCAGCAAAATACTCATTCTTGCCCTCTTCTGTTGACAGCCCCACTGGTGTTTGCTCTCATATCCTCCTCCAGGCCCTTTTATTCCTCCAAGTGATATTCAATCCACAGCAGGTACAGACAGGTAATATATTTTAATGTGCACTACGTGATTGGACTGGGTGGTCATTGCAAGAATGACTAACTTTAACAGCTGAGTCTGCTTCTTTTTCCTCTTCTCTCCTCTTCCTTTTTTCCTTTTATATCATCTCTTTCTGTAATTCTGACAGCAAGGCTAGTCTTTTTTTAAAGCCATATATAAGTTGCTCCTCTCTTTTCAATGAAGGGAAATAATGCTTCAAGCAAACAAACAAATGTGTCTTAAAACTGATACATAGTAAGATAATATCTGTTTGCCTAGAGCCCTGCTTGACATAATTCTTAGTACACTGCTGAATCTGTAAGACTTCAGAATCTCAATTCAGGGAAATGTGAACAGCAGGAACTATCATCTGTCTGTCTGTCTGTCTGTCTGTCTGTCTGTCTGTCTGTCTGTCTGTCTGTCTATCTATCTATCTATCTATCTATCTATCTATCTATCTATCTATCCATCCATCCATCCATCCATCCATCCATCCATCCATCCATCCATCCATCCATCCAGGTATGTGCCCACAAAGCCTTCACACCACTCATGTTATCTCCACCTGACAGGTCTAAATCTGCATGGTAACCAACCCTGAATAAAGAATGAATTTTGCAACTGCTTTTAAGAACATACCCATAACTCCTATCAAAGCAAAACTGTCTGGCACCCAAGTCCCAAATTTAGACTGGTACTACTGGGAAGCTGTTCAATTAAAAGAAAGAGTCCTTACATGTGATGCTTCATTTTCACAACATTTCCTTTGGCAGGACAAATCTGTTTCCTAAACCAGAAAAAGTGCCAGTCGGATGCTTTTGTGAAACCCAGGTATTCAGTCTACCAAGGGCTGTGCCCTGCAGTCAGAGAAGAGGGGCATGCCCACAAAGTGGCCAATAGAAGCTGGCCAGATGCCAGCCCATGACCATATCATTAACCACACTGTTGATAAAGTATGGCAGATTATGTGCCCAGGAAAAATATCGGGGGATTGGGGAAAACTCTTCTTTAAAACTAGAACAGCTAAAGATGACCAAGCTGCCTCAGTTATGGGCTCAAAAGAGACAAAGGCAATGCCATTTGATCACAGCCCACTTCTACCTGCTACTCTGCATCCATTCATCATGCCCTCCTAAGCAATAGCAAGAAAGGAAAATGAGAGGCAGTTTTGAGAAGCTCAAAAAAAAAAAAAAAAAAAATCAGGAAAATTTACAGCCAAGGGAGGGCTATCAAAGGTTAATCATGAAAGCAATCTGATGGAGGCAAATGAGATTAAAGGAAGATGAAAAGACTATACTGAAAACTTTCGTAAATGGGATTATATAATGAAAAAATTGAGAGAGAAGATATTCAGGAAGCAATACTATCAAGGGAAGTTTGAAAGATAATAGACCAGGTGTCAAAAGGGATAGCATCAGACAGATGAACTGTTTAAAGCTGCAGGAGAAGAGGCAGTTAAAGCGCTAACAGCTCCATGTCAACCAACATGGGTCTATGTGGCCAAGAGATTGGAAAGGATGGATATATATATACGGTAGCTTTATCAAAGGGGGTACAAGTGAATGTGCAAATTAGCTACTCATTGTACTAATTCATCACACAAGAAGCGTTTTCTTCAGAACATACAATAAATACAGCTATACACATAGAAAGTAGTGCCAAATGAACACAGCTTTTGAAAAAAGGCAGAGGGATGTGAAATCAGAACGCTAAAAGAAGGGGGATAATGGAGAGAGCAAGTGAATATAAGGAGGATGAACCTTTACAGTGAGCCAGAAGGTGCTGTAAGAATTGAATTTAAAAAATCAAAGTGATTCAGAATAGAGAAGGGAGTGAGACAAGGATGCATATTATCCCCATGTATGTTTAATTATACAGCAAATATAAGAATAGTCGAATTAGGAGAGAGGGCAGCTAGAATCAAAATTGGAGGTTTAAACACTAAGAATTTGAGATACGCAGTTGACAGCACGTTGTTAGCTGAAAGTAAAGAAGACTTAGAAGAGCTCATTATGAAAGTAAAAATGGAAAGTGAAAAATCTGAGTTAATATTAAATATTAAAAAGATAAAGGTAATGTTTAGGAACTTACAATTGACAGTAAAGAACTTAACGTTGACAGTGAAGAAGAGATTAATTTTAGAGACGAAGGAAATAGCAGACAAGACCATGAAGAATAAGGATATTTCTATGACAACAAAGATCAGAATATCTAAAGCAATGGTTTTTCCAAGAGCAATGTACAGCTGTGAAAGTTGGACATTGAGAAAGAGTGAGGGAAAGAAGACAGATGTCTTTGAATGTTGGATTTGGGGACGATTATCAAGAATACCGTGGACTGAAAAACCAGTCAATCAAAAATTCTGGGCCAAATAAAACTAAATGCTCCCTTAAGCTGAGGATTAGCAAGCAGAAGCTTACATATTTTGAACAGGTGATGCAAGTGGTTGATGAACTAGAAAAATGGTACTGGCAAGGTTGAGGAAAGTAGAAGAAGGAGAACAGGTCAGGTAGATGTACAAGATCAAAGAGATCATTTGAATAGCCTTGGAAGAGTGACACATTACCGTTGGAGACAGGTCGAGATGGTGGAATTTTATTCATCCGGTCAAGGGATTGGGCCCAACTCAGTGGCTCCAAGTATAGTCAGTCATAGGCTGGTGCTTATGCAGATACACCCAGTTTGCAACCTCCAACTTTACCTTTCACTGAAATGGAGATAATAAGCACTAAGACTGGCAATCATATACAGTGGGGCACGCAGATAAAAGAGCAAGGGGGGGAGGAAAAAATAAAAGTGTTGTTCCTTTTCAGATGACTGAAGAAAAAATAGCTCAGTTGTCTAGACTGGAGTGGGGGGACAAGATTTTCCTGCTTAGCTAGAGAGATTAAAGCCCACCTTCACCATTGAACTTATTTCTCTGTGATCCTTGGCAGGTTTCAATTAACTGCCTCCCCCCCCGCAAAACCCCTTAATTCCTAAATCTTACCCAATCCCTACTAACACTTAAAGCAAACATAAATATTTCCAGCTCTTTTCTTTTTCAAGGAGTATCGTGGAGTCATAAAACATACACAAAGGGACTAAATCTATCTAGGGTTAAGCAGTGTCTAGCCTATTCATCACCACCTCACCCTGTGGACTATTTATCAATCTCAATTTATACCACTCACTGCTCTGGCCCACTACTCCCTCCTGCAAGCCAGCCACAGGCAAGCCTTTTTCCATTCTCCACCTTGGCCTCTTACTCTTCCATCCATCACTTAGAGATCGCTGGCTATAGTAACTCTCCATTCTCCCTATCCATCATACAGGCGTCTGGTCTGATGCCATACCTCTCCCTCCACCCCTCCCCATAGAGCTTCCTCCTCACTTCCAGCTGGTTTCTCCTGCTTGTTTTCTCGGTTGTGCTCTGATGGCTTTTGATCATCATGTAGGTCTGTGTCAGCTTCGTCAATCTATGTCAACCACTGTCACATCTGACTTGGCAGACTTTTAATTTTTTTTTCCCTCTTAAAAATCCCTAGGCTTGGTCACAGGCAGCCCGTCATCTTAGAAACTGATGTGTAGGAGCTTTTCAGAAGTGGAAAGGTAGCAGAAGAACTGGATTGCCAGTGGAGCAAGACTTGGAGATAGGGTGGCTCAGCAGCTGTATCAATTCTAATTTGTTCTCTCGACTAGAACCTGTTTTCCTGCTGGCATGATAAGTCGCCTGCCTCTCAGCCTAACTCCTTATCAACAAAAAGTCTGGTGATTTAGGTCTATAACCCATCCAATTTTAAACACACTTTGTCCATAATTTAATATAGTCCTAGAATCATAGAGCTGGAAAGAGTCTTTTAGGGCATGAAGTAACTCTCTATTCAGTGCAGCTATTCCAATTAAAGCATCTTAAGAGAAGATTCAGCCTCTACCTGAACATACCTAGTGAAGAGGAGCCAGCCAGAACTCCACTCCACCCCTCCCCTCCCCTCCCCTCCCCACCCCTCCCCTCCCCACCCCACCCCATCCCCAGACCAGATGACACAGCTCAGTGCATCCAGGCATCAGAGCAGCCCCATGAAATCTTAAAAAATGGCTGATATAATAACTCATGAGTTTTTGACCATTTTATGTCAGAGATCTCACCCAGCCTCATATGACAATGTCAAAATCTCATGTAATTCATACAAGAATACCTAAATCTTGGAAATTTCAACCTGCTGGCCTGAAATATCATGGGGTCTCATATGAGAACATAAACATCTTATGAAATTTGGGAAAGCCCGTAAGATTATTGCTATTTCTTTTCCCCTGTTCATCCGCCCATCCAATGAGATTGAATAGGGTCAACTCCCTCTAGGTCCTGTCTATGCGAGATGGTCATCTGGCAGGACCTCGGATGCAGGCATTTTTTGATCGCCTATTCCTGAATTCTGTCCTATGGAGATCCAGTCTGCTTCTTCCCTCCTGGGATTCAGAAGAACAGATAAGTCCTAGTTGCTCCATCTACCGCAGGAGGAGGGCAGGTTTGGAGTGAAGGTTAGAATCTGACAGGTGCATATACATTTTCTGTTTATTATTTTGATGTCAATTTTGTATATATTATTGGTGGGTTTATTATTTTTGAGGGGGCTGCTTTTTATTTTATACTGATCTTGACTGTTGGCTACCCAAAGCCCTCAGGAATGGGAGTAAATAAGTAAACAAAGTAAATAACCATGTAACAACGAAGCATCATGTCATATTCCGCAAGCTTCACAGAGCAATAGGCTCATTCTCATATTCTGCTTTCCATGGCATGAAGACCATTCACTCTTTTTAAGGGACAGGTATTTACAGGGGTGTTTATAAAGAGGGAGTAAAAAAATTCAAGATGGCAGCCAGAACCATGCAATTGAAGCCCTGTCCCATCGCAAGCCACATTAAAAAGGGGTGGGGTTTCAATTGCAATATGGCTGCCATATATATATATTTTTTTACCCCTTCCTTGCACTTGTCTTGAGCTGTTAAGTATTCCCCCCCCCCTTTTCCTGACACAAGTCTTGCTGAGCTAACCATCTACAGTCCCTTAGCAACAATGGGGGTGAAGACACAGAATCTGCCCAGCTTCTTTTGGCCATTTAAGGCTGCTGGGGGACAGTGGTCACTGGGCAGTGCCCTCTATGTCCACTTTGCCTTGGGCTATGAGAGAAACCAAATGCCTGCTTTGCACAGCACCAGGCTAGAAACCGGGAGACCGTGAGTTCCAGTCCCACCTTAGGCACGAAGCCAGCTGGGGGACCTTGGGCCAGTCCCTCTCTCTCAGCCCTAGGAAAGAGGCAAGGGCAAATCTCCTCAAGAAAACTGCAGGGACTAGTCCAGGCAGTCACCAAGAGTCAGACTGACTCAGAGGCAGAGAGAGAGAGAGAGTGATTGTTGACCTCCTGGAAGACTGGTCCTTTCCAAATGAATGCAGGTCTTCCAGGAGACTGCAGTGCCTTTGTCAAAAACAAACAAACCCACCTGGCAGGTCAGTGGGGGTTGGAAAACAGATCTGTAGATCTCCCTGCAAGTTGCATCCTGATTGACCAGCCAGGTTATTGTTTTCTTTGCATGGTCTCTTGGTCTCTTCTTCTTCATCATCATCATTGTCGTCATCATCATCATAACACAGATCTCCTGTCCTTTCACTATGTCTTGCTGTCTATGTACATTTTAGGACAGGCTGCAAGAGAAATCAGAGCACTGCCTTGGGCAGAACAGATCTCTCACTGGGGCCTTTTTGGTGTGTGTGTGTGGGGGGGGTGGTAGGATTATTGATCTATGGGAAAAAAGGAAAAAAGAACAAGAAGAATCTTTGGCTGACAGGCCATCGGGGCAGAGAGAGGTATGGGATGAAATGGGAGGGAGCATCCCACATCTTCTAGTCCCACTGTGTCACATGTTAGGGAAAGCAGGTGAGGCCAGGCAGGTGGGAAACAAAACTGGGAAACCCACCCACTTCTACCCTAAAATATCTCTAAGGGCAGCATTCTTCCCTCCGCTCATTGCTGAGGTCCAGTAAAACTCAACCATGGGGATAGCATGAATGAGGTCAGCATGCTTTTTTGCTGACACAAGGATAGGAGGAATATGTTTTAATGCAGCCATGAGGCACTGCCCAGAGTTATGTTGCCCATACATTAGATCTTATGGAACTGTGATGAAGCAGCCCCACAATTTTGTGTCTTGAAAATAGAAAGAAATTGCTAAGACACCAGATGGGAAAAACTTACTATCATTTGATGAGTGTGGCTGAGGCGTGATTTTGTAGGGATGTGTAACTCTGCCAACTGGCATCTTATCAAATAATATGGTACGTAGCATCAGTGCCCTTGGAATTTCCTCCATTCACAAGCAGGAGACAATGAAACAGAGCATGGCAAGAACTCCAGGCATGATGCTGGTCCATTGTGTGTTTTCTTGATATCATTGGGAAGAAGTGGATTAGAGAGGACAGGTACCACTTGCCATGTTCTCTGTATTTTAGTAAGCTACTACATTTGTAGCAAAATAAAAAAATAATCACCCAGAAAAACAAATATGCAAGTGAGTCAGAGCCAAGGTATTTCATGCCATTATGTAAAACAACTTTTTATCTAATGTAATCAATCAAGTAGGATTTAGGATGTGCTCAGTGCTGAACTAGCAGACATGAGAGGAGCTTAGAGGAGTCATACCAGGTTAAGTTCTAATTGCATCACAGAGGAGAGAAGTGGGATCTACAAAACTACAAGAATAGTTAAAAGCGGAGGAACTGAGATAGGGATCCATGGACAATGGAGGTGGAGCTGTGAAGACTTTCATCCTGCCATCAGAAGCACTTGCCAGATCTTCTCTATTCCCAGAATCTCTGGAATCATTTTGAAATAACTTAGCTACATATACCATGATCCATATGCTACGTATTACTTAACTTTCCTTGCATTGAGAATCTCCCTTCATCTCCAGAATAATCCTATGAACTGAGTTAGGCTGGAAGAGGGACTGGCCCAAAGTCACCTAGTGAGCTTTGGTGGCTGAGGGTGGACTAGAACCTGGATCTCCCAGTTCTACACCAGCACCCTAAGCAATACACCACACCGCCTCTCATTATACTATGTTATTACAAGCCCTTAATGACCAAATCCTATCTACACCTTTGCAATAAAGAGGATGAAAAACCGATTTCAACAACTGGATGACAGAATTGCTGGGAGAGTAGCTCAAGATAAGGATTGCTGGTTGGCTTCTAGCCAGGTGACCAGTTGAAGCAATCACCTGCTTTTTGACCTACTTCTTCCGCCACACTCTTAACCAAGGGTGATGCTTCTTGCTCCCAACTCAATTGCTCTCTCCAGTCCCAATGCTCCAGCTGCCACTGACTGAGTACAGCTTGTTTGACATTGAGAGGCCTGGGTGTGGGTATGTGGGTAAACACACTAACTTTTGGGTGGCAAACACTTTCTCAAGGGGAAGAAGCCAGAGCTGCTGTTCAGGAGAGAGGGTATGTCCTGAGTAGCGAGCTGGGACTCTCAAATTCATGAGATGGGAAATCAGTTATAATAATAATACCACTCAAGGTTTCCTATACAGTATCTTTGGTCTTTCCCCAATCAGTGGGAAACAGAAATTAAACTGTGGTTCCAAATAGCACTTAACAGAGATATTATGTTCCCTATGGCAATCACTCAATGCTTGCCTAGGGCAAGTTCTCAAGTGCATTTTCTCAAAATTAAGCCCTGCTTGGTTACTGAATATAAGTCTGTATTGAACTTCTCAAATTTCAAATTTTCATATCATAATGTGGGGAGTTGGTAGGGGGGAAGGGATACAGGTAGTCCCTGGGTTAAGAACTCCCAGTTTACAGATGACCCATAGTTAAGAACAGAGCCTATTGTAGCAAAATTTGAGTTAAATACACAATGGTTCCAGTTAATTACACAATACTCCTTACACAGTATTATACAATCATACTGTTCCGGTTTGTGGCTATCTCTCTGTAATTTTTGTTACCAGATATGGCAATGGAGTTCTCAGGGCGGCTGGTAGCCATCGATGTCTGTGGAGTGTGGGCAAAGGACAACATTTATGTAACAACATGTCATCATGCATACAACAAGTATGTAATTGCAGCATTTGTGTGATGACATCAGCAGGCACTACTATCATTGTAGCATCATCAGTTTCTTACACATGCTGATGTAATGGTATGTGGGAATGACCTTGGGAGATAGGGAAGAGCCACAGGCCAGGGGAATGGTCAGATAAGAGGCAGCTGAGCCCGCAGAAGGAATGTGGGCACGGCAAATGTCTCAGAAGGGACCTTCCCTAGTTTCCTGGGCTGTAAAGGTGTCGGGGGAGAAATGTACTTTCCGACTTGCAAGTTTCTGTTAATGTAACCTTACAATAAAGTAGAATTAGTTCATCTGGCTATGCTTCCTGTCTGGACTACATCGCAAAGCTGACAGCATTATTATTATTATTCCAGGATCAATCTGAGGAAGAAGATAGTCAGCTCCTCCTTCCTCCAAATATATATTACTCACTCATGGGGCATTTAATAGGAGTAGGATTACTTTCACAGCAACCTGAAGGACTAGTTTTCAAGTAATAAATATTTTCAATTCTGTGGTGATTTAAAGGGGGGCATTCTCCTACTAGCATTACTAAGATTGGGGCCTGTATAATTGTTTCCTGTCAGCATCATATCTAAAAACTGCCCTTAGCTCAAGTTATTAGACTATAGGCCAGGAATCCAGGAGTTCTAATCCTGCCTTAGGCACGATGTCAACTGGGTGACCTTGGGCCAGTCCCTCTCTCTCAGCCCTAGGAAGAAGGCAAGGGCAAACCACTTCCCGAAATCTTGCCAAGAAAACTGCAGGGACTTGTCAAGGAATCAAGGTTGACTTGAAGATGCACATACACACACACATGCACACACACACACACATACACACAGAGGACTTTACTACTTTAATGTTCATTTCCCTTTTTTTTTTTTTTTTTTGCAGCCAGGGCAAATAATTCTGCCATTATTTTGCTCTAATTCTATGTAATTTTCATGCAACTGAGCTTTAGTGAAAAAGAAAATGTGCATCTGTTTTAGTGTCCTTATGATTTGTTACAAACACAAAATGGGATTAAAACATAAGGAAGACAAACCATTGGGTATGGAGGGAACGGCCTAGCAGGATATAATGTTCATTGCCTGGCAAAGCAAGGGAGAAAAGAGGCCGCAGTTACGCAGATTGCTTCTAAAGTACATCAATAGTGACAAGTTGTTTTTAACATCATTTGGAAATCATAAGCTGTTTGGCTAGCGCTTGCCCTAAAAGGTAGGATAAAATATACTAAACAAAATCATATGCCCCAAGCTAGTCTTTCAAAAAGAAGAGATGCCAAGAGGGAAAGCCCTAACAATGAGCACAGGGTCATGAAAATGTACTTGTTTGCATCTTTATATATTTTTTAAACAATTCTTATGCCAGTCTGAAAGAGGTCCAGTCCAGGAGCCCATTAGAAAATTAAAAGGATTTGGAGACAGCAAATAGCTAAGCCCCAATAATACTCCATTTTGGAACCTAATGGTACATTCCACTGGTGGGATTAATGCTGGTGGACATTTTGTACCTTCTGAGTTTTGATGAGATGTTCCCATGGCAAACTTCTTTAGTGCATCCCAGCTCTTGGCTGACCATCCATCCAAGGGGAACATGCAACCCCCTCCTCCCCCAGAGGACAGGCCTCCAAGCCACGTCCCTTGAATTAAGCCCTTTGATGAAGGAAGAGAGCAACCAGATTGCATTAGCGAGATGGGGAGCCCTTCGCTCTGTAGCAAGCCTTCATCTTTTCCAGCTGGTTCTTACATTTACGAGTCATTGTATGAGATAGGTAGCCATGTAAGTCCTGTAGATGGATGGATGGATGGATGGATAACAATAAAATCCCTATCTCTTTTGCTCTGTTTGGTTTAGCTTTGGGGGACCAGGCTCTATCGCCAGCCTTTTTCTTCTCCTTCCATCGCTTGACGTTTGTAGGTTCCTTTCACTGATTTAGGACACAGCATTAATGGCATGTGGATATTGATTCCAAATACGCTTTATATAATTGTTGTATGCTGCTTGGGGAGCATCAGCTGAGAAGTGGTAGAAAAATCTCATAAATGGATGAGTTAAATAAACAGATGAATTTATTTATACAGGTCCTTCCTCAGCTCCGAGGTGGGGGAGGCTGGGAGCTCTAGCATATGTTTGCTGGACAGCCTAAGGCCACTCTTGAAAACAGGGATCTGCTGCCATTTCCCAGTGCATGCGGCTATGCATATTCTGCTTATGGCGGCTCATTTGTTACACAAATGCAACTTTTGCTCTCAGGCTTAAAATGTGGCTTCTTGGGGGCCTTGGCTTTCATTCTGAAATGATCGAGGCCTTTCCTTTCCCTGTGTTTCTCTTGGCAACACCCTAATAACATAAAATAAAATTCCCAATTGAAAACCCGACGGATGGAAGCAGAATGAATCATTCAAAGCCAGGTAAATGTATGCATATATATTTAATCTTCGTGATTCATTCTGATCACAGAACCTGGGCTTCTTGAAGAGGCCAATTTCTTTAAATACATTAAAATGAGATACCGGGGCTCAAGTGTAATCCTTTCTGTGCAGGAGCAAATGGTTGGTACTTGGCAGAGGGGGGAAGAAGCACTGCATATGATCAAAAGAGCTGTTTCCTTTAGTATTCATTTGGCTGCAAAGGGTCCTTCATTAAGATAGGTGATGTTGAGGAACAGCTCAGTGTGCCAACTTTTCAGGGAGGGGCATTAACATGCTTTGCATGGTCCATATTCAAGAATATCACTATGCAACTGCATCCATCACAACGGGGGTCTAGCCACAGCACGAGAGCTTGTGCTCTTCTCAGCTCAGCATCATCCATGTGGGGGTTGTGTCTTCTTCCCATGGAAGTGAATTTGTTGTAGGACAAACAGCTCTTCATTGTAGGGCAGAAAGAAGGACAGATGACAAGTACATCCTTCCAGCATCGTTCCTACTTCTTGAAGGTACCTGAGGGAGCAAAGGCATTGCCTCCTCCTTGAGTGCTCTTGGGGACTGCAGACCACAAAACCCCTTGGCTGCAAGAGAGCAGAGGCCCGCTGTGTTTTTCAGACTGAGGGCAGCCCTGGGTCTTTAAGGATCATGGAGGAGCATTCCCACATATGGGCAGATCCAGAAAAAAGACAGGCGGGGTTAGGACACAATTGAATTATGTTAGCATGGTTGCCCCCCATGCCATAATTTCTTCCATTACCTTAAGAATTAAGATCCAGCCACTTCTAGGTGGGGCAAGATCAAGGAAGCAAGAACTTCCCAGTACCCAGGAAAGTGTTGTTAATACTATGAGTACAGATAAATACAGAATCTTGGAAAAGCAAGAGGAATTTCCAGCCCTCCTTTATGACTGGGCTCATTCAGGGGGAGCCTCTCTGGAAGATTTGAAATGCTTCTTCCCAGGTTTCTTGTCACCTGGGCTGAGATGCCATTTATGAGATCAGCTGCCAACTGACTCACCCTGTATTTCTTATTTATGAGTATGCTTCCTTCCATTCCTTCCCAGCCTCCCCCCCCCCTCCGGAATCTCACACAGTAATGACTGCAACCTTCAAGCACAAGCCTTGGCTTTTACTCTACCAAATTGTTTAGGGGCTGGCTATTATAAGAAGGAAAAGAGGGTTTATGAAGGAACGATGGGAGTAGGGGGTTGTGGTACTAAGAGACCCAGCCAAGTACAAAGAGTTCTCCATTAGCCTGCTCTGCCCACCTCCTTCTGCTTTACCTTTCTGTGTGTTCTCTCACTCTGCTGCACTGGGCCTTATCTATATTTCAATGCATCTTCAAAGGCAGGTGTCTAAAGAGAGAGACAGTTTGGAAGATAGAGAGAGATAAAGGAGTAGGGAGAAGGGGATGCAGGTGAGGTTAATAGCTAATTGAAGAGCTGAGAAAAGAATCTAATTATACAGAGGGGAGGTAGAAGAGGAAAAAATGGTACAGCAAAACTGATTAGGAACAGAGAGTAGAACCAAATCTAAGAGAAGCAGGGAGAACCAAGAAGGCTGTGTTGTGGCTGCTGTCTTTCCAATACCCACTTGGGGGAAAAGGACGAAAATCCCTGGGTTCCATAACCATCATCCTTATCTTCATGTTCCATGGGAATGGAGTAAGATCAAAGAGGGGGGTGAATCAGACCCAGGAGTAGGGTTTGGAGGCTCTGGACAGGTGTAGAAAGTAAGGAAGATGACCTTGACGGAAATATGCAGGAGCTCTTATTTTTAGGCAAAAAGGGGCTGAAACATTTTTAAAATCCAGAACAAAATAACATTCAGAAGTGGCTCAGGCAGAGGAGGAGGAAGAGGAGGAGGAAGAAGAGGAGGAGGAGGAGGAGGAGGAGGAGGAGGAGGAGGAGGAGGAGGAGGAACAGCACAATCAGGCTTGCAAGATTCTGTTATTATAGCCAATCTCAATAAAAGGAGTTTTAGCCATCCTGTGGAGTTGATTGCATGGTCCATGGTCATGGTTTTAGTGGGGCTGACAAGAAGACAGCAACACACACACAGACTCACAGTTTCTAACAACATTCCTGAGCAATAGGGAAAGCCAGTTTGAGCAAAAGGGAGCAGCCCACAGGAGAATCATTTACCCGGGAATGTTGTTATAACTGGTCATTTTTTGGTTTCCTTTCTTTCAAGAGTTTAATCCTGAATAGAGCAGTATTGAGCTGGTCAATTTTGTAGCAGTACCAACTCTGTTCTCCCAAATACTTTTTTCTCTGATTTAGCCCTTTGACTTAGCATCGCTAACTGCAATGAGAAGTGCACACATACATGCGTGCACATGAACAGCCCAAATCAATCCACTGTAGGATGAAAGCCTCTTCACTGAGCAGATTGGCAGATAGATTTTTTTTTTTAACTTCCCAATCTAGGGCTGAGAGAGAGTGGCTGGCCCAAAGTCACCCAGCTGGCTTCCATGCCTAAGAGAGGACGAGAACCTGGGTCTCTCTGCTCCAAGTCTAGCACCTTAACCACAACACCACACTGCCTCATGTATGCCTAAGTCAGTGTTTCTCAACCTGAGCAACTTTAAGATATGTGGACTTCAGCTCCCAGAGTTGTGGGAGTTGAAGTCCACACATCTTAAAGTTGCCAAGGTTGAGAAACACTGGCCTAAGCAATCCAGTGGGCTACAGTAAGTTCGCAACATGAGTAAAGCTGATGTGAACTGGCAGAAGTTTGCTATGAGACACAAGGAAATAACTGGGATGCTAGGAATCTAGAAGCCCAAGGTTTGAAATCAGTAGGATGTGAGAGGTGAATGTAAAGATAACTGGGAGAAATAAGGAATTAAATCATGGTGTGAGAGCAGGGGCTTCTTCACAGACAAAGTGGAGCCTACACAGCAAATAATTGGGGACCTTCGGGGGGGCATTCTCAAAGAACTGAGTAGAAGAAACAGAACTTACAGTTTGGAAAAGAAATAAAAGGTGTGAAGCGATGAGGTGTGGAAACACAGGCCAAGGAACAGGGGCTGGAAAGCCACAGGAGATAAGAGGGCATTGGAGATTTAAAGTGAGACAGAAAGATAATGTGAGAGTAAGGGAGGAAAGAGGCAAAGGGAAAGATTACCTGTGAGTTAGGCAGCTTAAGAAGAAAAGAGAGAGATAAGAGACAAAGTGCTCCAGTTCAGAGAGAGTCAGAAGGACAAATTTGTGAGCAGGAAGAAAAGGAAACATCAAGAGGTTTTCCTCCTCGCTGGCCTATGGACCCTGCTGGCATGCCTGTCTGGGCTTAGGCTCCAGGGAATGCATTGCCAGCAAGTTCCCCCTGTGGAGGGACTCCCCCAGTATGTTGGCTGGGAGAGAACTGAAGGCAGCATGCCCAGTGTGTGATGGCTGAGAGGGCAGGTTAGGACTGGCAAAGCCAAGGAGCAAATGAGCAGAGAGAGATAAGAGACAAAGTGCTCCAGTTCAGAGAGAGTCAGAAGGACAAATTTGTGAGCAGGAAGAAAAGGAAACATCAAGAGGTTTTCCTCCTCGCTGGCCTATGGACCTAGATTTGGACCGGAGCCAGCAAGGAGGAGGTCCACGAAAGTCCAGGTCACTAAAAGGGAGACATTTTTTGCAAGGCACCTATGGCTGAGCCACCTTGCCAAGTGAAGAGATGGGCTCTGTTGGGTAGGTACTGATGTGGTGGAAAACGCATTTCCCCTTTCAGAAAACTGTTGGGTGAGGGAGACATTGAGCAAACCTCCAATCACTGAGACCCCAACCCCTTGAGTTTCGCTCTCGAATGGCTGGGTGAAGTTATTCTTGCATCTGTGCAATTCTGGTGATAGATCTGTATCGTTAATTCTCTAACACAAGTAGCAACGCAAAGCTGTTCTCAGCCTTTGGCTTTGAATGCAAGAAAGCAAAGCTGTGTTTTCTCTTCAGAACTACAAGTGTCTTGGGTCTAACTGGATCCCTGAAGGGAGGGGAAATGCCTCTTAGAGCTCCCTGCTTGTTGGAGAGTTGGCAGCAGGTATGGTTAAAGTGTTTGGTGTTGTGGGTAGGAATTAGAAAAAAAAATTGACAAAGCACTCTTTGGGGGGTTCCCTTGAAGGACAGTTTCTTGAACTCAGGACTAGCTACTAAGGAGAAATTGGGGCCTCCAAAACAGCTGCACATAATAATTCCTATAATTTGGTGATATAAAAGAGTGAATGAATGACTTCAGAAGGGATTGTGGCCAATTCTGCCAATGGGCAGAACCTGGCCTGGTGCTGCTATGGTTTACTGCTAGGAGTCATGCGTCATCCTGGATGTGGGTTTGCAGGACCAGCAGCACCAACATCTCAGGGCTGCAGGCTAGTCTGGGAAGTCAAGAAAACATCCAAGAAGAAGATTATGGCAAACCCCATCCAGCTGAGCTTGATATTTGAGTCTTTCCCTTTAAGGATATCCCTTGAACAGAAAGCAGGAAGGTCCGAACTCATGACCTGAAGCAGAGCTCCTTAGCTTGTTTTACTTTTGGAGACAGAAGAGAAGCTTGGCCCCCGCGAAACTTCAGAAATTTTGTATGCAGTGCTCTTGGTGGCTAAATCAATCTACCTGCCTGGAAGTGCAAAGCAGAGGGCAGCAAATATTTGACAGGTTGCAATATATGATGGTAGAGCTGCCTTTCACTTGCTGGATGACAAATTATATAGACCTGGCCTGGTGAGTTTAAGAAGGCTGGTGATCACAGATCTTTCTTTGCCAGAGGCAACAAGCAGGCATAACTGCCAGCTGAGAGCTGGAAAACAGTAGACTCACCATGTGAACAAATAATAAAGTGGATGAGTGGGGACTAGAAAGATAATCTGCCATAATCTTTCTGCAGTTATTAAAGTTCCAGTTTATGCATATTTATGGGGCTTTTTCAATACCTGGTGCAGGGGACCCTGCCGACAGCACAGGAAATTACCAGGAAATTAGCATTGGGGCTGATATGCGATCAAGGCTTCGGTTATCCAGGGCCCTTCTTGCTGCCACAGCACTTAAAATGCATCATATTTGTGGAGGCGATAGATGTGTGTGTGCATCTTAGAGAACACTGGGAGGTCTAAGACTGGCAGTTCAATAGGACAGATGGCAATTCTGGCTAAACCAGCTTCCCAGCCAGGCCTGTGGTCCTTTCTCCTTGGCAGGCATACTGGCCACCTGTCTATCATGTGTATTCCTATATCGGTCTTCCCCAACTCAGTGCCCTTGGCATGTATTGGACTACAAAGCCCTAATTCCACCACTATCATGGCCAGCCTAGATGCTGTCATTCAAAATATCTGGAGGGCATAAATTTGGGAAGGCTGATTTAAGGATGGTGGAGGCCTACCTTGGCTACCCTAATCCAAGCACGGTAATGATGGGATGGCTCTCCTCTCTTCAGGAAAGATGGCATTTGCCTCATGATATGCCACAAGCTTCTTTGCCACGTAGTCTGAACTGGCCCTTGTGAACATCATTCAATTTATGGAAACCTCAGATATGGAGAAGAGACTGGAGAATCCATACTGATATTCACAATCAGAAGCACAAAGACAAATGAGTTATGGGTTCTTCTGCTAATTCCCTCTCCTGCTTTGTGGCAACTGCCTCCCTCCCATTAGAACTGGTTGGGCAAAGGGGTGAATGACAGAGGAAAAGAGGTGAACAGGAGATGCTATGGTTGCCTGATCTCTTAACATGAAGAGTGGTTTTAGCCATATATGAGTATTCTCTGACTTTTGTATTGTAACCACCTCCTCCTTCCCTTTTAAACTGAACCAACACAGTGCACAGGCCCTTCCCTGTGGCCCATTCCTGGTAGGAGGGCACAGGTGGTCTGGGACATGAGAAAAACCCTTCTTGGTGGCTCCACCCAGATTAGAAACATCTTATCCTGCATACCTGCCAAAGCTTCTTGTCCATTTTCTACTGAAGACTTTTCTAGAACAAATTGATGACACAATTTGTTTTACTACTGTACCTTTTTCTATGCTTTTAATTGTATGTTATCTTGCTTTATGCTGTTGTTTTATTGAGGGATAATTATCTTTTTTTTTAAATTGTTTGATGGCTAGGTCAGTCAAGATAGTATGCAATGGTGAAGAGGAGAAAGTTAAATTCCATGCCAGGGTTTAAGGGTTGCCACGTGGCAATAATTGAGAATATTCTGGTCAGTCTCCAAAAAAGTATCATAATGCTGGAAAGGTCACAAAAAGAGTAGAATTACAGCCTCTTCCCTGCAAAGAAAGGCTGACATTTGGGGGCAGGCTTTTTTTAGTTCTGAAGGTTAAAAAAAATAAAGGCAGCTATGAGGGAGTCACTGTTGGGCTCAATAAAATTATGAACAGTGCGGCATAGTGGTTCAGGAGAATGTTTTCCTCTTTTTAATACTAGACCGTAATGGTATGTGGGAATGACCTTGAGAGACAGGAGGAAGAGCTGCACTCTAGACAATGGTCTGATAAGAGAAATCTGAATCTGAAGGAAGGGTGGGGTGGAGAAAGTGTCTCAAAAGGGACCCTCCCTAGTTTTTGGGAGAGTAAAGGTAAGGTTGAGAGAATAAAAGTATGATTCTGTTACTGTAACCTTACAATAAAAATAGTGTAAGTACTCATGGTTGGCGCTTCTTCTCTGGACTACCTTGAAAGGGTGACATCAATCTTGCAAGTCTGAAAGTACCTCTCCCCTCCCTTACTTTTACTCTCCCGAAGACCTTCTGAGACACTTTCTCCACCCCTCCCCCTCCCTCAAACTTAGATTTCGTTTATCAGACCATTGTCTAGGTTGTGCTCTTGCTCCTGTCTCTCAGGGTCATTCCCACATACCATTACATAGACATAATGGCCAATCAATGAAATGAGCTGGCAGCAGGTTTCAGATGGACAATAGAAAATACTTTCCTTCAACAATGCCTGATAAACATAGGTCACTCAGGACCACAGAGTGCAGCCACAGACATTAACCTAGCAGAAGACAAAGCCTAGGATACCCCACCACCAAATCAAAGGAGGAGAAATAAAGGAACTGATAGGATAACAGACTACCAGCAGCAGACAATTCATCATTACCACTTTGCTTTTACACTAAAATACTATTTCTTGAAGTTTTGAATAAGTAACCTACCCCCGCCCCCACGCCCCATTCTTTCATTCCAAAGAAAGCCACCCATTGCTATTTTTTGCCTATTTCCCTTCAAGTGTTTTCAGAAAATAGCAATAGTAGCGCAAGCATGTTCTTTGGATATGCAAGAAGTTATCTTCTCTCAAGTCTTTTTGTTTAATATACTTTTCTAGTGGAAGGCATTTGCCTAACAGCCTTTGATGTCTGGTAACTACCAGCTTCTCCCATCTGCTTGTGAGCAGATCTGAAAGGAGCAATTTGGCAGTTTGGCACCTAGCCAGCCAAAGTGAAAAAGAAAAACTCATGCTTGGGTTTTGCAGCTGGATGACAAGCACAGCCTTGGGGAAAACTGCCAGCCCACAAGCTTGTGGGAAAAACAGATGTGTCTGCCTGCTCTACTCAGCCCCCAAATTAGCAAACGTTGCAAATTTCCAGCTTCTTCCTCAATTCACAACACTGAGTTGGGTATTCTTTTCACCCATACACATACACCTCTTTGCACACACATAATACACACATGTACCCCTTCCCTCTCAGCAGTTGTGAACAAAGCATAAAGGAATGGAGCCTGTAACAGCCTCTTCTAAAATTACTCATCAAGTTGTGATGAGAATAAAACAATCTGAAATGCTTGGGCATCCTATCTATACATCCCAATAGAGTCCCATACTATTCAAAAGAGACAAAAGACCAGAAGATCGCCTCACCAGCAATCAATCACCAGCAATCATCACCCAGATAAGCAAAGGTTACCACCAGGCACACAATCAAGCAGTAAACATATGCTAACCAAAGAACTACCAGAGGAGCAAAACAAAACCCCCACCCCCACCAGCACTGGCAAGGCAGGCCACAGCACATAAATAGAGAGCTTATCCCATCCCATTTTAGCACTGAAGATGTTACCTAGCCGGGTAATGAAACATTTGCAAGAAAAGAACCAAGCTCAGAGAACCCCAAGAACTCCACATCTATACATCCTTCTAACTTCAGCTTGAGGATGTCTGGCTAACCATCTTTGAAGGACACCTTTGCACAACGCAGCCTTCCTCCCATTCCCAGCCCATAGCCAGGCCAACTAATTTTCTGTTATTGGGAACCCCCCCAGTACCTGATCCTATGGTGTGGGATGATGGAGTCTGGAGCTCTGTCCCCCCCGTCCCACGGGCCAGGCACTGCTAGCGACCCACATGCCGAGGTACTGACAGATGGATAAACCCACCACTCTAGCCATGTGTCAAGACCTACCTCTCCTCCTCCCCCATTTAAACTATGTATGCATATTCTCCAACATGGTTATTGGCATGTTGTGAGAAGTCTTCATTTTCTTCATTTTTGGCTCACTAGAGACTTCTGTATCAATGAGCAAAGAGGCTTCAGTATTGCAACCCTCAAACTAGGGAACCAGTCCTCATGAGGCATATCTGATGAACTAAGTCTGAGATCCCTGCTCTACAAAAAGCCTGCTTTGCACCCGTGTAGGTAGCTGTAGTCTGCACTCACTTATTGTCTCCAAGCTTCCATTCACAGCCAGAGCTGTGAATTGCATAAAAGCATCATTTAGACTTGATGGTCTATAAGCCCTGTAAAGAAGGAGGTAAGAAATGGGGAGCACCTGTCAGGCCAGGATCTGAGACATGCCCGTTCTAGGGAAGTGAAGGAATTGGGTGCTACCTTGACAATTCCCTTATGCCTGCCAAGCCTATCTAGTTCCAAGTCACAGATCACTTGACCCTTCCCTATGTTTACACTTTTCCTCGAGCGAGCCCATTCCAGAAGGCTGTGCTATGCCTAAAGCCCTTGCGTTTAACTCCCACGTCATACTGATTTTGTTAAAGGATTCTGGAGGGCTGTTAAAACAGAGTTAAGCCTCTTAGAAACCATGCCTGTGCACACACCCACTTGCTAGTGACAGGAACTGATGTCAAAGCTCATCAACTTCTACCACACAGAGTATACCCCACTTCCATATTTAATCCAGTGAGGCTCACTGCATGTGCAATTAAGAACCACCTTCCTCAGAGTTATGGTGGCCTTGTTCACAAACTCTGCCTGTGCATTCTTTGTGAGAAAAAAACCACACACTTTGAGATTCCACGGGGTCTGCAGTTAAGTGCATTGAACCTGTGCAAATGTATTGGGCCCCCAATGTAATGACAGCTGAGGAAGACAGGGAAAAGTCCCAAATGCCTGGTCAGCAGAGCTCCTTAAAGGTTGATGCTGTTGCTTGCACATTTTTAATATATTGCCTCTTTTTTTTTTTTTTTTAATGCAGAACTGATTCTTAAATATCAGTTGGGTTTACTTTGGATCAGACTTGCAAGGTTAGGTCTTGGTGCTTGAACTGAACGGGGCTGCGCTTAGAGGAACCAGCGCAAGTCAGTTCAACGTCCCATTTAAGACCCAAAGCGTTCCCTGAGCCCTCCACTACCTCTTCAATGAACCTGCTTCACAGGACTGTTGTGAGCCCCATCGTCCCTCTAACCAATACACTCTGACGGCCAAACGGGTCCCACGCGCAAGCCAAATCAAATTTCTGCGGGGCGGTTCAATAGGTCAAGGCAGCTGGCAAGAATCCAAGATCTTTATGGAAAGTCTGGACTCTTCATACCAAATTGATAAGAGAGGTTTTGCTGAATTGACATGGACATGACCACCACCCACCCATAAGCCCCTACTTAGTAAAATGCCCTGGAAGCTTGGACACTGAACCTTTATTATCCTGAGCAGTTGCAAGTTCTGTATATGCTTCCTCAGGGATAGAGATTCTGTTTTGTAACTGGCTTAACTGGCTTATTCCCCAGTTAAGGTGCCCAGATGCAAAAAAGGGCAGGAGGCTTTAAGAGTGCAAAATCCCTACAGCGGTACAAATAATTTTAAAGATTAATATTCAACTGAAACCAGACCTTTTTTTGCTGGGACTAACAGACAGACAACTAGAAAAGACATACACCACATTGTTTTTGTACAGGGTAACTGCAGCGAGGTTACGATATGCACAAAGATGGAAGGACTCTGAAATACCCACAATGGAGGAATAGTTGCTGAAGATGACAGAATTAGCAGAGACGGCAACATTGATTTGTTTGGTTAGGGAAAAGACAACAACTATATTTGTCAGTGACCGGAAACCCTTTATGGACTTTTTGCTGAAAACAGGAAAAAAAAAACAAAACCACGAACTTGTGATTTATGGATTCGATGATTAGAAAGGGTACAATATGGAAAGAAGGGAGCTATGATATAAACTTAGAGAGGATAAAATATAAATGCATGCGTAACTGCTGTAAGGAAGATCAGAAGCCACTTCTTTGTATTTTTTTTCTTCCTTTTCTGACTCTTTCTTTTTATCCCTTTATTATTACTTTACTTTCTTTTCTTTCTTTAACTTTGTATTGTTTTTATTCTGTAAAAGATTTCAATAAAAATTAATAATAAAAGAATGCAAAATCCCCTCTTCTATAACGTAATTGAAGCTGCAAGAGCCACATCCTCTTTTTCTGCCTGACTGGGTAACCTCCCTGGAGTAAAACTGCAGCAGGTACACGACTGGTTCCGGTCTCTCACAAAACAGAACTTACACCTTTGGTGTAATAGGCTTTTCAATCAATAATTTGTAACGCTCTGCTTATTACTATTACACAGACATAGCCTGCTGTTATACAAACATCCACACTCAGTGGCAGTATGTTTCTAAACACCGGTTACTGAAAAAAAGGAGCAAGGGGTGGGGGGTGTAATGGGTTTGTATTTGAGGTTTTATTTTGTTAAGCCGCCTGAAGTCATCGTGAGTTGGGGGGCCATATAAATTGCTTTAATAAACAATTAAATAATTAAGAAATGGCGATCTTAACCATGGCCTTGCCACTTGCAAATTTCAGTTGTGCGACACACACACGGACATGCAAAATAGGTCAGGGCCACGTCCCTTGCCTAATATTGATACTTCCTATGTGGCTGCTTGGATGCATTTGGCAGAAGACTGCCAAACAAGGCAGTCCCTTAATCTACAGTCACTTTCTGAAAGTGTTGGATACCAATCCCAATCATTTCTAATGGCCAGGGATCTGTAAGACCTTTGAGGTTTGAGCAGAAAAATCAGCTCTATAGGAACAGCTGAAGCACGTAGAGTACACGTACAGACGTGCTCCTGAAGGAGAGAATTCAAATTTTATTTCTGCTATACAGTGGTGTACCGAGAGCGGGATGGTCTGCCCGAGATGCAAGCAGAGGGTGCATTGTCTGGTGACTTGAAGACAACAAGGAGGCTATCCAGAGGGTTGGTGTCAGGGGTGGAGTTGGGTCACTGCTACCAGCATGCCAATCAGCTGTTTGGCAGTTGGCAATGCAGCGCAGGAGTGACAGAGAGAGGCGTGTGTGTGTGTGTGTGAAAATTATCTGCTCCAGATGTCAAGTACACCGGGTATGTCACTGACTCTTTTCTTTCAGCCTTGTCTGGGTCCAACCTTCTCCCTTATAGAGTTCTCTCTCTTTAAGGCAGTGGAGGGAACCCACATTTTGTGAGCAGCATGCTGCCTCTCTGAGGCTCTTTCAGGGCCTCACTGTAATCTCAGAGAGGCAGTGTGTTGCTCACAAAATGCATATATGTGTGTGTGTGTGTGTTGTATCCTACAGGGGGGAAAAAATGAGCAAAAATGAAAAAAGTATTTATGAGGTCCCCAGTCCCTTCTTCAGAACTTCTTGGAAAGCTGTGACTAAGGCAGAATATTTATATGGTTTATTTGTGTATTTAATTGGGCTGGGCAGCACTTTGGATTTGAAAGGAAAGAGGAAGTTCAATGCACACGCAAAGCATCTGCCGGTACCTCCTCAAACCAAAAGTGTCTTTTCCTGGGATCAAGCTGCTGAGGGCAGATGTCTGATCCCAGGAAAAGATGCAGCTGTTCCCAAGCATTGTGGACAGGTATTAGCTAAGCAAGCATCCCGCACACTGAAACCAACTTTCTCCTTTCAAATCTAAAGTGCTGCATACCCCTAATATTTACTGTACAGTACTAAGTATTCATTGGTATCCTTTTTAAAATTGCTTTGGCCCTGTCTCCTATGGGGAAGGGAAGGGAAGGGAAGGGAAGGGAAGGGAAGGGAAGGGAAGGGAAGGGAAGGATAAGCAATCAGGAGATAGAGGCAGAGTCAGTTGGCAGCTTATCTCACAAACAACAATTCAGCTCAGGTGGCAAGAAACCTGAGGAGAAGCATCTCAGATAATTCAAAGAGGCTCCGCCTTAATGTACTCCATTCAAAGGAGGATAGGAAATTCTTAATTTGCAGGATTCGCTGTTTACCCTGACTAGCATCAAAGATCCCTGACTGAAATCTGAGCAGTGCCTGCTTCCTTGATCTTGCCCAGCTGGGTGGGGCTTAACACCCATTTCCTCCTTTTTGTCCCACCCACTTTTGGATATAGGCCTCCAGTACAAACTATGATGATGTGAAAATGATGAAACTTAATGTCACAACACAAAGCCTGGCCCTTTGTGCTGATGGCTGGATGACCCACCTAAATACATGGGTTGTGTTGAGACAACATGGGACAAATTTTGTCATTTGCTCCCCTCCCCCCCAGATATGTTTTTGAAGTGCAGCCCTGGGCACATTTCACAAGACTGCCCCCCCAATGGCTGCACATTCCATTCTAAGGCATTATATAAAAGCTCAGACTAATCCAGTGGAACCTTAATACTTCTCCCTTAAATTGGTGTAATGAAATTAACCAAAGCTGCAAGGAGCAATCCCCATAGTCCAAGACCCCTGCTCTGTTTGCCCCCTTCTTCCTGCCTCTCCCTCACTCCCTGTGGCTTCAGCCACAGTTCAGAGCCAGGCACTGTGGTAGATCCAAAGGTTAGGAGTGAACACACAGCAGATGACAGATACCATTTATCTTGGCTTGAGCAAGGACGCCAGAGAGTGCTTTAATGCGATTGCCTCAACGAGGCCAGAAGAAATGGCACAGCAAAGCGCATCTGTCAGGGCCTGACAAGAGCAGCCCAAGAACAAACCTTGGTGGGACTTGGAACCAGGGGAGGGGGAGGAAAGAAATAGACACAGGGGAGTCCTGTTGCAGAGGCACCAGAGAGAGAACAGATGTAAGGCTGCCAACTGCTCATTTGACCATCAACCCCCCCAAAGTAGATACTGTACGGTGCAGAAGCCTTGAGTGCAGGACTGCAGAGAAAACTTCCAGGCTGAGGAGTGACCACGAAGTGAGGACATCAGTGCAGGTCAGGCTAGCAATGCCAATCAAGAGAGAGGGTCTGAGCTGGTGCACCGGAAACCCCATGCAGAGCTCAGGGAAAGTAAGTGGAACACTTCTCCATGAACAAGGAGGGAAACCGCAGGATTTTCAACATGGGCTCAAAGGGATTGAAATACAGGGTACTCCGGGGTTAAATTATCTCTCCCCTGTAAACATTTACCCTGTGTCATCTTGATAGAACACCATGCATTTTCCAAGGAGGTGGAGAGAGAGGGGACTGAAAATATCCCATTTTGAAATTAACAACCATAATACAGCAGAAACTCCCAAAGGCATACAAGTGTTCCAAGGAGGATAGGTCAAAAGTGTTAACCATCTTGTTGGCATGCTATTCTTCTGAGAGCATGGAGGTTTGCTTTTTATTTTTCATGGGGACCTTTATCATGCTTTGCCATCCTAGATACCATTCTGGGAGGTGTGGAACATGTACATCAACGTGAAGGGAGCATAGCGTCCCAAGCCAAGAGTGCATGTTGCAGTCAAGCAGGACCATTATCAGAGCTTGCTTACAAGGGGATACTGCTATGCAATGAATTCCTCATGACCCATTTGGCTTCCAGCCACCCTAGCACGCCTGTCAGGGCTGATTTGCCATTTCAGTGCCTGGTGATCAGCTAATGCATGCTTTGCGTATCAGTAGCTTGTGTCAAGAAACCTCCGCGTATACATCCCATCAAAGATCAGGAAACATGCAGGAAAGCAGGAAAAGAAAGATATTTCATTAGCTGTCGCTCTATGATCCTGGAAGTTTCATGTAGGCATCGAGCTCTTTGTAGAATTTGCGGAGAGTTACATTAGCAACCCAGGCTGGCTGTCTAAACATCTAGGTACAAAGTGTGTGCACACACATCACACACAAACATCAGCCAAGTTTATATTGGTCTCTCCTGAAATCAGGACACATTCCCCTGCTTGTTGAAATGTGCATTCTAAGATAAGACCTTCTGAGGCTGAAACAGATGTCTCCAGGGACCCAAGGCTAGGAATTCAGGTGTTTGTCAAACTTCTCAAAAGCTACCAGGAGAAGTTGCAATATGGAGGTGACAGACTTGGGAAGATCCCTTAAGCCTTTTCACAAACAAGCACAAACACCTTTCCTACAGCACCCCCTCCTTTTCTAACCATTTTTTTTTTCCTACCTCAGCAAATATGTCTGAAATTCTTGGCTAGATGGATGCGAATGTAAGGGGGGGAAAGCAATGGGTCCCTTCTCCTCTCAATTATGCACAGCCTCTTGGGACTGGTGGGGAGATTGGGAATTCGAGGAGCATATTGTGGGTGCTCTCAAAAAATAGGTCCAGTGGATGTGGGGAGGGGCGAGTGCCAATTTAAAAAACGGATGTTACGTCACAAAATGCCCTTTCAACAACAACAACAAAATACGGTTACCTACTCTCTGTCTCTTTAGTGTTTGTTTCTCAGCAAGGAGGCCCATTTTTAAACAGCACAAGGCTGTAACCAATCACCATTTTCTGTTTCCAATCATGCCTATAGGGGTGTGTAGGTCCAAGAGATATTCTTATAAATAATGACGATGCTAGAGGCTGGTGCTTTGCTTCAGAAGCGTATGGATTTCCTGGGATTTTTAAAAAAATATTTAAAAGACTCTAAAATAATTCAAATAGTGCCCGGAGCCTGTTAGGCAACAAGAAAGGTGACTGATCTGACCTCTTCACTCCCCTGTTTTTTAGAGGTTCCTCGGAGTCCTGAGTTATAACCAAACATCTATGCTGCCCATAAACTCTGATTTACACTAGCAGCAAATAAGGTAGTAAACATTAATAAATGCTAGAATGGACTGTACCACTTCAGGATACTTCAGGAAAAAAAAAACACTCCAGAAAAATAAACACAACTTACACATCAAAGATAAAAGTTTTATCCCAGCCTGCCTTTTTCTCTGCTATTTTTCTACTTGCAGGTTGTTCAGCTTTTCTGGTAACACAGAAAAGCATTTAAGCATATCCTCCACCTTCACAGTTCACGCTACTCCTCCTTTTTCTAATGAGTAAATCAGGTCTAAGCATTGTTTTTTAATCATTCTCCCGAACAGCATTAGAGTGGGTGGCAGTATCTAGCTGACTGTAGCAAGATTTGAAAAGAACTACAGTCAGTTTTTCTAGTACTGGGAAGGCACACCACCAGGAAATCCCAGACTTGTAGTAGGCTCAACTGGGAAGTTAGAGTATCCTAAGCAGGCAGTGGTAAACCACTTCAGGATTATTATTAGGTAATGACCAGGAGCTGAGCTGGACTCAAAGGCCTTTTCTCATTCACTGAAGACAACACCCTTCAATTGCTAGTATGTGTGATCTACACTTAACTGCATTATGCCATCTCTTAGAAGAAAAGGGAATGTTTAGAGGAGAAATAAAAAGCCCAGTGGAAGAATAAGAACAGTTGAAGTCAAGTTTGCCTAACTTTTTTTGACCACATTTGGCTTTTGTAAAACCACCCTCCAAACCATCGGTGGGAACAGGACAAAGAAGAGATCACGCAGGAAAAAATGTAAATGTGCATTTGTAACAAATTGAAACTAAATGTATTAAATATAAATGGATCACTCCCATATTTATTGTATTACAGAGAAAAAAGAGAAAACAAGAGGGAACAGGCCCATTAAAACCTAAATCTCCTGCACACTAAATAAAGCTAGTCTTATTTATACTTTTGTGACATCCTATAAAATTAATTATTAACATTTAAATTGGTTTTCTTAAAAATGGGAAAAATGGAAAATTAAACATATATGCATCGCTTACGCAGTCCAAAGTTCTAAATAATCCTGCAAACTGGAAAGTAAAATGCTTATTCCAATATGCCAAAAGAAGGGAGTTCTTCAGATTTTATAACTGTCAGAGAATAAATATCCATCCCATTTTATAGGGTCCATTTCTGCCATCATAAAAATGTGTAACATCCATTTCCATTGTCCTCCTGTTGGTTTCCAAACTGCTGGTATGTAATTCAAAAGATCACAGGCATATACACAAACCAGTGAGTCTTCCCAGAATTTTTGGCCATATTCCCTGCATTTGGAACCTATCAATGGACATGGAGTTTTGAGATGGGGCTGGCTGAAAGAATGATCATAAAGCAATGGTAAGAGTGATTGACATTTGATGTGCAGCAGTAAATTGCTGAGATGCACTGTTTGTTCACATCTGAATTAGTTATTTGTTTTTCAACAATGGGTCAAGGAAGAGCAGTATGGTCAGATGTTTTGCAGTTATTCTGTTTATAAGACAATTTTCCAGGACTTTTCTTTCTTTCTTTTTTTCTTTTTATGATTTGTTTTGAAGCCACAGTATACAGTATTGCTAATACTGCTCTTTGTATTTATCCCTTTTCTTCCGATCTTCAGTTCAACAAGTCTTCCCAAAGTAAATGAATGTGAAATGCCACATATTGCTCCTTTTTGAAACACAGCAATTTGTGTACCATTATTGCATTTTTGGTATCACATCTCCTACGATTAAAATCCATCCATTTCTTCCTAAAAGGATGCATATATATTCAAGCCTTGCAATAATCATTCAATTCCACATATGTATTGAATAATTTTCCCCTTCCATCACATTTAAAATTCCAACATGATGCCAAGTTGGAAGCTACGCTCAAGGCTGTTCATTGCTACAAGTGACTCTGGGCCATCAGTAAGGCATCTAAGAGGGTTGGCCCAAGATGTCTGGTTGCCTGAGACAAAGGAAAAAAGCCCCCCCACCAGACAACAGCTGAATCTTACTTAACGCTGGGCATCACAGAAACCCAGGATAAGATCTGTGACTGGTTCTTTAATTTAATTCCTTGTGACTTCTCAATATTTAATTCCTAAGGCAGCTGCCTCTCTATGCTAAAAGATAGGGCTGGTCTTCCAAGAGGGAGAATCCTAATAAATAAAATATTTAGAATTTGAAATGGGAAAGTCTTTGATAAGGCATTATGGAGCTATTATGTCTTTTCCCTCTTTCTTTTAGGGTGAAAATAAAACGGAATAACAAAGCAGGAAGAATACACAGGAGGTTTGCCATTGAAGCATAGCAATCACACAATAAATGCTACGTGGGGGAGTTGACGGTATGCTATATTTTGCCTCACAATCACCCTGTGTGATAGGTTATGGGTTAAACCAATTCAGTCCATTAGCAGGACCAAATGTTTATCTCATCTGTGCAACACTCAAGATTGATTGCCGAGGAAGATTCAGCAGAGGCTGTGGGCAAAACTGCCCTGACAGGATCATCAAGTTTAGGACTCAACCTGGAAAATGTGAAGGAGTCAGGGCAGGAGGCAGAAGATCCATATTGCAAAAATAGGACTGTCCTGTCCACATTGTGATCTACGGGAAAGGTGACAGTAAAAGGCTTTTATAACATTTCCAAGCAAATAGCAAGGAGAAGGAGGGGAAGGAGGAAGAGATTATGATGATGATGACTATGACGATGACAACTTTGGCTGAGCGGGCCACGATCTGTCTGAGATTGGACCATCTAAGAAGGCTTTCCACAGCTGGTGTTTGGTTTATCTCCAGCTTTTAATTAGCCTTCAAAAGCCACTTCAGTTAGAACAATGACAAAAGTTTACCCAAATACAATACTTGCTGAGTTCATCCTAGTTTGTATCCTGGAGATAAGATCTGACTTGAGAGTTCACTGTGGCTGGGTGCCAAATTTTGGGTTTACTAACAAGAATGTTGCATAGTGCCTCTGAGCTCATACAGAGTACTTTTTCTTTAACACTGACTTTCAGACAGGCATGAGGCCCAGAACCAGAGTGTATAAAGAGAGGCTGCCCCAGTTTTTCCTTAGTCAGGGCAGAGATCAACTGTCAGTGAATTGGGACTATGGAGCAACAAAGTTGTGAAACCCAACCCAACCAAAAAGCTGCAAGCTCAGCCCTTTGAAACAGGGAATGAGCAGAAGAGAGATTGGGATCTACTGCTAGATCTAAGCGTAACCATGAGTAAGTTTCTTCATGAATGAACAGTAAACTCAGCTCTGATAAGTGAAAATAAATTCTTTTCTTGGAATATGCTCAAAGGGTAGGGCTACCAGCTCTGGGTTGAAAAAAGTTTACAATTACTAGAGGGCAGCAAAGAGTTAAATTTTTCTGTCTCCTTGCTGCCCTCTAATGTTGACCCACACCTTTGCAGCTCAGATCTGCTTGCCCTGTCAGATTTTGGCATTTAGCTCTGGAGAACAGATTTAGGGCTTCTTGTAAAATATAAAGTAGATTCAGCAACTCTGAAGTCTGCTTCCTGAAGGCTTCCCTTTGCTTGCTGTCCACCACATAGGATGGCAAACCAGGTAACTATTTCCAAACTTTACAGACTGACTCTTTGGGAAAACCTCTCCTTCTTGAATAGACAAGATCTTTTCCTAGCCCTTCTTAAACTTTCTGGTGTTAACAGCAGCAGCTACAGATTTCCCGCACTTCAGTCCATTCCCAAAGTTTCCACTGATGGGCTTCCCCCACGCAACCTTCCAGTTGCCCACTGCCCCTTCCCAAAGATCCCCATGGATGCTCCCCTCCATTACCCCTCTCACCGCTCCCCATGGACATTCCTCTCAGGGCAGTCCTTTGGGGTGTCAACTCAGGGCCTGCTTGGCAGAAGGTACGCAAGGATTGCTCAGCTCAGTAGGGTTGGTTTACTGGGTTTTGAAGGAAGTGAGAAAAAGCTTCTTACTATCTAAAAGCAGGGAGGGAGGCGGGTACAACTTGATTAAATCCAGAGGCTAAAAATACTGACACAGAGCTAATTCTTAGCAAAGTACATCCACAATCAAAGGCATTTAGAAGGTAGCCAGCCTCTGGCTATGTGGGGAATGAGCCAGCTACTCCAACTGCCCACCCCCCAAATACTTTAATCACTTTTTGCCAAGGAGTAGGGCCTTGCCATTGTGTGCTGGAACTGCTTATTCACAACCCCAGCAGACCCCAACTTCAAAGACTTTGATCTTAATTTCAAAACCACCCTATTAGTTGAGGGTGCTAAGGGGTGTGTGTGTGGCTTTCTGCTCTCCCCCCTATCCTTTCTGCTTTCTTTTCCCCTTTCATGTCATGGAGTTTCCCAACATAGCAAGGATTTTGGGGAAGGGTTCCTGGATTCAGCCCAGGAGCATCTGCATAGGATGGGCATGGTCCTGACTCTGCTCAAGGCACAAAATAAATCTCCTTAGAGAGAGAGATGAGCAGTTTCCAAAGGAGGCAGCAGGAGGGAGTGCAACAGCAGCAAGGAGAGATGAAGGAGGAAGAAATGGGAAGAGAGAAAGCAACTCAGTCTGAAGGAAAAATAGAGGTAGAATGCAAACAAGAGGGAGTGTACTGTTACAAGCATCCTCTTGTGGGTGTAACAAATCATTTTCTCTTAGCCCTATTTGCCAGCTGACAGAGCTTGCACCCAAATGACTTTTGAGGGCTGATGATTCCCATCTGCAAGTCACATATTGCTCTTGATGGGAATAGCTCAGCCATTTGGAATCTAGGGAATACAAAGGCTTGGAGGGAAGAAATGATGCCCTTTTAAGGACCAGCATGGTTAAGTCAGGGGTGTACAACCGTTTTTCTGCTAAGGACTGCACTATGCTGGGCCAAAGATGGTGGGGCTGAAGCAAGCTCTGGGTGGGGCCAGAATAAAACATGGGTAGGATCATTCTCTCTCTCCCCCACCCTCTCTGATATTTTGTTGTTTCTATTTCTGATAAACTCTTTCATCTCTCAGGACTCATCCACACACTGCTCCAGCTCCAAGGACTGGTTGCTGTTTGTGGAAGACCCATGTTTACAGCAGGGCCTCCACCTTGGTGCCATCCTGAAAAAGAGCAGGCTGAAGCCAAATCAAAGCAATCCGGCAGCGAAGGGATGTTTCCCAATGGGAAAAGCAATACAGTACAACTTCCTGTGTGAACCTTCCAATTCTCGCGGAGGAGGAGCCTCCAAGAAGTCTACAACAGGCCCCAGGCTCCAATTGGCTGCAGGACTGCCCCCTCTCACTGGGGCACTTTGTCCCCATAGGGTGGTCATTTCTGCTTTGGCTGCTTTTGACCCTTTTTTTGGGGGGGGGGAACTTTTATGAATATTCCTCTCTTTGAGCCTACATGGAGAGCAAGTGCATAACCCTTTCAAATCTTGGCAAGTTTTAGGGCCAAATATATCAAAGAGGGTTCTTCATGGTCAGCCTTGAAAGCTGCCAGAAGCATTTGGCTATTAATGGGTAAGCAGTTCAGTTTTGATCCAAATCACATGAGAAATTGATGTTGCGAAATAACTCAAATTTGAAAATAGCGGGAAAGGTGCTTTATTGGAATGCTTGAGCCAAACAAGAGATCAATACTTTGAACTATTTGATTTATAATGGTTGTTTTAAAGATTTTGAGAGATTGTGCTATGAATATGATTTACCTGTAATATCTGCTTTTCAATATATAAAACTGAAATATGGACTGACTAAAGAGTATGGCTCAGATGCTTAATAGCCTCAGAGGTACCTGCAATCTTAGGATCTTTAAGAGATGCAGGACTTGAACTGAAACCAACAATCTAATTTTATAAGAAACTATAAAGGAAAAAAAAAGTTAGTATTAGTTGTGTGACTGAATTGTGGAATGAAAAATTGGAATATCAAATCTTGGAAAATCAATGGGTCCAAGTTTTAAGAAATGTGAAACATATTTCTATTATTTAAACATGAAATTAATTCATCAAAAATATTATTTCATATCTATTGGACCTGTCAAAGAATGTTTAAACATTATTGGACATTAGATTTTTTTGTGCTGGCCTTGTAAGAAAGTGGAGGTCTCTCTAACTCAACTGATTTGGTCTTGTACAGTTATAGATTTGTTTTGGTTTCTAATCATACCATATATCAACATAAATTTGGAAATAAATATAATAGTTAAAGTCATGATGCTGAACTATATTCCTAAAATACGGAGTTTATCACTTCCAAGATTGGAGCAAGAACCATATAGATTTCAGAAAGGCATCTTTAATGCTAGTTGGGGGTCAAAACATCACCTTGAAACCTGTAAGAGTAAATTCCCAGGCAGACTTATACTGAGTCAATTAAGGCAGAGTCTCTTGATACACTTCCTCCCCACAGCTTCCACATCTGGACCATGTTGCCTCTTAGGTGCATAAACTGGCTGTGAGCTGCCCAGAGCTTGGTTTTAAGATGGGTGGCTAATACAAATGTTTTAAATAAATAAAACTCATCTCCTCCTCCCCCACCTCCTTCCCACAGTTGGCTGCTAGATAAGAAAGGGGAAGGGGGTGTTGTATGGCGACTAGCCCCGCTAGAGATCAGAGGCTGAAAACAGGGACCTTTGGAGGGGCGTATATTCCAGATCTTCCATTACTGTAGTAAAATTTTACTGGTGTTGCTGGTTTGCTTCTTTGGTTGCCAGCTTTATGGGGCTTGGCTCCTAGTAATCTCTGGGCTTTCCCTTACCTAAGAAATGGGACAAATTTGACAAAGCCTTTTTGGCTACATGGACAGCACCTCAAGGACTGTGTGTGCTTTGAACTACCCATGGGATCTATGTGCTAAGGCCCACGAATGATAAAGGGATAAATGATAAAGCATTTTCTCAGCAAAAAATGCTTATTTTCAGAAAGCAAAAGACCATTTTGGAAAGAATTTCCACCCCCCCCCCCCAATCCACTTGTATTCTCACTTCCCTTCCCCATGCCCTGCAGACATGTGGACTTCTAGTGCCCTGAACTCCCCAGATATCCTGGCAGTCCACACATTTGAGGACACCTAAATTGGGAAAGAGAGCCAGTTTGGTGTAGTGGTGTTAGCCCTGCAAGGTAGTCCAGACAAGATGCCAGGAGTACTAGCTCTATCTTTATTGTAAGGTCACATTAACATAACCTTGCATGACTGAAAGTATTTCTCCCCTCCTTTCCTTTCACTCTTTGGAAAACTAGGGAGGGTCCCTTCTGAGATGTTTCCCACGCCCTCCCTCCTTCTATGGGCTGAGATATCTTTTACACACTGGTTGTCCAGTCTGTGGCTCTCCCTCCTGTCACTCAAGGTCATTCCCACATACCATTACAAGCAGTTAAGGCACCAGGCTAGAAACCGGGAGACTGTGAGTTCTAGTCCTGCCTGAGGTACAAAGCCAGCTGGGTGACCTTGGGCCAGTCACTCTCTCTCAGCCCTGGGAAGGAAGCAAGGTCAAACCACTTCCAAAATCTTGTCAAGAAAACTGCAGGGACTTGTCCAGGCAGTCGCCTGGGAGTCAACACTGACTGGAAGTCACCAAAAAAAAAAAAATTGGTGAAGGCTGCTTCAGAGCAAGCCCCCCCCCCCCCGCCCTGCCATTCTAGGATATAATGCTTAATTCCCTCCCACCAGCAAAGGACCCTAAGTCTTAGTCCCTAATTCAGTGGTAAGAGGAGCCTCACTGAATCACACACAAAACTGACGTAGTCTAGCACCTCCTTCCCCAGTGACCAACCCAGAGGTCTCTGGGAAGCTCACAAACCAGTTGCATAGTAGCAATATTCTGTCCCTCCACACCTCCTACTAACTGGCCTACTGAGGCTCCAGCTTCCACAAAGCCACCAGGCAGAGGAGCCATCCTTCCACCAGCCTGCTGCACTTTTGGCAAAGCAATTTCACCATCCCCCCAAGTAAAAAGGTGGCCTTCCCCCCCATGCCCACCCTGGGCTCCATTTCAATGTATTCCCGTTCTCCCCCTGCCCTCCACCCCATATATACACGGCACCATCCCCGACAGAAGCCCAAATGTGGCACCATTATTAATGTGCCCGGCACGCACGCCAGCTAATAAATATTTCATCTCTACTCCCACCCCACTCCCCAATTTCTCCTGCGCTTTATTTCTGCCACTCGTTTTCTGCCTGTTTCCTTCCCTTTATTTCTCTCTCTGTTTGAACATTGTGGCTGGGAGGAACTCGGGGAGGGGGACGGAGCAGCGCTTCATTTAACTCCCCCCCCCCACAACATTATCAAGCACCAAAGTCTGGAAATGGAAAATTGGGGTGGGTGAGCGGGGGAACGCAGCCGCCGAGAGGACAATGAATCTGGGCTAGGGCTGGATGACTCATTGGGTGCTTTAAAAAAATGAAGAAATAAAGGAGAAAAATACGAGAAAGGAATAAATGAACAGTCAATGGCAGTAAAAGAAAGGCAGGGATGTGATACGCAAAAGCTGGCAAGAGCGACAGGGCAACTGGTCAAAAGAAATGGGGTATGTTTGGCCACAGGCATGCCTCCTCCTACAGAAGCAGCAAAACTGGAGCCTAGATTCAAGCCGGCTGGAGGAAACACAATTCCTTCATTTTGTTATCTACTGGTGAACTCTGTTCTTTTACTCGTCAGGGGAGCTTTGCAGCTTCACGTGGTCAAATTATGCGGGGACATCCATGTCGAGAAAATGGGTCTGGCTGACCGAAGGGAGGGCCCTGGCTCAAAAGCAGGTGGGACCTGCCAAGGATGTCTGCAGGGTGTGGTCAAAAAAGTCAAGATGGCAGCTGTGATGGTATTATGGAAGCATTGCACAAAAAAAAAACCAAAAAAAACCAGGCCAGGCTTTGGTCACACTGTCACGGCCATCATCTTGACTTTTTTGACATACCCTGCAGACACTCCTGGGATCTGCCTTATCATGAAGCTAAGTGAAGCAAGCTCCAGGAGGACAGCCATAGGTAGATAAAGACAAGACTTTGTTGGAATCAAATTCAACTCCTGATGACTACTTGGGCACATCTGTGTGGGGTTTTTTGGCCACAGTACTACTGAGATTTTTTCTTTTTTTTAATTTCCTGGTCCAGCCTATATAGTAACCCTCAGATTTCCTCGTGATGCCCATCCACATCTTAACTTGGTCTGATCCTGCTTAGCTTTTTCAAGGCCAGCTAGGTGCTGGCACCCACCATGAGGTGCTGAAGAGCAAAGCTGTCAGTGCTTTACAGCCTGCCCTGCATCTCCCAAGCAACCTTGCTGAACCCTAACCTGTTTGAAGGTAGTTTTCTAGGCAAACAGAAGGGGTCCTAACTGCACTTCCAGAACAGAGTCTTTTGTAAGGAATGGGCAGACTGAATTAGCAGAGTACACACAGATGATGTGTACAAATTCTGGGACTAGGACGGGGTGGCTAGTTTGCATGGCAGAGCATTGGGAGAAGCAACAGTTAACCATATTGCCTTTTCCCAAGAAAGCAACACTACCCTGTCTTCTACACAAAAGGCCAAGGCTGAGTTCGACAAAGGATTTTATACATCTGTCAGAATCTAGTAGCTTCTTAATTCATTTGGTGTTCTGCCCGAACACTGGTGAGCCCTGATCTATGTGTAAGAAAGCTGCTAGTCCCATATTGACTATGACCAGGGAAACCCAGGTCCACATTCATCCTCAGCCACTGAACCTTATTGGCTAACTTTGGACCAGTCATACTCTCAACCCGATCTACTTCTAAGGGTTGTTGTGGGGAAAAACTGGCATGCTAAGTATGCCAATTTAAATTCCTGAAGAAAGGCAGGTTATACATCTAAAGTAAATAAATATTAGGTGGCTCATTAATCTTTCAATTCATGTTCGTACACATAAAAGGGACAAAGAATTAGGTGAGGTATTACTGACTGTCTCTGAATATTCATGCACAGTCCAACATGCATATGCACGCAGGCAGCACATCCCAACTAATCCTGTGCCATATTATGATGGGGGGAAATGTATTGGTGCACAGCAAAATAATTATTTCATGTTCTTTAGACAGTGAAAAAAATGGGCCTATGTTAACAGTATTTGTAGAGGGCCTTGAGGGTAAGTGATGCACCCCACATGAATCAGGCAAATCAAGAAAGTGCATATTGAAGTATAATTGGAAAGGATCCTTCAAGGGGCTCCCTCTTTGTGTGGAAAAACTCTATATACTGATGTGATAGGTGTTCACTGCCTATCTCTCTAAGTTTATTTATTTAGTAAATTTATATAGCAGCCCATGTCACATACATGACTCTGTGCGAATGTCCAAAGCATGGTGCAAGGTCCTCACAGATGCTTTCAAGATATGAGAGGTTCCTATGAATCTGCTTAACACCCATTTGGGATAGCACAGTCTGCAAAATCAGGGACTCTGATAGAGATGGAAAAATTTGTCACATTTCTACAAGGCAGTGTGGTAGACACTAAAAGCAATAGATTAAGGTTTAGTCCTAGACAGCTATTTGCATAAGTAGGAGAAGAAACCTATATCCAGCCAGAGGTGTTTTCTAAGTTTTTACTTCAGTTGATTACCCGCAGGAAGAGACAAACCCGTTTCTTATGCAAAAGCAACTTCTCCAATCTCTCGGCTGATCAGTTGCAGTTAAAATTTCTGAAATGCCTCTAGTGACTGATATGCTCCCCACCCTTGTGACTAAAATTGAAACGAATACAGATCAAACCTATATTATATTGCCCTTACAATGGTAAAGCAACTGACACTGATTGAGCTGGAGTGATAGAATGGGATGATCTTAGACATTTCAACTATTCATGGGCCAACATGAAAGAAAGGGATACTGAGCAGGGAAATGAGATAGAGGAATGATAAAAGTCTTAAGTCTGTAATAATACAAAGAGAGAGCATCTGATGGTGTGGCTTCTACTGTCATTGCAGATAGAGAGCTAGCAATCAAATGTTGAAAAGGCAGTGAGAGGGGGTGCCAAACCTCACTTAACTGATTTGAACTATCTTACTGAAACTATGGCTACAGGATTCTAATAGCTTCTTTTATTTTTCTTTGTTCTGTCCAGGATTTCATATTTGCAGGGTTGACCAACTGAGTCCATTCTTCTTTTGAAAATACTTACTGTATCTCCCTCTTTGAGAACTACAGTGGTACCTTGGGTCACGAACTTAATTCGTTTCGCGATTCTGGTCGCAACCCAAATTGGTCGTGACCCGAATCAAATTTTCCCATAAGGTTCAATGTAAATACGGTTAATCCGTTCTGAACCATATGTATTTTTTTTTAAACCACAAAAATATGAAACAAAATACAGTACAGTGCAGTACGAAGAGAGAGAAAGCTAACCTTGCACGAGGCGACTTCTGGCACGGAGGACAGGAAGGCGGGTGGGGAGGTGGTTATTGCTTGGAGGGAGAGTCCTCCTCCCTACAGGAAGCCACGACCACGTGTCACGGCAGGGAAAATGGCCACGGATCCTGTTCGTCACCCGATGTGGAGTTCGCGGACGGAAGCAAAATTTTGCGAACGGTACTGTTCATGACCCGAATTGGTCGTGAACAGAAGCATTCGTGACCCGAGGTACCACTGTACTGGAAAAGGCTAAACAGGAGTTATATATGCCGCATACTGTTAGAATTTAGCACACTTAAAGAAGAAGGAAGCATACTGTTTACAGTCCTTGACAATTTTACATGTGTTAGGGAACTATGGGGGAATCTGGAAGTTTAATGAAAAAATAAAGGCCTGCATTTTAGCTAACATGGATGACACTGGGCTGCGCTTTTGACACACATCTCCTGCCTATAGTAGTGTACCAGTCTTGGTGGGGGCATGCTTCCTTATCTATGAGACCATATATACAGTATGTGAAATCCACATTATCAGCGACCTGATCTCATAAGAAACACAACAGCTAACATGAATACAGAGACAATGTGATGAAACGAAAAAACAGGCCACAGGGGTTGCAAAACAAAACAAATGTGCTATACTGTACTATTTGGAAGAGTGAATAGACTCACAACTAACTGAAAAGGGACACCTCTAAATCAAGATTTCAGTGTTAAGTATCATGGATATGTTAATTGGCTAATGTAACGTAACCCCATGGCTTTGCAACCAAAGTTTCTGCATTATCAGTGAGTACAGAACATGTGCAAAGACACTAAACAGAACTGACTGAAGCTCCATTGGCCCCAAACAAGAACTATCCAGTAAGCAGCTTTTGAGAATGCAGGACTACATGGGAGATGGACACACCCAACAACCATCAGTAACAAGTTAAAATTTCTATCTAGTATACTTCAACATTCTCAGGTGGTTCCCAGCATGTTTTGAATCCTGACCTTAATTGCTAAAACTTTACAGAAGCAAAAAAATAGTATTTATGAGCCAACCTTTTTTCCCCTCTGCTGCTCAGTCCTGTTTCTCTCCAGCCACATGGTTTGAATCATGTGATTGGGAGAAGAGATTTATTAAAATGGCTCTGTGCCCCTTTGCTTTAAGCAAAGCTTAATAATATGCAGAGAATTCATCCTTGTTCAGGAGCAAGGCAATTCAAGTTTTACATGTCTGTAGCAAATTCCTGTTTTAACACAGCAAACATTCTTCCGCCCCAGATTTCTTTGGTCTGTCAAGTGGACATGGAGCCATTGGTATGGAGGAATCAGCATTTCTACAACGTTCTACCTGGAGATGGGAGAACGGATATCAAAGCTGGAACTGACTGGAGAACTCAGGGCAAAAATGTGAAAGCATCAGAGATGAAGGAGGCTGTGTGAATCCATACATAGGGCAGCAAATGCAGGTGGCTGGGATTGAAATAGGAGGAAAGAGAATCCTCAAAGCCAAGGCTCCTGTCTGAAGGCCAAGGGCAGCTTCCAGAAAGCAGGCCTTCTCTGTCCCTTTATCCCCAGCAGCAACGTGATTGATAGAAGCTAATCACTTAGAAGTCTCCCTTCACCCTCTCCTTTGAGCGCACGCCTTGGAAGGTTATCAAGACTTCTGCTTATCCGTTGTGACAATGCAACTAGGCAGTGGCCTGGTTCATCCCGGCTTGATTCTGGAGACGCCAAGGCGTCTTAATCCCTTTCAGGTGAGTTTCCCCACTGAGAATTGAATAATCAGGAGTCAGATGACTTGAGAAGCAATCATGACTACGTGCTTCAATAGAGTCATCTCTCTCAGCAATATACTTGCATTGGAAAACTGATGGAAAAATGGCATCTGGAAACAAACATAAACATGTCAGGCCGCAATCTTGTGCCAGTTTTCTTGGGAATAAATTCCTTTGGAATCAATGGGACTTAATGCTGAATAGATACGTTATAAGAGATAGGGCTGTAATCTTCACCGAATTTAACAGATGGTCTTGGGCAAGCAATTGTCTCAGCCTGAGCTCATACACCCCACCTGAAGCATTCCTGCTTGTGGACTTCTTACAGGCCACTGTGAGAAATGATATGCTGTCTAATCCAGCAATCTTGCATTCTTAAATATGGGAGAAGTAATGCTGACCTCAGTGAAAGGCTGTTGTGAGAGGAAGATAATGCCTCTCAAGAAGTCAGAACACTCTAAACTTTCTGAGAGCCTATGTAAATGTTCACCTTTATTTTCTAATGATTTTGAAGTATAAGTAAAAAGAGAAAGTGGGGTACATGAAGTAGGGTGGAACAGAAAGTTCTTTAGGCTGAATGTTAACAGGCAGCATCGTTCATTTCTAAAATGGAAGACTGAACATGAGAGAGTGGCGGGGGGGAACAATTCTGAATAGAAGGGGTAATTGACTGAAGGGGCACAAAAGGAGAAGAGAAGAAACAGAAATAAAACAGATAGACTGAACCACCTCATTATCTGGATAGCTAATTTCCTATCTTACACTGATGTCCCAGAGACTGATACTTACAGTGCCTCTGACTACAGTGAAGAAATCAATGTCTCCATTGGCCCCTCAATGGTAGCAGTAAAGAGAACATGCCCTTTTTCATCCCATTCTTTAAGGTGAAAGATTTTTAAGGAAAGGCCAATGCATATTCTAAAAGAAAATACAAGGCATTTTTTTATACTGGAGGTTGGAAAGGACCATAGTAGAGAAAATACAACAGGTAATAGCAGGACTACCAGATCTGGGCTGCAAAATGAGTTCAGTTTATGAATCCCTTTGCTGCCAGCCACTGATTGCCTTGTGTTTTTGCAATCTTAACAACTTTTGGCTGTTATTTATTTTTATTTATTTTTATTTTATTTTATTTTATTTTTATTTATTTTTTTATTTATTTATTAAATTTATATGCCACCCACTTCCCCAGAGGGCTCACAATTAAAATCCCAAACAGCAAAAACAATAAAGATATAAGGTTCAAGGCTACCCTTGAAGAGTATCCCGAAGCTATAGCTGATTCAAAATGAAGCCGCGTGGATGATATTAGGTGCCCCTAGGATGGCACATGTAACACTTTGCTGTGGGAGCTGCATTGGGTGCCAGTTTGCTTCTGGGTCCAATTCAAGGTGTTGGTTATTACCTTTGAAGCCCTACATAGCATGGGCCCTACCTTAGGGACCGTCTCATCCCCATTATATCAACCTGTCCCACCCGGTCAGCCAGAGACGGCATGTTGCAGATCCCGACAGTGAGGGAATGTCAGCTGGCAGGACCCAGGAGGAGAGCTTTCTCTGCCATTGCCCCCGCCCTCTGAATATCCTCCCCCCCAGAGATGCAGCAGGCCCCTACACTCCCGGGTGTCCGAAAAGGTTTAAAGACCTGGCTCTGTCAGTGTACATGGGGTGATATGGGCTCTAACCATCCCTGGGGGTGGTTAGCCCCCCGATGATGCTCCCTGGAATTACTTGCCAATTTTCCATCTTCCTGAAACCTATTTATTTTTAGGATTGTTTTTATATTGTATTTTAATGAATTTTTATCTTCTTGTAAACCACCCGGAGTCGTTTCACAAGATAGGTGGTGACAAATTTGATAAATAAATAAATAAATAAATAAATAAATAAATAAAGTAAATAAATAAAATATCCATATTAAAATTAACTAATAACAATTCTATGTAAAAATACAATGTATAATTCAAGATGATGGGGGGGAGCAGTACTGATCATCCCACCAGCCAATTCCAAGAATGCGAGCCCCCATCAGGCCCCCAGGCCATCCAGCATAGCCGTGTTTCCACAGTTTTTCGGAAGGCCAGGAGAATGGGGGCGGCCCGCACCTCCGGTGGTAAGCTGTTCCACAGGATGGGGGACACGGCAGAAAAGGCCCTCTTCCTAGACCCCGCCAGCCGAAATTCCTTGAGTGGTGGGGTCTGCAACATGCCCCTTCTGCTGGACCGAGTGGAGTGGGTGGATATAACGGGGGCGAGTCGCTATATGTACCAAACACCGCAGCTGAGCCTCCAACCACTTTTCCATAACTCTACAGTGTTGTCCAGTTATAGGTTAGAGATTCAGCTGAAGGTGAAAGAGTGGAGCAATGTTGTAATCTGATCTATTATTTCTGTCTCTGCGCTACAGCCTAGGCTAAACAGCCGCCTTCACTGTTACAGCTATTTCAGAGGTTGTGCTGCTTTGTTGAGAGAGTTGTTGCTTATAAGATTTCTGCATATAATATTGCAGTTCAGAAATGAGGCTGAGACTGGTAACAGTCTGGCAAGGCTGTCCTACTTATTTTGTTCCCTCAGCCCAATTCCCAACCCAAATCAAGCATTCTGCAATCTCAGCTCGCATTGCCTTGGATGTACAGTAAATGGGCTGCACCTTTCAGTATTCAAAACAGAAGTTGGCATATGAACTAAGGCCAAACATTAAATCAGAGACCTCCCTTGTTGATGCCAGCTTTTGTATTCAACCTCATTTACAGGTTCAAGTAACACACACGGACATCAGAAATACACAGCAGTCCTTCATTGTGGGAGCCCACTAGCTAATCCCAGGTTTTGGCTGTCAAATTCTCGACAATGGAAAAGGAGCTCTGCATATTCTTAACAGAACTCTTTTCATTACTGTATTGCTATCACATCACACATTAGAAGACTAAGCACAAGTTTAATAAGTAGACGTTAATGAAGAGTCCCTGGCACCAATTTACAGCAAGATTAACCAGAAGCTGCCTGGGCTCCTGGTTCTCCACAATTGGCTCCCAACTAAAAGCTCAGGGAAAAACCCAGCATGCTTTTCCTCTTTATGTCACCTTCATTCTTTGCAAACCATTAAACAACAACAGTGATAGGGAAGAGCAAGTGACTTGGAATGCAAAAGCATTTCTCTCCAGTATAAGGCACCCATGCCCAGCAGCTGGGTCATTCTTACCAAGGAAAAGCAAAACTTTTGCTAAAGGGGAGGGAGGAATCAAATGTCCTAATGTTTCTGGTTTCCTCTGCTGTACCACCAACCTCACCATTTCACTTTATTATTGCAATAAATGTAGCCATAAAAGTGGCAAGTATCATATACTCAAGGAGATCAGTGCGAGAGCGCTATGGAAATGTAATTTCGACTGTGCCCAGGAAATTTTATAAGATCTTATCAGGAAGGATCATAAATTGCATTTCTGAGTTCCCTTTCCTTGCATCACGCTGCACATCCCTCGATTTATCAGAAAGCTGACTGTGGATGGTATAGAAGCTTAGATGTGGGAATGAAACAGTGGGGCAGCGAAGGGGGGCATCAACCTTGCTATTCGCCAAAGAATTTCAAGATGGGGAAAGAGTTGAATAACTACAGCTCCTTTCCCCAGAACAATCCTGGGCATCTACCTAGACCAGTGTTTCTCAACCTTGGCCACTTGAAGATGTGTGGACTTCAACACCCAGAATTCCCCAGCCAGCATAGTTGGTACATAGCTGGCTGGGAAATTCTGGGAGTTGAAGTCCACACATCTTCAAGTTCCCATGGTTAAGAAACACTGAGTTAGACTAATCTCCCTCATGTTCTTTCAGGGGGTTTGAACTCCACTGTTTGCCCTCCATCCTGTCTCCACCTTTCAGTCCAATGAGGAAGGACAGAATATCAGTCCTAGAGAACTTTACCTGCAAAAGATAATTTTTATCTTATTTTTAACATCCTTTGATTCTCTGTTCTATTTTGATTTTCATATTTTAATGTATTTATTGACTGTTTTTAGCTTTGTTGTACGCCGCTCAGAGTTGCCTGTGGTGAGATGGGTGGCTATATAAATTGGTTTAATAAACAAATAAAAGATCTCAGGATCAGACCCTGGCATTTCCTGCTCCAAACAGTACGAGTAGGGCTGGGAAAAGCCTATACATAAAACACAAGAGAGTCATCAATAGCCAAAGTCAGATTTGATGTCCTCTAGATGTATTAGGTTGGCAAAAGCCAAGCTGGCTGGTCTTTCTGAGAGATGCAGTCTAAAGACATTTGGAAGGGTGCGGATTGGGAAAGGCTGATGCAGACAATAATGCACTAGACGGATTAAAGACCTGAATTAGTATAAGGCAGCTCCCAATGTTGATACTTCATCCAACCATGTTTGCCTGCTAGGATGAAAGATTTTTGCCGCAGCAGCTTTAAAGGGTTGAAAAATAATGCCACCGAGCCCCGTTGCATTGTAAAGGCCCATTAGGGAAGGTAAATTTGCTTGCTTAGGTGGACTGAGATATTTGCACACCTTCTGTCTATATAACCCACTCTCCCCTGGGGCAGGAGGAAGGAAAATAGGAACACAGATTAAAATCACCATGGGAGAAGTCTTGCTAAAAAGACAATCAAAACAGAGGAGCCAGAGGGATCATTTGTTTTGCTGACAAATATAGTCAAACAAAGATGGCTGAATTGGAAGAATGGGGAGGGGTGGAGCCTGAGGCATTTGGGAAAATGCAGCAGGGGGCAGTGATATTACACCCCCCACCCCCACCCCCACCCCCCGTTTAGCTCCTGGAATGAATTGGGAGTTTTAGAAGATGTTGGAAAGAAAATGAGGAAATACAGTAAAAGGATCTTTCTTATTCCCATGGCATGGACTACATATTATGATGGAACAGAGTCCTGAGATGAGAGCTGGAAGAAAAAGATTATTGTTCACATGCATTTGTATTGCTAATTTAGATCTCTGTATGCTCTCATGTCAGAATCAAATAATAACAGCAACCTACCACAAGTTTCAACAGATCTTAGGACCCAACTTCCACTAACAGTCTCAATCCACTCATTAATCTCTCACCCAAAGGAGGACTCTCCACAAGCAACCACCTTCAGGACATCTAGATAGGCCACGTAATGTGTTTACCCAAAGCGGTGGAAGGCCCAGCATGTTGTGAAAGGGGCTGGAGAATTCAGCTGTTCTGATTCTTGCCCCTTAAAACTCACACACAGTGTCCTAGGATGGTGGTTTAAACAAGAGAAAGAATGAGAGAGAATAACACTGTAATAGCGAGATCTTTGCAGAGAAAAGCAGAGTTGCGTTCCTTTTCAATTTGGTGTGCTACAGGTGTTCCTTGCCTTATTTAGACAGCAGGAAGGGATCTGCAATAGAAATAGCAAGTTCCATCCAGAAGCCCCACCAAAATCAATGGTAGTTTTGAGCTTATTATAGTGCAAACAAAGTCATATGAAATGACTTCATTTCACTGGCCTTGCAGGAAAAATTCAAGAATTACTAGAAGTGAAAAAGTGGAAATTACTCTGATGCAGACACTTTGTGTTAAGTAAGATGTAACAGGAATGATGACTGTCCCCCTTCCCAGGGCTGCTTCCCATGACATTCCAGGATGAGAGAGAAAAGGGGCAATGAAATGACAGGGCTGACATAATTAGCTCCTGCATCAGCCAGAAGCCTGCCCCAGGGAACCACACACAGCCTGTAATACAACCATTTCTCACCAATCAGCCCGGAAGCATTATGTTCAAAACTCAGGGCAGTGGTAGATTCCCAAAACCTCTGTTTTTCTGTCTGAGAAATGGAACTTTCACGAGGTGAGGCTGCAAATAATGACACTGGGAACATAAGCCCCTCTGGGTGGCAAATATATTCAAGGTACATCAGTGAGCTATATTAAACCATGCAGAAGTCCTGTTAGGCCGAGTTTGTTTTGGGTACAAGCTATTCCCCACACTGGCACAAATCTTTCTCCTTTTTTCTGTTCAGGCTAAGTACAAGTTGTAAGGCAGTCACTTCAAACCTTCTTGCCCCTGATCAGATACAACCGGGTTTCAGTCTCGGGCCCTGTGACGTTTCAAAGAAAGAAGCATCTACAGAAAGGTTCTCAAATGGAGATACAGAAGGATGACCATAGAGGGATTGTGGTTGCTAGGTTACCGGAGCCTAACCTAGCCCAGGATGCAAGGGATGGAAGAAATTAGGCCCACTAGGCCTGGATGTGACTGGAATCTCTCTAACGGATTCTATCAAAACCAGAGGATGCATCTGTGGTTAAAAGAAGGCCACTCTGGCATGACTGGCTGCTCGTGTGGTACAAGCTGTCAGGCCTAGCCCAAGGAACTCCAAGAGACAATGCCAATTCAGTCTAGCTATGTTGATTAGCTACAACCTCTAGCAAGAATCTTCCCAGACTGAAACCCCAGTTCCCAAAGTCCTCCAGCCACAACAGTGTGAATTCCTCAGGGAGGTGCCAGTCTCATCCTCTTGTTCCTCCCTCGCGGTTCTGGTGAGCTAAGAAAATGTTTATCTCCCTGAGCTTGGCCTTCATAATTCCATTCCATCACACAAGCAAGCAATACTGGGCAGAAAACACACGCATGCAAAGTGAGCGAGCGCTCAGAATACATGTGCTCCTGGTAGTATCCAAAAGGAAAGGCGGTTCAAAGTTCTCTTTCTTCGCAGAATTGGATGGTCTCCGTGCCATTTTCTAGGCAGGATAAGGAGAGGACCAGATTCTTGCAGTTGTCCGGCTGCACTGTGAACCGTCAATGTTTTCCCTGACTCCTCAGAAAAAAGTTCCCCGTGACAACTTCAGTAAGGAGGCTGAACACCAAAGAGGCCAAAGTGAAACCTGGGCACTTTACATGTCCAAACCTTTCAATGGGGGTGGATCAGCCCCACTGCTTCCCCATCTATTCAAACTGAATTCAGTCCCAGAGGGTTGTTCAGCCAAGGCAATCCGCTATGCAGGGAGCAGATGGGGGCTGATTTCTGGCTGCTACCTTTGACTGCATGTAGGAATGTTTCTTCCTTCCCTGATCTGGAAAACAAGGCACGGCTTATTCTAATCCCCGACAAAGTCTCAAGGATCTAGACCTTCCATGAAGAACAAGTGGTGATGGACAAAGGAAGCATCAAGCAAGGGAAACAAGCTACTCCATGTCATGGGATCCAAATTCTTTGGAACGTGAGCAACCATCTTCTTATACCAGGTCAGACCTTTTGCCTATTTAGGCCAATATTATTCATTCTGACTTGAAGAGGCATTCAGGGTTTCTTCCCATCACCTGGCATCTAATACTTCATTTGGAGAGGCCAGGGATGATCCTGGGCCTTATGTTTCCCATTAAGCTGCATCAGTGTTTTTCAAACTTGACAACTTTAACATATGTGGACTTCAACTCCCAGAATTCCCCAGTGAGCATACTGGCTGGGGAATTCTGGGAATTTAAGCCCATACTTCTTAAAGTTGCCACGTTTGAAAAACACTAAGCTACGTGAACTCTCTGCCAAGAGCCCATTCCTTTGCATTCCTCTCTCTCTCACACACAGCTTGTATCTATACTTGCATATCAACTGAGCCGAAAATGTAGATATACGCACATGGCTTAGCAAACAAGGACACACCAGCATGCCAACTGGCCACAGCTTCAGTAGTCCTTCATTGGATGGATAGTCTGAAATACCCTCCTCACAGCAATACTAACGGAGAAACTGGGTCTTGGGGAGATGTTGCCAACAAGCATATTGCTATTAGTGACCATGACTAGGAGCCATGTTTCTGTTCACTTCTCGTGCATTTATCAAATGGAGGATGGTAGGCATCCTGTGTGTTTGCTGCTTAGGGTCATGGCAACAGGCCTTATGTCTTGTGGACCTACAAAAAGCATGAAATGGTGTTAGTTATTTCAGAACTACAGGCCAGGAATAGGGGTCTGAACACACAGATGTGTGATTTGAGCCAGCTCCAAACATGGAGTAATCTGGGAATATCAAAGGCAAGGGATTATGGGAAACAAATCCAAATCCATATATCTAACTACTGATTGTTGGAATATGGGCCATCAAGTTGTTTTTGACTCCTCGCAACCACATAAACAGATTTTCTCCATGATGAATATCTAACTATTAGGGTCTGCCAAACATTTTGTGTTTCAAGTACAGCATTTGCAAAATATCTCATTTCAAGTGTGATACAAACCATTTCAAGAATGTTGAAAGCATTTCAGATCTCAAGCCAGAGTATTCCAAACCTGGAAGAGCTTGTTTTTGAGCTTGAATCATTCCAAAACGCTTCAGGCCACCTATTTCACAAAATTTTGACCTCAAAACATGTTGAAATGAAATATTGTAAGCTGCTTATTTATTTTGCCTGCCCTCCACTGACAAAAAAGCACGTTCATTGTATTCATATTTTTGCCTAACCTAATTCTAACCTGTATGCTATCCTGGCCACACCTTGTATTATGTTTTTCTTTAGGCTGCAGGATTCCTGGGGAGAGGAAGGGAAGGAAGGAATGATTCTGCCTATTTGAATCTGGTATGCATATGAATAGTTCTGTGATTTTTTAATAATAGTAATAATAAAAAAAATTCAAATTCTGAAATATACCTGATTCTGAATGACAACATCTGTCTCCAATGTGTAATAACAAAGAGAGAAGGGGGGGCAAAGGAATGAACAGATGCATATATACATGTTCATGTAGCTCTTTTAAAAATAAAATGGATCACCCGCCTGAAGCACAGAAGAACTGGAAGACTGATATGCAATTCATTGGTATCTTGTCATAATTTTATTTGTAGAGTTGGGCTCACAGAAAGATTATTCTTTTACTTTTTTCCCATCCCAATTTTTCTGTAAGATAGCACATAAAAGTATACGATCCCATTTTATCTGCAAAACAAACACATGAGATAACTTGGGCTGAGCAATGGTAACTGGTCCAGATTCATCCACACTAGATTTGCAGCAGAACAAGGATGTGAATGCTTTTTTGGAGATTACTCCCCCCCTTCCAATTTTATAAATGGGTATGAAGTTTAACTTCATAAGATTCACTCAAATCCTTGCAGTTTAAGGTTCTTAAATACTATCAGATGGGGTCTCAAAACAAAATAGACCAATTCTTTCCTGGCTCAAGGTCAGAAATTTTTAATAATGTCTTAGCTGACCTTGACAAGTTCATAAAGCTCCAAGGGAGAAATTGTTCCTCCGGCCTTTTATGTCTTGAGGGCCAGACCATCCTCCCAGCTCCACCCCTTCCTTGAAATGCTCTAAAGGGGAAGGTCTCAAAACTGGTCTCTGGGTCTTTTGCTTGGCACTTAGCAGCGATCCTCTCTAACAATGTTTCTCTATATTCAGTGATAGCACTGATGGGTTGAAATGAGGAACTAGTTATGTTCTATGAGCACAGATGCTACTCATCTTCAGTTCAGGAGACTATCTCCTCTGCCTCAGGTGCTCTTGATACAACAGACCAGTCTGGACTTTTGTCATCTGAATCAGGCTGGGGATCCTAAGAATTAAAGGTCTTCCTTTACAAGTCACCCTTAGAAAATAATCTACTGCAATTCAGATTTGACTTAGTTGAATCTAAGTTTTTAGAGAAGGTAAATCTGTACTTTGAGAATCCCATAGTTGAGACAGAGCTTGTTTTACTTTCAAAAAGCAAAATATGTAACCTTGTACCATTCCAAAACATGCACATACACACAAAAACTCTTCCTCTTTACGCCCATCCCAATCCTTACCATACTGGATATCAGGAAATTGGCTTGTGTAGGGCTACCAAATCAGGGCCTGCAAAAATGCAGAGGACCACTAGATAGCACTAAAGTGATAAAAGGTTGACACTTGATGCCTTCTTCTGAATTCTGATCAGCTTATGGGTGTGTGTAAAATAGAAAATATACATCGTTTCTAACCTGAAACAAACCGTTGTGTTCTTGAAGAGTCATTGAGTTCTGAGGAATCATTTGGGGTTCGATGTGGTTTGGCAGAAACAAAATCTGGAAAGGTTTTGTTCCTGGTTTTGGCTGAAACAAAATCCAAAAGGGATTTTATGGGGCAAGTAGGACAAAACCAGTCTGCCTTGACCTCTCTTGCTCCATCTCTTCATGACCTGTGCAGTGACCCATCCTATCTTCCAATGCTTTTCCTTTACTGTCTTCTCTTGAGCCGCTGCCAGTGTCATGAAGACTTGAGTTTTTCCCGCTCTTCTCCCCACCATTTCCATCCAGAATAACCACATTTCATCCAATACCTGGAACAGAACCAACCCGTTTCATTCCATATGTATGCCAAACTGTCCAAAACACAGACATTTCAGTTCAGGCACAGACCAGCTGTTCCAGGCATGGAATGGTTTGTGCACAGAAAAATTTGCACATCCCTGTGGTAGCCTGAGGCTTTCAAAATCCAGTCTGTTCAGCATATATAAGGGGTTTGTGTGTGGGGGGGGCACATTTTTCTCCTCTTCAGCTGAGCAAAGAAAAGAAGGATTTGTCCACTGTGAAGGACAAATGTGAACACAGCTGCCTCCAACTGATACCTGAGATAGGGTTGGAAAGAGACAGCAGGCTCACAATGGGACAGTCCCTGTCTCACCATCACCCCAACCCCTCAAGAGCAAAAGCAGCAGTTTTTATAGCATCCCCACCCCAGGCCCTGGGAGGAAGAAGAGGAAAATTAATTCCAATCCTAGAATGGGCCTTGGCAGCTCTTAATACCAAGATTGCAGTCTCGGCGCTCGTTTGCCGAATGGCTTTTCGCCCAGCGATCTGGGGGTTGATTATTTCTTTAGCATCAATCCAGCCGGGCGCAGAGAAAAGTTTTCATCTTCTCAGGGCCATTTAGCCTTGGAGACAGAGGAGAATGCTGAACAGGAGAAGCAATCGGGGCGGAAGGGGGGGGGAGAAGGAACAGCTTTCCAATAACTACACAGGAAAGAGACATTGGTCATTTGTTCCTAGGATCGCACACTAAGGCGGGTGACCTTTAAAAACTAGTGTCACCAATGCACAAGATTTTGCTGAAGAGGGATAATAATTTTGCCTTGAACATTCATTTGTAGCTGATTATCATGCTACCAACAAAAGGAGCATGGCAAGGCAGCATTGTAGATGTCGGCGGGACTAAGAAGCCACCTAACTAAGTCTCTGCCACACAGCTGGACCACCTGTCTCAGCTTTCATCTACCCATTCCATGGTTGTACTCTCCAGGTGTGCTGAAACTAACATTCCCAGACAACATCAATTAAGGAAGGCTGGAATCCATGAATATCCTTAGAGAAGAAATCATTCTGAGAACATATAACCAAGTCAAGTCACCTGCAATACAGAGAAAAGTGCCACTTGCTTTTCCACAGAGTAACCTGTGTTCCTTCAATGTTTGTCATCCCACAGTTCAGTTCTTCCAGCAGATCCGGCGGGGGGCGGGGGGGGGGGAATCTCTGGTGCTGATCTAAATCCTGAACTGACAAGGAAAGCTTTAGCCAATCCCTACAGGGTTGTTGTGAGGATAAAAGGAGGAGCATTTTGTGGATGCTGAATCCTTTTAATCCTTGGAGAAACAGGCGAAAACAAAACAAGCTGGGTTTAAATATGGAATCCAGGAGAAATTGTTTATTCATCTTACACAGGTACAATTTGTTGTGCTATTAAAATCAGACTTGGGTGGATAAGCTATCCTGCATTCATAAATACATAATGTAGACAGCTACAGCACATCTGGAAGGCCTAGGACTTTTGCCTACCTCCTGTTCTGTACTCACACTTTAGAGTGGTTTTGCCTCTTACCTAGCAAGGTGCAGAGCAGTTGGCTGTTTGATGCAGGGCTGGTTGTGGCCATTTAACTAAATGTTCTTGCTACCATCCAGAACTGTCTCAAAGCTCTCCTTGTCTCTTTTATACATTCACCTGACCCACAAAGGATCTCGGGTTCAATCCCTGGGTTCTGCAGGTAGTCCTCCCTGCAACCCTAATGCTGCTGCCAGTCAGTGTTTAAAACAATGGGCTAGATGAACCAATGTTTTCATTTAATAGGACAATGTCCTCTGTTGTCAAGTAGAAGTTTGAGTATTGGTGCCATGGGACTTCCATGAGTGCCACGGTCAGAGTCAAGGTGATCTAGTGGTAAGAATCAGGAGCTATGGGGGGGGGGGGGAAGAGACAGGAATCAGATTTCAGCTCCTGTTCCCACCCATGAAGCTCACTTGATCTTGATCTCATTTTTTCCTCAGTGAATAAACCCCACACAATTGTTCTGAGGAAAAAGTATCTGCTACCTTATGTCAATGTGGTGTACTTTTGTGAACAGCAACCAACTTCTATTTGTATGAAGTGAAAGGAAGTGATACAATTTTTGACTTCAGAAAACTGGATGTGGCCCTTAGAACTTCTCTCAAAATCCTATGCAGGATTGGATTTTTTTATAAGACAGAATTGGTCAGTTTAATGTACCAAACATTTACCTAAGTATCCCACTTTTGATTTAAGAAACTGGAGAGTTCTTAGGTGAATATGTTTATAGAGAAATAAGCATCAACCATCCCATATTATGAAATGTCTAACAGCATATATAGTATATATCACTTACTATATAGTAATGTGTTTGTTTTCCCCTCACAAACTTTTCTTCTAAAGCCTTCCAGGAAATTTAAATCTCTCTGCCTGGATGTTTGACGTTTGGCCCACCACCCCACTCCAGGGATGCTGGAAGGAGTTGAAAATCATGACCATGTTGCCACATTTCTGAGTAAGCCAAACAGCAGTTGTGGACTGAAGCGCACAATGGCCTGCCCCACCAAGATACTGTGGGTGCCTGCTTCCCACCACATCCTCTATGCTGTCAATCTCTTGCTGCAACTTTTCATAACCTCCTTCAGATGGGTCTCCTCAGTTCTGACCTCCAGCCTCCTTGTTGATTCTGATTCTTGAATTGCTTTCAAATATAATCAGCTGCAAAGGGGAGGGGGAATAAGGGGGAGCAGCAGCGAAGGGAGAATATTTCTTTCTTATTAAAAAGCCCACTGTGTTTTTCATGGGAAAGTGGATTTTGCCCCAGCATACCACCCCCCCCCCCTTAGCCAGCAGTTCATTTCCATTCTCGATGAATGTAGCAGACGGGGTCCTGTGCCTCTTTATTGAATTGCTTGCAGCCAAGGGTTTAAAGGCCACAGCAGGGGGAGTGTTATTAAAGGAGGGAAATGAGTCATATTGGAAAGCTTCAATCTGAATTAAACTGTGTTTGTTCGGCAATATATTAGCTCTGGAGATGGCTTGAAAAGAGACCCACCACTTGAGTCTCTCGGAGACAACTTTTCAATCATGCGTAGTCCCTCGCATCAGCACCTTGGCTAGCGCCCAAAGAGGCAGGAATCAAGCAGGCAGCATGCACTGCTCAGAAAAATAATTATTATTTATATCTATCAGGTCCGGGGGCCTATTGTATTCCTCTGCTCGCAAGTGTAATTGGTCAAAACCTAGCACCAAAAAAACAAAGATTCTCTAATCGGAATAAATTTATACAAATGTAGGTAGTTTTGCCTGTTTGTCCTCATTTGCATAATGCATTCCATTTCTGGTCTTTTTGTTTGTGTTTTGTTTTGTTTGGTGTTTTGTTTATTTAATTACGGAGGCGGGGCAATGAGATATGCAATGCTCAGAAGCCCTGATTAGGGGAAGATTTATTTAAACAGCCACCCTTTAACCTATGAGATTTCACCTAGTACTACCCCGAGGGCTAGAAACATACTTTACACTTTTTTAAAAAAAGACTTAGAATGCTAAATTCTGCATAAATTCATGGTTTCGGGAATCTATCAGATATTCATGGAACTGCCCTTGCCCCAGACTTCTTATGTCCATCAAGAAGGGTGGGAGCATTTTCCTTGTGTCATTTTTCCTCACAAGAAATCTCCAACTTAAGCCAGAAGGATTGCAGTTTTTACTGTATAGGTATTTTTCCATAACAGTAAATACATTTGTTCTGTGTCCTTTGTTTGCAATGTCAGTATTAAACTTACATGGCTTAGAATGCGTGTTAGACTTTAAACATTGTGCTCATGACTTTTTTTTTTTTAACTGAGTACTAATCAAATCCACATCTATTTGAATATGGATGGAGACTCAAACACTCATTTGCAAAAATACCTCAAGGAACCGTGGCTTGGCTAAGACCAGCAGGGGATTCGTGGCAGAGTCAGCAACTAGGGATTCCCAAGCCTAATACTGTACGCCCATCACCACCTATCCTAGAAGTACCCCAGAACCTTCTGTGTAAATAGGTCTCTGGCACTCAACTGTTTTTACGGGAGCACTGAAGCCCAGCCCTCCACCATATACTCCATTATCAACACAGTCCTCTATGAAGGCTGCTCCTCCTGCAATCCTGCTAGGAGCAATCAAGATTTGAAATGCTTGCCAAAGGGACCTGGGAATTCAGCAAAAATCACTCACCATTGACCATGAGCTCCCAGCTCACATGCACACACTGTTGCCAGATTCAAAGAGGAGGAACAAATAGGATTGAGGAAATAAATAGAGACATGAAACTCAGGGGGAAAAAAACCTCATAAAACCTGGGGGGGGGGGAACAAGTTTCAATTTTTTTTCTAGGCCTTCACATTTCTAGACGTAAGTTTCTTCTCCTTCTCCATGATCCATTCCAGGGCACGTGAGAAAGGAGTTTAAATCGAAACCTGGACTCGCACTCTTCCCCCTTCCCATTAATGAGTTTGCTGTTTCCAAAATAGTGAACATGTCTGAACAACAGGCAACCGACGATCGCTTGGAATAACCACAGCCTCCCAAGTAAAACGTTCCTTATCATAACCACGCTTTTCTAGGACAAACCGGAAAACTTGGGGACTTCAATCCAGGCACATGAGAAAGCCAACAACCTAAGATTTTCCTGTAACTCTCCCCTCAATATTGTCCAGCATTTTAGGCCTAGAACAGGGACAAGGAGAAGGTTGTCCATACGTTGCCGCAGGCTCATGATTATGGTCAGCCATACACAGAACAATTGCTGGGATTCTTACAAAGAAAACTGGCCCAGGTGGATCGGATCTTGACTCAGCCCAACCTGCTAGTCATGTCTTAACCCGAAGATGGTCCAGAAATCTTGTACAGGCAATCCTGCTTTGTAAATAAAAAATGAATTTGACTAAAAATAATCGGAGATCACATTAGGCAGTTTCTCCCTTGCTGACCAGAGCTCCAGGTTTCTCTAAGTCAGCAAATGGGCAGGGCTTACCAAGGGACCCTCTTAGAACAGACAAGGTGACATCCTCTCTCTCTTCTAGGAGCACAATCTAGGGAAAGTAATGGGACAGAAAAGCAGTGGCTACATACACTGCAGTGGGCATATCCTGAGGTACCAACTATTTTGCTTACATGTGAACAAACAAACTCTCTTTAGAAGTTTAGCTGTGTGGAAGATGCAGAGAAGAGAACTGAAACCAGCGGGGCAGGAAATCGCAAGAGTCAGTAAAGATTTGGCAACATTCAATTGTTGTTGTTGTTATTTCCCAGAATGCAGAAGGTGCATTAGAAGGTGGGTTAGAAGGTGCCCAAATGGGCTACATTGTGCCCTAGGGTGGGAAGATCAGACCTACAAAAGTGACAGGATATATTTGTGTATGGAGGCTGTACGTGTAGAATCCAAACATGAGGTATTCTCCTTACGTCAGCTGATATTTAATCATTTAATTGTTTATTTAATAAATGTATAGCCTGACCATCTCATATAAATGACATATCTGACGATCCTATGCAGTCACTGAAGTAATGCAGGACTAGGCAGGGGAGAAGGGACCGACGCCACAGTTATCCAGTCAACTGGACAACTATAACTTAGCCTTTTTGCCTCTTATTGCCGAAGGGTGGTAGTGATCCTGCACAACAGAAACTCAAGATTTGTTCAACTCAGAACCCGTGATATTTTGGAAGATATTTTGGTGGCTGGGAGGGCAGGGCAGGAGTAGGAGAACAGCCAAGGCCAATTAAATACACATACCCAGAAAATGGGGGAGAGGTTGCTGTACTTTTAAAGGCATATATGCTTCGAAGCGTTTCTTTCAAACATCACAGGGGCTAGAAATTTACTTTTAAAATACGATTACATAAAATACTAGTAGCAATTTTATATCAGAATCAATCTCTCTCCATAGTCTATTCAGAATTTACATATATTCTATTTAGAATCCATATATCTATATTCCATATTGGTCAAAAAATGGAGAATTATAGGCTCCTTCTCTCAAGGAACTTCCTGGGAAAAAGTTAAGGGGGGTGGTGGAATGGAGATGGAAAGGAATGGAAATCAACAGCGCCCCCTAATGGACGGACATGGAGCATGCAGGGAACAATGAAGAAGGAAAGGAAAGAACCTTTTCAGCTGAGAGACAATGGCATAAAAATCCTTGCTAATCCAAGGAATGGGTGTGGCAGGATGGCTTGGATGAGCAGCCCCTGGATTTCAAGGGTGAACAAGCCACATCACAGTGATATCCTCCAACTCATTCCTAGACACATATTCTTATTTTTCAGTGTTGTGTTTGCATGAATGAATGCAAGTCAAGTCCAGGGTGATCAAATTACAGATATACAGGTCCCATTTTATTTTTTACTGGAACCCCAAGATCCACCAAAGGAAGCCTGGCTCAAGAAACACACTTAGAAATAAAGAAGTCCAAAGCCTAGGAATATGTTTGGAGCATTAAATGAATTACAAGTGGAAATATACTTCTGGTTAACTGCCCTTTTAAAAATGTATTTCAGCAGCATAATTTGTGAGTAGCATTTGGGGGCTCTCTTGGTTGCTGTTGCAATTGCTAAAAAAAACCTAGGGAGTCAGAAAAACTTGCTTAAGGATTACAAATCACTCCCAGGACTATTAGTAGACCCCAATCTACCTACTGCCCACTGCTGATCTAACAGAGACTAAGGTGAGAAATTAACTCCAAGATTGGGCTGGGAAGCGGACTGACTAAATTCGGCTGAAAACCCATCATGCTTCCTAAATGTACGTACTGTATTTACCTGAAAGGAAGGCAAGCTGTTTCGTTCTAAATGCTTTACCATTAAAATGGGAGGACTGTCTTAAATTCACCGAAAATACAGCAATGGAGGCAGAGGAAGCTTTTTCACTAATCTTCCTCTGGTAGGGGCCATCTTAAATTCAGGACCATCTCCTTTTCTAGTATTAGAAATATTATTCAGTGTTTATTTCAAATATAAAGTCGTCTCTATCTTTATTCCACAGCTGGCTGGGGAATTCTGGGAGTTGGAAGTCCACTCATCTTAAAGTTCCCAAGGTTGAGGAACACTGCTCTGGGGTAAGGCATCACTCATTGTTGTTTGAATAGATCCTGAGGCTGAAAAAGAAGCTAGATCCAAACCTCCCCAACCAGTCATCTCTCCGTAACTAAGCCAGATTTTAACTCAGCCTCTGTATCCCATAGACCTCTATTTTCTATACGGATGACCTTCGCTCAAGGGGAGCTGGAGACATTGACAAAAAAGAACAAATGTTAGGAGAGCACAAATTGCTTTGCACAAAAGAGATGCCATCTGAATAGGGTGCCCTCTGTACAGAGACTGATCCTATGCCATTCTTATACAACCGGCTTGCCCACTATGGGGCACCAGTCACAGCCCTCTAATTTTATTCAGCCATTTTGTATAAAATTAGCCACCAAACTCCCAACTGCACCTCTCCCCCACCACCCCTTCTGCTTCCCTGGCTTAAACCTCAGCTCCGTCACTCATCCTCTTCCTCACCATCCAAACAGTCTGATTGGCTGAAACCACTAGGCTGACAAGGCTGCTTTCATCAAGACATAATGGCTCCTCTCTCCAACTAGGAGCTGCTTGTTGGATGCTGTTTTCCTGTTAGTCACCATTCTAATACGGGCATGTCAAAAGTGGGTTCCCTTCCAAGCAGGGGGTGTGAACTTGGAGCTTGTAGATGAGAGCCCTACAATTCAATATGGTAGCCCATTCAGAGACACAGAGGGCTTCTGCATTTTACTGAGAAAGAACCATTTTAATTGCTCTGATATTGCTGCAATGGGGAAAGCGATGGACATTTCCATATTACCAGGTTTGCCATATTACATACCTAACAAGGCCCAGGTATCATGTCCTATGACGCATCTGCCAGCCTGAGTGCCCTAATTCATCCAGGTAGAAACCAGGCCCATTGCTCTATGAAATCTCTCCAGATCCAATTGGAGGGCAGTGTGTATGTGGATGCAATCACGCTCCTCTGTACCCATGGCTGAGAGCAGAAAGAGCCAGGAAGTAGTTAAAACTAAGGAGGGGGGAATTTATTATTTTATCAAAATGAGACTATGACAGCTGTTTAAATGCAGGAACATCTGGCAGTCGCATGACCCTGTGAAGCAGCAGGGCCAGAAGGGGCTCCAGGCACCCATCAGCTACTTTAAGTGGCTATTGAGCATAATAAATGGAAAAGGAGAACAGAGCCAGTCCTTTTCCCCAGAACAGGGCACTGCTGAACGCAGTAAGCGAGCAGGCCCAGCGAGAGGACGAGCTGAATTATCTGGGAAGGAGGACATATGCCCTTGTCCGAGGGTCAGAAGAATAAAAGATGGCTCTTTGCCATTCTTTTAGGAAGCTACTTCATGGTCAGGTAAAAGTGAAAAACACTGAAGTAGAGTAGCCTGGTCCATTTTCATATGAGGACCTGATGTCCAAAATAGGTCTTGGTGAGATAAGCCACCAAGTTCACAAACATCAATAGAAGTTCCCTCAGGGAAGCATCTCTGGTGTTCAGTGGAACCAGGAATAAGAAATCCTGAGAAGCTCAAGATCCAGTTACAGCCCTTCCTCTCCCTTGAGAATTGAAGATAGCATTCACCTTTCCCTCCAAGTTATGCTCTGCCCAATAAATTGTGGAATACATATGTCTAAACCCCCAACATTGACCAAGGGGATTCAGGGAGAAGCAAGGAACATCATCAGGCAATGACGTCAAAATTCCCCTTGCAGAGCAAAAATTGGGAGCGTGCCAGTCTGCTTTGATTCAAATTGTTACATGAAGGTGCTTCAGTGCAATTGAGACAAGAGCTTACTCATTCTTCCCAGCCACGCCAAAGTGTCTCAGTCCATCATGCCTTCAGCACTTGAATGTGATTACAGGAGGAAGGGATCACAGGAAGCGAAGCTGGATTCAAGGAGGAGGAAAAAAAGACCTGGTGTATCAGGTTCAAAGTACTGTACCAGTTCCAGATGTCCCTGGTTTAACTTGCCTTGTTTTTTCTTAAGACAGTTCTCTTACAATCCCTCCGTTGAGTTAATACATGAGGACAGATTTCAGAAAGTGACTTCACTACAGGAACAGAACTCAGCTTACTAGAGTTCTGGCGTCTTGCTTTAGTTCAGTTGTGCCTTTGTTTTGCGAAAGAAATGACATTCCTCAAACTATAGATAACTTTCCCCCAAAGTGCAAAAACAAAAACATTTTTCTAAAAGCTCAAAAATCAGTTGCTTGGACATGGCCCACGGTAGTCTAGATCTTATCCCATGCTCACCTCATCTCTTAGATCCATCCCTATCATCTTTAGCCACACATCTTCTAATCATGTCCTTTCCAATGCTTTACTCACTCAGCCCCTATTATCCCCTGCCCACAGTACTGCCTGGCTAAGTAAATTCAAAACTGGGCAGTCTCTACTACAACTACAAAGTATGCGCTCTAAGCAGAACTGGGCAGTCTCTTTCTCCTTGCAGTGTTTGGGGTGTTTTAAATTTATTTTATTAGCTACAAGCTCTGGATCTGCCTCTCATATTCTGCAAGCATCTGCTGATAGATATCTGCTCAAAACCAAAGTAAGTTAAAAACCGAAAATGCAAAACCACAAGAGAGGCAGGGCAGCCACAAACATTCTTTCATTACCAGTGGACATAAGTATAGCTAGAAACTTTTCAAAAGTTGGTTCCCTGGTAAAGTGTCCTAAGTAACATTTGAGTATGAGCTAAACCTCACCTGAACAATTTGCCAAATAACACCCAATCCTATAGGTTTTGTTAGCTGAGATTGCCTATGGGTGGATGCTTTTATTTTTAACTTTGTAGTTAGTGTATAATTGCCAGTTGGTCTACCAATTTCATCTCAGCTTGACAGCAGATCAAGGTGGAAATGGGACCCTGGGCTCAAAGTCAAAAGGCTTCCAGCAGAATCCCCTTGCAGTGCCTGTGCCAAGATGCTGCCCTCTTTGGAAAGCAGATGGACATCTGCTTGTTAGCGATTGCCTTGTAGGACACATCTGCCCTTTCTGTAAAAGCCAGCCTTTCAGCAATACACTTTGATTCTAGGTAAAGAACAGGATGCTTGTAACAAGCATTGTTTGGGGCAATTTGAAACAGAGGATAAACCCTAGAAAGTCATCTGGAGTTTTGCAAATGATCTCTTTTGGAGGATGTCACTCATGAAATTAAGCCTTTGTTCATCACTGGAGTAAAAAGAAAATTCTACCTTTTATATCAGTCAACATATGTAGCCAGCAGAATGACTACTGGTCAATAGTAGATAACATACCTTGCATGCCAAAGATTCTAAGTTCAATCATTGGTGTCCCATGTTTTTATTTTAAAAAGTAGCAATGATATGGAAAAAAGCTGAGATTCTGGCAAACACTGTGACTATATAGTCCAATCTAATACAAGTTAGCCTCCTAGATTAGTAATGCATGACGTTCATTCTGACTCGTTCATAGGTAAGAACGGATTCCAACATTCCGTTTAGTTACCCCAATCAGTCAAAAACTTTCTTGAGTTGGTAATCTAAACAAAACAAAACAAAACCCACACCAAACTCTACATACAAGTGATTGGAATTTTTGAATTAAATAGGAAGGGAGAAATTCTGAAACCAGAACCCAAATTCTAAGTTCATTGGGCTTGGTTCAGTTATCATCTCATGTGCATTAAAAGAGACATCACCTCCCATAAATGTTGTCCTGGACTTTTGGAAGATAAAAAAAGGGGTTACTAAACATGCTGTGCTTAATGAAGATTAAAAACAACAACAATTATTAACTAACAGGAGATCAGTACATGCTAATATACTGTTTTAAGGATGGATTCTACCTCCTGAGGATTAAAAAGCTTATCTTTTTCTTGCATGGACTGAAGGGAGACCCCAACATAGCTACATTTTCAGCATAGTGTGGAAACTACTGGATTCCACACTATGATACTGTATTTTAGATTCCACAATATGAGATCAAGGCTTTACATTTTTCTTCTCTGTTGTTAGATGGGGTTCCAGTGGGTTTGAACAGCAACTGTATTCTCAAACAAAGGCATCTTCTTTTTCTTCGGTCTAGACCATCATGGAAGACTGGGTGTTCTACAGGCTACGCTTATTTGTTCCCCCCAAAAAGTATGGAAGACAGGAAAAATACAGAGAATCAGAATAAAGGGTATTGGCAGCTAAAAAGGAAATAAACAATGTCCGAATAAAAGAACAAAATAGAAAGCAGCCTCATAGAGCCTGATAGGGCACCTTCACAGAAACTAAATTGAGGATTACAACCAAGAAAGGTCATGTCGACCAAACATATTCACTAAAGCTTTAATACCTGGCAGGACTTTCTCATTTCTTAACTTGGTTTAAAATAAAAACCAGTTGCAAGCCATTTTCCAATTTAATAATATATACTTGGGGAAGTGGATCTCCTTCCCAGAAAAGGGGGGTGGTATCTGATCTGGTAGTGTGATGTTTTCACACACATACACGCAAGCTAGTTTGAAAAGCAGGAAAGCATCTCATTTACACTTTCCCTAATGCAAGGCTAAAATAAATAAATAAATAAAATAAATAAAATAAATAAATGGCTGTATTAGCATCTACATCTCTTTTTCAAACCCAACACATATCTTGCTCCTTTGATCTCTTTCCTTTCACACCACTCCCCCTCCAAAACAAAAAAAATCACTGATTGTCTGATTAAGACAAAGGTTTTTACCATCTTAAAAGCAGTCTCCGCTGCTGATGAAAAAACTGGAGATAGCCTCCAAAGAATTTTCCCCTCCTCTTCCTGCCTTAAAGAACAAGATACACCAAAGGACCTCAGCCTAGTTAGATCTAACCTTGTGGAAGTTTGAATGCAATGCCCTGAAAGGGGAGGGAGGCAGATCTGCATTCATGAAATTGTTGAAAAGTAAAAATTGATTGTTATGAAATCCGATTCTCACCGGCCTAGTGCTTAATGAGCCCATTCCTTATTTCTCCCTGCAACATTATAATGCCATAAAAAGAAAAATAAGACACACAGAGAGAAAAATTAAAAATGAAGCCGAAGCGCTTCATTCCTGATTTGCAAGCACTAAAAATTGCAGTGCCATTTACCTGTGAAAGAATTATTTTGCACACATACACACAGGCAGACGTGGATGCAGCAGGCAGAGAGGAATCAAAATTTTATGATCCTTTCTGAGTGCTATTGTTTGTCTGCTCTAAGAAGAAATAAGGAAGTTATAAAGTTCCAAGTCACTAGAAAAGGACTGTAAGATAGGGTTTGCTTTTTAAAAAAGAAGGACTTTTTTAAAACATGGCAGCTGATTTGGTAGAAGGAAGAAAAACATTCAGAGCCTAAGGGAATGGCAGCAGAAGAGGCAAAAGGTCTGGGTAAAAAGGCCTCTGCAATTATTTAATATCACTTGCATTAAGTGCTTCTTTATTCAGCTTAACTGGATAAATTAGAGCCGCAAGCCTCCAGGTAGAATAGTTAGTGGGCCAAGTATATCCTTGGTTTAACCAAGAAAACAGTGTTTTCAGGTTAGCCTATTTATAATACACTAGATGTGCTATCTTATAAACAAACTAATCTTGTCTACAGCAACACACCTGCCCCTCTTTTGTGTGCGTACAGTAAAGGAAACTGTTTGTTTTAGGGGACACATCTCCTTTTTCAACCAGATTGCTTCAGAAGATGGGTGCAAGTGGCTCATAAGGCCGGGGGGGGGGGGGGCGGCAGGTTTTGTGCCAGCAAGAGGTTTACAAAGCCAGCTCCTGGACCCGCTGGTTCTCTGATTGCCTCTGCCTGGTCAAAATTCTTCCCTAAGGAAATCTAGGAGCTGGCCTGGAAAATCCCCCGGGAGACTCAACAATGGATCAAAGGCTTCTCTACACCTGAGACTATATTTACACTGGCAGACCTAATTTCACAATTAGGAAAAAGAAATGTGAAAGGTCAAAGCTTTGCTTAAAATCACTCTGTTTACTTCGGATGCCGGAAATAACCATTAGCGAGCATCTCAGAAGGTTGGGGAAAGGACTGGAACAGTACCGGGAAAAACTGTACCCCTCTTCTAATCTCTCCAGCTGAAAAAGTGGTCTGAAAAAGTGATGATCTGTTAGATCATGAACTGGATTTAAACAAAAACGGCTTTTCCCGCAGATCCTGGATCCTAGGAAACCCTCCTGTATGTATTTATACCAATGCGTACGTGTGGCACTTTCACGGAACCGTTCCACAGAATACATCGACTGGAATCGCTGTGGGCGGGTTCATACATATACACGTGTACAACGCACTGCTCTCCACTATTAGCTTGCATGGTCTCTCCACCGTATTGTATATTCATGCACACGAGTCATAGCACCTCGAAAAATGTTATTCCCACGTATCAACGTTGCATACCACTACAATAAGGCATGGATCAACCCGGCCGCACAACCGCTAGCTGGAAGTGCACGGCCACGTGCGTGCGTTTGTACACACAACCAACAGTACGTGACGGCGCAGCCGAGTTTCAACGGTGCCTGCCTGGCTTGCGCCCGCGTGGCCAGCACCCGCGGGACCCGAAAGCCATGCTGTCCTCGTCCCGGGCACGAACGCGTGCAAGAGTCGTGCTGCCGCCCGCGGCTGGCCCGACCGGGTCTACCCCGAGGCTGCTCGCAGCGGGTGCGCGTCCCCACGCTGAGCTTCGGCTGTTTTGGTCTCTGCAAAGAGGCGCGAGGGGCGAGCGCGCGTCTTGACCCAGACTTACACCTAAACTGCCCCACACCCCGCCGCTCTGCGGGCGAAGAAGATCCGAACTGGCAGCCGGGCTAGATTTACGCGATTCACGTCTCGCGAGCCGCCTTCCGCGGAGCCGCCAGACGGGTCGTCGCCCGCCAGGAGGTGTTTTTACAGCTTGGCAATCGCTGCCCTCCTCCCGCCGTTCCGCCATCCGCCGCCCCATTTTGATTGCTGTGGAGAAGCAGCCAACTTGCCGCTGCCTCGACGGTCCGTACCCGCGCGAAGGCAACGGGACTCCCCCACGCTTCCCCCACCCAACGCAAGTGCCCCGTCACGGCGAGTCCCCAGATATCAGCGTCACGCGAACTTTGGAGACACGCGTCAAGTCGTCGCAGTTCGCTTCTCAGCAATCGCAGCCCGGAGCCGAGTCAAAGTTAGGGAAAGAGTCACCGGGGGAGGCTTCCGGCAAGCGCGTCCTCCCGGTGCGTCCCGCGGTAGCGGGTTTCCGATCGAGCCGGGCGCTCTCGGGCTCTTGGCGCCCCGCTCGCTCTTCCCCCCGCCTCGGGGACCAAGTTTGCTTGGACGCGAGGTTGCCGTCCCCGGCCACACCAACTTCCCCTCGGCCGGCGCGGCCCCGCTGCCCGCGGTCTTCCTCCAGGCGCCTTACCTCTCGCAAAAGCCACTGACTGAGGACGAGCCGTACCCAGCTGAGGACCTTCATGTTTCAAGGGAGAGATCTTTCACCAGCATGGAGAGCGGGGAGGAGAGGAGAAGAGCGGGAGAGCGAGGGAGCGCGAGAGGAGGAGAGGCTGGAGGGAAAGATGCGGGGACGCCAAGCGCTGCTGCTTAAGAAAGACCCCAAAAGAGACAGACCATCCTCGGGGTGGGGAGCAAGTGCGAAAGAGCTGAGCGGGAGAAGGGATGAGCAGCAGGTTCCCGGAGCAGCAACCCAAGATGCACCGAGCCCTGGCGGGGAGGGAGGCAGGCAGGCAGGCGGGAGGGAGGGAGGGAGGGGGACAAACGCAGAAAGTTGACTCTGCACTTGATCGGAGGGGGTCCTCAGGAGGGGCGGGCGGCCGGGCGACGCAGGTGCCCTGCCCAAGGAGCCGGGAAAGGGGGCGGGGGGCGGGGGGCGGCGGACCTTAATTCCGAGTTCACCAATCCCACTCCTGCCTCACCCTGGGTGGGAGAAGATGTTGCCATCTTCTTTCACACCACCGCTGTTCTGGAGAGGGAGGGATGGAGGAAAGGGCCCTCTCTACCTTTCCTCCCTTGTAGTAAGAGGGGGCGGGTAGGCAAGAGCAATAAAACGGGGGTCTTAAGAAACGGGGTGCAGCATAGTGAATTTTGCATAGGAGGATAGATAGGGTTGGTTCTGAACATATGATCTCAAGGGGGGGGGTCAAAGTTTACACACACCACAAAAGGACCATAACTCAGGTACTTCGTAACCTCTGCCTGAGGTGGAAGACTGCATCACCATCTTTATCCCACCTGGAAGAAGAGATGTTCAAGAGAGTAAGAAGGATCAGGAATAAACAGAAAGAGTTTGCTCTGAGCTTTCAGACACAGAGATCACCCTGAGGTCATATCAGACAAAGAAATATTTAAGTACATTTTCATCCCAACTTCCTTTCATTGTGAGAGAGCTGTGGATGGGTTTCTCAGGTGGCCTCCATCCTAACCCAGAAGTGTGTGAGGGGGGGTGCCTCTTACGATTTAAGGAGACCTTACCTCAGTAGCAGCACTCAATCAAGGCATCTTGGGCCCTTTTCCCTGCACCACTACACCCCTTTTCTATAGTGTCTAGCATAACTGAGGTTTTTGGGAGAAGAGTAAGAATCAGAGTCACAAGAAAACAATGACCAGAGGGGCATTACCATAAACTTGTTCATCTGCCACCAAACTCTTAGCTAACAAAAAGTATTCTCCAGCTCATGCAGAGCTCCCTTCCCTTGCCCCTGACATGTCTTAATAGATTTGGGAAAGCAGCTTCCCCAACAGAGATCATGTATGCCAAGATAGGCTTAAAGCCCAGCACTGTACAGCCACCCGGTTAGATCCCAAGTCACATAAAGAATATGACATCCCTATGTGACTTCAAATGCGTGCGCGCACACACACACACACACACACACACCCTACAGAGAGGTATTTAGAGGCCAGTCCTCCTCCATTCAGGGTATAATGATCCCAAACCTCTTAGTCCGCCCTTGATATGCGCAAGGTACTGCCTCGTTGGCAGGCAGCAATTCTTTCATTTCAGCCAAAATACGTATTCAAGGGTTATTTTTCTTTTCCCTCCCCTTGAAGGCTGACATGGCTCTTCCTAGTGCATAAGCAGCAAAGACAGAGGGTGACTGGGAGGGAAAAGAGGGAAATAGAGATGGGGGGGCAGAAAGTCAGAGAAGGCTCTGCCCCCAAATCCAATGCCTCTTGGCGGCTGGCACCAGCAGGTGCTTGCCCTTTAACTGGCCAGCTGGAGGGTTGGCAGCTGGCGCAGCGGACACGCTCTTACCCCAATGTTGGCTGTCCGACCTGCTTGGCATTTGGAAGTGGTGGTTGCAGAGCTCCTGCCCAGGCTGAACAATTGAGCCCCCGTTCAGCTGTTTCCCAGGGAAGGCATGGGGCTAGGGAAAAAGCCTAGTGTGGCCTGCAGTGGCAACCCTCTTTCTCAGTGCCCTGTGCTTCTTGTTGCAAACCACTGGCTTTTAACCGAGAGGATTATGGGCCATCCTGTAGGCAGAAAAGGACTGGAGGCACTCTCTCACTGCAGCCACTGAATGAATGAATGAATGAATGAATGAATGAATGAATGAATGTCCCGCACCCCCCCCCCCTATAATGCTAGATGTTTTTAGAACTGGGAACTTGATTAGCCAGTTCCAAGTATCATCAAACTGTCCTTGTTGGCTGGTGTTCTTATTGAATACCTGGGTTGTCCAGCATCTCGATGTTCATGGTTTATTTGTTGGTGAGGGGCCTGACCTGGCTGATGCTCCTGAAATGGAGGGCTGATGGACTGAGAGGCGTTACTTATAATGCTGTCATGGCTACTGGGTGCAGTACAATACATGGCTACTCAGGGTCCAAAGACATAGGGTTTGGCCGCCTGTCTGATCTGGAGCATTTGTATCTTGGAGTGGATGTTGAGGAGAGATTAGGGATCCTGCTGATGGCCCATTTCCCTTGCAGCCTATTCATTTCATCGTCTGAACTGACACGCTGGTTCTTGGAGAAAAGGGGCCATGATAAAGTTCTGCAAAGCAACTTTTGGGGCACTCTAGCAGCAAGATGGCAGATGGAACCGTGAACATCTACATGCGGGAGGCTCTGACTTCCATGTTACAATATGGCCAGAGGTGAATCCCTCCCTACATTCTTCAGTGCCTTTTTTTTTAAAACTAAACTCTCCCTCAACAAAGGTTCAGTTGTAGGGATCACACACTTTGAAAACAAGTCCTGGGAACCATGAGAGCAATGTTACGAACTGTTGCATCTTTCCAGGGGCACAACTGTGGGGAAAAGACTCTTTTTAGCAAGTCGCAGCAGATTTCAAATGGCCTTTTTGCCAGTGGAATTATCTCCTCATAAGAGGCTTTCCTGGTGCTGTAGCCTTTTCAGCACCGATGAATAATTCCTTTTTTAGTTTCCTCAACCTCTTCGTTTCTTCTAAAACTTTTAAAATTCACCCAAATACATAGATATTGCTTGGGAGTTTCATTTTATTGACTTTAATAAGAGTCATTGCCCAAAGATTCTTGTTATCAGGAGGGATATAAATATTGTAAATAAAACCATTTTTTTTCTGATATTGACCTCACATTGAAATCTCATTATGTTCCAGTCCTGAGTCAGGCATAGACCTACTCGGACATTGCTTTTTATAAAGTTCAAATTTTTGATCATATCTAATGAAATTTAAATATGCTTGGAAAATTAAGCCATCTATGAAGTTCGTTTGGTGCAGTTGTTATATCCCATAATAAGATATATCTTGAAATAGACTGAATGCAATCTAGAAAATTGTCTAGAAATGTGACGGTAGATCAGGACAGGATTCTAGCAACCCTCCCCAACAGGATGTCCTTTGGATACATTAGAATTTCAGCTCCCAGAATTTCCAGGCAGCAAGGTGTTATAGTGTGTAGCCACTGGATATATATCAAAGGGTTTTGTTTTGTTTTGTTTTTTAATGTTCTGCATTTGCCAGGGGTATATTTATTCCATTCGGTGTGAAAAACATAACATTAAATTGATGTTTTACTCGCATGGGGTTTAGCTTTCCTCTCTGAATAGATGAGCTAATTGCCGTGCGTCAATCTTACAAATGCAGGCCTAAGAATATAAATACAATAAAGATCGTGAGAGACCTTTGTCCAAAGATACATATGAATAGCCTGAGTATGAAATATTGAGCTAAGGCAGGGCGATGGCTCGGATAGAGCACATGCCTCGCATTCAGAAGGTCTCTAGCATGACTACTTAAAAAAAACAGCAGTGCCCAGAAAGACCCTCAGCCTGATCCTGGAGCCACTGTTAATCACAGTAGTTCGACCCCATCAAGTCAGGCCTGAGCCTTGATCACCATCTTGCTCTCTCTTCTGAGAAGCTGCAGTTCTTCCAAGAAATTCCCAGGGATCTCCTTCATCCCAGGGAGCCAGCCTATCTGTCACATTTATGTTCTCCTCTTTCTTAACCATGCCAAGCAGAGACATGTTTTCTAGTCCACCAACAAAGTACGCGAGTTTCGATTTGCTGATCCTCAAGGGAGCAGTCAGGTGCATTTGATCTAGGACCAATGGACTGGTTCTTCATATTACTCCTGGAGGCTGTTTTAAAGTTTTGTGAGGGTGGGAAAGAGTTATTTTCTCTGGCCAACCAATCAAAGGTAAGAGCTTTTCATTTCTCTTTGGGATAAAAGAAGCGGTGGGACTCCAGGAGTGGGGTCAGAACTTTCCTAAACTTGTAGGCCAGGTGGGACATCTTGGTCAATCAGATGAAGCCTGCAGGCTAAAAGTTCCCCATTCTTACAAACAGCATTATTCACACAATACACATAGTAGGTCCATGGAAGAGGGAGCAGATATGAGCCTGTTAATTCCAAGAGTTCTAGCAGAGGAGGACAGTTTTAATTTTTAACGATAGCAGGGCAATTGTAAACTAGTCTCCCCGATCAGCAGGGTTATGCAGACCTCAGTTAACTCTGGAGCAGTGTCCAATCCTCATCCGGTTAGTCCTCCAAGAAAAGGTATAGAGCAGCAGAAAATGCAGGGGGAAAGAAGCAAAGGGGCAGTGAAGCTCATGGGGCAGTAAATCAGTCAATGGAGACTCCGGCTCCCCAAACAGACAGCCCTTCAGCAGCATTTGAGATGAGCAGCTACGTAAATCGAAATAAAAAATAAGTAGATAAATAAATAAATTTATGTAGACCTGCCCCAGATTAAAGCATTTTATTGGGTTTGCTTCTTCTGAAAATAATGCGTTGCAAATTCTTTTTTTTAATTAATTGTATATCACTTTGGGATTGTTTTTAATCATGACAAAGGAGTATAAATGGTATAAATAAATAAATACACAGTAAAGGCATGAAGATCATCAATACCGTTAAGAGCTCAAATACACCTCTGCTTAGCAAACCTCCCCGGAGGAGCCAGTGTTACCGCATCCTCTGCAAAGTCAAGTCGCCAGTCAAGCCAGTAAGAATGCAGCCGAAAGGGAATCACCTAGGAATGAGAGGGAACCAGCGTGTTTGGGGAACATCTGAGGTCTGCAAAACTGCAGAACAAATTAAGGAGCCGAAAGGGGGGGGGGAAATCCTCTTAAACCCCAGCACGTTCCAATGAAGACCATCCAAGCATGGTTGCTGGTCACAAATAGCAGAGGGTGCAGAGGAGGACCCAAAAAATTTGGGGAAAGTTGGGGATGGCATAGCCTGAAAGAAGAGGGCTGGAATCCCAGAAAGCATTGCCTGCTTCCACATTTTCTTACAGCTTCCATTTTCCTATTCTAAATAGGTTTTGTGGATGGAGCGAGGCAGAAAATGGTTTCTTCAAAGCCAGGTGGTGAGGTCGCAGGTGAGGCTCGCTTTGAGTCCGGGAGTTCCAAGTGACATTAAGTTGTGTTTCACTTTCTCTGGCATAGGTAATTATGGCTGGCTTTTACTGTATTTCTTCTATTTCTCATCGAGAAGTCTATTAATTTTGTTCCCAGGTTACATATTTTCAGGAGCAACTGAGCTTCTCTTAGATTGGGTCTCCCAGGCTTTCTCTAACACCACCTTCCCTGCGATGTGCAGCAGACGCTGTTCTGTCTTTGCTGCCAAGGTTAGGAGATACACAAGTAACGCAGTGGCTGGTGGAACCAAGTCATTCACTTCTTTGCAAATGAAATGACTGCTTCCTCACGATTGCGTAAGACATGTTACTTTGTCAAAACGTTGATATTTATTTAAAGCAGTTCTACCTTGTTGTCTATAAATGTAAGCATGCTTGTCGAAACAATTCGTGTGTCTTGAGTGTAAATTGAGTACATTTCCCCAAAGTAATACATCTGAGGTAACTCTTTTCCCAAACACCAAAAGCATCTTCTTCAACAGTTCCAAAGACCTATTCTTGACCAGACACGTGATATGAACATGCGTTGGAAGATGGGTTACTTCCAGCAACTGAGATGACATGTTCAAAATCACATGGTGAATTTTCAACTGTTGAATCCGAGACATCTACCTCCTTTCGTTCATTCATTTAATCAGCACGTTGTAAGGGCTGAAACAAAGCTATAGAACTCAGTAAAGGGACAGCTTCAGAGCTGCCAGGCATAAAGTCCCAGGATCTCATCTTTGGCCCTTTGGCCTCCGACTCCAAAGTACAGGAAGAGGAAGAATCAACGTGTCTTTAATCAGGGAAAGGGGCTGACCTCAGAGCAGCTGCTGTTGAGAAACAGATATATTAAGGTTCTTGTTCTGGAAGATTTTCAGCCTTTAAGATCTGCTGGCAGGTAGGTAGGTAGGTGTTGTTTTCTTTCCAACTTAATCTATTTTTGGTATCGGACATTTGATGTTGCTCTTTTAATGGTGATTATTGATGTTGTTATTTTAATTTCTCTTCTCTGCATCCACACATATTTTGCAGGCTGCCTTGTCTTGTGTGTAAAGTTGGCCTAAAAATATGCAGTGAATACTGCAGATCGACATCTGATTTTCGTTCCTGTCCTTTTGAATTAGCAGATCTCCAGAAGTGTGCCACAGGCCACAGAAGCGTTTAGGAAACAGAAGAGACCGTCTGGGGCCCTTCCACAGAGGGCTTTGGCGATACTCCGGGGTTGGTGCAACCCTCTGGGCATCTTACATTATTTCTGCTGTTTATGACTTCTGCTATTATTTCTGTTGTCTCTGCTGAATTATTTCTGATGTAGTTGCAGTGTGGCAGAAATCACAAAAAAGGTCTGGTTTTAACTTGCAATGCTGGAACTCCTCAGAGCTTTGTGGAAAGGAAGGGCTAACACCAGGCCTCCTTTCCCCCACACGTCACCCATCTTTTGGAGGGGTGTTCTGCACTGAGCAGGGCGATGGTGTCATGCACCTCGTCCACTTATCCCCTCCCCTCAGAATGACTGCACGTAATGTTTTCGAAATCACCAATGAAATGAATTCAGTGTGGAGGGAGGCGGGATGATCCTGCAGTGCTGTATTTTCCTCTCTGTAATTGGTTGGCTTGAGGGACAATTCTGTGACTCTTCATACTTCAATGGTGGAGGCACTGTGAGAGTATTCAAGTGAATCTTAGCCTATTCCACAGGTTTGGAGAGTAAAAGTCGTGGTGGTGGGGAGGTGTCCTTAGTTGTATTTTAGAATTAATGGAGTAACCACTAAAGGAGGGGGGGGTGATGACTGTGGATCATTTCTGGAGAAAAAGGACTTCACAACTGTATGCCTCCAGCAATTCAGGTAGCAGTGGTGCTCAGAAGATTGTAGTGGGCATCACAGGCGTTATCAGGCCATTTTGTTGCATCCCAACCCATAAAACTGTTCATCATCAAAATCCAATGAAATTATTCTGGCCCTGAATTAGTGTTGCTTCTCCTCCCTGCCAATAAAAATGCAATGATAATAAATAACATAATTAACAATTTCCTGCCCTTTCATAACATTCTGAATCAACACTTTAGGATCTATTTACACACGGTACCATGTCAAATTATATCCTTGATGTCTCAAGACGCAAGCATATCAAAGATCTGAATGTACAGAGATAAAGCAAATGCTTGAGAAATATGGTATAATTCCAGAAAACAAAATCATGAGTAATGGGATATCTGAATTTTCCTTCTAAGCACATAAGTGTTTAGATGTTATACTATGTTATCAAGTACAGTATAACTTCCCAAAGGAATTCTGGAGTTTGGGGTTGGGTGAAGAACTTGGGAGAGTTTTTGTTTGTTTGTTTTGCTCTACCTCACCCCCAGCTGCACCCTCCCCTCACCCCCAAAACTGTCAGAAGTTTCCTTGGAAAAAAGAAAAATGATGACATACAGCAGTGTTTTTCAAACTTGGCAATTTTAAGATGTGTGGACACATCTTAAAACAACTTAGAGTTACCAAGTTGGAAAAAGAGTGTATCTGAGTCCATAATATCCAAGGTGGGCCAGTGAGGGACGTTACACCATAAATATTTAAGCAATGTTGGCTTTTCATTCCTGAAAAGTAACAGATACCTTTAAGAATCATTGACTTAAAAACCAGTTGCATTAGGTAAATGCTGACTTCAATATGTTTCTTATTCTATGCAACTAAAAATACATACAGTATCGGTGTAGGAGATAGGATGAGTAGCAGGACCAGCCCAACTATTAGGCAGTTGGCTGGTTCTAAGGGGCAGGGGTATGTTTATGTGTGTTTTGGGCCTCCCATGGACCTCCTCAATTGGCCTCAGGTGGCCTCAGGTGGAGTGAAAGATTCTCTCCCACCACTGTACTGAGGAAAGTGTCAACTGACCGTCTGATCATCTTCTGTCCATGTGCATTTTGTCCTCAGTCCCAAATGTCTTGGCCTTGCCATGGTGAGGGGAAAGCTCCCACTTGCTGACCTCACTTCTAAATTGACTTCCTGGCTGGGGTGGGCAGTGGAATTCAGTGTGACAGCTGCAGCCTCTGTAGGTGGGTGACGATGAATCTCAGTTTGGGGACAAGCTGCTGATGGAACTGCAGACAAAATCATAGCGGACATCTCTCCCCTGGAAGCAGCAATGTCAAATTGGGTGTGACAGATGGGAAAGGAGCGAGCAGCATGAAATTGCTGCATAGAATGGCCTGTGTGGGTGGAGAAAAACAGAAGAAAGAAAGTCCATCCACACCCTTGATAAGAGGCAGTCACCAAATCTTTGCATATCCCAAATGCGGGATACCCTCATTCAAAAGATGGTACTGTACAATGACATGAAAGAAAAAGAGATTTTAAGAAATAATTAGCCCAGCTTCCATCACCTTGACAAGGCCTTAGATTCTGGGACCATTTCACACATAGCAAAGAGCAAAGCTCAAGCCATTAAGGTAGCCTGATGTGGAGTGGGCTCCTGAAGGTCTATGAGATGAGATGAGAATTATTTGCAAGCACACTTTTGTCACATATACAATCCACATTATAGATATATTCTGAAGAACATCTGAACTCCATTTCTGTGTTAGATTTATATTCTACCTTTCATCCAGGAGCCCGAGGTGGCATACATAACACTCCCTCCTCTAATTTTATTCCAGGTTGACAATTTATGAGTAAACTGTGTTGAGAGAGTGTTGCTGGCCCAGATTCTGCCAATGAATTCCTATGGCTGTGGGTGGATTTGACCTTGATCGCCTTGGTTCAGGCCAGCCTCCAGTCTTTATGGTCCCTGGCTCTCTTTTTCAGGCTCTCTTAAGTCCAGCCTAGCTAGAGTGCCCCAAAAAAGTACAAAATCCCATAGAAGGGTGTGCAATACTTTGTTAGATGAGGCTGCACAAAAGAAGAGATGGCACTCTCTGCGTTCTTTAAAACATCTGCAGTGTACACCTACAATATGTAAGAAGGGCTGGGTCACAGTTGCACAAAAGCATGACTTGGTTACCCCGGGTCGACTAAGCCCTCACTGGCTGGTCAGTGCTTTTGCCAAGGCCGGTGTCACGGTTTGCACGCCAATCGGACTGGGCTCACCCATGGGGCTAATGTTGGTCTTACCTGTTTGGGGAGCCATATCCAAACAGCAGCCCTGTTTGTGGGTGTTTGTGAGATGCCTGAACAGCAAAGGAGATGCTGGCTTACATTCCTGTCTTTTCCCCAGCAATGACCTCAGCAGCTCCCCTGAATTAGCAGCAAGTGAAAGGAAGACCCCACCCCCCAAAAGAAAACCTAGGCAGAGCAGCGGAGGGAGCAAATACTTGCAATCTGCATCTTGATGGCATTTTTCCCTCTCTCATTGGGTCTCCAGAAACCCAAGAATGCCGCCTGGCATTTCAGCAGGTGCCTTGCTTGCTTCACTTGGCACCTCTTCAATTTTTGGTTCTCCTCACATGAGTTTTTCTGGGTTGCCTGGGTACCCCATTAATACATTGCCGAAGCTTTCCCTCTTGTCTTTGAAAAGTAACAAATACCTATATTAAATGGATCTATAGCATCTCTGAGCCTCAAATCTATTTTCATCTCAGCTCTTTGTTTGGTTATCGGCTCTGTAAATCTCTTCTAAAGGGTTTATTTTAGGGAAAGGGGGGAAAGGGAGTGCGTTTTTTTTTCCTCCTCCCCATTTATTTCCCCCCCTCTTTAAATCTTCAGATGTTTCTCAGAATCCTTTTAATTCGACAATATTTTCAGCCTCGTTGGAATATTAAGCTATGAGGACATTTAAGCCTCATTGCATATTCCGGGGTTTCAGGCAGCAAGGAATTGCAATGCCAGACAAGTGTTTAATTTTCACCACCTCCAGCCCAGGAATAGCTGAGGTTAGGGAGGCAGAGGTGGGAACTGAGGTGCTAGACCGGAGGCAGAGTCGCACGCTCCGTTTAGTCTCGCTCGCGCTGGTGCGGTTCTAGTTCTCTTCTAGTCAACAAACGTGACAAATGCTTCTCGCCTTGCCCTCATTTGGAGAGCACACAGGTAGAGGTTGATTTTTGGGAGAAGATCCATGGCGGGGCTTAAATCCTCAATTCCGTCTGAGACAGTTCCACACACAAGAGTCTGGGATAACAGCAACCTGGGGAAAAGCCCATAAGACTCTGATGGTTTTGCTTTTTCTGATCCTTCATCAAGCTGTCCTCAGTCAGAACCTCCAAATTCATCTCACCAGTTTTCTCAGGTCAGGTGGATGCAGCTGCCTTTCGCTGCCTGCCTAACAAATATATCCCCCCCCCCCCCGCCCCGGTAGATTCATTCAGGGGAAATGGGAATGCATTACCAGATGTATACACGTGAACTTCATTTCCAAAAGCTGGACAAAGTGTCATCATTGATTGTGGGATTTCCTGCCACCATCTGCCTTTCCCTGGCCATGCCCAGCCCTCTGAGAAGCTGATTTGAGAGGTGAGTTAAGAGGCTGGTGCTGGGGAAAGGGGTGTGAATCTAGGGGTGCACCTTGCCCAGGAGCCATCACACACGGCACTAACCTGGAGCAAGCACACAGGTATCTCCACCACTGGCCAGGCTGCCTGAGAGTTAAGATGGTGACAGTCCAGCCCATTCAGAGAGCAGCCATTTCAAGAAAACTGTTTTAACTGGTTTCCGTTCAGAGTAAGGCAGATTAGAAAAGAGTGATGGGAAGAAGTCTTCTAAGGAGTTTACTGGGGAAAGTTTGGATCTGTTGTGGCAGAGGAGACTAAAGCTTTCTCCTGATATGGCTGTACCCTGCCTGCCACAGAATGATGCCTGATAACATCCTGGTTATGTCAGGTCAAGCCCAACAATCTGATGCAAGGCTGGTATCTTGGAGCAAATATGGAATCTTTGGGTTTGGATTCTACCTGAAGTGCTTCTCTCTCTCTCTCTCTCTCTCTCTCTCTCTCTCTCTCTCTCTCTCTCTCTCTCTCTCTCTCATCTGTCTCAAAATCTCTTATCTACTTTTTTTCTGTTAATCTCCCTTTGTCTTAAATTGTATTCACCCCGGTAGGAAAGAATAATTCCCTAATAATGGAAGCCTAAAATTCTTCTTTCTTGCTATTGTAGAAGAATTTTTGTTCCATCCTAGTAGTGTTATCTGGGGTAATTAGCTTTTACCTACAGTATCAATACAAGTGATAGCTTTCTTCTTGAACATTTATAGAAAAGGACTCCATTCTGGGCAATCCCTTTGTTATGATTTGTAATCAAATTTCTAATGCCTGCTATGTGCTAGGCATTGTTGACCCTTCTCCTTCCATTTAATCTACCCACTCTGGGTAGAAGAGTGAACATTAACACACCAATTTTTCTATCTTTACCTTACATGGGAGAGGGGAAGAGTTTCATAGGCCTTGCATTTAAAAGCTAGAGACTGAATGGCTGAGCGACCCTGTCACTTATTTAGCCAGTGCTTTTAACTGGAAAAGAGAAGCCCAATTTTAAAACAAGACATACAAGTATCAAGTATGTCTTGCCAAAATCTACATGATTTTGATCATGAAAAAGATGACATTTGAGATCAGGGTTCCATGTTGCTGTAGTTACATTGACTGGGAAGCTGTAGGCCAACCTGTTTGCTGCAGGGGATGGAAGCTGGATAGGCTCCAAATATCAGGACAATCAAACCCTTATCCACAAACATGAAGAAACCTTTATAAAGATAAAGCCTTGGCTTGGCATGTATGCCTCTGAACCAGAAGATTATACTGCCCAACAATACTGTGAGTGCAGAAATCAGGTAGCCATAGAACCAGGTTTGTGCATTTCAAATTGGATGCCTTTTTTCTGCTTTACAGGTGGGGAAATTAAAGATTTGTAGCTAGATTTCAGGATGACACAGATTTCTCATGCATGCTCCCAGTCACTCTCTATCTCTTATTTCAGACCCCCCCCCCCATGTGTTGTGCCTTTAGCAACTCCATGACAGACAGATTTTTGGGTGGCACACTTGTCATTTTTGTCACACCATATCTAAGAAAGGCAACAGCTGTTGAACTTCTGTCTGTTAAAAGCAACCGGTGCCTGTCAGCTATGTGGAGTGTGGAGATGAGAAATTGTAGAGTGGAAATCAAGATACTGAAAAGGCTTAAACTGCTAGTGCAAGCACACGCAGGCTCAATGTTGATAGAGACCCAAGCTGAATTCTGGATTTTGCTGGAGGCACAAGTGTAGAGTTGAAGGCTGCAGGGAAAGAAATACAGCAGAAAGATGGAGAAGCTTTGCTTAGAATACCAAAGACTCTTATTGCACCTAAAGATTAAATGTAACCAGTTTTCACTCTATTCATTAGATGAGAATCTCCATGAGAGTTGTCTGGCCCTTCCTTCCTTCCTTCCTTCCTTCCTTCCTTCCTTCCTTCCTTCCTTCCTTCCTTCCTTCCTTCCTTCCTTCCTTCCTTCCTTCCTTCCCTCCCTCCCTCCCTCCCTCCCTCCCTCCCTCTTTTTGCAAATTTTCCATAGTTAACATTTGCTTCACTGCTCATTTTTCATCCAGGCTGTCCACTGTCTTAACAGGAGACACATTTCTTCCACCCAGACATCCCTTTTGGGCTATTAACATCAGAGTTCTTTTGACCTTCCTGATTCTTCTGCTTTGTTGGACTTATGTTGGGGGTCACCTTAACAAGAGTGACAAGACACATTCCATATTAATACGTGGCACTGCCCAATCCATCACATATTGATTTTTAACACTCAGTGGGAAACAATTTGCTCTTAGGAGTTGCAGAGGCATGTGAGAGCCAGATGGGACGCACAACCTCTTTAAGGAGCACGGAGTGGAAACTAGATAAATGACCTGTAGGGTGGAGCACGCCCCTCTGGGCCTTTGTGAGCCATCCATCCACCCCACTGACAAAGCCAGATTCCCTCTGACCTTGTCCTTCATGTCCTCAAGCAAGGCAGTTACAAAAGAGAAGCCAGAAGAGTTGACCCGTTTGCTTATCTCAGGGATAGGTGGGCCTAGACGGAAAAGGAGATGTGAGTGAGAACCCCAGCTGGAGCCCACAGACATCATATTATCTGCCCTGATTTATTAGATGATCTTGTGGCTATTCACCATCTTTATTCATTTATTTGGCAGATTTATATCCTGCCTTTCCTCCCAGAGCTCAAGCCTACATGGGTAGCATTTTTGGCCACAGCTGCCACCTTGTGAGGTCAGCTGGGCTAAGAGAGAGGGTCTGGCCTAAAGTCACCAGGGAGTTCTGTGGCTGCGGGTGAGTTTGAACCGGAGTTTCCCTGGTCCTAGACCAACACCTTTACCGTTGCACCACACTGGCTCTAACGATCATAGCCATGATGGCAGTTTAGGCATTTTGATTAGGCTAGCACTTGTGTGATGCACCTGAATTTTCTTGGGATGAAGGGGAAAGTGAGCTCCTACCGCCCATTTCTGTATATCATTTAAAATATAGGGGAGGAATGTTGTTTGCAGATCGATGAAGCTGGTGTCTTCCAACAGAATCTTAAGCACCTTTTCCCTCATAGTCTTTCCCCTTGAAATAGTGAGTCTTTTTTTTTTTCCTGTCAGAAAGCAGAACATTTCTTAGGTTTACATCTATCATCCACATTATAAGAAAGGCAATTGTGGCTACAGTTTTATAGATATACTTCCGAGAAATAAATCCTACTGAAATAAGTGAAGAGAACTTCTGATACACTAATATGGAATGGCTCTCTGAGTTATGTAGTCATCAATACCTCAGTCAAGACTGTCCAACTATTGTTACTCCCCAAAGTTCCTTCCATTTAGGTTTGATCCAGGTATAGACAACTTAGTGTTGTATGTTCTGGACTTTAGTACCCATCAACCCCAGATTCCATGAGACTGTGGGAGTTGTAGTCCAAAACATCTGGAAGGCATTAACTTGCCAGCTCTTGGTTTGATCTGTCATAGCTTTCCTCATATTCCAAATCTGGGCTGTTCCTGTTGTGGCTTCTTGGTAGAAGAAGTTTGCTCTCTGCTAAACACAGTAAACAAAACATATAAAACATTATCTTAAGCGGGAATTCTAGGAAAGGACAAGCCTACTCAAGCTGAAGAAGTGCAACTTTGCATGTGCTTTGGGATATACAGTATGAGGAACTCACAGAAGGGTGTTAACGTAACATACAAGGACAGACCACCTTCTTACTGATAAGGATTGCACTTCTTATATGTTTTAAAAATGTATTTTGGCACTGGGAACGTCTGGAGACGATATGTTATCATTGGAATTAGGGGGTGGGGGCAAAGACCTCGAATACTCATTTTGCTTCTTAAACCCCTCCAAATCAGGAAAAACTAAACTCACCTTCTTTGTGGAGTAGGGTTCATGGATATTTAAGAAGTGAAGAGTTCCTTAAACTTCAGGGCTTAGGGCACCAATTTCATTCTTAGAACATTTCCATAGCACCAAGTCACTGAAAATCTCATCTCCAAACTCTGGCCTTGCTCACTTCAGAGGTCTTTGGATTCTACAAAATGATATGGTGGGGCTGCTACACCCAGCTCATAGCTTGTCCCCCTCTGAATTAGGTTATAGCGTCATTTGGCTTTACCTTAGCAAGTTCTGTGTATCCAGTTAGTAAGGTTTCTCATCTGTGATTAGCATATTCTGTGGAACTAGCCTTTTCTAGTTTTTTTAACAAACTATGCCTTAGTGCAGTATGCAAAACCATCGAGTGAGTCTTCCTTTCATTTTCCCCCCCCAAACATGAGAATGTGTGTAGTCATCCTGTTAACAGATTTGCAAACCTTTTTCACAGAATAGTAGGTCTTCAGTGAACTTGATTGCTCAATTTTCCTTTAATGTTCTATTACTTAACACTGTCAGCCAAATTTGAGGACACGGTAAGATGTGATCTGATCGTATGAAGGCAGCTGCGCTACTCTAGTTTGAGAATTTGCGAACAGTAATCTTGAGATTTGTTGTAGGTGCTGAGAGAAGAATAAAAAAAGAGGGTTGTCTTGGAGGAATTTTTAAGTTCAGAAAAGATACGGCAAATCTCTAAATATACATATTAAGCCTCGGATCACTGCCAGAGATTGTATGAGAAATGTTGGGGATTTAAATGCTCAGAAAAGGTCTGAGTAATGTATGGGATGCATTAAGCATTTATATGTAGATTGTGAGAAGAGGGGAGAAAAATCAAAGGATAAAAATTGTGTTACGTGGCTGGGTTGTAGAATAGAGGTGTATCTAAAGAGGAAGATAACTCCACGCTTTGGAAGGCACTTAGGAAGAACATTCTTAATGGACTTGGGTAGCCTGCAAAAGGCAAGATTGTGCAGACTGAAGCCTGCTTTGTGCCTGGGTTAGAAGATGATTAAAAGCTTAGGATATTAGTTGACTATACAGGTGAGAGATGCTACCATTTTGAAAGCTAAAAATCCAACTCTCCTTTATGTGTTGAGAGCAGATTAGTCTAGCTTCATTGTGACTTTTTTGAGATTATTATTTAGTAATGAGTAGTAAAGAAATTCTTTCCCTGACATATGTTGTCATTTTGTCTACTCCCTAATTTCCTAATTCCCTAAAAGTTGTGTCTTGTTCTCTAGGGTTCCAGAATGTAGAACACAGAATAATGGCCTTCAATCATTATTCCATAACTCTGTGAAGAGGCCATGAGGATATACCAATATATCCACTGAATTTCTCCTGCACACGTAAGCAGGACCTCAGAATGCTTCAAAGCATCACTCGTTCCCTCCTCATTATTCCCATCGCTTCAGGAATCATGAATGTGAAATGAGAACATGCAATGCCAGGCAAGGGGCCATGGCAAAGTCACCAACTTTAACAACTTCTGGACCAGAAGGTCTGAGGTTTTCCTGCAGAGGTCAAGCTCACCTAGGAAATGAGTATCTGAAATGCTGTCTTCCTCTTCCCCAAAACTGGAACTGGATTGTGTGTACTCAGTGATCAAATACATGACAATCTTTCCTTTCCTGGGGAAGCCCTCACAGAAAGATTCCTTGCTGAAACCCCTCTGATTTTGGACATCACCATTGCAAAATTGAAAACTGGAGTGCCATATAGATTCAGTATGGTAGTCTTGTGTGGAGATATGGTGTCAAAAAACCCAAAACTAACCTCTCAGAAACTGAAAGGGTTTGGCACAGGGTAAGAAATCTGACTCCATCTGAAAGTTCTTTGCTGTGCTGATATTGTGCATAGGGCTCCTATTTTTGACAAGGCAATCAAAAGCCTTAACTTCCTATTAGGCTGAGCTTTGGCTTCTGCAGAATCTCTTATCCAAAGTCATTGGTGCCACCTGGTGATCAGTATGGAGATTTCAAACCATACTGATCCTCCACAAAGCTCAGGTGAAGAATAGGGGAAACTTGGGAGGGCTGAATCAAAAGCTTGGGTCACATTTAGCAAGATTTAGTTCAAAAGTAGAAAATCCTATAATAAATTTAGAAATGGAGGAATGCATCATCATCATCATCATCATGAGTCCAACAAGAATATGGCTTGGAATCTACATTTTGAAACAATGATTTCGTGATTTTCACACCATCAATTTCATCCAAGTTAGCTGTAGCAGCCAATGCCAGAATTCTTCCCACATCTTTTATCTTTCCTACTATCCCTTCTCCCCTATTATAAACAGGAATCCAATTTTATCCGAAAATAAATTATGAGTTAAGAGAGATAAAGGAAAAAATACAATGTCTATTAAAATGCGTATCGGTAGACTAGCAGGGAGGAGATCTCAGTCTAAGCTGGTGAGATGCAGAGGAGTTGTCCTGCATCTTTCAGAGCTACAGAAGGAAGTTCAGCCATTGTTGCTTGAGTGGCCTCTCTTTGCATCTTGCTTGTCCTTGCAACCACTCGTAGAATTTGATATTAAAAAGGAGGAAAGTACTGACAGTTTACTGGGATCGTCCATCCATTCTTACCCAGGTAATACTTCATAAAATACCTTCATAAAAACTGTTTTGAACATTCCACTACCTTTGGAGGTTCCATCCTTAGATGTGAATCTTGAGTATCAAAACTCTATGAAAAAGCCTTCATCAATCTCCAGATATGTTTGTTAAACCAGGTAGGGGATTCTGAGAATTGTGGCTTCTCTACACACAAGGCACCAAGTTGAGGAAGGCTGTTACTGATCAAACAAAAGCTAAAGACTCCTGCTTGACTCCTGGTGACTACATGCACGTGTGTGTTATGGCAACAATGTGGATGTGGCTTGTCATTTTCTGGAATATCTTCTGACCTCTCTGTCTAGATTCCATCCCATATTACCCCACAAAAGCAACATGACGACTATGAAAGCTTCTCTAAGCAGTTTCTGAGGGGGAGAAAAGATGAATCTCCAGCAAGTGATTTAAATTCAAACTCTTCAAGAGAAAGGGTATGAGAATTGGGATTTTAAAGAGTCAGAAGAAATTTGTCCTTTGATTTCTGGTGAGCAGATGGGAGGTGGGAAGGTGACTTCTCTGTCTGGCTGAACCCTTTAATTTGCCCACCCTAAACCACAATGGAATTTGCAGGATGACTATCTCAGAGAAAGGTTGAAGCCAAAGCTGGCCACCATATTGAAGCAGAGCATAACTTTGAAGAGATCCATTCCTAGTCCGAGTCTGTCCAGACCACTGGCTTTGCTGAGATAGGTGTGTCTGCTATTTAGTTGGGGTTTTTTTTGGGGGGGGGGTGCCTTCAAGTCAGTCTTAACTCCTGGCAACTGACTGGACTAGTCCCTGCAGTTTTCTTGGCAAGGTTTTTTGGAAGTGGTTTGCCCTTGCCTCCTTGTGAGGGCTGAGAGAGAGTGACTGGCCCAAGGTCACCCAGCTGGCTTTGTGGGGAAGGTGGGACTGGAACTCATGGTCTCCTGATGTCTAGCCTGGTGCTGTCAGCCATCAGCTTTACCAAGTAGACCAGACAGGAAGCATGACCGGATAAACTAATTCTACTGTATTATAAAGCTACATTAACAGAATCCTGCAAGTCTGAAAGTACAATTCTCTCACCTTTACAGCCCAAGAACTTAGGGAGGGCCCCTTCTGAGCCTCTTGCTCCACCCACTATGCAGCTGTAGGCTGTGCTGTCTCTTATCTGACCATTCCCCAGGCAGCATCTCTTCCCCGGTCTTTCAAGGTCTTTTCCACATACCATTACAGATGTTTTAACTATACCACCAAGCTGGCTTTCCTGCTGTTTAGCTTACACATTACAAAACTGCTCATTCAAAATTTGCAATTCCCATAGAATATAATCAGCCCCAATTTAAATAAAGAAGAAATCTTTAAAAGTCTGTTAGTTTTAAAAAATTTTATTTATAACAATATCTGTTTTTATTTTTATTGTTTTGTTTTTAGTTGTAAAGTAATCTGGCAAAAATTATTAAAACGTTTGGGCCCCCTTCCCAGAAAAAAAAGGCTGAGGAGACCTCCTTCCCTCCCCCCCACATGCGTGTAATTTCTACTATAAAAGCTAGTTCATCTTATTTACTTCTGATCTGTTTTCATCTTTTAAAAAAAAACATGTTGGAGAGAAATGAAAGTTGAAGCAACATTTGAACCTCTTTCCAGAAATAGGAATGATGGAAATTGTGGTGATGGAGGGAGGAGAGGGGAAGGTCAGAAGAGGGGGCAGAACTGGGCCATTTGTTGCAATTTACAACTTGTAAACTCTGCTTAGACTTAGACACGGACACTAAAATAAAGTGAGATACAGTCAAAGTAATAATTCTCCAAAAAGAATACAATTGATTTCTGGAAATAAAATGCTTTCTGAAAAATTAGTGGAAAGCTGAGAAGATACAAGAAAACCAGTTTGGGTGGTGGCTGATGGGATCAGAATAGATTAAAATCATACTGGTAGAAAAAAATGATTAAGGCGTTGCAAAGAGAAGATTAGACTGGCTGGGTACTGTGAGAGAAAAGGCCATTGTTGGAAATACACAGGGAAAATTGTTGGAAGAAATAAGTATGCACTTAATGGGAAGTGGGCAGAACATTTACACCAGCGGTTCCTTAACTCAATCCTCAGATAGCCAAAGGGCCCTTTGTGGACTTTCAGGTGATCTACAAGGCCCTGAGGGAACACAGAAAGAAATGCTGAAGGGGGTCTGTTTTTTTTCATGACAAACGGCCAGATTAAGAGTCAGCTCCTTCTGCTCGCTGATCAAACGGAACTGCTGCACAAAACAGGGGAAGGAGAAGCAGGCAAGGGTAAGCTGTCACCATATCTGCATGCCACTGAGAAACCTGGTCCTTAAGACTTCCTGATATAAGGCTTCTTTTTAGAGGGGCCACAAAACTGAACCAGAATTTGAGGGTTCCTCCTTAGGGAACACACCCTAATTTCACAAGTGATGAGTTCACACACATCCAAAAGTTATTATGGGTTTTTCTCCAACCCAAGTTCAACTGGTCTAATTGTTTTGTGGTGGAGGTGTAGCTACCGCCCCACTCCCCGTTTCTCCCCCAAATGGATCAGACTGTGGAGGAAGAAAAAATGTTCACGTTGCCTTGTGCACGAGGGCACTAATGGAAGAAAATACGAGGTCCCGTCAAATGAGCAAACTAAAATCACGGTCCCCAGTGCATCAGAATTTAAGGATCACTGGTGTATGTGTCATGGGTGCCTCTTGTCCAACAAACCTGCACTGAGATATTGTCAAGATTGGCATCATATTATGATCAACATTCAGTGAAACCAAATTTCAGTGTGTGCATGAGAAGGGAGAAAGAAGTTCCCCTTCCCTACCAGACCTAACATGCGCTTTTCAATGTTGTTCATCTCCAACTCCTAGCAAAAGAAAGTCTTCCCCAAACATCTCCCTTGGTTCATCAATGGCATCCTGAGAAGGGTGGGAAACTATTGCGAAACTTTAAAAGTCTGGCAACCTAAAGCTGCCTGCAGAAGAAGCAGAAGTGGGTTGATTTGTGTAACAAGCAAAAAGATCCAGCCCTTTAATCTAAAGTGGGGTCTTCTTACAATTCTCCCCCTATTCCCTACATTGCCTTAACTTCATTCACCCCCGAGTCCAGTGACAGAGATTCAGCGGCTGGTAGATGAAAGGGAATATACAGGTAATAATACTGCTCACATATAAAAGTAATAATCCTTCATTTGTACATTTATACAGTATCTCTTGCTCCCTCCCCATCTGGTCTCTTTCCATCTGGTCTCTGTCTTGGGCTGATGGTCCATTCCCCCAGTCCTTATGCCAGGGGGTTGCCAAGGTCATCATCTGCACCTCTGGACAGCAGCTCCCGCTTTTCGTCTGTGCTGGCTAGTGAATTGCGGCTGTTGTGGGCACCCATGTAGAGTGTGGCGTACACTGGGTTTGTGAAATTTGTGGGCTAGAGGAGAGAAAGGGAAAACAAAGAGACTAAGGAGATGGTTGGGGAAAAGGACAAAGTGAGCTTCTCAGATCCTCCACGTACTCGAGCCCAACATCATCGCTATCTCAGGGACTGTTGTTCCCTTCCTTCCCGCCACAGCGTGGCAACAGCTAGCACGGCTTTGAAAAGAACCATTTTGGACCTAACACCAGTGCAGCACCTCTCATTCATAAAAGAAGCATGATTTTTTTCAGGCTTCTGCATGGTACTGAAAAAAAAGCTGCTGCTGCTGCTGCTTCATCATCATCATCATTGGTCCCTTTTTTCCAAGAAGTCTGAAAAAAGTGGGGCTGCTTTCATGAACAGCGGAGAGGGGCTGTGCTTGTGAACATTCTGAAGCACTTGTTCCAAATAATTTCTGAAGTCTGTGGATCCTTAACAGCTTCATAGCAATAATGCCTGGAGAGATGGTGTGGATCATTTCTCTTAAAATGAGATCCAGTCACTCACAATCCAAAACTCAGGCTTTGATTACACCAGCCAAAGTTCTGTGTGTGCTACACCCCATCAGACTGCCTCCCTTCCCTGTTTTAATTTGGTCATCCAAACACTAATCAAAAAATGCACTATTCAAATTGTTGGGGTTTGGGGAATAACAAAGCATGTTACCAGTTTTCTATATTGAATGTACTATAAAAATACACCCAACTGCTAAACCATATTGTATGGTTAAGTATGAAAGTGGGGGATCATGCCACTTAGTATCTCCAACTCCCTGGCACAAATACAACCACTGCTGGGTAGCTTAAGGCTATCATTTCTGCCCAAACGTCTGTCTTTGCTAACTGCTAACAATTTAGGTAGTGATAGGTTATGGGCAGATGGCATGTTAAGCCTAAACCAGGAGCCAGCAGATGCTGAGGCTCCCACAATTTCCCCAGATCTAGTCTACAGAAACCCCAAATAACCCCCCTTTTTTAAATAGCAAACTTAAAATTTAGCAAATTGGGGGGAGATGGGGTGAAATAGCTATTTGAAAATGGCTATTTTCTAACACCCACATCGTTGTGCAAAAATCACACTGTGACATTTGATCTCTGTCCTCAAGAGTGGCTCTTTTAAATCCATGAAGGGATAGGGGGGCAACTGTTGTGTACGTCACAAATGGTGTAGCTGCAGCTCTTCAGTCCAGTATTAACATCAATTAAATTATCATCAATACTTATAACTACAAATTGTGTAATCCAGCTTTTCCAGAAACAAGATTCTCATATAACAATGATGGTGTACAACATATAGGCAACCTGGGGTCACTCTAATCATAAGTCTCTACTCCCACTTCCTCTTCCAAACCTTATCAGGGTCAAGAGCGAAGTCGGCATCTAGCAGCTCCCCCACGTCATCTGCGTCGGGGTCCCCCTCGTACATCTTGTAGGTGGGGTTGCCGATCTCCACGTTCATGGCACCATTGGTCATGCGCTGATGCTGAAAACCTTTGGCCCTGGATGAGAGACACAATAGGAATTAGTGGGGCGGTCAATGCCTATCGGTGGGCATTGGTGCAAGTGTACTGCAATGCAGTATTATCGAGTAGGACCTGAGCTGCGAATACTAGATATTTGGGGCAGAACTATACACTAATTCAGCATTTGTGACTCCCCAAATTTGTGTTTGTTGAGATAATTTAAATGCCTTGAAGGAGCATGTGTGGAAGGATAGAGTCCTTAATCTCTTCTGCATCTATTGATTTTGCTCTGCAAATATCCTCTCCAGGAAAAAAAATGTTTGTGTTTGCTGGAAATTGCTGGGTGAGGAAATGGAAACATCTCTACCTATCCACTTTTATAAATATAGGAGGCTGGAACCCTAGGTGTCATTTGTAATGTGTAGTTTGGCCCTCAGCCTGAAGAATAACTGCAGAAGAGTTTCTGTTACAGAGTGAACCCTCACATCACGGAAGGTAGCTGATTAACAAGAAATGGCAACCGATATTTGCTACTAAGCCAACTTGGGAAGAAGGGCAGAACAGTTTGCTTTCAACTGATCTATCCAATTGCTCCTTCCCAATCTATGCGCAAAGCAGAAGACACATGCGTATCTTCCCCATTTTCCACAATTGTGTATTTCAGTTTGCAGCTAAAAATGTTCACGATGGATGTTATCAGGAGACAATACATAGGAAACTGTATATGGGTGATAAATTAGGAAACAAGCACACAGAAATTAGTATATTTTCTTGTGCAGAATTTTTGGGGGGGGGAGCTAATTTGCAAACTGACGCAGAAATGGAGCAGATTAAGGTAGCACTGGGAATATGAGGAACTGAGTAACAGCAAAAAGGAGAGATTTCCAGTCCCTATAAATGGCAACCCACACTTCTGATTGAGCTGGCCCTGAACTCGATTTAGTTCTATGACAATATAAGAATAAAATAACTTTCTGTAGACTTGATTTGTGCGTATGCCGATTTCTGTTTACTGTATCTTTTATTTCAGCCATGGTGGAGCAGGGACTCTCTGTACATTCAGTGACGTTTCCTCTCTTTGTAAGGCTTCCCAGTACTTTCTTGAAGCCAAAGGTTCATGCATTTTGGCAGAAGATTTAGATCTAAGTATGCAGACACCATCTCCGTCCATTTCCTCCCAAGACAATCCAGATACTATATTATGAGTCTACATATACTGCAATACAAGGTACTTCAATCCAATTTGGCACATGAAAGGAATTATTGACCCAAGGCAAAAGTGTAATGAGTGAGAACAGAGCTGCTGCAGACTGACTTATAGACACAATCAAAGCTGAACCTTTGCTGGGAAGCCAAGGGAGTTTTGCATCTGTCTAAAAGCCGGCTTATAGAAATACGTAAGCCTGTATCTAAGAATAGAAACCCAGCCTACACTATGGTAGTTATATAGGGCTTCTTATACCACTGACATTCGTTGTTTTGGAATGCCCAGCTTACCCTTTAATCCGTTTTTTGTACCAGACCACAGCACCAGCCACGAGCATCAGGAGCAGCAGCAGCAGAATGGGAATGACAATAGACACGGTTCCTAGAAAAAGTAGGGAGATGCTGGTTACTAAGAAGCCCCCTCTCTCTGTGCCTTCGAAACCTAGAAAACATTTACCCCAACTCTCTCCTGCTCTAAACACGTGCACCATTTACCTCCTCCTTATATATGTCTCTTGATATTTCTTCTTTGGTGGAGAAAGACCACAGGACCTGATAAATGAGAGTACATTCCTCTCCATTTCCCATGAGAGACAGTGCTGTGTAGTGGTTAGCACTGTGGAGACCTCGATTCTTCTCTCAGAAGCAAAGTGCCTTCTAAGCATGAACTTGGGCCAAGCACCTTCAATGTAACTTACTCTACAGTATTATTGCACAGATGCAATGGTTGGGAAAGGGGAGAACCATGTAAACCACCTTGGAGCAAATAAATGGTTTAAGTACAACAATTAAATTATTTAAATAAATAGAATGCCTTCACTTTTATAGCGAAGAAGGGGTTGCAATCTGGAAGTGGCTGGGGGTGGGGGGAAGTATTGCTCTCCCTGCCCACTACACTCTTTGTTGCAATAAAGGTGTGGGGAATATACCTTTAATTTTCACACCCTTCCATACTGAATTTCTTCTGTCCTCTGCAGAATTCAAAGCAGCTCCATTATGAGAACAGTGAAAATATTCTGTTCTGTCTCGACAATGGCTACATGTTAACATAAATGAACAAGAAAGCCAATCTTCCTATTCATTTCAATGGCAACTCTTGCAGGGGAACTGTTCTTTGCTAGTGCCCGCCAAACTGGTTGATTACAGCTCCTATCATCTCAACCAGATCTGGAAAGATAACCTTAGTGGATTGTTCCACACGTAAACATAGTGGAAGGCAGGCTCCCAGACATTGAAATGTCATAGGTCACATCTGCTTGGTTTGGAAGCTTATCATCTTTTTATGAACAGATGACCCCTAACCTCCCAATACACCTTTCCAACACACACAGACACAGATCAGTCCCTACAACAGGCACGCTTGGCCTCCCCACTCTACGTACGGTTGCTTTGCTGCACACTGTTCACAGATTTCTCACAACGCTCCCCTGTCATTTCCAAGATGCACCTGTAGGGTGAGAAGCAATAACTAAGTATGGTGGATCTGAGATAAACTAAGTAAGACAGCTCCTTTGAGCAGGGAAGATGCTAGTAGGAGCTTGGGCAATATTGGAGGGAGAATGACTGAGAGAAGAGTAAAACAGGGCCAGATTACATGAGTTATGAAGCTCAACAACTACGGTACGTGATCTAAGGCAATAGGTTAGTTCTAAAAATATCCTTAGAACAGAAGGAGACAAGAACTGGGGAACAGGATGATATGGGAAGTCGGCTCCCATTATCATGCTGGAAAGTGGTGGGTATTCATCTCTTCTTTTATTCCAAGCAGATGGGCACATTCCTTCCTTCATTCCAATTTTCCTCCCAACTCACTGGCATTCTGGCATGGAAGTTTCAGCATTCATGGTGCACGTCCCCCCATTCATGCAGTAGTTGTTGCAAGTCAAACAGCTGGGGGCCATCTTGCCATCAGGGCAGCTGCAAAGGTCAAAGGAAAGAATGGTCAATGGAGCCCAGACTTCTCACCCTGATTCTCAATCTTTCAATACACATTTCATGAGCTGTTAGCTACTGAGACTTTTCCCCTGGTCCCGCTGACCCAGCCTTTTCTCTTGTAATGAATTTTTCTTCCTTCTTTCTCATTTCTAATAGTGGGTCTTCCTTCCTTCCTTCCTTCCTTCCTTCCTTCCTTCCTTCCTTCCTTCCTTCCTTCCTTCCTTCCTTCCTTCCATCCATCCATCCATCCATCCATCCCTTGTACTGGGTTGAGCTGTTCCCTCTACAAGCAACTGACCCCAAATAACTTTGACTGTCCTTGTTCCACACCCATCAGCACTTCTTGCAACAAATCCCAGATACTTACATGCAGGTGACATTGCCAGTCTGCTTGTTGATGGAGCATTTGCCCTTGAGACAGCGGTCACACTTGTCATGCTGGCAGCGGTCACCGTAATAATTTGTTGTGCAGCGACACTGCTGAGTCCCAGAGGCTGTCAAATGGCATACGCCATTATTCTCACAGTAGTTTGAACAAAGGCCTGAAAGTGCAAGAGAGATGGTGGTGTGAGAGGAAAGGATTCATTCCAGATTCATAGCAGAGATTCTGTCTTAGCCTGATATTCACAAACAATTCAGTGCTAGCTCACTTGGAATCTTTTTCAATCTCTTATGTACCACTGTCATTTTAAAAAGTGCTAGCACGTTAGGGACGTGCACAGTAATTCATTGATTTGCAAACAGAATGCTCTGGACAGCTTTGGAATGTCCCATTCCTCCTCCCCTCCCCCTCCAAGACCACGCCATTCCACAAATGGTTCAATGATTTCCAGAAGTAAGTCCCCTGACCTGGAAGCTGTTCCAGGGGGTAGTCCAATTCTGAAACAGGTCAGTCTCATCTGGAATGCCACTTGGGACACTTCCAATTCAGAGGATTTACTTCCAGAAACCATGGTATGGCCCAAAGAGGGAATGGAACATTCTAAAGTATTCTGGCACGTTCTGTTCCCACACCAGTGAGTTGTGCCTATCTCTATGGTGTACCCGGAGATTGTGAGCATACTCAAAAAGTGCAAGCACACTCCCAGTGTGCATATGTACCTAATGATAGGTTAAGCAAAGTGACTACATACTGGATGGATAACAGCAACTCATGGAGAGAAATGTATATATTCTCTATCCAATTTCACCTTCAGTGTTGCTACTGATCCCAAGAAAGATGCAAGGAAGCAAGGCCAAGATTTCACTCCACCTTCTAGAGGGTCAGGAAAAATCCTGCTGTAGCAAAAGACTGTCTGGCTGATCTCTCTGTACTTCCTTCCTTTGGTTAGAATCTGGGGCAGTGACCGATAGGCAGACTCCACACTTCAAAACTCTCAGGGCATCCCTTAGGAATAGAGGGACACTTACGAAACTGACACTTGTCACCAATGTAACCGTCTGGGCAGCGGCAGTTTGGCTGATTGCCCTGGTTGACCGTACAGCTGCCATTGTTAAGGCAGTAATCCATGCACACCGGCTTGTTGCACTGAGAACCAGTGAAGCCATTGGGGCAGCGGCAAGTTGGCATTCCTGCGTGGGAGGGAAGAAAGAGATTGTCAATTAAGTCTGGTTTTGATCTGGCAGAGAACATCCCGCCCAATAAATGCTTTGCAAGGCCGTATCATGAACTCCTGGAGGAAACCAAGCATTTCACTGAATGCCCATGATGGCTGTCAAATGTCTTCCACGGCTCAGAGTTTCTATGTATTTGAACTGGAAAAGTAGCAAATCAATGAAGATTTGACTGCACAATGAAGATTCACCAAAACTCCTACGGCAACTATTATTCTTATGATTGCAGCATAACAATAGTTATGATGTATGACGTACAGCACTGTACAAAGTGTATATCACCTTTACAAAGAACTGATGGAACTATCAGGCCTTTGGGGTAAAAACCAATTTAAAATATAGGGAAACAATAGGAGAAAAAAGGATCAGTAGAGTGAGGGCTCTGCTGGTATTTATTGTATTTATATTTCACATTTAGATACCGCCCATCTCATGAGTATCCAATCCCATTGGTGCCCAATGGAGCAGTGCTGTCATTCTTTCAGTTTCGTAAGCCAGGGCTCTCCACTCCTCTTCTTCCTGTATTGCAACCCTAGACCAGCCCTGGACATCCACCTCTTTCTGTAACCTTTATGACAACTCACCTGATAAAGAAGCAGCACAAGTGCCTCCATTCTGGCAATAGCCGGAGCACTGGTCATACTGGCACTTCTCCCCGATATAACGGGGTTGGCACCGGCACTTGGGCTGCTTGCGTGCATTGAGGAAGCAGCTGCCACCATTGAGGCAAACGATCTCACAAGTATCAGTGGCTGGAACTGAAGAATGAAGCATTTGAAGACATGAAAACCAACTTCTCCTTACTTTTTATTATTATGCGCTATTTTAACAGCATCACCAGTGCTTAACATTCTTACAAGCAAAGAAATTTCCTTCTCTGAAAGAAGACGACCCAAGATTTGGGTAGAAATTACAGCTGGTAACTTCACTAAAAACGAATAAAATACAATGCTTCTGTGCCAAGAGAAAGCTTCAACTTCAAAACGTATAACCCCAGCCCACACATGAATTTTACACGTCACAGATCCTCAACAGAAATTACGACTTTCATTTTTAATGATATAACTAATCTGTGGCTAGCTACAGATCGACGGATGCGTGCAAGAGTCTGTGAGAAATTCTTGGCAGCATCCTACTACAGACTACAGGGTAAATGGTTCAGGATAGGATCCACAGCACAGTGATAGAGTGGAACGTCCCAAATTCAGTGCCTGGAATATGTTAGGAAGCAGGAGATATGAAAGACCCTTATCTGCTTGAAGCCTTGGAAAACTGGACTGAAGATTGAGGGTTGGTATAAGGCATCTCTCTATGTTTATATGGTCAGTCCTGCAATAGGTAGCTCTGCACATTCTCCTAGATTTATGGGTTCTTTACAAGCACAATAAGCTTCTCAGTAACAGTCCCGATTCCATGGGATACATGGCATAGGCAGAACTCCTTTAATTTGCATCTCCTTGTTCTTAGGTAGAAGCACAAAGATTATTTCTTCTGCTAAGTGACTGGCAACTGATACTTTGGTATTGTATCAAGATTGTAAAGTATAATCTAAACAGTTTCTCTTGCTTCTGTATGAGAAAGCTGTACCGCTATTCCTGATCAGACTAGCAATATAACATTACTTGCTCCACAAAGAGATAAAAGAATGCAAGGGGAAGTCAGAAACAGAGCAGGAAAGAGACTCACTGCTCTCCTGGGAACTGAAACAGCTCTCTATACACTTGTGGCACATGGATTTGCTTTGATGCTTATTTTTCCTAAGAAGCATCAGCCCACCAGGTAAGAAAAACACAGGACAGTCTAGTTCCCAGTGTTGTATTGTTATTAACTTCAGAGACAGCCCAAAGAACGTTACGGCAGGAGGATGTAAGCTCCCTGTAACCCTCAACTGCAGCTTTGTGGTCCTTTTAACCAAGTCACTGAAATGTGTTGATTTCCTGCCAAAAGTCACTTGTGCGGTATTCTGCTACATTTATGTAAAAAGGCAGAACAAAATTGCTGTTAAGCATTAAACATGCTTAACATATTTTGTCCCCTCGCCCCAACTCTTCCCACTTGTATGGTGCATCCTGTCCTCTCTTCATCATGAAACTGTGTTCTCCTTTGAAAAAGAAGAAAAGGTATGGTTCCTGGTCTGCCTGCCTTGGGTTAGGTCAAGCACAATATTTTCTTATTATCTTATCTGGAAAAAGACACTGACTGAGTCTGGATCTTCTGCATACAAAGCATGAGCTTTATGACTAAGATGCATACTCTGGGCATTTCCGTACTGCCACTATTTTCACTCCCGCGACCCAGTTCAAAACTCATCTAGAAGGGTTCTCACTGCCACCCACTTCAAAAAGGTAAGAATACTTGAGCTCTTTTCATTGACCAATGGAGAAATGCAAAAAATGGGGCCCACCATGTTCAAGTATTCCTCTTGCATGTCCTAAAAGGGGCTGACTGGGACGGATTAATGCTGAGCCACTAAAGGGCAGCAACGTTCTAGCCGCAGAGACCTGAAAGAGAGCTCTGTGCATAGAAGGGGAGATGGACATACCAACAGGTGAGACAGTAGGCGAGGGAGCCAGTACACATATGCCATTGTCCAGCCTCCTGCCATTGGGGCAGGTGCACACAGGACCACTTGGGCTCAGGAGGCAGAGCCATTCACACTTCTTCCTGTCACACGGGTTGGTCACTGGAGAGAAAAGACAGGAAACGTGAAAGTTCAGCAGTGGCCTCTGGTAAAACTTCCTCTGTTGCTGCACGGCAGATCCTTTGGATTCCAAAGAGGGAAAGAGAACCTCGGGAAACAGTCTTGATTTCCTAGCCTCTGGATTGCCTTCTTTTCCCTTGGTTTCTGAACAGTCTTTTTACTATCCAGCTTCTGTTTCCCTGGCTCAGAGCCCATGCTGATCAATTCTTTTTTTCCCTATTTGTTGGTGATCCACTAGACTACGATATCTGCTTATTATCACCCTGAAAACGCACAGTCTCCAGTTTAGCTGATAACGTGTCTGAGTTAATGCAAACATTTGAAGTGAGCAAATTCCACGCAGATGAAATCATCTGAGTGGAAAATGTAAGTAGAAAGGAATGCGCACAGCCAAAATCAACGGATCATCTAACCAATACCTCTGCTGTTTCAGCGACTCTATAGAACACTTCCTGTTCCAACTAATGTACTTCCAGAATTTTAGAAGCAATCCCAGAATGCTTGGATGGCTGCATTCCAAGGCACAGACTATTTAGGAGGAAAACTGAATGTTCCATTGGCCCATTTTGCACATCTCTTATTTTGCTGCAGTACATCTCTTACAGAGAAATAGGAAAGCGATGTATCTAACTCCATCAGTGCTTCCTTGACTTATCTGTGCTAAATCTATGTGCTGAAGGCATTTTAAATATCTGAAAAGGGTCAATAACTCAACTGCCCAACAAACCAAACCATAATGATGGACAAACTGTAATTTACAGCCTGAAATTATATAGTCTGACCTCCAACATACAAGCAAAAATCTCCATGTTTTGGAGATCGGTTTCTTTCACCACTTTTTTGTTCTATGCTTCAGGGACTTCTAGAGGCAAAGCTATGACAGTAATTAGCTCTGTCAATTCAGAGACTGAATCCACCTATACTGTAGTTATCATGGTCTTTGCATCCATTTTGCAGATAGTCAAATTCTGATATCAAGCCAACTCCCCCCCACAATAGCTTTACCCCTGGTTGATACTGTTTTTTTCTATCCGTTCCGTTCTGATGAAATATCTTAAATACCTCACTGTTTCTCTTATGCCTTTCTTAAAACTGAACTTAACCCATATGCCAACTTTGATTTTAAACATGAATCTAGTATTCCAACTTACATTATAGCTTTTCCCGATCCAGTGCCTTCCATATGTAGCACATTAAAACTCTGAGAAAGTCAAAGTGGCTTTTTTGCCATGAATTCTGCACTTGGTTGCCCATGATATAATACTCAATGCTAGGTGTGATGCCCCATGATGTAATACTAACCATCTGGCTGTTTATACTGGTGGTAGAGTACCACATCAGTGGCATGGTTTAGTCCGGCTGTAAGATTGGTGACAGAGCCATGGCCAAACTTGTGGATCTTGAAGATGCGATTGTTGATGTAAGTGACACCATAAATGTAGTCTTCAAAAATGTCAATGCTGAAGGGGTGGCTGAGTCCTAGAGGAAAAAGGCATGAAAGAGGAGTAAGAAATTGGTGGGGCAATTCTCTCTGTCATAGTATTTGGGAGACAATATCTGAGTTTGGCCAGGTGAGCTAAATATGTGTCCCCAACACAAAGACAGGGAAAGAACAACGATCCTATTGATTGTCACTGTGGAAAGGAAAAGAAATTTTGTATCCTGTACTAATTGCAGTGAAAAATACTCTAGGTTCTCTGAAAGAAGAGGCCATTCAGCTGATGACAACTTCTTAGACTGCAAGTAGGCTGCAGTGTTCTACTATCCCAATCGCACTTCTGGAACAAAGGTAGTTCTCTAGAAAAAAGAATGGGATGTAGCACTGCTAATCTGGATCACTTTGGTTGATATATCTTGCCCATTTGATTCAAAAACAATAATTGCTTTTAATTCAATAATAATCTACTGTATTAACAACAACAACAAAAAAGGTACTGGGTACATTGCCTAGGGGAGAGAAGTAGTTTTTAAGGTCTCACCAGAAATATACCATCACTTCTCCTTCACATATACTCGCACAAGCATGCACAGATACACACACAAAAGCAGACATGCCAGACTCCTTTAAAGCTTTTTTTCTTTACCTTTCTTGCTGTCAATGGCCACCACTGGATCAGTGCCATTGAGCCTGATGCTGCCAATGACCGAGAGCTTGGCGTCTGCCCAGTACAGGCGCTCATTATGATAATCAACAGCCAGACCTGCAGGTAAACCACAAGTGTGGATGACAATACTTAACTTTTCAAAAGCCCTGAAAGCCAAGCGTATCTCCACCATCCCCAGCTCTGATTAGAAATCTGGGCTCCAAAGTAAATTATTCACGTAACTCACCAGTAGGCCACTGGATATTGTCCTGGACAAGAGTCTCTCTCAGGGTCCCATCCATTGCAGCTGTTTCAATTTTAGGGTGGTTCCCCCAATCTGACCAGTACATGATGCTATAAAGAGAAAGGCATTCTGTAAGATCATCCTATAGGGGCAGGGCAAGTTGGAAGGAGTACTGGGGCCTCTCTTACCCTCGAAGCGGGTCCACCACGATTGCATGCGGCTCATCAATCATGCCTGAGATCAGTGTCTTGCGATTCTCCCCCTTCATCTGTGCTACTTCAATGACGTCACGTCCCGAGTCTGTCCAGTAAATGTTCCCGGCCACCCAATCTACAGCAATGCCCCGTGGCATCTTTAACCCTGAGATCTGAAAGAGGGAGCAGGAAGCAGAATGAGCTTCAAGGCCTTTTCCCAATCACAGCCCTGGGAGCTCCTCAGCCATGTCTTCTCCTAAATTTCTGCCACTTACATTTAGATGGGTGACACCACCATCAATTTGCCGGCGGTTACGATTGGAGGCACTAGAACCAGCTGAGGATGGGAGGTCCCGATAGGATATGCGTCCCGTGTGCCAGTTCGTCCAGTATATCTTGTTACCCTTGACGTACACGTCCATTGCAGCAATGCGAACGTTCTCATCCCCTTGGAAGGCAGGTTCGTAGGCCGAGTTTGGATTGAAAGGGTACATGCTGCGGATCTTATTGTCATCGGCAATGTAAAGTATCTGATACTCAGAACCTTAAAAGGGACAGAACCATTAAATGGATCTTTAGGAGCTCAACATGAGAACGAGTGAATCTTCCCTACAGTGAGATGAACGAGACAGAAGAGGGGAAGGCACCATTTTCAGGAACAGAGAGCCAATGCGACTGCTCCGCATTCTCATGATGAATTTTAACCTGAGATGCAAACTCTATGTGTTCGCCCACCTCAGGGAAATGGCCCCAGTGCTAGCAGGCATGGCGTTCTCCTTGTCAGCTAAGAAAAGAAACTCTCTGATTTCACAGGCGTTCCATACTTATTTGCACATGTGGATTTCTTTGGTGGTGGCCTACAGCAAAACGTTGTGCGTGAAAATACATGTGTGCCTTACAGCCCATCCTGTATGAAAAAGAGGATGAGCCTGTCTAACAATTCTAGGCCCCCAAAGCACAGCAAGAGCTACATATGCTCTTTCTTCCCCCACAGAAATCAGTGTACGAAACATCTTCAGGGCTGCTAAGGAGCTTAGAGAAAACCTGACTCACTGGGCCCCATAATGAGGAAATGGAGTTCTGCAATCAGCCAAGGGTCTTAACATCGCAGCCACCCTACTTTAGTTTCATCCTCAGCTCTGCTTCAGCTTTATCCCTTATTTTCCTCTGATCAGGTAAAAGACAGACTGTAATTTATTTTTTCTTTGAAGCAGCCAAAGAGAATTTGGCTGCAAAGGCCAGAACTCTCTGCTCTTGAATGGTAATGCTCCAAAGTATGCGTTGTGGCACTCAATGCTTGATCATACATGCCAATTAAAAATAGGGATTAAATAGTGTTTTGCCACTTATCCTGCTAGGAGCAAATCTGACTGTTTTGTTCCCAGCAGGACAAAAGTTAATATAAACCAAGCCCAACTAGCTTATGTTCTTTCCAGAAAGAAGTTCAGGAAAGCAACTTCTAGAATTCCAGGGCTAACATACCTCAGGGAGGGGTGCCAGGCTGGAAAGAAAGGTTTTGAAATGTTGGTCAAGGGTTTTCTCTTTGATCTTCCTTTAATTTTTACAATATCCACCATGCTTACAGCAGCACCATGCTCTTTCCAAACCAAAGACTTCTATCTATGGTGTTTTCTACCACATGACACAACAGAGTTTCATGGTGATTCCAGGAACTGCTAGAAAACGGCAGAAGCCTTTGTGAAAAGAATCCTATGCTGCTCTAAGTACGCTGGCTTTTAAAAAGTTACATTAAGTTGGAAAAGATCCCTTGTTCATGACATTTATTTTTTAAAAAGCAGAATCAGTGCAACTACATTAGCCCTGATAAATATTTCTGATCTTTTTCATTCAGAAAAATATGCCAGATCAGAAATGGATAGGTAAATGAAGTAACCCTACACTGATCTGTTCCAATCTTATTAAACCCCACCATCAGCTGATTTGTGCGCTTATATATACGGGGATGCTGCACCGCATATAAAATAAAGCTCCCATCCTAACGCCGCTTCCGGTACCTTCAGCCTTGCACATATGATGAGTCTTCTGGAAGTTCCTGGCACAAGTGCACATATAGGAGCCTTTGGTGTTGTTGCAGAGATGACTGCACACCCTGAAGTTCAGGCATTCATTAATGTCTGCGTGGAGCAAGGAAGACATAAAACAAGATCACTGGATGTAAATGACCAAAAGAGGGAGTATTGTGGAAAGATACTGTTCTGCAAAACTCACAACATTTTTTTTCTGCTGTAAGAGTCATGAGTAACAAAACAATGAGTAACAAAACAGTACACAGGAAAAGTGGGAACCTCTGCAGGGTACATTAGAATTTGGTTCTGTCAAAATTATATATGGCTCATATAATCACCTATTGGCCGGGGAGTTCATGGGTAGAAAGTAATACATTCCTTCAGGATTCCACTTGCCTCTTGCTTTTTTATTTCAGTTGTAATGGATTGTTTGAATCTAATGCCACCACATAACTGATTAGAACGGAAGGTTGTTCCCAGGAATAATGCTGCTTATTTCCAAAAGGAAATAATATGATGGCTACATACGTGTATAAAAATCAAGAGAAACAATCTTGGCTATACGTGTACAATGAAAACTTGGGAACAGGACTGTAAAATAATCATGAAAGAGATTTTGGGATCTGAGTACAAAGCTCACTGAAATCATGAACTCAAAGAGCCATTCTAGCGTGTTTTCTGTCAAGGAAGTAGTAAAATTCCTCCGGAGAAATGCATATTCATTCACACAGGCAAACCTATTATCAAAATGGAAAACTCGATTTAATTTGTCTGAGAATGAGCATCTGGCTAGCTTCTAGGCTTGGATTGTTCATAGGGAAAAAACCCCTTCCTTCTTGTATCTTCTTTCTTCCTCCTTGTCTGTCCTAGAGTTGGACTGTGAGCTTGCACGCAAGACTTCCCTTTTCAAAACCATTCTGTACAGGCACCACCAAAAGAAGAAAAAAAAGCATGCCAGTTAAAAGGACAAGTCTTTCCATAGTTACCGTTGTTCTGATTTATCATCATTACCACAAAAAAGCAGAGGCTGGAGGAGTGTTTGGAATCCCCAAATGACTACCTTCCTTCTCCTATGCTCTATCTCACTGCCAATCAGGTGTTAATTTAGCACTAGAGAGTAGATTGCGAACATTGATTTCCCTGCAGTTCCTGTCATTAGCCAGAGAGGGGGGATGAATAATGCAAAGTTTTAGAGGGAAGCTCAAATTACAGCTGCAGCACACCTGGCAAGCCAGGAGCACCATCAGCTTTTGGCTGATGAGGATGCCTGTCAGTCCAGTGCTATGGGTGGGCTTCCCGCCTTGCATCAGCCACACACAAGCCCCTCTCCAATCAGGACTCTTTCCTCTTTTTGAATTGTGTGGCACCTGGCTCCCCTTATTTTACTTCCTTAATACGAAGGTTCTGACCTTCAGTCCTTAAAGGCTCCCACAGCAGGAAACAATTTTGAAAGGCAATGATGCAACACACACACACACAGAGCATGAACAAATATTCAAACAACCTGAAATCAGAATCAACAGCACAAAAGGATAATCAGTGCCAGTTTCAAGGATTTGAGAAGAAAGGGGTTTCCCCTTCTTAAGTGACTTCAGATCCTCTTCCCCAGTACTGCTCCCACCCATTTGCTTCCCTCTCTCTCTCTGCAACCACAAAAGATCCAGATGAAATATATAGAGGTGATGACTTCTTCTTGCTCTTTTGCATGGAAAGGGCAGATGCACAGACAGTAACACCAAAAATGAGAAGGGGGAAAGGTTAGAGAGATTGTCAATGGATTCCCCTCCTTAGCAGGTGCCTGAAGATGGGAACTCCTGGTGCTGCATGCCAAAAATAACTAAAAGGCCTGCCTCAATAGAAATATTTTTCACTAGTCCTAACTTACTAAGTGCAACTAGCCACAATGGCTCCTCTCCTGGGCAACCCTTGCAGAAAGCTACTTGGCACATGCTCAGTCACTAGAAAAGCTACTCTAAGGTACTGTTTCCAGTAGCCTCCCTACAGAGTGGCAAGGAAGGTAAAATAGAGTAGAGTAGAATATAAAGATTCTAAATATATATAAATATAGAATATAGATAGGATAGAATAAAATAGAATAGGATAGGATAGGATAGGATAGAAGATAGATGAATAGAGCAAAAGTATAAACACATTTTTGTAAAAAAAAAAACCCAGAACAGGTTATGCTCAAGCAGTTACATTTCCATCATGGTTTACAAAAGGTCTTCTTTTGTATTGTCAGATGATGATATAGACTTACTGAATGCACTGATATTGCTACAGCCAGGGAATCAATAAATTTTAGATTTTGCTTTTAACAAATGAATATAATACAAGGCTGATTTCCTATATTTTTGTTTCAAATATGACCAAGTTAAGCTTTGTTGGAGACTTAAAAGAGAGAGGAGGAGGTTCATAAGGGTACCATTTTTAAAGAATATATTTACAGCACATAATGGACAAAGTTGGCCTCATACCTTGGCAGAAATTCTTGCCTGGCACCTTCTGAAAGCCACTGCGGCAGGTGCAGTACACAGATGAGGGGGTCTGGATGCATTTGGCTTCATCGCCACACATGGTTACATTGGTGTGACAGCCGTACGTCTTGGGATCTGCAAGCACAAAATGGGAATAGACAAATTACACATCAGTCGTACCAACAAGAGAGAGAGGACAACAGCTGGAGGTGGAATGGGGAGCAAGCATGTAATCTGTCAAACCACTTGGAGTTTCATCATAGCAAGCTAACAATTTTTCCTCTGTGTGCCCCAAGCTGTCCCTCCCTCCCTCCCTCCCCCCACACCTGAAACAAAAAATAACACCTCCTCGGCTATCCAAGATTATCCACATTCAGTGATTCGTCCCCTCACCCTGCAAGCAATTATCCTCATCAGACCCATCTCCACAGTCATCAAAGAAGTTGCACCGATGCTCAGCGCTGATACATTTTCCATTTGTGCAGAGGAACTCATTCTTCTCATGGCTGCAACTCCTAGGTCTGGTGGTTGGTGAATCTGTGTGATTAAAAAGACGACAGTGAGAAGCCAAAGGAATGCATCACGATATCACGATTCGATCTTCTTAATTCCCTTGTCTTCCCTTCCAAAGAAGAATCGTGAATTTAGTCTGCATCTCCACAGATGTGGCTGGACCGTGAATTCCACTGTGAATGCTGCCTGTTACATCTCCACACAAATCACTCAGGAAGCTTAGGGCAGTGATTCATGCAGAAACACAGGGGGAAACTCCTTGAAATGAAGGCCATTCTGGAAGAACCTACCCAACCTTGGTTGATTCGAAAAAAGCTAAGGAGATCAGACTTGGATGAGAGATCATCAGGGATTACCAGAGCTATAGCTAGACAGGGAAATCGAAAAAACATCCCAGAAGGAAGTAATGGCCAACTATTTCAGAACTGCTGCCAAGACTACGTTCACAAACTGAGTTTGCTTCGACAGGGACTTTGCCTTAACTTAGGAGTAAATAGTTAGAAGTTCAGGAATAATTTTCACGCAGGACATTACCAGAAGACTCTGGGAAACCTTGCTTTAGCTACTCTGTGGTTATTGGCTTCTGTTTGTCAGTTGTACAATAGGATTAGTACAAATGACCCAAGACTGCCGAGTTTATTCATATTGGTGGTGGGGGGAGTCTGCCATGCTTCTGCACAGATAGCTGAAACACTCACCACAGAACAGCTCATCAGTGCCATCACCACAGTTGTCAATACCATCACACTGGCGGCCAATCCACAGACACACACGGTCGTTCTTGCAACGGAACGGTCTATTGGGAGGACACTGGAACTTCACTGCACCAGAAAACAGAAGCAAAGACAAAGTGTGAAAAGGAGAACCAGAATGATTTGGAGTCACGGTGCTCTTGGGGCCCATGAAATATGTGGTTGGTCCCCCCTCTCCCATTTCTCCATTCCCGTTGTGGAAAATACAAATTGGCAGGAGTCTGTAGGATTCTGGACATCATCTAGTTTTTTCTGGCTCCTCACTCTCAGTTTGAGGGAATGAGGGGGTACCACAGTGGTTTCTGGCTATGCTGAAACCCCACTGTTTACACCTGCAACTTCTGGAAGACTGTGGCCACCCTCTCAGCTCAGTGGCCTTACCTGAATGGTGAACTGTGGAAGATATGAGACCTTTCACCTGAGAACTAAAGAGGTGTCTGCCCTCCCACATGGATCTATCCAGCTCTACCTTGAATGTGCTGTGGTCAGCAGCTTTCCCAAGCCTTGTGGAGGTATTTTCTTCTACCTCTGGGACCTGAATGGGTCTTTCCCAGGTGATGGGACACTCCAGGTTCCTAAACTATGCCATTTATCGGGACCCCAGAAGCACACATTCTCTATCACAGCACCTGCCCTCATTCCCCCAAGATCTGAATTGCCTCCACCCTGCTGGTGTTGTGAAGGGACCTGAAGACCTGACTCTTCACCCAGGCCTTTGGCAAGTATGATTGAAGCTCCCTTTTAACTCAGATCTGACTTCAGATCAGCCTGTGACTTTTGTGGATAATTGGAGATTTGAACACAAAGGATGCAAAGAAATGCGACCACAAATTAATTGGACTTTGCACTGTGGGGGACTTCAGCGTTGGTAGAATTGGCATTTAAAATAAACAGGGTGAGAACAGGACAATTTACATTTTTGTTTAGAAAAGTTCTTGGGCCATTTTTATTGGATGCAAATTAGAAGAAATATACCCTTGCATATTATGAGACTTGTAAATGTAAACTATTATGAAGCATTCATTTTTTTTAACGTGTAGGAAAACATGGTAACTCAAACACTGACCTAATAACGTAGATAGTTTCACCAACAGGATTTTTCATATTTGCATATCTATAGTGAACAAACAACTCCCTAATTTTAGTTTTATACTCTAACCACTGCAACATTTTGTCTTGTCTTGTTCCTCAACGTACCAACAACTTTGTGGCTGACTTAGAACAGTGCTTTTTCAGATTCTGCACCTTAAAACCTCTTTCATGAGATCAGGGGGTCCTGGTGAAACTCCTCCAATTTCATCCTGTATGAGTCTAGACAATTCCTCAGAACTGGTTCATTTTCAAAGTCACAATCCTGTAAGCATTCCTGTATACTGGATACAGTACAGAATCAGCTGCCAGCTTCCTCCCAGAATACAGTACAAAACCCACTGTCTCTTTCCCTGAGTCTAGAAATTCTTGGGGACCTCAGCTCCTGAGAGTAGCATGGAGTGTTCCTAACTGGAAGTCAGGTGAGAATCTGAGGAAGGGGGCATTGAATTTGGCCCGTACAGCTGTCAAAACCTAGATTCTGCGTGGCCCTAGTTCCCTGTGAACCTCCTAGCCACCAATCAGCTGAAAAGAGGAAGTGATGAAACGAGAAGCGGGAGCTCATCACAGGAGCAAGGATACTCACAGCATTCTTCAGGATTTTCATCAGAGTTGTCACCACAGTCATCCTCACCATCACATTTCCAGGCCAGTGGCTTGCACAGAGTGTTGTTACACTGGAACTCGTCAAGAGGGCAAGTCCGCACTATAAAGAGGCCACAAAAGCATGTCATCAACAACCTCATTCCTGAGCACCAATACCCCTCCTGAGTTGTGAGCAGTATCAAAGGATTTAAAAAAGCAACGACAAGTTCCACAACCAGGAATCAGCACGTACCACCTGATCTGGGATGGCCTTATGCCTGGCATCCTTAGGCCTCAGTATCTTAGCAGGGCTCATTGCAGGTACATGGCCCTCCCCTTAGACCAGTGTTTCTCAATCTCAGCAGCTTTAAGAAGTGTGGACTTCAACTCCCAGAATTCCCTAGCCAGCGTCTTATTGCCAAGGGCTGTTTAGAGACTCCTCCCATAAAGGAAAAACCAGAGCATCCCTGCAACACATTTCTTGCAGGGGTACTGGCATCTTTCTTCCAATTCTATTTCTATTGTTATTGTCTCAGTACTGGGATCTGAGACCTAGCTTTGGAATATAATTATCATCCACTCTTTCAAGGGAAGGAATTCCGACGGCCGTTACCCCTGGTGCCGCAGTCTTCCTCATCACTGCCATCCATGCAATCGGCATCGGCATCACAGCGCCATCGCAGTGGGATGCAGTGGCCGCTCTTGCAGTGGAACTGGTCTTGCTCACAGCGTGGCTTGCATTCTTTCTGTGGAGGAACACGGTTGCCAAATTTCAGAGAGGCATTTCAGATCAGAGATCAAAGATCTGGAGCTGTTTTGTACTGAGTAAGATTATCAATCTGTCTGAACCAATACTGCTTCCCTAAGCAGCAGAGGTTGGCAAATCTTCCTATCATAATAATTACAATAAGACCTTCAGAATGAAATAAATTACTTTATGGAATTGCACAGGAAGGGAACCAAGATGGTACTGAATGCAAAATAAGTGGACCATCTAAAATCAAAGTATGATTTAGTGTTAGATAAAAACATTCATCTAATTTCTAAAGAAACTACTCCCATCAAAGCTTTCTTATGGGTCTCTCCCAACAGTTATTTATTCTGTTAATCAGTGAGTCCTATTTTTTTTATTTATTTTACACACACACAGACACATTTTTCCACTTCCAGGTTTTTTTTCCTATTAGATTAATATGCACACCAAACTGGCCCATAGTTTTTCATCTGCAAAAATTCCTTGAAAACATAAAGTTTTCTCAACTCAGCCTATGCTGGTCTCAGCACTCAAGTAAAACTCTGTTTACTTCTAACCATTTCCCCAAGTAGATGGTATTCGGATATGAGAGCTACAACTCCCATAAGCCTTTGATTAGCATGGTCTCCAGGGACTACAGACGTTATACTCAAAACACTTTTGGACTTCACCAGCTTCAGGCCGGTGAGGGCTACAGTAAGAATTCAAGCTGAATGGCAGACAGCTATGTGAAGGCTGCTGCTTGCTTATTACAGCTTCATCCTCGTCACTTTCCACACTTGGGTCTTACCTCATCAGAGCCATCGGCACAGTCATGGTCCCCATCACACTTCCAGCGGCCTGCAATGCAACGGCCATTGGCGCAAGAGAACTCACTTTCAGAGCAAGGCCTGGGCTCTGTAGGCAGAGAAAGCAGAGAGGGCCATGAGCTGGAAAACTTCAACAAGCATAGAGGGAGTTGTGGCTACTCTACAATTCACAGATTAACATTGCTGCTTATTCTCAGTGCATCTCAGTGCAAGTAGTCTGATTATTGTAACACGGCAAATTCTTGACTTCAGTATGACTAGAAACAGAACATAGGAGAAGCCAAAGAAAAGTTTGGGTGAGCGTAGAGAGAAAGAGGTAGCAAGACAATGATTTTCGACAGTATCAACTGTACTATTTACAACAGCAGCTTCTGCTGTACGATGGTAACCATCTCAGCTCAACTATCTTATCTTGGCTTGTGAGCTGTGAGCTGTGACCAGTTCAGCTGACAGCTGAAGAGTTTGCCTGTCACACCATACCAGCTTTATGGTGACAGGCAGGTTCCTCCCAGAGATTACGAAATGCCAAGTACAAATCTGCTACAGAAAACAGCAACAGCTTCAAGTTTCTTAGTCTCTGCTCCTGGTAACAATTAGATCAAGGAGAGATAACTTCAGCACTGGGGGATATACCTTGTTTTAAAAGAGAGTTTCATCAAGAGGAACCTTATGCAGTACAGTGAATGAATGTACTTAAAATTCAAAGAAAAAGCATGCACATATTCAGTGTAAGAATTAGTTTCAGTACCAGAACTGAAGACACAATCCTTTCACATAATATCCACACCTGGCTTTATGCAATCTTTGTTTTAACCTTTGCCTAACTGTGAGGGAGTGAGATAGGAGACATTGTTTTGTTATTGTTATGCAACTGAGAGCAAGAAACACTTGTGAAACTATTGCAAATCACCCAGAGTTCTACCAGAAGATTCCAATCCACGTTCTGTCCACTCCTAATCTAGAGATCCTCAATGGGAGATTCAACACCATTTCCTGGTTCTTTCCTTACCTTACTCCCACATAAAAATTTCATGGGCAAAGTATCACCTACATTTTACAGAACCAAGCAGATATTATTTTCACTTTCAACTTTGTGATCTAACTTGGATATTTTGTTGTTTTCACTGGCATTATTACAATTGCTTTGAACATAGGAAATTGCATTATAGAGGGGCAATTTCTACAGTGATACTATCTTTATTGACGGGAAGTGAATCTTCAGAGTTTCAGAAAAACAGTCTGACCCAGTGGGGATGCTAGGACAGAACCCATGGAGACCCCCATTTGGTACCCATTGATCATCAAATGTTTACTAAGGAGAAACTGAATGTATACTTGGAACTATGTCACAATTGGCCACTTCAGCCTTGGATTCTTTCTCAAAACACTTCATACAACAAAGGAAGGGATAGTAGAGACATTAAGAAGTAAGACAGTTCAGCCTGGTTTGTGTGGCAGAATGGACTGGAAAAAGAAGTAGATCTCCAGGAGCTAAGCAAGCATCACACACAGAAACCTCCATTAAATTCTTGCAAAAGGAATAGAGAGGCAAATACATGGAAACATAGATGAAACCTCCAAACCATCCTTTTTTTCCCCCTCCTTTCAACACAGAGTTTTAAAGGGGAAGGGAAACATTTTTGACAGAAACCTACCTCTGCAAGCCCCGATACGACAGTGTGAAAATGGAGAAAAACATAAGATGAAGTGAAATGGCACAAACTCAAATTACACAATATGGTAAGGAAACAAACCAAAAGAAGTAATTCGAAAGCCAGGTTCTAGAATCTACAGGAGTTGGTGGGGAAGGCGAAGAGATGAGGAATGGCAGCTATTTTAAAGATTTAAACTTCTTGCTGAAGGCCTGGCCTCCTTATAACATCCAAAGTGTTCTAAGAAAGCATCATCTTGTGACAGAACATTCACCTGACTTGTATTCCCCTTTATCATCCTGTTGAACAGCTTTTTTATCCTGTTCAACCAAACAGTGATAGCAGAATGACTACCATTCAGTAAAAACAAAACTTGCCAATGGAAAGTTTGACTTTATAAATTCCCTCCCAGCTTGAGATACCAAAGGCTGATCATCTTTTTGAACATCTCAATAGCCTCACCAGCCTGATCAGTATCCAGAGCATTCAACAAGTGAGCATTCTGGACAATTTACCCCAAAATATTGCTCTTTTAATGTCGGAAGAAGGGATGCCTACAGCTGTTAAAAAAACCAAAGCAGCCATCTGAACATGTTTTCTATTAGTTCTCTTGTGAAGAGGAAGAGTAGGTGAAGATGTTCTATACCAAGAAAACTTCTAGGTAGAAAGACTACTTAGGGTAGTTTAGTAAAAATGATTCTGGTAAGATATGCACAAGTCCTTCCCTTCCCTTTTTTCAGCCCCACCTGGTTGGGGTTATGATAATTGCAAAGAAGTTATTTTAATGCAGGTACCACCAGCTGAGATGGACACAAGAATTGGCATAGAAGAAATGCAAGGAAAAGATTTATCTAACTGAGCATCTTTGGGGTGTGTGACTTAAGAAGCACACAACACCCTTCTTCTCAAATTACAGCTGAGCGAAAAACACGACTGGACTTGAAACTCAGCCAGTATTTTCTCTAGCTCAATTCTTTATCACTCCTTACAGTAATGGCAACTTTTTCGATGCAAAAAGATACCTGCTTTCTACTCTTTCAGTATCCATTTTCCATCAATAATACTTGTTTTGCAATCTGCCTAAAATTAGGCATGAGTAAATAAGAAAAGGACGTCTCCCTCCCCACATGCAAACATGGTAGCGTAAGGTTGAAGTGGGCACATACTACAGCTCTCCTCATCCGAGTTGTCCCCACAGTCGTTGTCATAGTCACATTGCCAGCGGCCTGGAACACAGCGGTTATTCTTGCAGCGGAACTGGTAGGGCTCACAAGTGCGCTCATCTAAAATGGAAGGAGGTACGGTGCGGGGAGGTAAAGAAAAAAGCATCAGAAATGAACAGCATTGCTAAAGAATATATGGTGTAAAAACCAACTCACACATGCTCCCAAGGAGAATTTTCTAATAGTACGTGGAGCAGTTAGGGACCCACAAGCTCATTGTATCATTGCAAAACCTTTATCCCTCACTATAGCACGCCATGGGCAGCATGGAAGGTGTCCAGAAATGGATTAAGATGAGAGACCAGCGGCTGTTAGCAAAAGAGTTTAACCCAACCCTGCATGAAAAGGGTGTATCTGACCAAATCTGTTGGAACAAGGACGTGCATACAGAAGTTCAGAGCTAGCCAGCCCGCCTGCCAGCCCCTATCCCTTCTAAGCATCGCCAGCTGGCCATGGCAGAGTCAACTTACCACATTCTTCCTTGGGCTCATCTGAACCATCCCCACAGTCATCCTCGCCATCACATTTCCAACGCGCTGGGATGCATCGACCAGAATCCTTGCACCGGAACTCATCCAAACCACATCTCATTTGTGCTGTATGAGTGAAAAGGATTGAGGAAATTAAAGGGCACTGGAGGGCAACTGACTCTGCCCTCCAAAATGAGGCACAAGCAGACTGCTTTTCCCATCAAGCACTGTTTGAAAACTGCGCATGTCAATAACACTGCAACCAAGACCCAGAAAAACTAGCTAGTCATTACAGGTCTTCTCACTTCAGAAATATTCAACTACAGAAAACCAAGTTGTTTTCAATAAGCGTTATAGTCCACAAAAACTAATGCCATTAAAACGTTGGCTAGTTTTTCAGATTTCAAGTTAGTAACTCAAATATACAAAGGAAGACCAAAGAAACACATTGGAAATTCTTGGGGAAACCAAACTATTTCTTCCCTTCTCAAGGCCAGCTCCCATAATATGCGTAGCGCCTTACTGCAGTTGGCAGGCTCATCAGATCCATCCACGCAGTCATTGTCACGGTCACAAACCCAAACTCGTGGAATGCAGCGTTTGGTGATGGCGCACTGGAACTGGTTTGAAGCGCAAGTCACCTCCGCTGTAAGAAGAAAGCGGAGTCAGGAGGTAAGCCCAGTATATAATACAGAATGAGCGGGAGCTCCCTGAAATGAATGCCGACTCCTACGCGATCAGTCAATGATATTATATATGCTGGATGTTGTCATTCCACTGCAGAAAATGAGTATTTTCTTGGTACTTAATTCCACATCTTTTGACTTTCTCCTTCTAAACTGAATTCAGTTTTCTAAGGATCAGGGCTTTGGCATCCTGAAAAAGCAGCCGGTTTCTCACCCTAACCATCAGATGCAAAGTGAATGATTCGAGACTTGCAGATTTACTTATTTTGCATTATTTGCAATTTTACAGATTGCAAAATTCCATCTTTTTGTGTGCAACTTGACTAGCATGGTGCAGAATTAGCAGTAAATGGTAATTTGGCTTATAAATACATGCAAAGCCCCCAGGATATTTACAGAGGTTGTACTAATCATGCAAGCACATCTGATCTTTTGACAAGCCTGCCACAGAGACCGCCAGGAAAAGCGACTCTCTCTCTGAGCATCACTTACGGCAATCCTTCTCATCTTCTCCATCACCGCAGTTGTCTTGCCCATTGCAACGGAAGATGCCTGGGATACAGCGATTGGTGTTTGTGCATTTGAACTGACTGGGCAGGCAGACGTGCACTTCTATCAGAGAGAAATGAAACCAGCTTTAAGGAAGAGAAGGCCGACCAGTTACACCCTTGAATCCTAAATTTTGTCCAAAATTCTTATGGGTTTTATTTCCGTTGCGGTGATCCTTGAAAGAATGACCTCTCCCATGAACTTAGACGTCTTATCTTTACTCTGAAATGTCAGGGAAACAGAGAGGAAGGGAGGAAAGAGCAGCTCTGCCTCTGATCTTTTTGTTTTCCTTGGTCTGCCACTTCAACCATTTGAAAGGTTAAGGAAAGGGAAGGAAAGGAAAGGATGAAGAGGGATGGTGACACCAGGATGGCTTCTGAAGCAGTATGAGAGTTGATAGGGATGGAGGTAATTTTTTCTAATCTTCAGATTGGGCTCTGAGAAATAACTAATTTAAAACAACAACAACCAAGTGCTCTCACTCTTTTCTGAGTGACTCGATGGTGAATTTGGGATGGCTTGATCATCTCACATCTTTCATGATTTTGAATTTCTAACTTTTAAAATAAGGCATTATGTTTTAACATGGCTTATTTGAAATGTCCCCAAGGTGTCCTGAACATCTTCTGTGGAATGGTGTGAGAAATACCCAGGATGGCTGGGGATTCTTACCACAGTTTGCTTCATCTGAGTTGTCCTGACAGTCATTGTCCCCATCACAAATGAAGGCTGGGTTGGTGCAGATTCCTGTAGAGCACTGGAATTGCCCTGGGCGACACTTGAATTCAGCTGTAAAGAGTAAGTGGAAAGCAGGATGTGATGCCTTGGGAGAAGCTCCCTATGAACTCTAGTTCGCTGGGAGAGTACCTATTTCCAAGCAAAAGGTCCCTAGCTTCAACTCCATGTGCAAGTTTGGACCAGGCAGCTGATGAAGGGGAAGACTTTTGACTAAGACTCTGAAGAATCACCATCAGTCAGACTACACTGTACTAGGTAAGCAATCTGGTGTCTATGGGCCATGCAGCCCACAGCTATTAGAAAAATGATGGAGTGATGAGGCCAACATTTGGGGGAGATAGGTGGCATACAAATGTAATAATAAAATCAATCAATCAATCAATCAATCTGGAAGAGTATTCATAGCTTCTGATATTGGGGGACAGGAAGCAACTTCATCCATTTTTTATGCAGGTAAATAGGCAAGCCTCTGAGAGCTACTCTGTGAAAATGCTCATTACATGTTATCAGTATTCCAAACATTCCAAGAGCCCCCAAAGCTCCCACATCAGGGCTAATAGGGTCAACAATCTGTCATGATTTAAGACAGTTGTCTGTCTACTTTCTTTCTTTTAAGCTGGCCAGCCAGTAGCCAATCTTACAACCATTTGATACCAGGCACTTACTCCTTTCTGTTCATTGGACAAATTGTTTCTGTACTGTTGCCAAAATCTTAGACGTGTCCACAAAATCAACAGAAGTAGAGCTCAATTCAAAGGAGACTTTGTCTTATGGTTCTAGAGCAACCTAAGTGCCTACCAGGTTCAAACACCAGATACAAATTTTACTCATTTCAATGCTGCAAAACTACTATCTAGGCACTCTCCCACAATGACTGTTTTCAGCCAAGGTTACCCTCCATCTGCAAGGATGGTAAGAGTCTCTTCCACCTGAGTCTCCTCCCAAAGGTTCACTTACGGCAATTCTCGGGCTCATCTGAACGATCCCCACAATCGTCCTCAGTGTCACATTTCCACCAGAAAGGGATGCATTTGTCATTCTTGCAGACAAACTGATAGGAAGAAAAGGTCATGAAGCTGAAATAATGGCTGAATAATGGAAGAACATAAGCCCTCACCTCAGGACAAACTCCATCTGCTATCCTGGAGCTCAGAAACAGTCCCAAAGAAATGCCTATCAGAAGTTGTGATAGGAACTCATTTTCTAATTGCCCCTCACATTTTCTCATGGCTCTCCCCCAAATAAAAAAATAACCCCCCTTTGTCTTGCCCCAGGAGGTCAGTTAAGAGGGATTATTTTCTCCAACTTAAGATCAACTGAATATACACACTGGCTGGAAGCTATATAGATCCAAAAGAGGTTCACCATTTTGGATGGAGCCTTTCCATTCCAAAGGCTTGGAAGTCTCCCCAGGATGCAACAGCAGCAAAGGGCAACTTGATGCCTAAGACTAAAGAGAGACCCACAGCCCTCTTTGGTACCTCACAGAGCCTCCTGAAATGGTGCTTCTGAAAGCTGGTGGCACACTTAAAATACGAAACCTCCCACTCCAACCCCCAGAAACCACCATTCCAGATATTCAGGCCACAGCATGATGGTATCTTTGGATGGTCCTCGGTTTCTGCCTCACCAAAAAAATTAAAATTGTCCCTCCTTTCACCAAAAGGTTGCCTGCCCAGTGCTGAAGCATGTTAAGGATCCCTTGACAAAGCAGTGAATGAAGGGTATCAACACAGAGCAAGGGTGCAAAAGGTAAGGCCCAAGGATTATATGTACCCTCCAGCATCTCTGCTATGATGGCCAGAAAGGAAGGGCAAAAAGTGGGCATATCTTTTGCATCTTTAGGGCTTTGGGAGGATATTGGAGTGAGAAAAAGAAAAGATCCCTTAAGGCTTGTAAATACTCACCCTTTTCTCAAAAGGTCTGGGCCTGGCTACTTAAGAGTGTGGCCCTCAAGGTGATGCCACCCTTGAGCAGATGGAAGTTGCACATCTGACAAAGAGGGTTTATAAATAATGGAGCAATGTTTGTGTGCCCCAGCCAGTTACCTGACTAGCAGTGCAATTGGAGATGCAGGTCCTACCATCAGGACCCAGATAGAAGTTGGTAGGGCACGCACACTTGAAGCTTCCTCCTGGTGACAGTAGGCACAAGTTGCTGCAGCCGCCATTGTTGACTTTGCAGGGATGGTTAGGAACTGAGGAGTGACAGGACGAGAAAGGGGACAGAAATGTATGTTACAGTAATTAATAGCTGCTGATGGTGGTGGTGGAGGTGGTGGTGTCACCTTTGCCAAAATGGCCCTACATCTGATTCCTGCTCTGCTACACAAAGATACGACAATGTCCTTTGCCACATATAAGGAGAACCTCACTCCCCCAACTTCTCCTGTATGCACAAACACACCCACCCACTAAAAACAAATGAATGCAGAAGTTACTGTGCATGTGAGAGAAAGGAATGAAATCTATTTGCAGGAAAAGAAAAGGAAACACGTCCTGATCAACAATGTTCCTAGGGATTTTTCTCCATCACTGAAATGGCTGCCAGCTGGTTTACTGTGCTTGGACCCACAGTATCAACCTGGTGTTGTAGGACTCATGCAACAGCTCTGCTTCTTGCTTTTATTACCACCAATCTACACTTCCATCTGTGGACTGGCCATGTCTTGAAGGACACTTCCCCATTCTACTGGGTCTAACACTGCCCTATGCCCCACTGTATGGTAACTGAGACTGACCCCTATGTGTCACACCTTCCTTCCTCTTTTCAGCACCTTACAGAAGGCACTTACCATCCGGCTGCCTGTAAGGGTGGTAGATGTGGATATCCATGGGCCGATGCAGAGTGCTGATCAGCACAGACTTGTTGGCACCTGTGGTTTTGTGGGCTCGGTTGATGGATTTGGTCTCCCAGTCAGTCCAATAAATGTAATCTTCAAAGAGGGTTAAGGCAAAGATGTGGGGGATATCTTGGCTCAGCACTACAGTGGAAGAAGAAAGAGTAATTTTCACTTGGTGGCAGGAAGAAAGGAGACCACTGAAAATTTAGGCAATGGGAATGGGAAGCCCTGGGGACTTATGGACCAAAGATAGTATCTGCTGAATACCATGGCAAAATATTCACAGCTAAGAATGACAAATATCCCCAGTGCTCCTCTTCTACTGAACAGCATGCCCCTGTCTACCCAAAAGGGTTCCCTGGTTTTTAGAAAGTCCATCAAAATGCATCTTTTCCATTAGGCCTTGGAGGCTAAAATAGTACAATTTGTTCCCTACAGCAACAGAAGTTATCTTTGGCTTGGCAGCTGTTGAATGGATTAGTGCTATAACTTGCTATTTTTTATTAATTATGGTTGCTTTTCATTGCAATGTATACTGTATGTTTTTAACCCAATTTGTGATGCTTGAAAGGTACACTGCTCAGACTTAGCTTTGATTTGAGTAGCTCATTCACCCAGTGTATTTGTTTATGTATATCTATACACTGTATATATTTGCAGAGAAGCCCATCCATGAAAAAGCTGACCCTCAAATTTTTAACCAAAATACCATGAAAAACACACCACCTGTGCATTCAAGCCGATCTTTGAAATTTTCATAGGTGTTCATTTTCACAATTAGCTTATCCGTGAGTATATACGGTAGTCATTTATTACAGGTAGGGCTAAACTGAAATGCCTCTTTCCATTTTCTTAGTCTATTTGTTGGGGTGAAAAATAGGGTGGTGGTGATAATAGGGTGGAAAATTTCAGGTACTCAATTCCATTTTCCCTAACTCCTCATGCTTGCTAGTTGCCATTTTTTAATTCCTTCTATTACCCCTTGGAGTGATACTATATTTGTGTCATTCGGAGTAGCAGTTTTTGGAATTAGATAGTGGTATAGTAGCAGGGAGGAGCCAGGAAAAGTATCTGCAAATTTTGCACATCCTGCTCTCAAAACCAGCTTCCGATTTGGGAAAAGTGAAAGAGTAGACATAGTTTTTTATCCCGTCTTTTGCCAAAGATCTCCAAGGAAATCTGGACTCAGCTTTAAAACTTTGGTTTATTCTCAGCTGTGAACAAACCAATCATACATCTTTGTTCCAGCCAACACTCGAATTTATAAGTGGAAGGAAAACACGGTTCATCTTTGGCTGGCACATCCGTTCTTATCGGGATCACCACACAGATTGCTGCTTCCATTTCTTCATTTGGCAACTCCAAAGGTCATTACAGTGAAGAAATACAAATATCAAAATACAACATGGGACAATCAATCCAAACAACAACTACACTCCACCATGTGCTTAAGGTGATTCAAATGCCACCGCATAGCCACAGGAGGCAACTCTTCCAGTTCCAATTTCTATGTGCAAAAAAGAATTTGATTTCAGGGTGGTTAGAGCACTTATTCCTCTTCATGAAAAAGTTGTTCCAGATACTTTAATCTTAAACTTTTATATAGATACTGCAAGAGAACAGATAATACCACAGAGCTTCCACTTAACCTTCCCAATAGATTCAATGCTTCAAATTAAAGGGAATTTTTCAATCATTTACATCCAATAATGCTCTGGGGCATCTGTTCGAGCTAAAAGTGGGATGTTGTTTTCCTCGATTAGTATTTATAAAGACCGAATAACTAGTCATCCATTGTCATGCAATGTTTTGATAAAGTAATTCCATACAGTGATTCTAGTAGTATTTAACTGATTAAAAAAAACCATTTTATCTTCTTTCTTTTAAACTGCATCTTAGTTACAACTGACCTAATGCCAATACAATATAAAAGAAGATACATATCCCTCAATCAGACACTTGCAACATTTCTTAAACTGACTTCTGGAGCAATGGTGGTGTATGCATGAGAAGAGAAGTGAAAAATTCTGAGGAACATCTGCAACGGAGAAGACCTCATCTCCGAAGAACATCATAACTGTTGAACAGCTTCAAAGTGAGGAGAGGACAGCCATGTCCATAAGCACATGGAAATGCAAGGGAGTCAAACAACAAACAAAATCTGACAAGATATATGAGGATAATTTGCAGGAAAAAAATCTTTTAAATAGGGAGCACCCAGAAATATGGTTACTGTTGTACTTATTCTCTCTCTCTCTGTAATAATTTTTATTATTGTTGCTGTCATTTTTAAGCTACTTCGGTGAGACTTGTATCCTGAAAGGTGATGGGCAGGTCGTTGTTGTTCCTAGGATTTGTCTCAGTTGTAATGTCCGCTTGCTTTGCACTGCGTTTGCCGCAGTTCTTGGAGCAAAGCTCTCAATGCCTGACGCAACAAGGCGTTTTAATTCTCAAGCAGCTTGTGGCAGAGCCTGCTGCTGATTTGCACTGAGAGGAAGGGACTTGCTCAAGATCATCCAGGTGACTTCTAGGCCTAAAGGAAGATTACAACCTGGGATTCCCCACTCCTCATCTGGCACTACATCCTACTGGCTCTCAAAAGGTGATACGTAAGTAATTGCAATAAAACAAACAGTGGACTTTATATACAATGGCAGAGGCCTGAAAAGTAACAGTGAATGAACCTACAAAGGAACCCTGCAACGTGCCACAGCAGGAGCAGAGGAAAAACATTTGTAGGAGAAAATAAAGGGGAGGGGGCTCCCAAAACAGACTCTAAAACCAAAATTAAGGCCAGCCGAGGAAAAACATTTTTGGAATAGGGACATTCGAAGAGAGAAATTGGAAGTCATGGGAGGAATAAACCATCCTATTGATTTTCTGCTGCAATCTCAGAGCCCACGTCTGGCTACTTTACTCAGTCTCACTGCATATGAGCTTGAGCTCTTACAACGCACTCACCAATGTGCCGGTTGGAACCATCCAGGCTAGCAAATTCGATGTAGTCCTCTCGGGCATCAGCCCAGTAGATGCGGCTGTTAATGTAGTCCAGAGTGAGGCCATTTGGCCATGTGATCTTGGTCTCCACAATGACACTCCGGTTGGTACCATCCATACCTATCTTGCCAATCAGGGAATGGTCACCCCAGTCAGTCCAGTATAAATACCTGGAAGAGAGCAAATGAAGTGGGCGAGAGGAATGGCATAAACTTAGGAATGCAGCCGTGATCATTCCTACCCTTGTTAAAACCCTAAACTCACAATAGTATAAAATCATATTATAAAAATGGACATGGTGCCAATGCTAACGAGAGTTACAATAGTAAGATTTGCTCTTATATTTGTTTTGGAATAGGACAGCAACAAATCCATTGTATTAGAGAAGTGAGAGAAGTTTCCCTATCCAATATAACAAGATCTGAAAAGAGATCCTACCCCCTCCAAGAAGCTTAACACACTGGGGACATTACACCTGTTCTATGAAGGCAACAGCCTGCGGCCCCCACTGCAGAACAGCTGCCAAAAACTGTAGCCAATTCATGCACCCAATTCTTCTATATCTAAGGGGCTCTCACAAAGGAATGAGGTCTGCTACTTCTGCTGCCCTGTCATTTTAGCAGCACCTAACTGTCCTCTAAAAGATGGCAATAGGTCAAGGAATGGCCTATTCCCAGAATTTCCCTCTCTGGTTCAGTAACTCTAAAGATTAAGCCTTTTGCAGTATGGTTTTAGTGACTAAATTAATAGGCTACATAACTGTAAAATAATGAAACATTGCATTGTTTATGCACTGGGGGAATCAGGGATGAACAAGGCATGCGGGTGCTGGATAAATAAAGGTGCCACCCAGACTAATTAAATAAATCCAAATACATTTCGCAAACTTACCCATTCTGTACATCCACCACTAACGCTCGAGGCTCCCGGAGCCCTGTGTTCACCAACACGGTGCGGTAAGCCCCGTTGAGCTTTGACACTTCAATAGTGTCCCTTCCCTTGTCACACCAGTACAAGTTGCCACCCACCCAGTCCACAGCCAGTCCATCAGGATTGCTTAGCCCAGTGCGGTGTAGGACCTGGAAGTGTGCAGGAGAAAAAACAACATGGATCAAAGAAAGCCAGAAAGGAGGAGCTGGCCAAAGGTACCTCTATCCTATTTAGGGATCAGCTATCTTTGCCCTAGTATGGGAAGGGATAGAGTTTAACTTCAGCAGAGCTTTGCCTGAGTCAGGAGTGAAAAGTTGCTTGGGTGTAGAGGATCTGATCCTACCCTTTCAGAAAGGAGCACAGGCTTCAGTTAGAAGGCATACAGGACAAATGAACTGGGAAACACACCTGTACATTGCTGCCATTGATGTTCATGCGGCGGATCATGCTGCCCTGTGTGGTGACATCAGTCCAGTAGATCATTTGTTCCCGGTAGTCAAAGTCCAAAGCTACAGCGTTATTCAGCCCCTAAATCCATCAAGAGAGAAAAACATTCTTACATGGGGCTAAGAAACAAACAATTCTAGTATCTGTTCACACATTATATTTTGTCCTCACTCCCAACATTACCTGTTTGAGCAATGTGTAGTTGGAGCCATCCAGACTAAGCTTTCTTAGGTAGTACCGATTAGCAAAAATCAAGAAAGGTTCATCATCTGGTAAAGGAAGCAAAGGAGGGTCATTAAATGCTAGAAGTTCCCAGTGCTCCTCTAATTCCAGTTTCCTCATTTTTCACCTTCTTATCACCTACTGGTAGACACAGAGAGCTACTTCCCATAATCCCTCCCATTATTCACGAGATACAACATTTAAGTCCTTTAAAAAGACAGAGGAGGGAACTACAATTACTTTTATAAAAGACTGGAAACCCTTTATAGACTTTTTGCTGAAAATGGATAAAAATGAGCTGCTGATTTCAGGATCTATTGATTAAAAAGGTTTGTTTATGGGAAGAAGGGAATTATGGTATGCAATATGGGAGGGTGGAGATGGTAATTGCTATGTTTGTAACTGCTGCAAAGAAGATTGGAAGTCGCTTCTTTAGATATCTTTCTTTTTCTTTCTTTTTTGTTATCCTTCACTTTTTCTTTTACCCCTTTCTAATCTTTTTCTTTTCTATTTCTTTTTCTATGTTTCTGTAAAATCTTATTTTAATAAAAATTATTTTAAAAAAATAAAAAGACAGGATGGAGGCAGGATGGACAGTCCACTGAACTAAACTTAAAGAGAAGCAATGGGTCAAAGCCGAGAAAAGAGTGGACAACTTTGCCCTCAAGATTCTCACATTTAAAGTTGGAATTTCCAGATTAAAGGAAGCAAAAGTCTTTGCTTTAAGAAAAACGGTTATTTCCACAGAAAAAGCTCTATGTTCTAACCAGGATTTGTGTTAGATTGTTTGTTTCTTTTTCTGTGTGCTGCTGTGTCAAGTCTAATGTTCTAATTTACAAATTAGAAAAAACTGAATGGGTATCCTTGATCTTGCATTATATTCATCAGGCTGGCTGGGAATATGGTAATTTTATTTATAAACTTTTGGTAGTCTATATATTAAATGGCATCATCTCCCATCTCACAGGGAAAAAGAGTTTATTTAGAGCAGCTCAGCACAAGCTTGTTGTCTGCCTGGAGCATCTTTTTTTTCCTTTTTTACATTTATAGATTTTTCTGTTTAGCTCCTGATCTTGATCAAGGAATTTGTATAAATCCCTTTCTACAATGTTGCATGTATGCATTTTAAGGTTTAAAGCTAAAAAGCAGTTTTATATTTATCTCTTTCTTAAAAAAAAAGTTTGAATTGTTTAGTAAGAGTGGTCAGTTTCCCAAGCAGGGAGGAAGCCCTGAAACCTCTAATCACCCAGCTATAAGAGATATAGCCAGGAGGTAGCTTTATTGAAATTATTTCAACGTTTGCATTTTTGATCTTTTAATTGCCAGAAAGGAAGGATACTAGGTGAGGTGTCTCCTGGAAGATAGCGAGTGACAGCAGGAATTACAAAGTTACTAACCCAAAGCAGGTGGTGGGGCCTGAGTGTTAGTCCCAGATGACTTCTCAGATAAACACAGCACCAAGGGAGGGCTAAGCTACATACACATACACTAGTGCTGTAGAAAAGTTTTTTATTGGAAATATTTTGAGGCTGAAACAGTGGTTCTAAGTTTGATATGGGTTGTTCTGACTCACTAGAAGTATTCTGAGACTGTCTGGACTATTTCTGCAGTGTTCCAAGCTCAAAACACTTCTACTATGGCTGAGACAGCACAGGACTAGTTCCAAGAAGATCAGAACAGCCTAAGAGACGTTCTTTCAGTTTGCTACATCTTATTCAAGTCTTGGACCGCCAAACAGATCTTGCCATACCCTAAAGCTCTGACTCACACTCACAAATGGCAGGCACCATCGCAGCTCATAAGAGTTGGTATTACCTGTGACAGCTTTGCAGCTGGTTGGGTCATCAGGCCTCAGAATGTAGCCATCTGCACACATACACTTAAAGCTTCCATAAGTGTTGATGCAAATCTGGCTGCAGGGGTAGGTGGTTGTGCACTCATCAATGTCAATGCAAGTCTTGCCATCATACTTCAGCTGGAACCCAGGGCGACATCTGCACTGCAGGGGCAGCAGAAAGTCATTACGGGTTTATAGGGAGGGCCCTAGGAAATATAATCTGTCTTGCTCACTGGGAAAAAAAGTGATTTTTTTCCTGGCTTTGTCCTACAGCAAACTCAACTGGCAGAATGACATAGGCTATGGATAGGCAGAAGCATAGGCTGAAGGATCTCCTGCTAGTCCTCAACCAGGATCAATCATTCCCGACGAGTCAGCAGTAAGAGTAATAATATAATTTTTCCCTCTGAAATACTACCCTATATTATAATGATGAAGTTGCAGAAGGATTTCTGGTGAAAGGCTATGAGTTACATTCAATTCTAGGTGCAGATGTCTGAGCTGAGAAGTCTTTCATTCTACATGTGTATCTTTTACCTAAAGTCCTCAGGTTTATTGCAAATCAAAGTAGATTCCCCACGTCACAAATCTGGCCAGTGCCCATGTCTTGTTGAACCTGTAGCCATTTGCAAGAAACTCATATATTCTGCCCATTGATTTATGACTCCACGGTGGGAAAATTGTAACAATAAACTATATAACTGACAATTTTGTGGCTCTTCAACAGTACATCAAAATCTATCACCTCTACTGCTTGATGGTAGGGCTGGCCCTGATATATCCTCCTCCCCAAAGCAGAGAAAAATAAATTACAGCCCAACCTTGTAGCCAATTTTGAGGTCCTCACACTCCTGGGAGCAGCCACTCTGCTTCTTGTTCAGGCACTCATTGATGAAACAGTTCAGCTCATCAGAGCCGTCACCACAGTCGTCATTGTTGTCACAGAGCAAATTATTGGAGATGCACTGCTCATTGTGGCAGAGGTAAAAGGTATCATTGCACTTGCTCTCTGAAATGATAGTGAGGAATCAGTTCATTAGGACTGATCTCAAGGCAGTGGGTTTTTCTTCCATTCACCATGCCATTTTCCATATTTGCAGCTTTAAGCCATACCACAAGAGCTAATGCACACCACCTTCTCTGCATGTGGGTCAACCTGTTTCCAGCCACGGTTGTGTTCACCATTATGGGTAAACGACTTTCTGTAAACATGACACCCAAAGGGCTTCATCACAAAGCATGATCTCCCCCTCTAAAGTTTCAAGTATAGCACTATCCATAATATTAAACACAATTTAATGAAAAGCAGTTGATATTAAAAAGACCTCACTATCTAAACAGCATATTTAATGAATTATCATTAATAATTCAAGCTTTGGCTGCACCTTAATGTGTTCATTCAAAGAGTGCAAATAATGATTTTGTACAGTTCTCTTCCAATTAGATGACAAAGATTCTACAAAATCTCCCTCAGTGTGGAGGGTGTACTGATTTATAGCTTTAAAAAATTGAGTACTACACTGATCTGTGTGCATGGAACAAGTCTGACAATCAAGACAGGATATTTCTAGGGTGGTGTGATCAGAAGCTCACATACTAGATAACAGTCTGATTCCTCCCTCTAGATGTATTGAAGATTCTCAATGGTATTCAAAAGTATACAGAATTCTGCTGCTGCGTTACTAGATTAACTAGTTAAGAACAGACCAATTAAAAGAGAGCTTCATTTGGTTCTCACCCTTTCTGACTGTGGACTTGCTATAAACCAAAGAAAATATAGGTGACCCCCCCCCCCAACCCCCCAGGAGACCTACCAGGGCTAGAACATCGTGGATTCTTGGGGGCTTCATCAGATTGGTCGTGGCAATCAAACTCGCCATCACACTCCCATAGTTTGTTGCTCAGACAGCGGCCATTAGCACAACGGAACTCACTGGGGCTACAGGTCAGGTACTCTGAGAAAAGCCAAAAATGGGGGCGGGGGGAGATAAGAAATCAGGCCATGCTGCAACAGTGCTTCATTTTATCATGTAACAGGATCAACATACATCTGAAGAATTTCTCCATCATGCTATTCGCTTTAGGGTTAGCAATGTTATGCAAAGTGCAGAAAAAGGGTAAGAAGTAGGGAGGCAATGAAGAACTAAAAAAAGTAATCTAACTAATCTAATTTATACCAACACTATTTACTATACCTCTCCATATTGTTCTACCCTTGAAAATCATCCTTATTTCCTGAATCTGTTCACCAATTCATACATTTTCTTTTGTTCTTTCACCTTCCCACCTCCCTCTTTTTGTGGTTCTCATCAACTCCATCCAACTACAACTTTCTTGGTCTTCTCCTCCCTTTCCCCCATTCACCCTTCCTTTGTATATCTGTTCTGCAGTTTGATCCTCATTTATACCCTCTACATGACCAAATTACCTAAACATACTTCTTTCATACTGGCTACTCACTTTTGTATTCAGCCTACATTCATTCAGCGCTTACTCATTCTTGGCCCTCTCTCTTATTTTATGATAATTGCTTTTTCAGTATCCCAATCCCACTGAATTCAACTTATTTTTATGTTTCTCCTGACAGCCCTAAATCTCACTTCCATGTGACAAAGTGGATAGAAGTACAGTCATCCATAGCCACGTTCCCTCTTTTGAGAAAGTCATTCTTTGCAACATACTGGATACTACCCACCTCCCAGTACTTGTACGTCTTAGAAACTTCTCCACTTCCCCACTTTCAATTAATATTCTACTGAAGTACACAAATTCATCAACTTCCTCTGTTTTCACCATTTATGTGTAACTTGCAATTGTTCACTCCATTTTTCCTGTCAATCACAAGTACCTTGATCTTTGATAGATTAATTTTCAGGCTCCTACCCTTCACTCCATCATGCAATCTATATAACTTTTACTGAAAAACTTTTGAGTTTTCAGCAAGCAACATGGCATTGTCTGTATACCAAAGTATACACATATTTATGTCCCTGACCAGCACACCTGTACTGCAGTCTTATAATTTATCCATAAATACATTAAACACATTAAATAATACATATATGAGTTACACACACATCCAGGTTAGGCTTATAGTCATTCACTTATGCACATGCAGCCTGCTGAGGCACAAAGACCTTACAGCCCCTTGTGCTCTCTACCTGGGTTTCCCAGAAAGATGTGGCTGGAGCATACAAGACACACAGCCCCAGTAAGCTGTGAGCTGGGAAATAATTAGGAATAGACACAAATCACTTTCAACCAAACCTTGAGGCACTTCAGGTTCTGATGGACTACATGGAGACCCAATGAATTCAAAGTGGCAGTAAAACTTCACTGGTTCTAATGTACGTTTGCTCTCTCACACATTCACATGATCACTCCCACTTACCCACGTCCTTCTCAACTAGGCTGTCCAAGGCATTAGCTAGAGCAGTGTTTTCCAAATTTGACAACTTTAAGGTGCGTGGACTTCAATTCTGGGAGCTGAAGTCCACACACCTTAAAGTCACCAAGTTTGAAAAACACTGAGCTAGAGACACAGAAACTGCCAAATCTACATCCAGGATGACTCAAAGAGTGGGTGGGCTTCAGAGCCCCCTTTTTTCCCAAAACGCTTGCCTTGTTGATTCCCAAGGCTGGTAGCTGTGAATGGATATGGGGGGGGGGAGGGGTGCACTCCGTGTGCTCAGTACCCAGCCTTCTTTGTCTGTCTTCATGTGACATTTCTCTTCTGAATATTAACAACTTGGTTCTTTCTCATTTGTCTTCCAAATGTATCTTTTTGACAAGATTCCTGGCTTTTGTGTTCTCTATGTAATCAAGTGGTTTGTAAATTATGCTTTATGGCTTATCATTATATGTAAATCAACAGAGCAGGGTTAAAACAAACCATGGTTCAATATGATAGGTGGACCCAATCCATTTGTCCACTCTAACTGCTCTCAGTAACAGCAACACTTCTAGGTCTTGGACAAAGAAAAGACTTGCCCATTGCTTTCTACTTGTTTTTTTTTTTTTTTTTAATAGGAGAAGCCAAGTGCTGACCTGGGACCTTCTAGCTGAAAAGCTAGGGCTCTACCAACTGATGTGCTGAAACCCCCAAAAGAAGACAATCTGATTTGATCTGGGAATCAGTTGGGGACAAATTGAGACTGGAACTTGTTTATCCATTTCATTTGGCTCAGGGAACTATAAATTTACCTAACAATTCAACCTTCCGAAAAGCACACATTAAAATACATTGCTAAATGGCCTAACATGCAAAGCAAAGCAAAGCAAAGCAACTTAAGAGTCCGAGCTATACCTGTTAGCTAAAATTAGAGTAAGGTCAAGAGTTGTCTGGACCTGCTTCTGGGCCCAAAAAATAGCTTGCTCAGCAGAGAATTTTTTGGGGGGGGCCTTCGAGTCCTTGTTGACTCCTGGCAACTGCCTGGACTAGTCCCTGCAGTTTTCTTGGCAAGATTTTTTGGAAGTGATTTGCCCTTGCCTTCTTCTTCCTATGGCTGAAAGAGAGGGACTGGCCCAAGGTCACCCAGCTGGCTTTGTGCCTAAAGTGGGACTAGTAATCACAGTCTCCCAGTTTGTAACTGGTGCCTTAACCACTATAGCAAACGAGCTCTCAGAGAACGACTGGAGAATGCTTTTCACATATGGTGAAGGTTTAATTATAATCGAACTTCTTCAAATCGAACTACCAAAAATGCCAGCACATCTGTTTCTTAATTTGCACATCTTCCTCATAGCTCAAAAGCTCTTAAAAATAGCCTATATAATAATATTAAATAACCAGTTAAAATTTAATTACTTTGCTTTCAGCTGCCTTTGCTTGCCCTCAGACAGCCAAATCTGATTTGGGAGCAAGCTAATTGAAGTTGAATTACAGTGGCTACTCTCGTGGTTAAGCACTAATTCTAGGCTGGCACTTACCACATTCAGGGGATTCATCGGAACCATCACCACAGTCATCATCGTGATCGCACACAAAATGTTTTGGGATGCACTGTCGGTTGCCACACATAAACTCCCGTTCATCACAAGTGTTGTTATACACTGAAATGACAGATCACAGCTGAAATCAGTTATGCTGTATCCCTCTGTGCAGTTTAACTCCTTTCATTGTACCGCAATCCATTTTTATTAATTGTATAACATATTACATGCGTACTTTTTAACAAAGAAAACTATGAGCAAATTCACAGAACTACTTCTTTCCATTTTTCATTAGTTCTTACCGCTATCCCAGAAAAGAAAACCAAGTTGCCACTGTTTTGCTCCCAGTAGCATTTCATCTCCTAGGGGGAAATGACGGAAATTGTTCCCCTGACTCTTTGGGTAATTTATCCCCACCACCACCACTAGAGGCAATGGTCAACATCTGTCCATTCTGAAGAAATTTCATCTCTCAGGGACGATGCAAACTATATAACTCATGCATACTACATGATACACTGAAATGACTGAAACAAATAAGATGCACCAAAATATTGGCACCAATGATTACTAAGAAAATGATCAAAGCAAGTTTGAGATTTATACAGCTGAAATCTCACCTCATCAGTCACAGATGTTCTTATTGCATAATTTTCTCTCTGCTCCCTATGACAGACTGTAGAAACAGGGCATCTAACTAGCTCAACACATCAGGCCATGTTCTATCTGGTGATGGTTTTGAAAAACATAAAAAACTGGCAGGGAAATTCAACTGATTTTGGGCTCAGTATGTTATTATTTTATCCCTAACTTTCCCAAAACAGAACTATAGGAAAACAGCCTCTTACATGAATGGAACCTCACAAAAGCCAGTGTGATCCAAACCATCAGAAAAGGATGAAGTACCCAGCTTTGGCTGATGTGTCATAAGGAAGGATTTGGTACTTTGTTTTCCTTCCTCTATGACAGACAGCCTTTACCACTAAGTCCTATCCCCAGACACAGTGAGAACTGTATACCAGGATATATAAAGATCTTGTATATAAAGATGAAATGCAACACAAGCTTAACCTGCCTCTTAAGGTAACTAGTGAAATGAGTAACAGCAAGAGCTCATCTAACTTCCAGCAGGAGACTATAATCAGAAACAGAACGTTAAGAAGAAGCGGTAACTCACAGCAGCCAGCAGCCACAGTTTCATCGGCCCCATCAGAACAATCTTTGTCTCCATCACAAAGCCAGCGTTGTGGGACACACATGTAGGTGTTTGGGCACTGGAAGAATCCTGCAGCACAAGTGGTGTGACCTAGAGAAGCAGAAACAGGTACTGAGCCTATCCACTGACAAAATCAAAGTTCAGAATGTTGTGATTTTCTCAACACCACCTTCCCCAATATTTTTCACAACCTTTCTAACATCCACCGTTTTTCTTAAACTGTTACTGCAACCAAGAAATCTTTAATCTCAGCCTTTCTTTGCTGAGATTTCCCTTTTACAAACAACGCATTGTTTTTTACTTCCCAAGCATCAAAAGCCTCTTAAATCCTGAGCAAATTGTTATTTCTTTATGAATTTATAGACTACTTCAATCAACTGACTTAAGCAGTGTACAGGAGCAAGAGATGAAGCCAATGCAACAATAAAATACAATAAAAATAAATTAAATAATTAAAGTTTAAAGTTACAATGAATCATAGAAGTAATTATAATATTCCAGGCATCAGGAGCTCTACAACATTTAAATCCAAGGGCCTTCTGGAACAGCCAAGCTTCCAGAATGCCATGAAAGCGGAAGCTATCTTTGCCTGGGGGGAGGAGAAGAGGGAAAGAAAGCTGTTTCAGAGGAGGGAAACCCTCACAGGGCTCCCCTCTTATCACACCTCACTATAATGTAGGTAAGCATCTTCAGCTGGCATCCCCTGTACTCTTGGCTGGAGCAGGCAAAATCTAAATGGAGTAGGGACTCTCAAAGGTAGCTGAACCGTGAGCCACATGAGGTTTTTACTAGTAACCAGGACCTTGAGTTGCATTCAGAAATAGACGGATAACCAGTGCAACTCTCACAGCAGTGGTGTTACATGGCATATTGAGACTGTCCAGTAAGTATAGGGGCTGCTTACTGAAGAGTGGAAAACAAATTATAGTGATCCACATGGGAGTTGACAAGGGTGTGAGTGACCATGCGAAATAATGGGTGGTTGGCTGGCTTTGTGTATCATGAAACTCCACAGTATTCTGTTAATTTCTGTTGGGAAGACATACTGAGTGCTAGAAATGTCACCAGAAATAATTTCTCCATAAATCATTCTCTAAATTAGGCATTATTTCAATCTTCCACTGAGTTGTGCTCATCTGTACAAGTTATTTGGCCTAAAAAATGTTCACCCCACCTTTTAACACCTATTACCATCTTCTTTTTCTCTTCATTTGTTATGAACCATCTCTCATCACAGTCAGGACTGCATAGGTTGATTTTTAGAGTGAGAAACTAGTAGATGGGCAAGCTTAAGGGTCCAGCACCATACCCTACCTCTAGTTTCCTATTGGACCCTCTGTGTTCCCCTTCAATCACTTTTACTCAAAACTGATGGAAGAGTTTCCTGCCTTTTTTCAGATAGAAAACACAAGAGAACTATAGCCTAAGTTGTAAAATGGATTTAACATTTTTTTAGAAAGGAAAAACTCCAAAATCAAAGAAAAATCTAAATCTAAAAACCATGATCATGCCAAGCCTTTCATGATGTTATAAACACCTCATTCTTAGCATCAGTTACTCAACCTCTCTCTCAAACTAATAACTAGATTACCATCCAATCCTACTCCACTCCCCTCAGTGCATCCACATTTTTCTTTTCATATTTCAACCTGTATACTGTTATGTTCTAGCCATTTTACCAGCTTGCCTCTTCCTCCTTTTCAAATCAGGAAGAAAACTTACGGCAACGGTGGTCTTCATCAGAGCCATCACCACAGTCATCTGCACCATCGCACACCCACTGTTTAGCAATGCACCGATGATTGTTGCATTCAAACTTCCCTGGGAAGCAGAACTTATCTGGAAAAAGATATTGGGCATTGTTATAACCACTTCCAAACAATTCCAAAGATTCTCAGAAAGAAGTCCAAGTAATTGGAACATTTCTCCACAATTTAGTGATTATACTATTTTAGAAACTCAGTTATGGGAAAGAAAAACAACATAGTGACTTACTGCAGTGGGTCTCATCCTCTCCATTCTCACAGTCATTCTCTTTATCACAAGTCCATGTCACGGGAATGCATCTCCCACTTGGGCAGGCAAAGTAGTTAGCTGGGCACTTAGATTTTCTTGTGCCTGGAGATGACAAAGCGGGGGAGTGGGGGGAGAGGAATAGAAAATAGAAAATGCACTGTATTTTATTTTGTTGGTGGGAACAGAAAAAGAGAAGTGTTAACACAAGGTCTGATCAGAGGCTCCATATTGGTGTTTTTCATAAGTTGGTCATCAGCTAGATGGATGAATGGGGCAGGCAAAGGAGAAGGACATTTTACATTTTGCTAGCAACCAAAAAGCCTTTTTAGGCATAGTTCAATCTATAGGTAGACTAGCAACCACAAACACACACACACTCTGTCTCTCTCCATTTCTATTCAGAAGTCCCCAAAGTAACTTACAAGCAATCTAAAATACAGCAGAAAAATCCATAGGAAATAAACACATCACTAAAAAAATACCCTACAGCAATAAAAACAATCAGTGTGCTCTGCTGATTCCAAAAGCTTACAATTACTTATGTCCCGTCTTTCAGGGTAGCAATGTCTGCAGTGTGAAAAAAACAAAAACAGGAGTAAGGTAAAGGTCCTTGGTCTCACTAGAAACTTTTTTTCCCCTGTAAAACCATTTTCCTCATTTTAAGAAAAGGGAACATGGAGCACAGTCTTAAAAGATGGAGTATGTGTGCAGGTAGGCTCAAATGGCAGTTCTGTTTTCTGGGGGGGGTGGGGGTGGACCAAGTGAGGGATAAATGGGGGGGGGGAGTCCTCTTCCTGGTTGTTCAAATTTTAGATTGTCCTTCTCCTTCCCAAAATAATGGAATGGGAAAGATAAGGTGACCAAGAAAAGATTCTTCCTCTGGCTTAATGGCTAAGCATGCTTGCTTGCATATACAAGTTCTCTGAACGCTTGTTCCATTTCACCAGAGCTCAAGGTCCTTCAGAGCTCAGATGGTCCGAAGGGTGGTTCTCACTGGGAGATGTTTACCTGGACAATCCTGCTCATCTGAATAGTCACCACAGTCATTGCTGCCATCGCAGACCCAGGATGGAGCATAACACATGGATGTGTGCTCACATTTCTGAAAATTGGTATGTTTCACTCCCAATCTGAAAAAGCTGCTGCAGTCAGTAGCAGCTACCAAAAGAGAAGAAACAAACAGAATATATGTAAATTCTGTGACACTTACTGAACAGGCATAATGGAGCAAAGGCACCCATTTTGTACAAATCATGCCATTGTCAGTTGTGCTAAAAAATGTGGAGCCACAGAATAATGTCACCTACATTTCTAATCCTTAGTAGCCTTATTATTACAATTATTTATATCCTGTCTTTCAGGATAACAGTTCTCCCAAAGCAGCGTATTAGAATATAAACAATTGTAAATAAAAATATAACAAACATTATTTAAAAACAAAGACGGGCTCCCTGGGGCGACTGGGAGAGTGACCGGTTTTTCTGTATCAAATAGGCAGGCACATTTCTGTGGAGGAAGACACCCATGTTCTCTCTATCCACGGACTTGTGTGTGCATATATAGCAGTAGATAGCTGCCAGAAGAATGGGAAGACAATTCTCTGTGCACCGGCGAGCTAGCTCAGGTCATACTGTTTCCCAGAAGCCCTTCCTTTCATCAGAGATAGGAACTTGCTTTTGGGGCAATGGTGAAGTATCTTTCCTTCCTCTGGATAGGATCACTGACCATATAATGGAAAGCAGATGATTCGATGCTAACATAGGAGTTCCTCAGTTACAGCAGAGAACTAGATACATTCAGCTTGATGTGGTAAGCCTATTTTTCCCAATGCAGACTAGTCCCTCTTACCAGTATATCCTAGCAATCAAATTCTGATCCACTGCTATAAAATATGGGAGTTTTTAATGTCATGTTCAATTCTGGAAGAATGATTCATAGTGAAGCTGCATAATGGATGTCTCTTGCATCTTTCCTGTTTGGCATGACAAGATCCTTCACTACTGAATTTTCTTGAAGAGTTCAACATCCAGGCTTTCACAAGGTTTTCACAGTGACCACCCCTTCCAACTTTTCCACCATCAGAGAATGCACAGCTAAACACCTGCCAGGGTTATGCTACCAGGACAAAGTATATTAGGGATCTTTTTGATGGAATCTGAAATCCAAAAGCCCTCCTTGTGAAGGCAGAGTGGCCTTCACTGGCCAAAGTCAACAGGAATTCAACTACTGACTGAGTGAATTAACTGGGCAAAGCCTGCAAAGGATTATAAGATGCTGGGGCTGGTGAAAAAGACATCTATCGAGCTATTTTATGTGCCTACTGTGCAACACTCACTGCAGTTCATTTCGTCTGAAGCATCTTCACAGTCAATCTGTTGGTTGCAGCGGCTGGAATTGCTAATGCAAGTCCCGTCCCGGCAGAGGAACCCAGCAGGAACACAGATTGTCTCTGGAATGAATGGACAGCCCAGTCAGGCTCTTTATGGCAACTGCCTTCATTTCCTCTTGCTCTTCCTCCATGCAGAAGGCAGAGAATGCTGGAGCACTGGCAAATGCCTGGGTGACTTCCCTCTGTTCCCTCTAAGACAGTGCTTCCCAAACTTTTTCCTTCATCACCCAAAACCCTAACTTCGAACAGTCGCTGAATGAACGGTCATAACTTGAGAAAAAACACTTTTACCCAATTTTGGGTAATTTACCCAGATTTAGGAAGCACTGCTTTAAAACATTTCCCAGTCTAGGGATGTAACAGCTGTCTATAAAACAGCAGGGTTTCCAAACCCTGGATGTGGGGGATGTTGGAGAAGGAGGCTGTGTGCGCTTCAGCATTTCGAGGTAACCGGCACAGCAGACAGACAGCAGGTCTGCTGCAGAATCCAGGAGAGAAAAGAAACAGAACCTAGCACAGGTAAAGCTCATCTCCCTTGGGGGAAATGCTGGGTGACTGGACTAACAAAACAAAGAAAAACAAAAACAAATTTTGTATCCAGTACTTATTGGGGCTTCAGTGAGTTTAGGGTCAATTTGATTGACGGAACAACACAAAACAAAAAAAAACCCACACTCCAAAAAGCCCAGGCCACCTGAATGTTTTCCCCACTCCCAGTACCAACATCACATCTTTTTATCCTTACAATAGTTTTCCAAAGAAGATTAGGCTGAGGCAGATTGGCAAGACCAAGGAGGGCAAATAAAGATTTAGCACAGGAGCCACCACCACGCTGGGGTGCAGGCCTAGCCAGCAACTCTCTCTATACATATTTAATAATTTAATTTTTAAATTAACGATTAAACTGTTTCAGAAAACCGTTATTAAGTATTATTATACTGCTTCAGAAAACAAGTTAACAGGCATGTCCTTCTTGTCTGGCTTCCCCTTCTAAAGCTTACTGTTGCAAGGCACTTCATCTGAGTTGTCCCCACAGTCGTCCACACCGTTGCACCAGTCCTTGATGGGTATACAGCGTTTGTTGGCACAGTGCAAGTAGCCCTTCTTACACTTGCGGCTGTCTGCAAGGCAAAATAAGCAACGGAGAGAACAGGGAGTGTGTAGCTGAAAGACAATGGATGGAATGCAGTTTAATTATTGCCTGAGTGAGGCAGGCATTGGGGAGCCTCTACATCCAACAGGAGGTTAGCAGGATTTGGCACTTCCACCTCCTCTCTCAGCTTGGAGCTGGATGAAAAAAATGTAACAGGCATTTCTACCATGGAATTTCAGGAGATTTAGCATTTTTGTTGGAAAGGGGAGCAAGGTCTGCCCTCTTGTTCTGCCTATATTCACAAAGTAACACATGCAGAATAGCTGTGATGCACAGAAACAAGTCCCCCACCTTGACCTCTATCTTTCAGCTAGGAGCTTCAGATTTTTATGGCTCTCCGCTTTGCACTCAAAGGTAGAGAGCCAAGCTAAATCCCTGGCTTCAGCAGAGCCTAGGGGTTGAGAAGGGCTAGGGATTCATCTTCTTTAGTTCCAACTTTTGCAATCCTTGAATGAGTTCATTCTGTCCACCAGAGCTTGGCTCCCATGCAAAGGTATGTGACAAATGTATCAAATCTCATTTAAAAAACCCCCCAAAACTACGAAGTTAGAGCGAAACAAAAAAAAAAATCCTCTTTTTATGCTAGAAGACTATAAAAGAAATATTCTAAGTCTCCCTGATACCCTGTCAAGCAATGGATAACTTCTCCAGATATGCCCAGGATGGTTGGCGGTTAGTCTAGAGCAGGGAAGCTGGCTGAGAGAATTCTGGGAGTTGAAGTCCACATGTCTTAAAGTTGCCGAAGTTTTGAAACACTGGTCTAGAGCGTTAAAAGTTTTCCCTAAGCAGGCTAGCCAAGGGAAGGGGAAAAGAAGAGGAATGAGAGAAAGAACCTTACTGCAGTAGGATGGCTTTTCATCTGATCTGTCTTTGCAGTGGGCCACACGATCACAGGTTTCACTGAAGTCAATGCAGTCACCATTTCCACATTCAAACTCATTATGTATATTGCAGGTGGAGTTGGAAGCTAAGGAAGGGAGAGCAACACAAATTTGTGAAAGCACACCAGCCTCTCAGCTCCCATTTCACTGAAGACTGAAGTATGCCCTGAAATCCCTTTCAGAAGATATGCTTTAGACTGGACCTCTGGAAAGAGCACAGGTCAAGCCGGCTGCATCAAGTGAAAATTCTCTTGTAGGGAAGGGCATAAAGGGCAGTAGCTAAACTTCAGGGTAACAAATGGGAAGATAAAAGACTGGCAAAATATCAGTGGAGAAACCCTGGACACCACAGCTAACTATATGCACTCCCCATGTCTCTCTATGTGTGCCACATTCATCATAAGAAATTAGCAGTGGCAAGAACTTCCTTTCCAGATATGGCCAGAAATCTGAAGGCTCTTTTCTTCATGCATTTTTTTTGTTTTTGTTTTTGACATGCCATGCTAAACTGCTTCTTAGAATCAGAATCTCTACTGAATTGTTAAGATCATACGCCCATCTTCTTGGCTCCCCAGAATGCACGGCCCTGTACTCATTCTGGGATTACATGGTACATGAGCTTCAGGACAAAGTAGGTTTTATGGAATTTCCCCTTTTCTCCCCAGGTCCACCAGCTAGAAAGAGGCTTTCAAGTCCAAACAGTGGACGAGTAGATAACAGGGAGGTACAAGCTGAAGAAGAAACACGACACAATTCTGCAGGCTCCTAGCATGCGGGGAAAGTACAGATCCATTTTTGGCACATGCAACTACCAGTTTGGTAAACTGATATGTAAATATGCCATAAGAAATTAACTGTTTATTATAGTCAAAACGCATTTGATACACAAAGCAATATATAGGCTGATTAAATAAACAAACAAATGTTAGAAAGACATGAACCATTTAAAAAAAAAACCCTCTCCAACATATACACACTCAAGTTCTCTTCATTCTGTGCCTGCTCAATGTGAATGATAGGATAGGAATGATCATTCAAATTCACCTGCCTTTATTCCATTCATATGTTTCATGACCCAATGCGGATGCTTACCTCTGCAGGTAAGATCTTCCTGAAGAGTTCTGCCACCACGGCAAGCGCAGGTAACTTCTCCATTGGCTGAGAGGAGGCACAGGTCCTGGCAGCCACCATTGTTTATTCTGCACAGAGATAGCTCACCTAAGTGGAAGAGAACCCGAGCAAAGAGAACGAAACCCATAAAAAATGGGGCTGGAGATATAGATCGCAACTATCTGTAAGTGATGAAAGGTTGGTTGACCAGGGATTTAATGAGGTACATATACACATATATACATTGCCCTGTATCTTCATAAGAAAGCATACAGCCCTTGGTAGAAACCATTTCTTCACTGTTGTACTTCCTGAACTGATCGTGTGACTACACAATATTTCCTGTTCACGTGGTCAGTCCAGGAAAGCCCTGCAAAGAAGAAACAGTTTCTAGCCTACCTGCTTGGAGTTTGCAGGTATTATTGCAGGTACCTGAACCACACAATCTATTTTCAAAAGTTAGTCAGGTTTTTTTCTGGGAAGGACTGAAAGCTAGTCATACTTCTTTCCAACCAGCTGGATCTGCTGGAAGTGAAAAACCTATGGGGATAAAGCCTTAGGCCTTAGTAAGGTTTGTGATTAATCTGAGCATCAGCTATCCACAATATGCACCACTGATGAGCGGTATGTCTAAGTCAGAAAGCTAAAATCTTTACAGAGCCACAATTAGTGCCAATTCGGATGTAATTTGGCTGATATTGCAAAATATGAAAAACAATAGAACACCAGGTTGTTTCACACTATATTACCTTACATTGATTTTATCATCAGGGCAGAGGAATGTTTCTCTTACACAACAAAAATTAACTTATAGTTTTTGTCAGTATCTGATGCAGCAAGGCAAGTAATACAGAAACATTTAACAATGTCTATGATTTCTCAGTGCTCAGACTGGAGTTTTCATGCTGAGAAACAATTACAGCTACTGAAAGAAAGAAAGAAGTAAGGGAAAAGGATGGAAGGAGAGTAGTAAGGGAAAAATGTGCTTTGCTTGTGTTACCCTCATGATGGCTGATTTTAGAGACAAAGTGTTGTGCAAGGCAGACGTTTGGTCAGATGGTTCAAATCTTGTGTATCAGTATGTAATATCTGGGAACCACCCAAATGAAAATAAGCCAAAGAAATACCATGTGGAGTATTTCTCCAAAAGAGAGAGGGCAAGATTGTCACTGCTAATATAGTGTGAATGAATCATAAAATAAGCTGTGCAAGAACGCTCAGGAAGGCCTAAGAATTCCCCTGAGGGTCAGCAAAAAAAGGAAGGGTTGCTTCTGAATTCATTATTGCAATGCTGATTCAAGCAACTGTAAGGATAGTGAGAGAACTGTAGGATAACCCCATGAGGAATGTCCCCCCTTCCCCATGGCAGACTGTCACCCCCAAGAATAAGCTGTTCTTCTTACAGCTGTTGGTGTCATTGGCCACGGCAATGATGCCCATAGGTTGTTGGGGGATGTCAATACGTAGATGTTTCATGCCAGAGCCCACATATTTGTTGGCACGCTGCACAGCACGACGCACCCAGTCTGTCCAGAAGATATTGTCACCGTAGACAGCCAAGCCAAAGGGGTGCACTGGCTCTGCCTTCAAGATCACCTGTGGGATATTATCACAATATTAGCAGGGAAGAAGCAGGTTGTCAGTAAAGAAACAGATCAAATATCATCATACTAGTATTAAGCATATTGCTTCTATGCATTAACAGACTATGGCTTCTTGCCAAGCAATTTCTCTTAATCTTCCTTTCTTTTCCTTCCTCAGTATTCCATAAATGATAAGGGAATTTGCTGCTTTCCAGATATAATTGCAAGGAGTTTCACTGCAACATCTTCTTGAGATGTTGGAATGGAGCAGCCACTGGAGAGCTCTAAAGGGAGATGTACTTCCTTGGGAAGAAGTGTTTTTATTGTCTCTCTCTTTCTGTGTATTTCCTCTTACAAGATCAATCACTCTATAAATCTTCATCTTGTGAACATGATTTTCCCTTCTTCTCTACCATGTAGTCCCTTAACACTTTCCCCTAAATCTGCTCTCCCAAATCCTCAGATTTTATAGAACAGATTTTGGAAACATGCAGGAAGGTACAGGCAGGAAAGGCAATTATCCTCCTTTTTGTACTGATGACAGAAACTATTATATCCATGGAAAGAGTTAACCAGCTACTACCTTTATGAATATAAATTAAAGTGAGATATATAAATTGTAGTTGTAAAGATGCACTTGCATGCATATATATATGTGCATGTACACACCCACATGTGAAAAACAGAAATCAAGTTGCAACTATACAGCCCAGAAAACCAAGGACATTTTGAACCTCCTAAAGAAACATGTTTAAGCTGCTAAAGAACAATGGGAGAACATATGATCAACAGCCACCCAGGCTCATATTTGAAGGGTTGTCTCTTCCTGAGTGAAGTATAGAAGATAGTTTGGGAAAAATGATGTCTATAGTAAGGCTGTTTGACCCCCAATTTAGATACGCCCGGTGCAGTTTGCATTTTAATGTGGCTTTATTCAACTAAACTTAATGTAAACCAAAAAGCAGTCTTAGGCTAAACTGTGCGCTTTTCTAAATTTTACTAATTTATTTCACATTAAAATTAAAAATCTGTATAAATCATAACTAGTGTATATTAGGAACATTATGGAGAGATGGGCTGCAATGAATGTTAGAAAAATGAGAATCTGAGACAGGGTTTTTCCATCCCTTCTAGTTGTTACAGAATCAGTATGGTGCAGTAGTTACAGTACTGGATAGCAGGTAACACTGGGTACCTAGGACTCTATCTCCACTCAGCTCCCAGCTCTTGGCCCAGTAACTTCCCTCTCAGTCCTATCTCTACCCCACATTGCTGCTATAACAATAAATTTGAGAAAGAGATTAAATACACAGCCTTTGGCTCCTTTTCAGGAATTGAGATATACTTGAGATACAAAACATTAGTTCCGGTAAGCAGCTATGGAAAAGAGGCAAGAAAAGAAAATAGCTTGTCAGAATGTGCTATAATTGACTGGGTAAGCTCTCTGAAAATCTATCCTATAGGAGGAACTATAGGAATACACAACCACTTCATATCATGTCCGGCAAAGTTCAAATCCCCTTTTTATAGACTGGAAAGAAACAATAGCTTATCAGAGAGCAGCAAATGGTTTGTCAGAGGCATCACTTCCCATATAGATAAAAACATACATTTTGTCCACTGTTACTCTTGGTTGAACAGGCTTTACAGTTTGTTGTAGCAATGCAAAAGTAGTGCATCCTCTTTATCAAATGGAAAAATAGGATGAACGTACATGTCAAGGTCAAAAGGCAAGACTTCACTAAGAGCTAAGGTTTTATTCCCATTTTGTTGTTCTCCAGATATGCTGGAACTACAACTCCCAGAATTATTAGTCTCCAAGCTGGCCAAGAATTCTGGGACTGATAGCACCAACATATCCAGAGGATACTATACTGGGGAAGACTGCTTTACAGGTTTTCTGAAAAACACCACTGCTGATGGAATTATGGGACATACATATCGTTTGGAGCCATCATATTCACACCGCTCTATCTTGTCCAGGGTGGCATCAGAAAAGTAGATTTTCTCTGCCTTGTGGTCAATGGCCAGACCATTGGGTGTGCGGATATCTTTGTCAATGATGGTGATCATGTTGGCACCTGACAGCGTAGCCCGCATGATGCTGGGGTGTTGCTCATTCCAGTTGGTCCAGAACATCAGGCTGAAGGAGAGGAGAAAACGGATTACAGAGAAAAAGTGCTACATACTTTAAAAGAGGGAATGCCAAGGCATTGGGTGGAGGGAGGTGGTTTCTCCTGGATCTCCATTTGCTTCTGGATATTCAGAAGGCAGCTATGACCAGAAGCTCCAACTGGCATATTGCCTGCATCCTTCCTAGAGGAGAGGGATCTGGCTACGACAGTAAATGATACTACGGCAAAACTATTCTAGGTTTGACTGCTGTAATGAGCTTCATATACTCTGAAATATGTGTCTGATCTCAAACTGTGGCAATTAGGCTCATGAAAGCTGTCTGTAACATGGATTATGCTTACTTTAATTTTATAGTGCAGAACAGGCTGTTAGCTTATTTCCACCCAGTTTAGAACACTGACAATGACCTTCAAAGCTCACAGTATGAATCACATCCAATGGACTAGTTCAGATGGGTGATTCAGTGATACACATGAGCCTCAAATTCATGTATCCCGTTCCTACACCCCCTTCAGCACAGCTATAAGGAGGAAATTCCAAATATTCCCTTTGAGTTTTGACTAATTACAGTTTATTATATTCAAACCCTAAACTATGATGAAACTTAAGTTATATTAGTTGAGCAAACTAATAAGTCATTTATTTATTTATCAAATTTGTCACCGCCCATCTCATTAAAAAACGATTCTGGGTGGTTACGCTGGCATGTCTTCAGTAATGCATAATCAAAAGTAACCACAGTTTATCCAAGTGTACAGTGCTAAGCAGAAGTGAAATATTTCCTATTCCAGCTGGAGACCCAGGGAGGAAGGAATGCATGTGCTGAAGGATTGCTTAGATAACACTGAGCACTGTTCACTGCTAAATCCAAACACATTTCATGCATTAAGATTATCAAAACAAAACCAATTCAGGAGTTCTTTGTCCACACAAGTGTGGAACAGAAAAGATCTCTCTCTATAGTGGCATCTTTCATTTGGAACTGCCTTCCCCAAAAATGAACCCGGCTTATCCTTTTGCCAGGAGATGAATCAATACTTTTTTTAAAAAAGAAGGGCATAGGATTTGTGAATATATTTAGTGTGGTGGTTGGTTAACAATGCTGTAGATTTTAGGTCCTTATTCTTGTTTTAATGGATTCAAATAGTTTTAAGGCTGTGAAATTGGTGTGAAACTCTTACAGGAAAGTACAATTAAGAACAAAAAGCCCTCAAATGAACAAGGAAATGAATGAATGTATGAATGAGCCCCAGTAATTCTGAAGTTTTGCTTTCAGTCACCCAAAGCACACTGGAACTTACTTCTGGCACTCGTCTAGCACGAAGGCTCGAGGGTGGTCATCTCCAGACATGGTGATGACAGTTTCTCTTTCAAAAGCTCCCACGCGCGTCTGGTTCACAGTATGCCGCGTAATGGTAGAAGTGGTGTAGCTTGTCCAGTACAAGGTGTCCCAGCCTCGATGATAAGCCAGTCCCTCCACAGAACCAACATCTGTTAAACGGAAAGCAGAATGTGTTTATTGATTAATACGCCCTGGTTCCCAATTCTCACTTCTTTATTCTTGTTCTGAGCCACTCCTCAATTTTCTGAGGAGCCTCTTTCTCATCTTTTTCTGATATTGTCTTGCAGCCAGTATCTACAATCAATCAAATCAGCTCCTGGAGCACTTTTCCCCAGTACAACTGACCAAGCAAAACAGAGGATGCATCTGAAATGAAAGCTGTCCCACCTGATTTCAACACATGGGCAAAGTCACCTCCCCTTTGCCTCCTGCTTGGTTCTAATACCTGGTTTACCTTTGTCCCCATCTTGAAAAGCCTCCAACTGTCCTAACCTAATTACACCTCCATGAGTTCTCAGACAGGATTCTGGTTATTTGCTGCTTGTTGTTTCTGCCCTGCATCTAAAGTAAATGTGGGCTGAAATGCCATCGTAAGCTTACATCTGGTCTCCCCCGTCCTTCATAAGTAACAGCCAAAATAAAGAAAGCTATCTTGATCAGCAATTTTCAATGAGACTCAAAACACAGAGCCCAGAATACCCCAAATTTCTAGCAGGATGGATTCCAGAGATTTTGAATGGGACAGGGAAGTGTGGTAAAAACCAGCTAATTTTATCACCCTGATAACAATTCAGAGAGCCCACTGCACTAAGATATACAGTTTTTATAATCAAACACATAGAGTTCGTGACATTATAGACAACATACATCAACATACTGAATATATGACATTGCGTTGGGGACTAGTCAGCCTTCAAAACAAATTTTGGCCACTTAAATATGGCTTTTGTCCTGACAAATTACCTAATAAATCAGCTGCTGCAAACAGAACTGGACAGCTTGTCTTTTATTGATTTACCAAAGATTTTTTTCAGCACAAGTAAATTATTGACCTTATCTGAAAAAAAGAGATTTTTTTAAAAATTGCAATTAAAAATTGCCATGGGTTCTTTTGTATCTTTTCAGTGTTTCTTAACTGAGCACTTCAGTTTGCATCAAAGCAAGGAGAATTTTTTTCTCTCATTTACCTCTGGTAATTGAAAAACGCCTCAAGGAAATGATTGTGTAATTGCCTTGGCCTTCTCCCTTGTGGTCAAGGGGGCTATGGGGATGGCTACTTCAGTGCACAGTATAATGTGCCCCTCTCCACATTTCATGCATGCCCTAAGCTGAGCCAATGCACCCTTTACCAAAGTGTACCCACTGTATCCCTTCACATCAAGCCGTGGCCCAATTAACAAGCTGGTCATTGCAAAAGCACTTTGATGCCACTTGGGAGAAAATTACTCTATTTTCATGGGCAGACATCTGCATGAAAAAAGCCTTGGGGCAGGAGAGGTGGAAGGGCTGCTTCTCAATTCAAGGCCAAATGACACTGTAGTAATGGTCATTCCTAATAACTAACTGACTCCCAAATCTAATTCAGGGCCAGAAAATTTTACTACCATTCATTACAGTAGGAACATGGATGGAGGACCTGTGGTCATCTAGCTGCTGCCGAATGTCAGTGCCCCAGCAGGTCTGATCAGAATGGCTAAAGGTGAGAAGGATGCTGTAGTTCACCGATGTCAGGAGATTAACCCATCTCCCATCTTTCCCTTCCCTGGACTGACTGTTTAACGGAGCAGAAACAACACTTGCACACTTGGCTGTTTTCCATCTAGGCATGCCTATATCTAGACATCACAACCCTCCACCCCCAAATTAATAAACAGAAGGGAACTAATTGGTTCATCTCCAAATGAAACGAAGTACCCTCCTGCTAGGTCCCAAGCCACTGTTCGAAAAGCAAATGAAATGCGCAGAGTATGAGCTTGATTCCCTTCCTTTGCCAGCAGCAGCAATGCCCGTGAGCAGAGAAGAGTTTTAAATCTCATTAAAACCACTACCATAATTTAGACATACAACTCAACATGCAAGAAAAGAAGGGGAGATTCCGTTTGCTGGAAGCAGAACAGGATGGACTTCTGAGTGAGCTATATGAAACTGACAAAAAATAGGGAGATCTGCCCATGCCTTTCTGAGGACATTCCCAAAATCAGAGGAAATGCAGACTGCTAGCAACAAAATTCTGTCCTGTGGCTCCAACGTTTTATAGCTCAAAGAAACCTCTTAGAACTATCTTTGGGCAGATAGTTACTCTGTGCTTATGTCCAGAAAGATGAAGAAACAGCGGAAGAATAATCCAAAGATAATTCTTGAAAACACCTTATGCAACACACAGCAGGGGTTCCCAAACTTTTTGGCATCACATCCCCTTTTTTAATTTTTAGAAACCTTTACACCCCTTATTTAAGCCAACTCCCTTTTAACAAAAAATTCAATTCATAATTACAAATAAAAATAAACTTGACATACATTTTTATTTCTAATGAAACTAAGCACAGTTTTATTTGTAACAATGGTTTAATGAAAATGTAACATTAAAAAGTAACAGAAACAAACCAATATTAACGTGAAGACAATGTTGTATTTTCTTCACGAGTTGGGAAATCCTACATTTGAGAGACTGAAATGCTCAGCGCAAATTATTTACGACATCCAGTCAGTTCCTTACTAAGCTTGATTCTTTTTCTTAGAAAAGTTAAAAAGCTTTTTCTCTGTGGTATGTGGAAGAAAAAGGAAGAATGGTGCATAACAGTTCTCGCCTAGTTTTCTGTTAAATTGGAAAATACGTTATCTTAAATTCCTCCAAGCTTGAACTTCTGAAATTATCTTTTCCACTTGAATTGTGTTTTATATTGAATGCTTGTTCTTACAATACCTCTGGCAGTGAATTGACATTACTGATTGGACTGAGTACTAATTTATGAACAATGTGGCCAGAAATGTTTTCTGGGCAACAGCAGATGGATTAATCTGCAAGGCAGTCCATGAGAAGCTCCATTTTGTTCTTTAAATCCTCCTTACAATGGTCAGGATAACATTCATTTTCAACAAGAAAATGTTGGAAAAGTTGAAAGGTTAGGATTCTCTACAGCAAATGCTTATCTGTGTATGAAGCAGTAAGCTGTGATTACTGCTGATTTTTTTTTCTTTCATCTATGTAATAAATTCAGCTTGAGCTTAGTATGCTGGTCATGATACACATTTTGACTGCTGAATGTTCTCTAAAGCCAGGTCTCGCATCTGGTCTAGCATTTCCCTCATTCACAGATATAACTAACATTGCTTGAAAGAGGCTTGGCCTTCCCTCCCAAGTTTCCCTAACCATCTGAAGGGGGTCACCTGACTTGTTAAGTCATATAGCAACCCAAAAGGAAAGGATCCTATAGAGGAATGGTGGAATTTCCCAATAAGCCAATAAGAATGGAGCCACCTATCCCAGTCTCTGACACAGCATCCATTTGGTTGAATCCTTCCAGCAGACCATCAATCTAGGAGTGATAAGGGAACACTTTGATTACCTTGATTCCTAATTCCTTATAGCATTTGAACTCAGCAAGGTATTTATTGCTTAATATACTCTGCTTCCCAACCCCCCCCCCCTTTTTTAATTCTTGTCTGAGCCACTCAATTCATTTTTCTGAGCCTCTTTCTTATCTTTTCTGATATTGCCTTCAGGCTACTATCCACAATCAATCAAATCAGGTATTTGAGCACTTTTCCCCAGTACAACTGACCTAACAAAAACAGAGGTTTGGCTAGTGAAGTTTTTGCTTTAATCCATAAGTATCTTATTAGGGATTCAACCCTAAAGAACAGTTCCACCAAGGCTGAGGTTATTGTCTGTCTGGTAAATATCCTGAGGGCAAATACTTGAGGATATCTGGTGGCATAATTGCACACCACAGGAATAATCCTATGACTCCGCTGACCTTTTTCTAAGGAGTCAATTATGCCCATAGCTATTCTGCAGAAGGGTATACCCACCACAGGCAGAAGGACCAATGGAACTTTCTTCAGAACTTTGAGGAAATTCAACTTTTGGCATTCAATACATCATGCCCCAAACTGGCAAGAATCAGCATACATTCCTGGCCACAAAAAGACACAAGTAATATGGGCATATGTACATTAATGCCAGAATATGGTATGGCTGATTCTCATTATTAGTGATCTGTGTTCTGTGAAAATCACTGCAATCTAGGACTATGTTTATCGATTTCCCACAGCATATCATTCCTTTAAGTAATCCTTTTTACCCTGGCAAAAGAGTCCTCAGTTTGGAATATATATTCTGTAGAAAGGGATCAGATGCCTAGGGCTCTGCCATATTTTCAGGGGAGTTTCCACTCAGATTCTATTCCTTTCCCTAAATTGCTGACCTAGCTCTTTATATACAGAGTCTCCTCCTCTTTCTGCTTTTGGGTGTTGAACTTCCCAGTTTTCCCAAGGGTCTCACTCAGAATTCCCTAGGGAGCAGATAGTTCATTCCACAACCATTGGGTCTGGAATCAAGTTTGAACAATGGAAGCAGATGTTGCTTCCAAGAACCCCCTTATACTGGGAAGGTCTTGCCCCAGGATAATGTCATAAGGCAATTTAGGACTCACCCTACCTGGAAAGACTTCCACTGGGACCAAACCACAGCATAGGGCCTGGATTCACCATCAGTCCCTAAAACATGCACTTATTCTCTTGAGAGATGCATCTTGGGAAAAATATGAGTACCTTGGATTAAACAATGGGTGCATCTGTATCAAGGAGGGCTTTCAGTGCTTGGCCACTGACTGTTGCAGTTATTAGTTGCAGTTTGATTGCAGAACTTAAATATCAGTCACCTGATATTTAGCTAAGGGACATGGCCTAATCTGCTGTCCTCCTGTATGACAGTGAGAACTTACTTAATAAACTAAAAAACCTTCAATTTTACAGAAATCGTTTTCCTATCTAAGGCCCATATGGAAGTTTTAGCTCAGGAAGAAACACAACCATATTGTACCACTGTCTGGCATTTTAAGTAGGATTCTGCTTTCTCCCATAGCCTATGGAGCAAATTTTGTGTGCTCAAGTAATTAGAACTAGTAGGGCCATACATACGCCACTATGAAGCATCCGCTTAGAAGCTTATAACTACTAGCAGAGAGGTAGCTGTGCATTAATAGCTTTAGGAGAAACTAATAAATATTAAGCAAGGGAAAAGAGGAATTGGGGGCAAGAATTCATGTTCAGAACTATGTTAACATTTTTACAATGATTTCATTGTGAAAATTACATCTTACAAATATAGAGCTTTGCTATAGTTGTAGACATTGGTGGAGGAGAGCTCACTCTTCCAGCTTTGTCTTATCTGTTGAAAAGTTCTTTGAATTACTGTCATAATACTGATTTTGGAATGCTTGTTATGGATAACAGCTACATCATCATCATCATCACTTTTTTTTTTCAAATGATGTATAATTACATAAAGATGCATAAGAGAAAGTAATCCCTGGCTGTTGCTTCTTTTCTGCATGTTAGATTCTAATTGGCTTCTCTGATTACATATGGAGGAGAGCCACTTCATCACGTCTCGCTACTTTTATAGCAACTGACACCATTCATCAAACATATGCTGGCCTCTAGAAAACATTCATGGAGTCTGAAAAGGCAAAGAGAAGGGCAGAACAGGAAAGCCCTGTTTGATGAATGTGAATGGAACTTTCTGCTGTTCAAACACAGAAAGCTAGGAACCAACCCATTGTCTGAATGCTGAAAAGCTTTTCCTTGTAAAAAAGCCCAAGTTATCTTAGTGTCAGGTCAGCATCTGCTCAAAAGATGAAACTAGATGTCACACATGAAAGAACCGTTGCAGGACACTGTTATTCTTCCTGTCCCCCTTTCCCTGCTCCAGCCAATGATGTGAGAATGAAGCAGAACGGAGCACTGCATGATAACATCATGTCATACATTGTATTATAACAAATGCCATCTGGAGGAGGCATGGAATGGAGACAACTCCATGTCTCTTGCAGTACCTAAGTGTTCCTGGAGACAAGGAAGTATGCCTATACTGTTTAATTCTTTTCCCTGATGGAAAATTATTTGGCAACTCATAGTCAAGAGTAGTCTGATTTATAGCAGCTGTCAAAATATCCCAAAAGTGTAGGCGTGCTTGCTTCCCTCCAAGTAGACTAAACATCAAAATAGATGCGGAGCTTCACCATTCAGCTCCTCCTCCAGGTAACAACTATTCTCTGGGAAGGAAAACAACAAAACCAAAAAAACTTTGGAAAAAGGCCACATTTTATTCACACATTCCATTGCTCTTTAAATTCTTGCAGTGTTTTATATGGTGACAGATACTGTACACTTTTAGAAGTGCACATATCAAGGAATTCCTACATATTCTAATCCACATAATGACTTAAGGAATCTAATCCACATAATGACTTAAGGAATGTGTATAGTTTCTCTCCGATGTTCAGGTCAAAGCATCTAGATCTGCATATCATCCATTAATTTAATTCAGAAGAGAATAAGATCAGAACTGTTGTCAAAAGGGGCAGAATCTAGGAAACTTTTAATTCAATATGCTAGCCTGCAGCCTATTGTTAGTGATAAACACCAGAGGAGGAAAACATAAAAGTTATTTTATGGCTGAGACAAATCACAAATGTACACCTTATCCTTGATATATGGATTATTTTTGTGCTTGTGCATTTTGAACAAATAATTTTGTGCATGTGCATTTTGAACTAATCAACACCTGCTAAGCCGCTGATACAAATCCAGCCTAAACAAGCTGTTGCCAGGTTTTTGCCTGTGAAATGTCCCTGACAGTGGAGTGATGTAACCCATTTCCAGTAGTGTTCTATGGTCTCCATGAAACAACACATTACGTTCCATTAGGACTGATAAACCATTCTAGATAGACTGTGCTTCAGCAAAAAGAAAACTGGGAATATTTTTGTTTGGCGCACAACAAAACCCACAGGGATCCTGGAGTGATCTTACAAGACAGCTAGGGCAGGGCTGATGAATGTTGCCACCTCTCTCCTCTTTCTCCTAAGCAACTACCAGAGTGGGCATATCCCACTGGCCCACTCACCCCTTTCTTTCCCTCTCCTTGGCCACACCACTGCTGCTGCTGCTAGTATCCCAATGCTGCATATCCCATTGGCCCAATCCCGAGATCTTCCCTCTCCTGCAATTTTCCTTGGCTTTTCCTGTTCTCCCCTTACTCCCCAAACCCTTCAGCCTGGAACAACCTCATTGTGGTCTTTACGCAGAACGAAACAGCCCCATTTCAGTCTGTATCTAGACCAAACATTCATGCTTGGTTTGGACATTAATCACCTGAGATCAATTGTTCCACTCATGAACCACTTCATTCATCCTACTCTCTTCTAGGGTTGAACTCCCATTTCTTCTCCCCCGTTAGTGAATGAATCTGGAGGATAAGCCAATCTGGGTGAAGCTTAAACAGCCAAAAGTGGACAGAAGGTGGATAGAAACTCCATCTATTAGAAGGAAAGTTACGCAGCTGTATCCTCAGATATACCTATTTCAGGAAACTTTCTAATCACTGAAGAAAAATCCAGTGAGCTACCTCTTATAAGTTCCCCTGAATGCAGAGACTTACAGTAGTCGCTTAATATCCTGGAATTCTGCTTGGCTCCTAATAAAAGTGGCCTCCTTCAATGCCACAGCACTGCCAATATGAGGCTTTCTTATCCTGCAGATCCCTCAACTCATGAAAACTCATCTTCCCCTGTAATTGCTGTTCTGAGAGTTTCTCTATGTGGTGACATATTTATTTCTAGAGCCTGCCTCAAGTCAGACTGCTGCTCTTGCAGAAGCAGCCAGGGAAGAAAGGGCGGGGAGGAGCATCCAAAGTGCTTACTTTCAACTATGGTTCTTCGTCCAGTTCCATCATCATTGATTTGCTGGATGTTGCCAAAGTGAATGTCACTGTAGAAGATGCGGTTGCTGCCCTTGCCGCCCTGGCGGTAGTCAAAGGCCAAGGCAATGACGTTTTTCATGTGCTCGCTGTCTTCAAATGGCTTGATGGGCGCATTGAGATTGTTCTCATCAGATAAGTGGATACTTTTGAGAATGGTGCGTTCTGAATAGAGCAGGTACCCATCGTAGTCGCGGCAGCTTACACTGTCCTCAGAAAGCATTCCATGGGCACAGGCACACGTCCGCTGACCTCCTCCCCGATACAAACATAATTGCTGACAGTCACCATTATTCCGTGCACACACATTGGTACCTGTAGAAAAGGAATACAGGGAAAATTAGCTAGCATTAGCTTGGTTTACAAGCCGTTTCTATGTCTCTGGTGGTTCTAACTCAGGTAACAAATTCCACCTTCATTGCCCTTACTACCGGTCAATCCCTAGCGTGCAGGCCTCTTCACGCACCCTTTTGCCTGGCTCTGTTGAACACCTTGATGTCCTTCAGCTGCACTCCTATCCCTGTGCGCAGAGACACAATTTCTGATGCATTGTCCTTGCTGCCCCTCTTAATGGATCCATTTGCATGAGTCCTAGAAAGAGGCAGAATTAAGCAGGCATGCACGAGTTATTATACTGTGCCAGTATAGCTCTTATATAGCAAAACACAACGAGGAAGCAACTGTTTGCAACACCAAGACACAAATCTTCAGTTCATACACATGCTTGAACAGGCAGGTATTCTGACATATTAGTTACCTTACACACAAATATTTTGGATAATCCATCCATACTTCACCTCAGTTAACACATCTAAAACTGGATACATGTACACGCATATCCACAAGACTCCCCTTCAAAAGACGGATTAAATCAGTACGGAAGGGGGTTGACAAAGGATGCAGCAATATCCACCCATAATGAACCCAGCTCTATCTGAAAAACAAGAAATATGGTTGCCCGCAAAACACTTCCAGACATCACCAACAGCACTGAGACACAAACCTGTCACTCCAGTAGACATAATCCTCAAAGACAGATACTGAGAACATATCCATGTTGTTATTGGATAGGACAACCTCCCTCTTATCACCAGTCTCTAGGTCTATGCGCTCAATCTTATCTGTCCGGGCATCACACCAGTAAAGTTTCCCATCCTAAAAAGAGATTAAGATGACAAGCCATCTTGCAAATTATATAACATAATCTAGGATACCAAAGTGAATTTAAAATGCAGGCAATCAATTCCCAACCATGTATCATTTCCCCTACTCTCAGCTCAAATCGTATCCCAACAAGGAAATAAATGGACACATGATTGCGTTTCTTAATTTTTCTTAACCAATATCCACTGGGAGCTGCTGTTATTCCAGTGGGATGGGAATTGTTTAAAGCTGTGGAAGATCAGGAGCTGAGACAGGGCTAAGCAGGACTCCAACTGAGCAGGTGACATTGCTGTGTTCCTTTTCTTAACACAAACAAATGCTTTGCACAAAATAGGAATTTGCTGGATTCCATAATTCAGAATTATCATGCATGAATTTTAACTTACCATGAAGCTGAATTATGTTTTTGTGTTAAAGCACATAATCCTATTTGTTTGTTGTCATTCTAGGGGTACAATGATCCAAGGCATTCCTAAGCTGCCTAAATATGCCACTCAAGGTTCATTTCTCAGCCATCATTTTTTGTTTAGCAGACAGGCATCATCGCGTCTAACACCCACAGCCTTGGGAACTTACTTCATAATCAACAGAAATCCCATTGGGCCAGCTGATGCTGGTGTTGATGAGGACTACACGGTCTGTCCCATCCAGCCGAGAACGTTCAATGCGAGGGTACTGACCCCACTCTGTCCAAAAAAGATATCTGAAAGAGAGGACAAAGACAGTGCCAGAACAGTTAATAAATCATGTGTTCAGCCAAACCCTGGATGAAAGAGTGTTCCTGAGAAATAGAAGGCTCTTGGAGTTAGAAGGACATGACCTGAGATTTGGGTGGCATGGGTATTCGTGGTACGAGAAAGTCAAGGTTAATGTGGATTTTAAAAATCATTATGTTAGATGTGCCAGGTTGAGAATATGGAATAGATACAAGTCCATGTTGTTCCTGAAAACACCTTTGTGGCTCTCAGCACAAGAAACATTTTATAGACGAGAAATAATAGGCCAACACAAATAGGTAACTTATTGTGAGATACTAGAATTTTGTCAAGGGGAATGTAAAATAAAATCAAGAGCAGAACTGATGGCAGAGGGACATAGCTGCCAATGGTTTTCTTATTTGAAGTTCTTAGAAAGATTTAAAGTAGACAAAAGAGTTCATGGTTTTGAACATTGTAAGACAGAGTTATGTACAAATGATGACCATGTAATTGCTAAAATGTTTAAACTTCTATTGAAATTTGAAACAGAACAAGTGAAAGAACATATGATAAAGTGGGCTAAATTTTTTGGTTATAATATACTGATGGAACAATGGGAAAATATGTGGTTGAAAGGATTGAAATTTACCCTATGTTATAATCTAAAGCAAATTTTTACCAAATGATGTACCATTGGTATATGCCACTAGAGAAATTGTCTAGAATGTATAAAGGCACTTCAAATACATGTTGGAAATGTGAACAACAAGAAGGGACATTTCATCATGTTTGGTGGACATGTAAAACAGCCAGAAAATTTTGGATTCAAATACATATACTCTGATTCAGGAGATTTTAAAATTTAATATACAATTGAGACCAGAGGTCTTTCTTTTGGGACTGATGGACAAAAAATTGGAAAAAAGTTATGGAACTTTGTTTTTGTATATGATAATTGCAGCGAGATTATTGCATGCACAAAGATGGAAAGACTCGGCAATACCTACAATGGAGGAATGGTTGGAGAAGATGATAGAACTCACTGAGATGGCCAAATTGACTTTTTTGATTAGAGAAAAGACATTATCTATGTTTACTGCTGACTGGAAACCCCTTATGGACTTTTTGCGGAAAACAGAAAAAAATGAACTTACGAGTTATGGTTTTGATGATTAGACAAGATAGATTATAAAAAGAAGAGACACTTCTTGTATCTTTAGAGAAAGTTGCACTTATAACTGCTGTAAAGAAGATCGGAAGCCACTTCTTTGTATCTTTTTTCCCTTCTTTTCTATTTTTCTTTTTCTTTTCCTTTCTTGCACTTTTTAGCTTTGTCTTTGATTTCTTTTTCTTTTTTCTTATTAGTTTGTATTAATTTTTATCTTTTTAAAACTTTTAGTAAAATTAGAAAAAAAAGTTGAATCATTCTTCCATGTTTGGTGACAATGTTGGAAAGCCCAGCGGTTTTGGAAAATGGTTTATAACAGAATGAAACAAATTCTAGAAGCTGAATTTCCTTTCCAACCTGCCATCTTTCTATGAAGTCTCACTGAAACTTATTCTTCTACAAATTTGCTTTCTATATGCTATCAGCTGCTTTGATACTCTCCACTTCTCATTGGCCAATATGTACAATTCCTTCAGCAGAAGAATGGAAAATTAAGTTGTGGGAATATGCTTAGATGTCTAAATAACCTCACATTTAAAAAATAAATTTGACATAGAATTTAATTTAACATGGAAACCATTTGGACTATCATTCTCTCAACTGACTTGTATTACATCCAAATTGGGGGTTTCTCTTAACATAAAGTTTTAAGATTTAAATCATGGACAATTTGTTAAATAAGGATAGATTCCTTACTGACTAGTTAAGGCTGTAATTTTTCACTTTAACTTATATTTCATACTGATTACGATCAATTATATTCACACATTAACTTGATTTTAATAATTTCTAGTTTTAAAATGACAACTTATTTAAATACATAGAACTAAATTAACATTATTCTGAGAATTTGTACTTTATTTAATCTTATGATGCTTGTAAACCTCTTGTCTTTTTACTTTGTCCTGATTTTTTCTCTTCTTGCTTCTTTTTTTTTCTTTTAAAATGTTTAATAAAAGTTTAAAAAAATACTAGCTTGCATAACTGGAAGCCCCATGGTTCTGTACATTCCCCAAAAGTCTTGGATGCGTTCTCCAAGAGTCCTCTAAAAGTTGCAACTAGATTGTAGTTTTTTTAATGATAGAAGAAATAAAGGAGTAAAACAAAAAATTAACCCAATATCCATGCAAGATCTAGTTTTCCAGTTGGATGATCTTTAAAGTATTGGCAGTCTTGCCTTTCCCCAATTCCAATCCATCATCTTCCACAGGCCTCACAAGCAAATGCACCCCAAACCTGTTCCTATCATGACTGCTCTAAGAAACAGTACTCACTGTAAAGGACCCTTACCCTTTCTCTGGATGCACAGTAATGGCACGTGGCTTATCTAACCCCTGTGAAATCACTACATAGCGAAATGAACCGTTGAGCCTGGCCACTTCAATAACATCAAAGCCCTGGTCTGTCCAATAGATGTTTCCTGAAGGGAAAGAGATACAAGGTTATAATTTAATTGGTTGCTCCTTCCTTGTTTCCTGTGAGAAGCAGGGTTTCCTTCCCACGCTCGGCCCCTGTTGCTTGTTCTACACAGCCATACCTGCAATCCAGTCCACAGCAATCCCTTCCACGCGGCCAATGCCATTAGTCACGACATCCTCTCGCCATGTCTGGTCCCGTTTGGCTCGACTGATTGTGCTCAGACCCATGTCCACCCAGTAGATAGTGTCATTCTCTGCAGGAGGGAAAATGCATTTGAGAGATGGAAAGAGGTGGTTTGGAATGATGGTATGCAATGGACAGCTATTATTATTTTAGTCAGCTGATAATCCCCCAAATCAGCTCCTGGGTTCCCCAAACCCCCTTCTTTTCAGCATCTGACAGTACATTCAAATTAGTAAAAGCAGAGTAACAGGCTTAGTGAACTTCTACATCTTTAGCCACAAAGACCATAAATAAAACACCTTGAGGAAAGTGCAGAATCTCAGGCCTGAAGAGGTTAAAGCTTAATTCTACCATTAAATTCTGGCACAATCTACACTGATAATTTATCTGACTAGCTGCAATATTAATTAGCATTATGCATATCATTCTAAGAACACTTCTACTACTTTGTAGCATGGGACACACTTTGCCTGATAACTAATTTCGGCTTTATTAAAGGGTTTTTCGTAAGAATAGCTGTTACAAGGCTAAGACTTTGCCCTCATCAAGAAACAACTATTTCAGAATAGGTTTTTGCATATGTTTACCATTTTAGTAACATGCACTACTATTTCTTTTGTTCAATATGTGTTCTGTCCTGAGTTAAAGTGAATGAGGCATAGTTTGGTCACATCTGCTTTTGTCATCACTTTGACAATATACTATATAACAGCAAACTCAGCCTGGATAGTGATGCAGAATAGGTTCCAAGTAGAGACTCAAAGTTGAACGCAAAAAAATGGCTAGTGGAAGAAGGGCATTAACTCAAATTAAACTTGACCTTTAGGTAGTTATCTGTTTGTGCCCTTAGCAACTGCTTCCTTCCCCACCAAGGAAATAAAATACTGGACTATGGCCTCAACCATAATATAAGTCTGGCTTCAAGTCTGTGTTGGTCTTGGTTTATCCCTTAAATATAAATAACTTATTCCGTTACAGGAGACATATTTTAACCAGAGATGAGATGAACTGGCTTATGGAGAACTCTGATTTCCTCACAGAGGAAATCTTGATTTTCCTTGATTTTTCTCTAACATGAGGATACAGAATACATTGTGTACTCTGATATCTCAGTATTTATACTCGGTTTTTCTTTGGCAACCCATCAGATTGATTAGCCACCATCTCTTCACAGAAGATCAAGACTAAGGGTGCAGTTAGTTCAACTCCCCCATCAGCAGTACCCTCTCCCATCAATGCAGATTCTTTACATCCTTCTTCAGAGGACCGTTCTTCTATCCTTCTCCAACTGAGAGTCCTAAGAGGGCTAATCCATTCCAGGTATTTGCCACTTACCAGCATGGAAATCAATGCCGACAGCCAGTGAAGTCCCAGAGACTGGCACCAGTGCGTCTGACTTGTCATTGGGATCCAAGGGGATGCCGCGGATACCCTCATGTACTGAGTAGAGGAGGAAAGAGCCAACACCTGCATGGAGGATGGAAACAATCACAGGCTTAAAAGCTTAACAGAAGCATAAAAGAGGAGCCAAAGTACAGGGAAGTGCATATGGAATGGAAAACTTAGTGCTTTACATGCAAATAATCTCAGGTTCTATTCTAAGCATCTGATCTTAAAATAACTTCAGTTGACAGAGCTGGCCTAAAGTCTGCCAGGAGAATTCCAGAGTAAAACAATCTTCCCAATCTTGGATCTGTCCAAGTTGCTTTGGTTTATAACTCCTTCAGTTCCTGCCAACAGGCTGGAAAAAAGTGAAATAGGCAATATTTCATTCATGACAGTAATCCTTACAACAAGACAACCCACGCACATTTTTATTACAGTCAAGAAGTAACCAAATGACCATGGACTATATTTGCCATAAATCACATTTCAACTTGCTGTTTCAGGCCTCTTTGCATATAGGGTTGGTTTTCCAGACTTTCAGGGTTGGTTTTCCTCTATGTAGGGTAGACAAATTATTTTCAGTCTGGAGGCTGTGCTATGATTTTTCACCCTGTCTGAAGGCTGCGGGGTTAGCACGGCCAACATTTTGGGACATTTTGGTAAATCTTTAAGAAGCAAAATTGATGCTCTGAGTTTTGCAGAACTTAAGTATTCCATTTTGCTCCTTAGCTGTCCCATTCTGTTCCACCACACCCACTTTCCCACAAAAAATTGGCCCAGTATTTGGTGAGGTTTGTAGATTTTACAAGATGCAATGAGCACTTAAGGTTCTGCAAACCTTCATTTTAACTCTACCATTTTAGCTGTGGTCTAAGGACTATGTGTATGTATTGGATATGTGCATGCAAACAGAACTGAAACAGAATTAGTGAAGAGAGACAAGGTTTTAGTATGTGGAAGGTTAGAATATGGAAACAATAATACACAATTATCTTTAATTCCGCCAAGCACCTCAAGCCACTTAGGCTTATATTACTTAAAAAGATGACCAGAGTTAGTATTGATGGAAATGTGGGGGACAAAGTTCATTTTTTTAGCTGGACCCTGTTCTCCCTTTGAAAGGAAGTACAAACAGCAGTCAGGAGTTGCTAAATAGAAACTAAACTATCAACATTATAATCAATGTCGGTCTGCACAAATAGCATTCAGTAGAAATGACAACTTCCCTGCTACAGAAGTTGTGAGACCATGATTAGGATGGGACCCATCATCCACAGCTTTCTCAGAGTGTCTCCCAGAGAAGGGAGAGCAGAGAACAATTTCCCCAGACAGATAGCATATAAATACTATCATTTTCAGACTTGCAATTCTATAGTTTTTCTCCTTCACACCTTAGGGCTGCATCCCACATTATCTATTTTAGGTGAACACCCAAGTTTTTTCTCCCCTCATCTACTCTACATGAAAACTGAATGTGTGAAGAAGACAGAACACATATTTAGAAACACATCTCTTGAAGGTAAAGAAAACCAGCTGACTGCAACGTCCCATCAACAGCATACGCAATTAAGGTCAACTTTGCTGCCGCATGATATATGGATAACACTATGGGAAGGTCTTGAGAAGCTTCAGTGAGAAAAACTTTGAAAATTCCACAGGCAGCAGAGGGATTTGTGCTGCAGTAGTCAAACAGGCAAACTAGCTGACTTCCAGGAATGGAGAACAATGCCTGCAAGTCACATTCACACAGAACCTCCCCTTATAATTGTTCACCTTCACAGGACTGTTGTCCACTCTTTAGGCTGTAGCCAGCTGTACACATGCAGGAACGAGTAGTGTCTGAGGTAGGAAGGCAGAGCTGTGAACATTCGCCATTGTTCACACTGCAAGGGTTGACACCTGCAACCATAATAGCAGCAGAGTTAAAGGGGCCAATTACCAGACCCACACAGCATCAAAGTCCAGATTTTCTTTTACAGTCATATATGATAGACTTAATTTACAACCAAACAGAATCAAAGGAGGAATCAGCAGATAGATGTCTCCAGGCATGAACGTTTCTGAGATTTTCCCATATGATATCCACTCCCCCCAAAATAAACAAATTAGTTGATTTTAAAAAGCTGACACCTTCTCACAACATAATTGAATCTTGTATTTCAACTGAAAATGCCAAATTTCATGAGACCTTACAGGTGAGATTGCCAAAAACTTTGCAAGATTTGGTGATCTTACAGATTTGAACCAAACGTTTGGACAACTATGCACCATCCCACAAGGTCATGCAAGTGGATGGTGAGGTTCATGGACAATTGTACCATGACCTTCAAGAAGCACCATTTATTTGGTCTAAATGGTCAAGATACCACCAAATCAAAACTAGGCTTTCTAGGATTCTGCAGACTGTGTGGACTTCAGTGTATTACCAATTCTTTTGTGCTTCCTGACCTAGGAATCTCAACAGTACCTCCATAATGCTTCTTTCCATACTACTTCTTCAGTCTCTCCTCTTTCCAGCATCAGTACTCCAAGAGCCCCCACTCACCCTTTTGCTGGATGATCTCATCATAGATTTTCATATGCATGACAAGAGTGGTGCTGTTGCGTAACACGACTGCCTCCGATCCATCTCTCTTGTTGCAGGTGCCCATTTTTTCAGAGGCCTGGTCAGCCCACCACAACTTATCACCTAAGTGAGAAAGGGGAAGCACATGAGGAAACTCACGGAGCCTACCACCCAGAAATTATCAATTGAAAAGGACACAGCTTGCTCCCCACTTTACAAACTCAGGCACATAAGTGATTAGAACTGGCACTGCAGTTCTTTTCACAGTCTCAGAAATCCAGTAAAAATAAAACACTTGTTCCCATTTTACCAGTGTGGTCTTATGGGAGAAAATGGGGTGGGGTGAAGAGCAGGGTAGAATGAGTATATCTTGGCCAGAAGATTGAAAAAAGAAAAGAGTTGAAAGATTAGGGCACTTAATTACAAAGAATCTAGCTGATTAATCAAAATAAAGTTACAGGTAGTCTTCAGCTTACAACAGGAATTGGGACAGGAATTGCCACTGCTAAGCAACAAGGTTGTAAAGTGTGATGTCACATGATCGTGTTGCTTAGCAACGGCAATCCTGGAAGTCCCAGTTGCCATTGTTAAGCTAGGACCGCACCGGTCATTAAGCAAGGACCTCACATGACTGTGATTCTGACTTCCTGCCAGCTTCTCCATTGACTTTGCTTGTGGGAAGTTGGCAGGAAACATTGGAAAGTGTAATCACATGACTGCGGCTCACTGCAACGTTGTAATTGCAAGCTGGGCACTGAGTGCCTGGATCATGATCATGTGACTGCAGGGATGCTGCAATGGCCAGAACTATGAGGACCCATTGTAAGTGCCATTCATTCAGCACTGTTGTAACTTTGAACTGTCACTGAATGAATGTTTGCAACCTGAGGACTACCCGTAATCAGTTGGAATGTGGCTAAAGCAATATTTTGAGGAGATATATTTTACATGCAGGTAGTCCTCGCTTACTGACGGTAATTGGGACCAGGAACTCCATCGCTAAGGATCACGGTTGTAAAGTGCAATGTCACATGATTACACTGATTTACAATGGCAGTTCCAGCAGTCCCAGTTGCCACTGTTAGGCAAATCCTGCACAGATGCAGGGTCCCATGGTCACGTGATCACCATTTACGATTTCCTTCTGGCTTCCCCATTGACTTTGCTTGTTGGAAGCCGGCAGTGAAGGTCACAAATGGTAATCACATGACCATGAGATGTTGAAATGTCATTTGTGAGACGGCTGCCAAGTGTCCAAATCACGATCATGTGACTGCAGGGATGCTGCAACAGCCACAACTATGAGGACCAGTCATAAGTCCCTTTCGTTCAGTGCCATTGTAACTTCAAATAGTTGCTGAATGAGTGGTCGTTAAATGAGGACTACCTGTCCCCTGTAGCACTCTCTGAAATTTTCTTAACCTATATTAAAAATAATTAACTTTAAAGCTATGGTTCCTCACTAAGTAAGATACTTTTCAGTTGATTTTTATCAATCAAATGCAATTTTTTCAGGCTCCCCAACCTTGTAATATTGAACTAGATCCATTTTTGTTCTAAACGAGCAAGCCACTTATTTTAATTTAAACATGGGCTATGCTGGCTAGGGCTGACAAGAATTAGAATGCAATAAAACCCTGAGGCCCAGGGATGTTTTATCTAACTTTTGATTATTTCATTTTATTTATAAGAGGACCAGCAGGTAAACTGGCTACAGATTAAACTAAGATCAGTTAAATATCAGTTTCCCAATTTTGCTGTAGCATTAGCTATAACTTGTTGGTGGTTTCCTGGTTCTGGCATGGGACAGGAAATGATCTATTGTCATACTTGTCTATGTAAAGTAACAAAAAGACTAAAGATGTGCTTCGACACACATAATTATAAACTACAGGTATGTTATAAAAATACCATTTTAAAAAGCTTTAAGAATCATGCTAGTTTGTGCTTGGTTATTACAGAAGGAAAGGAATCTATCTTCTGTAGCACGCGTTTATTTTAAGACTTTAACTCTTCATCAAATACAATTTTTTTCAGCAGATGATGAAACAGATTGAAGAATATAATCCCAAAAGAAGTTATTTGAATACTAACACAAAACATCCTAGATATATCTTTAATCTTTTCAATTGGGTATTATAATGAAAACCAGCATGGAGATTTGATTATGGAAATCACAGCCTCAATATGATACCTTTAGAAAAATAATGTAGTACCTCTGAATACAGCAGAAGACTACAGTATCTCTGAAAGAGAAGCAAAACTTTAGGGAATGAGATCTAGATACTCTAGGTAAACCCCCAAAAGGTTCTATGTAAAAGAGCCCCCAGAAATGACGAATACATGAAATCTACTCTCCATGTAGGCTGCAGCATGGAAAAGACCTGACACTGTCCACTATCACTTACCCATTATAGCCAGAGCTGTGGCTTTGCGTAGCTGGTTCTTCATAGTCTCCAACACCTCCAGACCACTGCCATTGAAGTTGCATCTATTGATGGTGCTATTACCAGAGCTTATCCAGTACAGCTTGTTTTCCTTGTAGTCAATGGAGAGCCCTGACACAGAAAAAAATCATTATTTTAGCATGGACTCAAGAGACTAAGCATGCAAGGAAGGTTGTACCTAAGCTTTGCCATTGTTGGTCTAAAAAAGTAAGCGTAAAGCAAAACCTCAATTTAACAGACCAAGTGGGGAAAGGAGGTATCTGTCATTTCTGATTGTTAAACCAAAGAGTAGATAACCTGCAGTGATAATATTATGGAAATGATGCAAATTATACCATTTGCATGAATTTTATGTCATTTCACATAATGATGCTATTACACAAATGATGCAAATGACTTCCGTACCAACAGGCCCTTTTTGGTTTGTGAAGAGAAGGGTGCGGTTGCTTCCATCCATGTTGGCGACATTGATGCTGTCTCCATCTGTCCAGTAGAGCTTCCTATGAAACAGACGCAAAGAATCACCATTCAATACTTTACCCTTTCCCACAATGGCTGATTATCCCCTGGAAATGTCCTTGACTCCTGGGTTGCTTTACAATTTCAGAGTTTATCTGAAGAAAAGAATGGCTTAAACAAAGTTGGGTGATGGAGAGCAAATCAAGGACCTCTCTCCTCCACACACTTTGTAAGGTGAAGAAAATGTGTTCTGGGAGTTGAGGTCCACCCATCTTAAAGTTACTGAGGTTGAGAAACACCATATCTGCAAAAAGAGTGGCCTCTTGCCAAACTAAGAAGGGCTACTTTGCTTTATAATATGTCATAAACTAGTTGGTACATTCACATACACACACACCCAGCCTTCATACACCTCAAGACAGTTTTTTACCCATGACAACCACCTCTCTCTAAAACAGCCTCTTTATCCCATTCAGAAACAGAATTTGCAAATCGGAAGGAGTCAGACTCTTGAACACGATTATTGCTACTCCTGTTGGGCTACGTATGGCCTGAAGACAAAGGAAGAATGTCTCTTTCTCTAGATGCAATAGAGCTGGTTATGAGGCTTAGGCATCAAGTAAATCCACTTAGGCATGCCTGTTGGATTCATTCAGTAAATTCAAGCAGCAAATACCCCAACTTTGTTTTAAAAAAAGAACAAAAGACCAAAACAGAATGTCAAGTCATAAGTGCCTTGCAAGAAGAGCCTAAAATAGAACAGAACAAGTAATACCTAAGAACTTCAGCCCAACCTTACATAACATGCCAAGGAAAGAATCCATTCCCCCAAAAATGGAAAGTTAAAGAAAACACCTAAAGAATGTTATACATTCTTGGTTATCATAGACTCACCCTTTGAGAGGATGAACAACTAGACAATGAGGCTTGTCCAGTCCCTGAATCACAGCATTCTTAAAGGAGCCATCTAGCCGGGCAACATTAATTTGTTTCTTGTTAGCATCATAACTGGTCCAGAAAAGATTCCTGGAGACCCAGTCCACAGCTAAACCATGGGCATTGGGTAAATCTGCAAGACAATGGAATAGAAAATATACTTTTTTAATTGCTGTAAGCTGCCCAGAGTCATATAGTAGAGATGGGTGGCTATATAAATCAAATAAATAAATAGGAACAGGTGTGAAGCCCAGAAAAATACGAAAAAAGTTACCATGTGCTGCCAGAGGGGATCATATTGCCAACTTACTCCTATAATTCGGAAAAAAGGGGGGGGGGAGCTGAAAATGGTGGGAGTTTTGTGAGGTGTGTGTGTGTGTGTGTGTGTGTGTGTATGTTGGCATTTATACAGCCTCACTGAATCACACAGCGATGCCTGTTGACTGCAAAAGTAGCTGATCCCTAATGGAGAACAATGATGGAAAAACTGCCAGAAATTTAGGTGTGATTAAGATAAAAAGTAAAAGTTAAATGTTCTAATGCCTTTAAAAAAGCTGTGCATCAAATCTTCTATTTTAATTTAACCAAAGCCAAGCCAAAGAGCAGCACAAGTGTTGGGATGCTTTGGAAGAGAGGACGGTGTAAGTAGTTCCCACCTGCAGAAACAACCGTTTCCACGCCTGTTCCATTGATGAATGCCCGCTTGATGGTTTGTGTGCGGACATCTGACCAGTAGATACGCTGTTCCAGAGCATCATAGTCAACTACAGTGACATTGTCAATGTCGGGCACAGTGAAGGAGTTAATGTAATTGTAATATGGGTTGTCGATGTCCACACCTCGGATCTCCATCTGGCGTGCATAGAGCAAAAACTTCTTAAATTCTGGAGATGGGGACAAAAGGCAAGAACATGTGATGGAAACTCTCGTCAAGACTCAGCGAGTATAAAGACTCTCCTAAGGCTGCAAGATTCCTAAGTGGGTTATTCCTTAATGGATAGATACATTAACAGGTATGTATCCAATTTAGTTTTGTTTCATAAGAGGTATTCTTATTAATGTATCTGTTCAGCAACTCAGGTTCAGATTTGCAGAAATTCCCAGTCTATTATATAATTTCTAATTAGAGGTACAAAATGCCACTGTATCCCATAACCCTTTCACTATCGTTATTTGTAGTGATTTTGTTAGCAAATCTCATGCTCCATTTTAATAACTTCTACCTATTCATGATGATTATTGTTTATTGGCTGCATTGACACAGTACTCTTAACTCAGAAAGCCATTTACAGTCTAATCTTCCTTGTGGTAGTCTTGGCAGCAGACAAGTATATAGTAATTAGAGTAACAAAATCACCATTTGGGAAGTACACGTTTCCCACTCACCTTCCTCATGAGTTCTGTATGAGGACGGTACAGTCCATAAATTGTGTTCCTAAATAGTGCCATTTGCAATGCTGTTGTCTGTTTACATTTGGGAGCATGTAAGTATGCGTTTAAAAGTTTCCAAAGCTTAGACTGAGGGTGAGTTAATTTTTTTCTCAGTTGAGTCATTTCTAAATACTTAGTATCTAAGCCTGCAGGGGTGGGCAGTTAACCCATTTTTGGGTTTCTGTTATGCAACTTATCAGAGAAGGGATTATTTTGGCTTAAAACTGCTCCTCCCTAGCCTCATAATTTAGATGTTCTCACGGCATGCTAGTCTTGCTTATGACTAATTAAACATACGGAAACCCAGCCTTTTAGAAACTGACGCAGTGGGGTGAGGACATTGGTATGCTAGATACATTTAGGCATTGGATTATCATGCTTTTTGCTCTCAGTCATTAAAAATCTGTGAACCATCCCAAACTAGAGTCTGGAAGATACTCACAGCTAACGTTAATGGAAAAGATAGGGGCAAGTATTACTGTCTCAAATTATCTAACTTTGAGGAAAGAACTCCTGATTTACCCTGGATCCCATTTACTCCCTTTACCATAGCATGTGGCATTGTCCTTATCCAGCTTCATCAGGTGGGGGCAAGCGCAGGAGTAGGTGCCATTGTAATTGATAAGGCAGAGGTGGGAACAATGGCCTTTTCCTCCATTGGCCTCACAAGGATTGGGAGCTAGAAGATCAAAAAGGCTGAGGTAAGGTTACATTTCTCTAGAGAGAATCACAACTCTGTTATAAAGAAAGTAGAATGCATAGCTCTGCTTGGGGAGGGTCAGGGGACATACGGCGTACAGCCTATGGGAAAAGGCCAATCTGGACTTCTGGATTGTCTAGCACTGCAGGGTTGCACTTCTGCTTTCCCTAGAGCCTTGAAAAGTGCAAGCGGGAAAAAAGAAAGTGTAAGAGACAAGGGGAGAAGCCAGTCCTACAGTCTACAGAAGGATTTCCAAATCATCAGAAAGTGGAGTTTCTAACTGCAAGCAATTTATATTATGTTAAAATCTTCATGTGTATCCATCTCATTTTTAATTGCTTAACATAGTGAAGCTTAAGTACACAGATGCAATTACTTCATATTCATTCCTTCTTGTCTTTTCAGGTTAACTCTGTTATTTTGCTGTCACACAACATCAGAATATAGATTGGTAAGTCTTTGGAGTATGTATGTACGTACGTATGTACCCATCCATCCATCCATCCATCTATCCAGTGCCAAGTATAATAGTATCAATGTTGGAATAATTTTCTTCCCCTTCCAATTTGGGCAAATTAGCCAACAGGTATTTGCAAGATTTTTAGTGATCTGGATTGAAAACCTGACCACGTGATATACTGTATGCATCTTACCACCAGTAAGTAGAGATCTGTATCTACTATGCCACACTTTAATAGAGGATGGCCTCTCATAAGGACATTGATTTCTGAAAAAGAATCTCTACATGGCAATGGATCCAAGATAAAACTGTTCCAAAGTAGTATAACTAAATCCAGAGTCTTTGCCTCTATTGGGAGACCCGGGAATAAAAAGGAGAACTAGTTCAGTTTCTGCTCCTATGATCAAATAATTCACTTGTAATTGCTTCTCTCATCTTACTGACAGATACAATCATAAAAGTTGACAAATAGACGCCTGGGGGAGACCATACTCCTTGGCAGAGCACATGCTTTGCCTATAGAGAGTCTCATGTTAAATTCCTACCATCTCCAAGAAAAGAAAGGAAAGGAACAACACCAATTAACAAAAACAAAACAAAACAAAACCAACTATTAGATATAGTCTAATTTTACCCAACTAGTTTTCACTGGCCACATCATTTGAGCATCAGTGGAGATCACTGTTTCTTCCTGTATCCATTAGATGCAAAGTCTCTGGGGCTAGTCCTAGCTACCTTAAGCACAGCTGTAGGTGACATAAACTTCTGGTGCCCTTGTTGACTTCACAGATTGAAATCTGATGCCATTCCCCCACTGCCCTTTTTCCCTTACCTACAGGCTGGCGAGAGGGGTGATAGACCTGCAAATCAAAGGGCTGTGTGTTGGTTCGCTGCACGACAGTGACGTTGTGGCCTGTCCATTTGTTAGCTTTGGCCAGAGTATTTGTGCGCCAGTCAGTCCAGTACACCTCACCACCATACAAGGTGACAGCAAAGGGATGTGACAGATACTCATGCCCTCGCAGCACCTCAATGTGGCCTGTGCCATCATAGAGGGCAGAATAGATCGCATCTGACCTGTGGAAGAATATGACAGATCAACATGAAAATTCCAAGAAGCAGGAAAAACAGAGATGAAAAGCAAGAGATGCAAGTTCAAAAGCTGTGTGTGAGCATGTGAGTGCAGGTAGAACTGGTAAAACAGGAAGATAACAAAAGATATGGCTAAGCAGAGAAAAAGCAAGTAAGACATGAGAAACAAGGAAAGACAAAGGACAGAAGGGACAAGATACTAATGAATGGAAAAATACAATGTGATCAAAGGCTTTTCTTTTCAGAAAGCAATCTGGCATGAAATACAGCACTCTAGGAAAGCTAGCCAAAACACCTATTTAAATTGCCCCGGAGTCTGTTAAAGGCATGCCAACGTCATTATAAAACATCCTCCTTTATTTATTAGTTTTTTCTACAGCAAAAAAGGCATTTAATACGCTAGCTAAATAATGTATTACTTACATACTCAAGGTTTTATTACATTAATATAGTAACTATAGTAATTATGCATACAGTTACTATGAGAGACAGAAAAGGGGAGATTATTGTGTTCTTACAACCTTCTCAGGATAAAAAACTCAAGGGGATACTACAGCAAGAAAAAGGAGACTCTCATCTCTTTCTCCTCAAATAAATAATCGCTCTGCAAAGTACAACTGAGGTAGAATTACTCCCAGTAGACAAAGAACATATTTAGCAGTGCAGGAAAAAATGCTTCTAGTTTTTCAATGTTTGCGGGGGGGGGGGGGGACATATCTTGGGCAAAGACACCATTCCCAACTGCAGCTCTGGTTGTCTGTATTACACTGTGGCACTATCACATTCAACATGTGATCCTTCACTGAGTAGAATGATCTCTGAGGCTAATACAAGTAGGAAGGAAGAAGTAGCAGCAAGAGCACCAAGATTTTGAAGAACCAGCAATCAGTGGAAATAATAGCACCAAACCAGTATTCTTACAAAGGGAAAGATGTGAATATTTTAAGAGGATCTGGATTGGTTTCTCAATAAAAATCTTTCCCCCCCACCCCCCACTGAAATAACTAATTTCTACCCTGAATCACAACCCCTGAATATTTGGTCTCTGACTGCTCTGCACCTGGCATCAATCCACAGTATGCGCTTTTCCAGGTAGTCCACCGTGAGCCCATTCGGCCATCCTCCTGAGCCGGTTTCCTTGTGAATGACGCGTCGGCCCTGGCCGCTCATGGAAGCTGCCTCAATGCGAGGTAGGCTGGCATCCCAGTCAGTCCAGAAAAGAATCCTGGGGAAAAAAAATGGGTGCATGGTCAGGAGCACAGCCTAAGTGGTCTCTGTAAATCTGCAATACTCACTGCATTGCATTCACTCTTTGAGACACTAAAAGTGATTTGCTATCAATCCTCTTTGCAACACTCCATAGTAGTTCTTACATGAATGCAGGCAAACCCTGTAAGACTGTGCTTTTAAAGGCAATGCCTCATTTCTACAGCGTTCAGAAAGTCTGCATGCACAGTACTACATGGCATAATTTTCTCCATTATCAAGGCTTTATTTAAAAAAAAAACCCTGATGTGACAATATCCCAGTGTTCTTCAGTAGTCTGCTTATGATTGTTCCCATCCACCCCTTGTGAAAATCAGAGCAGGCCTAGAGAGGAGTAAGGAGTATCCCTCTACATTGGCAATATTTTTATGAAAACAGGAATTTCTAGCAAGAACTCACTGCAGAAAGGATCTAATTCGATTTCTGTTCTGAGGAACATGCAAACACACTCCTATAAAGAAACTTTGATTCTTTAAGATTTTTAATCTTTTAAAAATTCTACTGGACACTGCACAAATAACAAAGAGAACACTTCTAGTAAGAACTAGAAATTTGCTTATAAACAAAACATCAGTCATTCTGGATGCTAAATTCAGTAACCATGACTAGCATTCTGTGTTTTTGCCCCATTTGGATCAAATCCCAAAATAAATCCAGCTCCCTCCAAAGGTTCCAAATATCTCATGAACATTTGGTTTACCGTCCTTTCCCAAGGTCAAGGGTTTGCTAATGGATTAAAAGATTAACATATTTTACCAAAGTTCACATGGACAAGCTATAGTGGCACCCAACCTTCCACTGTGTTTTTTAATCACTTCCAGCCCATAGATTTCTCCATCCCCTCCATTCAACTTCATACCCGCATCGTGGGTCTAAGGCAATGGCACGAGGGTGCTCGATATCCCCAGCCAGTAAGGTACTCCTCATTGTTCCGTCTAGCTTAGCCACCTCTATTTGGTCCAGGTTGCTCTCCACCCAGTAGATGTTGCCAGCAATCCAGTCCACAGCAAGTCCTTCAGGAGTAGCTAGCCCATATTGTATCACCACTTCAAAGCTGGTTAGGGCTGTGAGAAAGATAGTTGGGACAGAAGCCATCAGTAATTGTTCATATTATCCAGACAAATTCCATTTCATGGTGAAAGCATGTTTTATAATTATTTTCTGTCAACTAACCTCCCAGGATCTTCTCTCTCAATTAAAAATGGGTAAATGATGCCTCCACATTCTGTAATAACACTTCAAGAAAGATACCATAATGGATGATACCAAATGCCATTGAGAGGACCAGCAGAACCACTGGAAACACTCTCACTTATTTAACTCATGGCCTACTACATTATCAAGCTATTCAGACTCAAAATGTCCAGAGTCCACATATCTAAATAATCAATTTCATTCCAGAAAGTCTGAAGGAGAGTTGCTAGATGAATAGGGGAAGGAGCAGAAAGTCCTAATAACTCTGCCTCCATGCAGTTGGGGCATTCTAGAGTCCACCCTGGCATCCTGCAATCCCTTGATCACCCAGGGCCCCATCATCAGTTCTGTTGAGAAGCTAATCAGGTTAGGCCCTGTTCTTTGCTGAAGCAGCTGCTAGGCTGTAATTACCATTAGGGAAGCTCCGGGAATGCTAATTAACTCCAACATAATGATCAACATTAAGAGAAAGAAGGTATCATTTAACAGGGGATTGAGCACTGCTGTTTCTGATAGCAGAAGTGCAGAAGGGGAAGGATAGACTGGTTTACACTGAGGATGTTCTATCTCATCTCAAGCCCTCTTCACATTTCACCTTTTCCTGAAGGACTTACAGACCAAATTACAAGTACTCCTCAGTTAATGACAGTAATTGGGACTAGGAGCTCTATCGCTAAACAACATGGTTGTAAAGTGCAACATCATGTGACTGCACCAAGTTACGATGGCAGTTCCAGTTGCGGTCGTTAAGCGAATCCTGTGCTGTTATTAAGTGTGATATCACATGATCGCCATTTGCGAGCTCCTGTTGGCTTCTCATTGACTTTGCTTGCTGGAAGCCAGCAGTGAAAGTCACAAATCATAATCGCATGACTGCGGGACACTGCAGCCATTGTAATTCCGAGCCATTTACCAAGTGCCTGAATTATGATCATGTGGCCACTGTGATAGCTGCAACTTCGAGGACCTCGTTCTCGAAGTCTCCTCGGTTCAGCGCCATTGTAACTTTGAATGCTCACTGAATGACTGAATGAATGGTCATTAACCAAGGACTACCTGTACTGAAGTACAGTGGAACCTTGGTTTACGAACTTAATTCGTTCCGTGACTCTGGTCGCACCCCGAATTGGTCGCAACCCGAAGCAAATTTCCCCATAAGGTTCAATGTAATTACCGTTAATCCGTTCTGGCGTGGAGGACAGGGAGGCGGCTATTGCTTGGAGGGAGAGTCCCCCTCCCTACGACCAAGTGTCAGGGGTGGAAAATGGCCGCGGACCACGTGTCAGGGGCGGAAAATGGCCGTGGACCACGTGTCAGGGGCGGAAAAATGGCCGCGGACCACGTGTCAGGGGCGGAAAAATGGCTGCAGACCACGTGTCAGGGGTGGAAAATGGCCGCGGACCATGTGTCAGGGGTGGAAAATGGCCGCGGACGTGTCAGGGGTAGAAAAATGGCCGGGGACCGTGTCACGGGAGGGAAAATGGCTGCGTATCCTGTTCGTACCCCGAGGCAGAGTTTGCAAACTGAGGTAAATTTTTACGGCCGGAGCTGGTCGTAACCCGAAAAGTTCGTTAACAGAGGCGTTCGTAACCCGAGGTACCACTGTACTTAAAAGATAGCCATTCAGAAAAGAATGAGAAAGATCTGTTTGATCTTTTTTAAACACAAAAACACCTTCGGTAAAATATGAGACCCGGGTTCATGACTCACAGCTATGACCTATTTAGGGTTCACAACAAAAGGTGAGAATAAGTAATCCATGGATAGTTTAGCACTGCACAGGGTTACAACAAAGGTGGCGATAGTCAGAGTCACCAGCACCTCACCATTTTCCTGCCAATGGAACCTGGAAGGACTGTATCCTGAAGAATTTTAAAAAGCACTTATTATAACACTTTGAGACACTGCTTAAATGAGGCTTTGGGGAGGTTATCAACAATCACTTCAAAGAAATTTAAAGATAAAATTTATAGGGTACCTCTTTCCCAAGAATCCAGTGAAGAGAGTCCTGTAGCTGCCATATCCTTAGCTACACTTGTCTGTTTTATTTGAGGGCAATGTCTCATTGAACTGGACTGAAACTGAAGGCCTGCTGTGCTTTGAGTTAACTGGCTGTCAATTACTACACACAGATTAGAAATGCTAATCTAATCATCCCCAGGAGCATTTGTTTTTCATCACCGCAGCTCCGTCTGCTATCCATCTATTTATTTAGCCTTCCAGAACATAGCAAAGAGCTTTCTGTTATACTGTAAGAAGCTGGCAATTGTTTATAATGTGAAAGTTTGGCATCTGATTTCCAATACCACGGCTTACTTAACTGACAGTGAGCTCTCAGTGGAAGCACACTGACCACAAATGTGGCAAAGGTCCAACCTTCTCTCGAGAACTGGGCTCAAGAAGGTTTTTTATCTTGCTTAAGCAGAAGCCACATTTCACAGTGCTGATCGATCAGCCTCTATGTCAGTCAAAACAATTTTCTGTTCCTCATTTCCAAAGCAAAGTTGTACCCAGCATTATATGAGTGGTTTTAGGTCAGCCACAAAGCAAAGCCTTGTTCCCCTCCATCTCTTAGATAAAGCTTAGTGAAGTACTTTATGTCAGCCATAAAGCAAATTTCTGTTCCTCCCCACTTTCCCAATGCATGTACTATGCAGAGTACTAAGTGGCTCAACCCCTCTGTTAGTCACAAAGTCTGTCTTCTTCTGAATTGACCTTAATCTTTAAAAAGAAATGGGGACAAGGACTTTATAAATCCAAAATAAAATGTTGAACAACACCTATGCCAAATGGTTGAAAATAAACCACAAAATAAAACCAGGGAGGCAGCAAACTGTCAGAAGTAGTGGGGTGGGGAGTTATTATTATTATTAGATTTATCCCACCTATTTTGGAGGAGGGAGAGGGAGAGGGAGAGGGAGAGGGAGAGGGAGAGGGAGAGGGAGAGGGAGAGGGAGAAGGAGAGGGAGAGGGAGGGAGAGGGAGAGGGAGAGGGGGAGAGAGAGGGGGGGAGAGAGAGAGAGACTCATTGTTTGTTCTGGACTAAGGCACTCATTGAGCAAACCAGTGGTCTTGGCTTGTCCGAACTATGATGGAACAACTGATATTGCTCAATTTTTTCCCCTGATCAACAGAGAGGTGAGAAAGTTATTCCTTTTCTTCTTCATGCTCTATGAGTCACATTAAGAGACAGAGCCCAATATCCAGAACTGAGAGCTTTGATGAGGAAAGATGTGCCCACTTTCCACCAACAAACTCTAGGGATACTCAAAGGAGGGAACACCACCCACCAGGCGGTCACTTTATCTTAGCTTTCCTACTAGAAAAGACGCTGCAGGGAATACTTTTTGATTGCTATGTACATTCTTTCTCCAAAAGCAATTTTTGTCAGATATATGATTATCTTCACAAAAACACACATGGATTAGAGGAGAGCCAATCTGAAACTGAAAAATTGTCAGTGCAAAAGGGTTTGAGTAGTCTCTGTTGCTGCTTCAGTCAAAACTGTGCCCTCATCAAGCTTCTTTTCTTTAAATAAAAACGGTTGTCAAAGCTTTGTTATTTTCATATTTTAATTTGCAATTAAAATACAAATAAATAGACCAATAATGAAATAGGAAGCAAATAAATACAAAAGCTTTTACAGGTAGTCCTCACCTAACAACCACAGTTGGGACCAGAACCTCGATTGTTGAGCAAAGTGGTCATTAAGTGAGATGATCACAGTCCAGGCACTCCCGGTGGCGGTCGTTAAGCAATCTACTGAGTCATTAAATGGACAGAGTGAAAGAACTGTCTGCTGAAGGATTTCAGCTCCACACGGAGCTGAAATTCTCCTGGCAGGCAGTTCTTTGAGAGCAAAAGGGCTGCCTGCTGGACAGTTTCAGCGAGCAGCTCTTTTGCTCTCAAATGTTCCTAAAGCTTGCCAAAGGGTTTGCCCTCCCCTTCATGGACAGAGGGGAAATGCTTTGTGGGGCTGGAAGAATTGAGCTCAAATCTTCAGGATTTGGACTCTGTTCCTGCACACCGCTGAGAGAGGGGAGGGGAAACACCTCAGTGGTGTGTAGGAATGGAGCTCAAATCCTGAAGCTTTGAGCTCTGTTCCTGCACACTGCTGAGACGTTTCCCCTCCCCTCCGTGGACAGAGGGGAAATCCTTTGTGGGGCTGGAAGAACGGAGCTCAGATCTTCAGAATTTGAGCTCCGTTCCTGCACGCTTCTGAGACGTTTCCCTCTGTCCCCTCTGCTTGCAATCTTCCCTGCACTGACTTTCTGGAGAAGCTGGCAGAGAAGACTGCAAATGGCAATCACATGATCATAGGGCACTTGGCAAACGTGAGCCAGTTGTCAAATGCCCAAAATGCGGCCACGTGACCATGGGGGCGAGGGGGGCGGAGCAACATTTTACAACAGCTGAAAGTGGTTTACAGGTCGTAAAGCACCCTTTCTGAGGCCATGTAACTTTGAACCATTCATTAAACGAACGGACGTTAAGCGAGGACTACCTGTATTTAAAAGCACAGTAGTCTTGAAAAGTTTCAGTAACGTTTAACCAATTCCAACGGTCCTGTTATTTCATATTTTACTTATTTATATATTTTTGATTGCCACCAATCATTCTTAAAGGCCAGATCAACTTTGAAAACTATCTAATGAAAAGAGTTACAACAACATAAACTAGATCACCGATAACGGCAGATGAAACTTAAGGACAATTCATTCCTTTATCATTATTCCATCCGTTAATGCAAATTAGAGGAGTAAGCCAAGAGATGTATTGTCCTGGTAAGAATGGACTGTGAGCAGAGCACATTTTAAAAAGTATAAACTTTCTGGAAAATAATAAAGACTTTGAAAAACCGGGTACCATTCTTCAGCAGTCACATCTGTGTGTGAGTGTGTGTGTATGTGCCTTTGAGTCAGTCTTGACCCTGGGGACTGCTTAGACAATTTACGCAGTTTTCTTGATAACAGTTTTTGGAAATGGTTTGCCATTGTCTTTTTCCTAGGGCTGAGAGAGAGTGGCTGGCCCAAAGCCACCATGTACTCACCTCCGTTCTCATGTAATTTCCCCCGGTATATCTTGTCTTCTACCACATCGGTCCAATAGAGGGAGCTCTGATTCAGATGAAAGTCCAAGGCAATGGTGTTTCGCAAGCCTGGCACTAAGACGCTGTAATCTCCCTTGTGTAAGTCAATGCGCCGGATCTCATGGCGATTGGAGAAGATGATGAAAGGCTTAAACGGGTCTAAAAAGTGAAAGAGTGATGTTGATTACTGCTACAATTACATTTTCATGGTTTTCAAACCCAGGAGCCTCTCCTGAGAGGGCTTCTGTTGCAAACACTTTAACTTGAAAATAGGTTTGGAACAAATAAGCCTTCAATCTTCTGAGTTCTAAAATTCGTTTTGCCTTTCCAATTCTGGTCATCTCTGTTCTGCCAAGACCATCAGGGGTGGGATTTTAATGAACATAACCACTGTCATAAATCATTATAAATTATTAATAACAATCACAGAAATGTGAACAAGGGTTCATTATCCCAGTACTTATTCATGTCACAAGGTAATGTATGAATGAAGATTCCCACAGGCAAACGTCCAAAGTTCTAGCATGAGCCTCCCCTTCTTCATACAAGAGGGAATAAATGCCACACTGCAACTGAACAACATGCATCTTTCTAAAATCCCCTCTCTTCCAGCCTTCCTTGGAGCACTGGGAACAGAGCTGCCTTTCTTCTGCCTGCCAGCGGCAACATGGCAGAATGAGGCAAGTCCCTAAAGGACAGGAACACTGCTGTGTTTCTCGACTGCCGGAAAACGCCAAGCTGGACTTCCCCTCCCTCCTGGTAACTCCGCTTTTGGTCTCTTTTCCATTCAGTTTTTCAAAAAGGCAAGAACCTTAGACTGACCTACTACCCTTCTCACATACAAAGCAGATTCAAGGGACCTAGCCCACTCTCCATGCTCCCAGATCTCCCAGGCCATCATTAAGATTTTGGCTTTGCTATGTTTCCAGAGGGATGGGATGGGTGTGTCTGTGGGACCGGAGGGAAGATTGATATCCTGCAGAAAGAGCCCCAGCGGGCTCCACGTTGTCCTCTACCCTTTTCTTCTAAAGACATCTTCACAGAAAGCTTTTCCTCATAATATTCTTCTTACAGTTTGAGCCACATCCTGGATGCAGTCCTTGTCTAGCACTCAGGTTTTGAATCAGTAGCAAGAAAGTGAGTTCTTCGTTAAACCGAACCTTTTCAGTTCATCCTATTTTTCCCCATAAGGTCTCAATGAATCATATAAGGAACACAGTCTACTCTTGTGAAAGCATCTCCAGCCTACAGTTTCACAAACAATTCATTTTAAACCCAAGAACAACAGTAGAAGAATCTCTCTGAACTCCCCATCCTATTATGTGAAGTGACGTGTTTGGGAACAAACCCAACGTTCCTTTTTAAACGCCTCTTCAGACCTCCCACATAATTCTGTGGGGAAAAGAGTGTCAAGAGGAATTTTCTTTCTGATGCCCAAAGCCAGATGTTTAGCAGAAATTTGCTAGAGGGAGAATATTTTGATGAAGAGAAACAAAGGACAGTATCTCCTCTTCAACTCTGAAAAGAGTTGTGTGTCCAAATTGACTGAAGTGCCGGTAGGAATACTCCTTAAAGCAATCTTCCTCTAGATTAAGGGATGATTCCACATACTGCAGGATAATGATTGTGTGTGAATGCTCTTTTTAAAACATATTCCTAAAAATGTCCAGTGTGATTCCAATGGACAGATATTATACAGATACAACTATCAAAAAGCCAAGATTGGTTTCATTTCCAAGATGCTAAGAGCACACTCAAACCCACTTGTTGAAAGGTTCTCCCAATTAATTTATATTTACTAACTTAATATACATTGTAGGCCCACTTCTTCATAACAGAGTTCGAAAATCTGATATCCATTGCCCATGCCTTTCAATGAATCCAAAACATTTGTTTTAAAACAGACAAACCTCACTGTGTACTTACCCAAACTGCGGCAGCTCTCGCCATCAGACTCCAGCATCCATCCTTCATAGCAAGAACACTTCACATTGTACTTGACTTGCTCACATTTTTGACTACACTTGAGACGCTTGGCACAGTAGCTCTGGATCTGGCAGGTCTTGTTGTCAACACCAAGTTCCATGCCTAGAGGGCATGAGCAGGCAATGCCCTCGCCTGGCACTACTGTACAATTGTGGCTGCAGCCCCCGTTGCTCCCAGAGCAAAGATCTGGATGAGATCAGAAACAGCACAGAGAATGATTGGGAGAAATTCAGCTACAGGCTCAAGTTGTCCATAAACAATTGCCAAACAAGCTCTCCACCAGTTAAAAGGAAAAGAACCTCTGGATCCAATTTCTCAGTCCTCCAATTAATTGATGTCTCTTGATTCCATGTACAAAAGTGAGTCAGCTGAATTTCACTAACGTGATGATGAGACAGCATCCTCCACTGTACTTTTGCAAGTAGGAGAGTAGCTAAAAATCTGTGGTCCAAAAGTTGTTCCCCACTGCTCAATCCTCAGCATCAATAGCCTCATTTTGACTAATGGTAGGAACGGTCTTGAACTTTCTAACTCATTAAACTGTGTAATGTCCAAAGAATTCACTCAGGAGTGAACAGTCTACTAGCAAGAGTTATCAGTCTCTGTACTAGCTTTACCTAAGATGTTTACTTTATTTCCTCAACTGAATTAGAATAGCACTTGTATCTATTTATGCTCATGCATTAGACAAGGCCTAATAAACAAGGAAAACAAGGCCTATCCAACATTTACATCTTCTGTAATACATTTTTGTAGCAATCACTTTTCACAACCAGATGAACAAGATGTCCTCATCTTAGTGAAACCAGAGGTTAAATTCTCAACAGTCTTTAAAACAGGCAAGGGCCAGCATCCATATTCACTAGGAATTCTGGGAGCTATTCTCCCAAGTTACTGAGAGGGCAGCAGGTTGATCATCCTAGAGAAAGGGCAACACTGACAAAAGACAGAATAATTTGTTCCTTGCCTGACACTCACCGCACAGTTGCCCTTCATCAGACCCATCCCCGCAGTCATCATTCCCATCGCACAATTTCTCAGGAGGGAGGCAGATAGATGTTGTATTGGCACATGTGTGGGAGGGTGGCTTGCACACCAAAGACTCACAATTCTCTTCATCAGAACTGTCCTCACAATCATTGTCTCCATCGCATACCCAAGCTTTGCTGATACACCGCGCTGGAAAGAGATGGAGACAAAATTAAGAAACCACTTAAGCTTTTTAATAACATTCCTACGAAACACAAGTGGGGAAGGTGGAGAGAGAAAATCTGTTCCCTTATTTTTCCAGGGATTTCTTCTAAATGTATATCAACGGGAAGCAGTGCCTTGTTCTCCTTTTGAGGATCTTTCTCCCCCTGTCCTTTTTTTTTTTTTTTTACTGTGTACTCTCCAATAAGATTCCTTTAATTCACAAAGCAGTAATCAGGAATTCAGAGAAGAAAAAGAGAATAAAACAAAATCAAAAGCCCAAGAGCAGATCCAGCTGTAATCTTGACAATTTCTCAACCAGCAATGTATTATTTTCTTACACCCTACCTCTCCATGCTTCTGAGAAACACAAGCACGCCGAAGAAGCCTCTCAAAACCACAGAATTCTCACGGTTTCTCTGGATTAGTAAAAGATTCTAAGGGCCAAAGAATATGCAAGATCTTATAGACCTGCTGTTGTTTGACCTAAATTGCACACTACAAAGAAGTCAACTGAACCTGGTTATCGTAGGTCCAGTGACCTATGGTGTGCATGTTTGTGTATGCACACCATCATTCTTGTTCATGGACAGTATTGTAGCAATTATGATGTTATAAAACAATGTAAACTTTGAAGATCATAAGGAGTATATGGACCACCGCTAGACTTTTTATTTAAAGCTGAGAAATGTGTTAAATAGCAAAATGTGATTTGCTATTTAACAGACTGGAACAGCAAAACCATGCATACCTACCCCTCTAATAGCAAAAAAAGTGGGAACAGAGGAAAAATTTCTTGGGTGTGGGCAGATATTGCTTTATTTAGTTCTTCTTCATTCACAACTGGGACAATGAGATCCAATGCCCATGCGAATTACTGTGAGCCACACAAACAGCTGGGGTCAAGTGTATTTCAGTTTACTACCTTTTTATCTCATCTTTCCTTTAATAAAAGGTTGCTACCATAATAAATTTGTGTGTGCAAAAATGGCTGAAAGATGATGACAGGCCCATTACACTGGATAATACAGAATTTCTCCATCACAGTCCAGCACCCAGAAGGTGACACCTCTGACGTTCTTAGTACCTGTGGAACCTCAACAGTAAATAAATGTTGATATTAATAATTAAAAATGACACACATCTATAAGACTTCAATGTTTTTTTGCATGAAATCTGCTGCAATTTGAGATGCCAATGCTGAAATTTATGACGTGTGGCTATTCCTATGTGATATCTCTTTTAATTTAGATGTTTTGATGCTCACACCAGCACATACAAATGGCCATTGTCTGAAAAGGCTGCTAACCATTACACCACACTTTTTTTCAGAAGTGCTGGTTACAACTGAATTTTTATATTAGAGCTGTCTAGATGTGCACAATAAACTAATTTGCATTTTCCATCGCATCTCTACAATGCAATGCAATTTACCAGAATCCTTGCAGCCAAATTTCACATTTGGATCACAGACATGGGTGACGCCCTCACAGTTCTTCTCATCACTAGAGTCCATGCAGTCAGTATCACCATCACAATGCCAGCGCATGGGAATGCAGAGTGCATCCAGTCGGCACTGGAACTCATCTGTATGGCAGCCTCCAGGTGGGCGGGTAGCTACAGATGGAATAAATGAGATAGCATGTTAATTGGGTCAGCACTGGTGACTAGGTCTGGATACTACCAAAGCATTATTAAGTGAATAAGGAGAAAACCTAGCATGACATATCAAGGTAGAGATGATTTATCAACCTCAAATGGGTTTTCAGACATGCTGTATTAATTTTCAGTGCTGTCTGTAGTCATGTAGGAAGCCACGCATTAGATCAGGTTTTTATGTGGTTTTTATGTCATTTGAAGGTATCCTTAGCATCTGTCATCCATCCATCCATCCAATTTAGGCTCCGCCCATCTCATGAGGAAGTGCCTCTGATTGCCACGGAATTAACTAGTGTCTCCATCCTCCATAAGAAACATGGGTCTATTAGATTGATCTGTCCCAGATGCTAAATGGATCCTTTGGTTTCCGGAGGGGGTTTGGGAATATTCCCAGGGCCACATTAGGCAGTCCTACTGAAGTTTTAGTCACATTCTGGAACATGGAGGTAGCTGCAGCCTTGGACAGGACTGCACGTGAGCAGCCTCTCCCTGTTCACTGATCCAGAACTGATCCAAGGAGCTCTGGGAGGTGAAATCGCAGGGGAGGCACCTGGAGCACCACTGGTAGAAGACAAGGAACAAATCTGACCAAACCATGGGAGGGGGTTTAAGTTAGAACCTACACCATGGCAATATTTACCTGCTTTTACTGCGTATGTTATGATGTTTTTAATTTTTAATCTTACTATTCTGGACATCTGTAAGCCACACAGAATCAGACAAGATCTGAGCCTGCACTTTGAGATCAGTCTCAAATGCTCACTTCAGCAGTTAGTTTTTATAATCTGTAGACTGGTGGATCTTAAGGTAGGGCTGTAGCCTGTTCTTCATGGAATTGCTTCCCAGGAAAAATGCAGTTCCTCAATCTTAGTTGCAGCATTTAAAAAAGGCTTTCAAAATCTACCTGTTTCAAATAATTTTTAACTTACATGTTTTATTCACCATGCTGACATTTCATTAGTGCTCTATTCTTGTGGCTCTTAAAATTGTTTTTTTATTAAAAATTATATTCTACTTCTCATTTTCACTGAAAATCCCAAAGCAGTTTCTGATAAAATAATAACATATAACACAAGCTTAATTATTATTTTGATGAGTTGCTGGAAGTTGGGTGGCATATAAATTTTATTCATCATCATCATCATCATCATCATCATCATCATCATCTCAGTAATGGAGGTTATTTGAGTCTAGACTGATGTTTTTATTTGTTAGATTTATATCCTGTTTTTCATTTGGGAACTCATTTTGGAACTGTGTTCCCTCCTCCTATTTTATCTCACAACAATCAGCCTACATGATAGACTGGGTTGAAAGAGAATGACTAACCCATGGCTGGAATTTGGGCCTCCCAGATACTAGCACAATAGTTTTAACACTACATGACATCATATTTCTAACAAAGAAGTAAAAAACACAAAATAAACACCAAAATTGCTCTGCAGGTCCCTTATTCCACCTTGAGAAAATACAGCAAACTCTGCTCCCACTGATTAAACTGGAAGTGCCACAACAATTCTGGACTAACATTCATACCCAGGTAGAAGAAAGCATTTCCTGGTGCATAAGTAGGTCTCTTAGAGGCCTAGTGCTGCTAATGTTTTAAAAGTATCTAGCCTTCTAGGCCAGTAATTCAAAGCTCATATGTACTGTACGCAAAATGTTTTATTCTAGCAGACATATATGTCTGCAGGTCTTACACAGCTGCAATTAACTCTTAAGTGGCTTTTGTTCACTGAAAGCTATTGTAAGAATAAGCCTACTGCCAGTTTTTAACTTTTACCTTACTTCTATGAATTTTAATGAAAAATGCAGATGACAAAAACCACCAACACTGTATTCAGAGTGAAAAAAGAGGAGAAATCTTCAAATGGAACAACAGTACGCAGAAATCCTTTATAAACCAGGCTGTTCTGCTCAGCTTAGCTCAAGCCCAGTATTTTATCTTTCCAGTGCAGATGTTAGATGTTGCTGGTGCCTTGAAGAAGCCGTCCCAAATGTGCCCTACTCTCACCCTGATTGGTGCAGTTGGCATGAGTCTCATCACTGTAGTCTCCACAGTCATTGTCCCCGTCGCAAGTCCAATGCACAGGAATGCAGCGCCCACTGTTGCATTTGAACTGGTTGCTGGAGCAGGAGTGACTGCAGCCAGCTTCATCACTGTTGTCCCCACAGTCATTGTCTGGAAGCAGGAAGAAATGGGGGAGAAGGACAGAGTCTACTAGGTTCTGGGGAGCAAACACGACCCCTCCATGCACCTCCCCATTCCCCTTCTGAGCTAGATGCAGACTCCTTTGGCTGATAGGCAGCTAGAAAGTCTAGAAGGCAGCAATGCGTCCACTGTCCAAACAGGAGGACTCAGGTTACCCCAATTCCCCAAAGCCTGCATAAATGGTGCCCTTCTACCCCATGCATACACTAGCCAAACATGCTTCTGCATTGCCCCAAGAGCTCTTCCCACTAAAGAAGCAGCTAAACAATAATAACATCAACAAGAACAGCAATAAAATTTAAAAAGAAAACACAGAAACTGCATAGATCATCACATGCACCATGGGGGAATGAGAGTAGGTGAAGTGAAAGGAAACTATCACATTATTGGATTCTGGGATCAATGGAATGTGTGTATTCCTTGGAACTCAAAACCATGTCCATCTATATGTGTACATCTCTGTGCATCTGTTAGCACATGCACTATCTTGATCTGGGATGCTTCTGTTCATTTTAAATGCCTGTTTCTAAGTAAGAATAGGCACTGACAGGGAGAATAACTTATGGGTGAGTTTCCTGCTGAATCAAGTTATTACTGTTTATCCATGCATTATTTGGGTTTTCTTTTGCCTACAGCAAAACCAGCGAACAAGACTGTTCCTACTGGCAACCTGCATTGCTCATTTGGATTTGTTCAAAACAAGCAGCCTAACCCTGATGCACTGGCATTTAGTGTGCTATGGAAGCCATGAGATTTCTCCTAAGCAAAGATATTTCAAATCAGGCCTCCCAAAAGTCACAAGAGACCTCTTTCTTACCCTTCCTACAACTTGTTCCAGCAAGTTCTGGATGCTGTTCATAGGCATTCTTGCTGAGAAGCAAGGGTCACTGAACAAAAAAGTTCCCACTTCAAAGTAAACACATACAGGATTGGCATGTGCCTGAATCAGGAGTTCCTTTTAAGTTAAGGAACTCTTTGCACCTTAAGCCAAAGAGCAGCAACAGGAAGCACTAAGAAATCATTATCTGATGGCCTTCAAAATGAGGGGAATGATAAGCACCAGTGGGACAAGCAAGCTTCAGAATGATTTCCTGCTCATCAAATGAGATTTATCAGGGCCCAAGACCCCCTCACCAAAAAAGACAGGAAGTGCTAAGTCCTTGCAGGCACTGAAGTTGCACGGAACGGTGACAGCTTTTTTAGGGAACCAAGGAGTGCGGGAGGGGTGAGGTGCATGTTGATCTATGCACTAACCGTTAGCTTTTGGACAATTCTTTTCGTCAGAGCCATCCCCACAATCCTTTTCTGAAACACAGAAACCAACCAGAAAAGACAGGAGAGTGGGCACGGTGAACACACATGAACACACCCAATCAGCAATAAGCACAGACAAAAAGATAAAAGGAAACTGGAAATCAAATATGAAAATGGAGACACATTAGCATCCAAAGGATAGAACATGCAGAGGGGAAAGGAGGAAGGGCATCAAGAGAGTTGTGTCAAACACAGAAGGGGAATGAGGCAGAATCCATACCCCTATTTCATCCTCAAAGAAATCAGGAGGGAAGGGGTAACCCACATTACTCTCCTGAAGGATATTCAAGATTCTTTCCTGAATTTTCAGCTTCTACTTCAAAATCAGAAATGAAAGCTGGCTACACCAAACCATATAAATGTGCTCAAGTCTGAGCTGATTTGTGAAAAATGAGGTTATACTGATTCATACAAACCAGAAGGTGTAGTTTAAAATAAGTTCTTAATCAAGCCAGATTCATGACTCACATTTCATCAAAATCACGGTTTATCATTAATGTACAAACCAAGCCTCCATGGCAGGCAAACAAATCTCTATATTTTTTACTTATAGAAATGTAGTGGAAAAAGGAACCGAGCTGCATGTGTTTTATTTTCCCAGAAGAAAGTCAAAATCACAACAAAATAACTAGCAGCGGTTCAACAGCCAATTTAATACAGGAAAAAGATGCCTTCCATCCCAATCGCATCTTGGGGGAAAATTACAGGTGTTTTTTTCCCATTTCAGGATAAAGGTGCATGGCTGCATGTCTGAATGCCACCATCCACACAAAGCTCCCAGTATCAAGAGAAAACAATCATATACTGAACTTTTCCCTTGATGTTCAAATCCTCCAAGTGCAGGAGATGTTCCTAAGCAGAAAGCAGCCAAAAGCAGAATCTCACACCTACCTGCAGTTTGGTAAGGGACAATCCAGGCAACGTTTGGCTATTCAATTCTGTATCTGCCCTTAAATTCTGAGCTTAAGGTAAAATCCACCCACTAGCTCTCATCAAGGAAGGTGTAGCAAGATGTGGAGGCATCTAACTTCCACTTACATTAGCCTAGATCTTTTGACAGGATATTCTAAGTCCTGACATCTTTGGAGAAGTGTGATTATGCAATGCGATTAATCAGCAGGAGAGATCCTGAAGTAAGCCACTTTCAAAGGGCTTGCCTGCTAAACTTCCAGTGAGCCAAACTGCATTTGATTTTCCACCCAAAGGAAGAAATTGTACTTTGGGATGGGAGAAGTATCTGCATATTCATCCCTAAGAGAAAGACTAGAATGGCATGGCTAAGAAGATCACAAGCCAAGATGTGAAGCTTAATGCTTGCATTACTTCCCTCTAGATACAGGTATCTTGGGGATGCAAGGAAGAGCTCATGACACCCCAGATATGATACAGGGCAAGCGCCTACTGTCACATAGACAGAAATGAAGAGGCAGAATGTTAAAGCAAACATTATCATGCAAAGACTGGAAATACAGAAAACTAATTCCGAGCCCATCTTTTCCCAAAGAATCTGCAGTTCACCTTTACAGACTCTCCTTGTGTCTGACCTCACCATTCCAGCCAACACAGAAGGACACTGCGTGCAATATAAGCTTACCATTGTCACATCTCCAATTGATATTGATGCAGCGGCCATTGTGGCAAGTAAACTGGGTCAGAGGAAAGCAGGTTGGGTAGGCTGCAAAAGGAAAATAAGGACATTTGCAGGATCTGCTGTATATCCAGGATGTTCTGTTATATCAGCACAAATGGGTGAGATTGCTATGTTACCACAAGCTGTAAAGTGGGGCGGGGGGGGGGGACAAGTCTTCAGAGAGATGAGGGCTTCACTCGGTCTTCAAATGGCATTTGGAGGTCCATGCTCAAGAAAGTGCATGGAATTATTGTAATACAGTTTTGAAGACTCCCCGCATATTTAATAATCAGCCCCTTTGAAATTTCTATCACATTAAAAATTACAATCCAGTGACAACTTTTAGATGCTTTCAGGGAACTTATGTGTCTCTAACAGGTACAAGGGCTCACATTTTATATCAGTGCAACAACTGGGTAAACAATTTCTCCAGGGGAAGGAGGAATTCTCTAACAATTTCTCAAGACAAGATTCTCCCTTAACAGCGATAGCAACACCACTACTGAAAATATCCAATCCAACAACTCTCCTATAAAACATATACATTTGTTTTTAGATTTTTTAAATTATGTCTACCTAAGACATATGTGAATGAGACAGATAAAGTACTAGAGCCACGTGTATATACAGCTCTACTTTTTAGAAAGTCAAGTCTGGATTTTAAGCATATTATTTGGGTATTATATGAAAGAACCCACAGTCCTTTAACCCTACATCTCTTTTAGGCCATATGATTGGAGATTATGCACTTTTTATCTCACCAAACATAACTGTGGTTATAGTAATCACTCTGTTATTATAACAAAGCACCTGGAAGATTATAAATATCCATTTGCTTAGCAATACATCTGCAAATGTAATACACTGGAATCTATTCCTTCACTCACCACATGAGGCTGATTCATCAGAGCGATCCCCACAATCATCATCCAAGTCACAAGTCCAAGATATGGGGATGCAACGGCCACTGGCACAAGAGAACTGATTGGTAGGACATGTGCGAGCTGGGGAGCAGGCAAATGGCAGTGAACAACAGGAGAAATGTTAAAAGCCAAATTGTACACTTTCCTGGATCATTCTAATGGTGGGTAGAAAAATGGCAGCTGACTGTGTCCATTGTGAATGTCAGATGATACAGAAATAGTTAAACTACAAACCTGCAATGATACTCTTCAGCACCATATTCAAATACATGCCTTGCAGATACACTGAAACTGTAACTTCCCAGAATTTTGAAAACTGTAATTCCACCACATCTAGAAAGTTGGAGAAGGCTGATCTACAGGTTCACCTAGATACCTCCAGTAACCTCACAAGGTTGTTATGAAGATCAAATGAAGGATAACTATCTAGATACCAAGTGACCATTACCCGAGCATGTGGAATTAGATTCATCTTCGTTGTTGCCGCAATCATTATCCCCATCACATAGCCAGCGGTTGGGGATGCAACGATTGTTCTCGCATTTGAAGCGGTCTGAAGGGCACGTGTGCTGATCTGCAGAATGTCAAAGCAAGGAGGGCATCTTAGGACATCACAGTATGAGATCTTTCTTTCCCTCTATGTGTATGACAGTAATGTGAACGTAGGTCAAAAGAGCCCTCCTCCCTTAGATAAACAAGAATCGTGAGGCGCTGGGCCATATCCTGATGAGTTTTCTAATTGTGGAATTCCCATGCCACATTCAGAGGCTTTATGGGAAATCTACATGAGGCCTTCTTCCACTAATAGCGCTATCATGTTTTCCCATTACTTCTTCCTTTTTTTTTTTAAAGAAAATTTCTTGAGACTAAAAAAAACAAAAACAAAAAACCCCAAAGAACTAAAGAGTACCTTTTGATTGGTAAGACTAAGAAATGCTTTTCTAGAAGCACTAGAAAAGAAGATTATTACAGACATGCAGCTATTTGGATCTAAAGTGAAAAAGGTGCTTCAGTTCCAGCATGGGTGCGCTTGCTGTAGTTGTCAGTCATAAAAAAAAACCTGTGCCTTTTCCTGGGCTCACATGCACCTTTTCTGCTTGAATCCAGATAGCAACAAATCCCTAGAAATGCACATTCTATGTCAAAATAAGGAACATCTACAACCAGGGAATCCAATTTCTGGAAATAAAAAAAAAAATCTACTTATACTTTCCCAATCTATGATGTTTTCTAAAACATATAGAAGGTCATTCAGTTAGTCTTATACAAGGTCATTCAAGTGTCAGAGGCTCTGCAAGATCTCAGAAAAAAGAATGTTAACCATCAGCTACTGGTTAAACTTGTAAAGTGTACAAGGCAAAGACTGAATCTGTACATTCAAACTGTGTGTTTATTAACTGGGGCCTTTGTTTTTATTTCTTTCAGGAAAGAAGGCAACAGGAGAGCAGGTGGGATAGAGAAACTCTTGGAAGTATTACAAGCATCTTTTTACAACCCTATGTTCTAGCCCTTGGTTTGCTTTAAAATACATGTTCACATTCTCAACTTACTACATTCCATACCAGACAAAAGATACTGTGCCTTCACTGTAATCTAATGTATCAGACATAGTGACTCTGTTTCTCTAGACAGAAATGTGATTATGTGATCCAGCAGAACCATAACTTGTACCTTGGGTGCAATCCCCTTTCACCTTTGGAGTCCTCTGTCATTTGAAAGTGCTCTGGATTCACCAACATTACACTGTCTGATGCAAAACACACTGAATGACCCTAGCCTAGGTGTGCCTGAAGGATTTATCCCATCTGTCTCATGAGAGGATTGAAATGGTCAGGAAGAACCCCTGGTGTCCCTCAAGCAAATACGTACGGCAGAGCTCAGGTGCCTCATCACTGTTGTCCAGGCAGTCATTGTCTCCATCGCATTTCCAGCGCTCCTGTATACATCGACTGTTCTTGCAAGCAAACTCCCCAGGCTGGCACTGTGGAGGTGGAACGTAAGATGGATTGGCTAGACAAGAAAGAACAAGAAAAGAGAGGTAGTGTAATAAGGAAGAGGCGCCCTCGGGGTCAAACCAGCCCTTCCTCTGAGGTACTTCAGTTCTGAGGTAACCTGCACCCATGGGTGAAGAGTGACTGGAAAATTGGTATCCTTGCTGCCACCAACTCTTCACTACAAACTGCTTCCTCCCTTCCAAACCATCCCTCTGGGGAACCAGGAGAGGGTTGAAGGGGAAATCCTTGCCCTACCTCGGTGTGGCTAAATAAAGAAAAGGAAACCAAATAAAAACTTTTGGGAGTCTGTAGCTCAACCAAGCTGAAGTGGGTGATAGAAGGCAACCAGATGATTTAACCAAAAACCAACTTTATTAAAGGTGCCAAAAGAATATAAGATTCTACACACACAACACAATTAAAAAGATAATTTTTTAAAAAACCACCCTAATGCGCCCTAACTATAGCTAAACAAACTCAGTTTCCAGCCCAGTCTGAGATAAACCCCTCATCTAAGACTCCAGCCAACTCTCTCCAAAAGACCCAACCTCTTCCTGCCCAAAATGACAGAGCCCCACCTTCTTTTCTTTTGTTGTATTGGCCCTCAGGGGTCAGGTGACTACCACTGGGCACATAAGGCTGGCTTGTTCTTTAAAGGGTCAGCTGCTCCCCACTACAAGTGGGCATGGAGATTTTTAATGAAGGGGTATCTTTGTTAGGGTAAATGAAGGGCTGTTTAACCACAGCAGTATTGCAGTGTGCGGAGGAGAAGATTTCAACTATTTGAGCCCACCACAGTCCCAGTCTGGTCTTTGGATTAGAATAGGAGCTCTGGAGCTTCCCTCCTTACGCAATAGGAAGCTCTTGAGAGGTTGTCTCTCCAAGTGGGAGACAGAATTGTTACCTTCTACAAACCCCAAAATACGTGCATGGCAAGTTCATTCCCCAATACTCCAACTTCACAGACTTCTGTATAAAACAGAATTAGTAGCTTCAACATGCAAAGACTATAATGATGATGAATACGTATTAGTCCCTACAGATTGTAGATATTATATATGTAAAAACAAATTATGAGTTTATCTGACCCAGCTTGACAATGTGGATGTTTTCAAAATAGCTGTTCCATGAAAAAGGCAATCACCGCCGCCACTGTAATGCCATACAGAAAGAGTTTCTTGCTTTTGCATCTATACAAAGGATATTCAGGAGTTGCAGAAAGTGTTAGAGCCCAAGAGAAGGCAGCTGTATGACTAATGTAAAATCAACCTCCCCTGCTATATCTGTACATATGGAGCCTTCCATAAAAGTAAAAACCCCACACCAACTTGCACAGACAGCAGTTGGCACAGAATTTCCTACTTTATATTCAAACTATTTGCACAGATGTTTAGAAGGCAGAGGACCAGAGGGGGAAGAAATGCTTACTTATGGATTGTAGTAGCAAATTCCAGCACTGGATATCAGGTTGGACTAATTGATTTCCAAGATTCCTTCCAGTTGTACCATTCTAAGATTTGCTTGCTTCAATAACCCCTTTTGTACATGTAAATAGGGCAACATGCTTGAAAGCATAAAAAGGTCCTTAACATCTTTAAATAATCACTATTTCTAAGTCTTTAAACCATGAGTAGGCAACATTTGAAGAGTTGGGGTCCATAATTCAACTAATTGAAAGCCAAGGAAAGCCATCTGTTGATAAGGTGGCCAAATTTTGGTCCCAGAGACCTCCTGCTCCAAAATCCACTCTTATTTTTTTTTTAAAACACTCTCCTATGCCTTCAAAGTTTGCTCTTCTGCTGTCCACTTCAGAAGCATGGAGTTCAGGGAATGCAAGCATGATGCTGGGGGTCACATGCACTCTTCAGATTATCCCCATTCTTTAATCAACAGTCTGATATACAGAAATTAACGAAAGGGACCTTTCCTGGTAGAGGAAGAGGTTTGATGAGAAAAGCTTCATCATATACAGGGGCTGTATTTCAAAGCAACACAGCAGGAACAGAAAAAATGTGGCAACCTGATTTAGAAATTCCAATAAAGTCTGCTTTTCAAATAAAGTAACTACCATCAGCAAAAAGCCCATTCTTTCCAGTTCTGCTGACACAAAAATAAATTCACAGACTATATTTCAATATTATTAGTACCCCACACTTTCAGTAAAAGTACAAACAACGGTGGACATTTTCTTCCAATGAAATGGATATATTATCAAATGAGTATATTCCCCAGCTTCATTGGTGGAAAGCTGCAAATTGGTGGAGTAATGGCTTCATCGCCAAAACCAGTCAGATCCCATATTGTTGCTGTCAAGAGCACTGGACACTTTAGTATTGGAAAATTCAAAGCATCTATGCTGGTCAGCGCAGGGTAGTCGTCTCTGAGAAGGTCTTAATAAAATGACAGCCTATTTGTTAAGGCCCAGAATTCTTTTGAAGAGTGCTGAGCTCCTGGCAATCTGCATCTCCTTTCACATTTACTGAATTATTCCACAGATTGTTACCTTGACAGGTGACAGAATCTGATCCCAAAATCTGGTCTTCTGCACAAGCACAATGTCTGCCATTAGGGATAGCCAAGCAAAGACTGCTGCACCCTCCATTGTTCACCCGGCAACTGTTGGAGCCAACTGAAAAATCGACAAGGAGAAGCAATGAGAGAAGCTGTACCCAAATTTCCTAAAACCTGCCAAAAGCAGGAGAAGAGAAGAAACCTAGAAGGTTCTTGTGCAATCCAGTCCAACTAAAAGAGATCGGGAAATGCATTGCAAAACAGGATTAATAATTTCCAAAGAGATAAACCCTTCAGCCTTTTGCAGCAAATAACCCAACAAACCCAAAGAGTCTTGCAGGAGCTTAAAAACTAATCAATTCTATTCTCCACCTAAACTTTCATGGATCAGAGTCCATCATGCTAGGGTTCCAGCTAAGTCTTTGATTCTGTATTTTATTCACAACATGCCTGGACCTGTCCATCTCTGCACTCCTCCCCACAGCCACCACGAAATAAAAGTGCATTCACCGCTTTAGCTCAGCAGACTACTAGCATGTATAGAGTGGCTAGTTTCTTTTGAACCAGCTGAGAAAGAAACATCTGACTGATCTTTCTTCTCAACTGGCTTTGGAACCTTCCTATGGCCTCTTCCTGTACATACTTTCTGTTAGAGCATACTCTCACAATCAGCAAATTCACACTGGCTTTTCTCAACCATAGTTGTTTTTTTTTTAATTGTATACTTTTTTTTCTTTTCCTTCTCCTCACTTTAAACATTCTCTCTCTCTCTCTCCTCTCTTTCTTTGTTCCTTTTGAATGTTTTCCCAGGTGCAAGGGCACTCCCAATTCATGAGTGTATTCTCATCTGGCTGGGGGATGTGTATACATGAACTGTAACTACAAGAACGGGACCAATTACTGCATCTTGTTCATGAAAGAGGAGGAGGTTTGGGTACTATGGGAAAACCTGCAAGACTGCCCAGGGATCTGTGCAGTGTTCTCAAAGCAACATCTCATCCAGCTTCTCACACAGTTAATAGAAAAATTAAAAAACCATCACAGTAAAAGAACAAACAGCAAAAAAGGATGGGGAAAAGATATTAAACTGAAAATACTGTTTCCTCCCTGGCCTTTGATGTCTGATGGAAGAGGAGCAGCAACTATATGGGTGGTCACAAACATATTAAAAATGAAGAAATAAAGAAATTAATGAGCATAAGTTTATACATAGTATCCTTAACCCACCACAATGCATTCACAAGCAAATGGAGAAGGAACAGCATTTGTTCTCCCCTTACTTAAGTAGAAAGTATGGTCTGCTTTAGCAAGTGCCAACATAACAATAAAACCATAATGGCTACTGCAATTTGTTCATTCAGAGGACAAGAGCGGATCCCAAAAGTAAACCGCTCTGGCCCATCCACCTGATCTGGGTTTCAATACTCAGAAGATCCCAATTTTCTGTGCATCATCCCTCCATGGAGGAAACTATCAAAGACTTCTTAATTTATGCATCAGAATAGCATTTTTCCTTTCTCCTATTGTTTGTCCTCAGTGGGATCTATCCACACACATTCATCATGATTCAAAGTGGTAACTAAAAAATAAGGCTTTGTACATTGGCAAACACCCTGCCATGCAATATTATGTTTGCCTTAATTCTGTTCTGAATCCTGTACAAATCCTTAGAGAAAGCACATAACAGTTCAATCCTCTGGTGGCTTATTTTTTTTTCATTCTGGATCTTATTCACCAACATTCACCCTATTCACCTTTGAAATGTCTGCAAAATACATTTTGACAAGAGCTTATAGTGGTTTAATACCTTGCTGTTGCTGAGCATCGTACATGCGAATCTCAAAAAGCGGTGGTCGTTCATTGCGCAAAAGTGTAACCGCCTTGCTGTTCTGGTCCAGACGAAAGATGCTACCAGTTCGGTACTCTGTCCAGAAGAGGAAATGGTCATAGTGACACAACCCAAAGGCATGACTCAGTTCACTTCCATCATAAACAACCTGCAGCAGGAGAAAGACATACACAAGTAGTTCTTTTAGTACGAACCCATCAATTAACCACAAACATTTTTAAAATGCATCTTTTCTGACAGCACTGCTATAGGACCAAAGCAATGGAAGAAGGAAGGGGAAAGAAAGAGGGAGAGAAATATATTGTGCTTTTGTGGTAGAGAAAAACTGCCCCCCAAATACTCAAACCACTAACCCAAATGGCTAGGTGTTCTTGTTCCTGCAGCAGCAACTCTAATGTCTGTTGTGACTATAGTGGCAATGCTAATGTTGCAGTTAACACGTTTGAAGATTTCTCCCCATTTTTTTTTATTTTTTTTTTGCCTTTGAGTCAGTGTTGACTCTTGATGACTGCCTGAACAAGTCCCTGCAGTTTTCTTGGCAAGATTTCAGAAGCGGTTTCTTCTGGCCTTTTTCCCAGGGCTGAGAGAGAGTGACTGGTCCAAGGTCACCCAGCTGACTTTGTACCTAAGGCAGGACTAGAACTCCTGGTCTCCCAGTTTCTAGCCTGGAGCCTTAACCACTACACCAAACTGTCTCTCGATTCACACTATGTACATTGTTCATAAATATCAATGAGCTCCTGGACTTCAGTGTGACCTAAAGCCTCAATGTTTTCTTCTTCTTGGCTAAAAAGCTAACAAATTGCTGAAATTCCTGCCAAGCATACATCTAACGTGGTATTTCAGAGCAAAGAGAAATTATGTGAACTATTCTTGTAAAAAGTCTAAAGGCAGTGCAAATATTGCCTGAGCAACTGGGATGTTTCTTGGGACTTATTTGTTTTTATATATTGGAAATATTTGTGCAAGTTTACATAAACCATAAGCCTAATTTTTAGCAACTGGGAACAAAACAGCCAGCAAATAAAAGTGCAATTAAAAAGTCAGCACGCTTAAACTGTTTACAATTTCAGGATGAATAATTTGGGGGTGTGTGGGGTGGAAGAGCAGGCTGCTTGAGAAAATTGCAGGCACCTGTACTGCCTTCTTTCCTTCCATTTCAGCAGCAACCTTGACACAGGTATCAGAGGATTATCACCACCGTAAATGTCCTAACAATTGTAAATAGTACAAACCATTTCAAAGTGTATTCATCAGGTTCCTCCTCCTTCTCACCCTAAGTACTTTGCATCTGCAGCTATTTTTTCTTGCTTTGGAGGCTGCACACTCATCCTAAAGTGCATAACTGCAACAATTCAACTGCATGCATAGCCATTTGAAAAGGTACTGATATGGCTTTGAGAAAAACATACTGGCCGCTGTAGCAATCATTCCATTTGTGTTCAAGCCCAGAAAGGAAGAAGCCCAAAGCTCATGCAGAAACCATTGAGACAAGAATGGGGGTGGTAGAAACACACAACTGGAGATAAAGACAGAAAGGTGTGAACGGAAGTAGAGATATAACTGGCACTGACCTTGCGTTCTGTGCCGTCCAACATGATCATCTCAATCCGGTCATAGTAGGCATCAACCCAGTACAACACCTTAGAGGGAATGTCCAGGCTCAGCCCATTGGGCCACAGCACTGTCTTGGAGGTGATGAAGATACTGCGGTTGGAGCCGTCCATCCAAGCCTTTTCTATCTTTCCCCTTTTACTGTCCTTTGGGTCTTCTTCCCAGTCAGTCCAGTACATCCATCTAAGAGCGAAAGACAGGGAGGTCAAGGTGTGTGTGTGTGTGTAATTATTATTCCCTTGTTCACTGATAGCTAACTGTTCAGTGGTCATTTTCTTAAAACAGTACTCTGCCTGGACTTAAGTGATGTTCTGGAAACACTTGACCAAGAGGGACACTTTTCAAAAGAATGAAAGTTCACTCCCATATCAGCTCTTTCATTTGTGTCTTGTTCATAGATTCAGTATTCAATTACTGCTACTCTGTTTTGCTTTATCTCCACGCTATGGAAGAAAAGTGGTATCAAAGCAAAACAGCAACAAGGATAGTATGTCTAGTCCTTTGAAATCACTAAACAAGATTTCATTGTAAGCAGAAGATAAGGCAGAATGGCATAAACTGAGTTCTGCAACTGTATATCCAAGCATGGAATATTCTACCAATGCATCCTCCAAACACAAGAGAATGCCCACTAAATGCTGCAGAAAAAAGAAAGATAACATCAAGAACATCAACTTTGAATCCTTGCTTCTCCCCAGTGTCGCTGCTTCTACTTCTTCAAGTAAATCTTCCTTACTGGTTAGTGCCAAACAAAGGATAGCTCCTCTGCTTATTCCTCCCTCCCTCCCTCCCTCCTGTGAAAAAGAAGATTGCTAGCAACACATTTAAGAATTTCCTGGAAGAACTATGATGACAGTATTTGTTTCCCATGAGATCTGAGATCTGCACAGCTCCAACCTTGCCTGCCTTATATGAGAGAGATGGGCTTTTTCTGCCAAGGGGAGATTTAGATCAGAAAAACCATGCATGCCCATTTAGCAGTCTTCCACAGATGCATTTAATTACAAAGAAAATAAAGTTATGGGAGATCAAGCATGGGTTTCCCAGCATAATGTAGTAATGTGGCCCTAAATTACTTTCCTGCCTTCTGTCCCATTTTTCCTGTCACTATTATGTACTGCCTGTGCAATCATATAATTGAATGATTTGGACATCTTCCAAGCTTATGTTAAGACTCACATAAAAGTGTAAATTACAAAGATTACAGTAACATAAAAACCTCAGGAGACAGAATTCCATTAGAGGAAGGATGGGGATAAAAATGTCATACATGAATATTAGAGAATTGGAAAGTAAAAGCCACAGAAATTTGCATAATAGAAGCTTTGCTTGCTGGCGTTTTGCTTGACATCTCTGGAATTCAGTATTCCAGTAGACACATTCTGCCCCATTTCCCTACTCAGCAGCACTCCTAAGCAGGCTTCCCGGTCCTGTTTGGAACCGCAGCCAGTAGAGACCCACCCATTCAAGGGGTCCACCACAATGGCTCGTGGATGAATCATCTTTTCTTCAATGAGTGTCTTCCTGGTCTGAGCAGCTTTTTCCAGCCGTGCAACACTGATGGTTTTCTTGGGTCCATCATCGGTCCAGTAGAGATTGTTCCCCATCCAGTCCACAGCAATGCCTTCTACGTTATGAATGCCTGGAAGAAGTTAAATTGAGAAATGTGCTGAACATGATCAAGCCAGGCAGACGAGGATGTGTCAGACACTGAAGGCTGAAGTGAACGCAACACGATAATACAAGCAGAGCTGTGTGCTTTGTTATATGATCTCTACTGAAATTGACAAGGCATGACAGACACACTTCTGCCACCTTATTATCTGTTTCAAAAGAGTCAGAGATTAGTGGCAGAAATCAGTATTCAGATTTGTACCTACAAACATTACAAGGAGTCTAAGAAGCATTTTTTTTTAAAAAAAAGTTGAAGCTATACAATGCAGTTCTTTCTGGTTCATAGTGATCGGCTTATACTCAGAACAAAAGTTATGCCCCCAAATCCATACTCCACTTTTACAAATCAAACCCTATTCTCTACATTCCATGTCTCGCATGCCACTTTACAGGAAACCGCTCTAGCAATTAACATATTAATTACAGACTTTTAATGAGCAAAAACTATGCACACATACCATCTTTCAGAATTGTTTCCCTATCTGTTCCATCAATTTTCTGTCGCCCAATCAGGTAGCTGGTAGTGTCAGCAAAGTAAATGAAGCCAGTCTCTGCATGGAAATCAAGGGCTCTGGGGTTCATCAAGTTTTCAATGGGGATCATGTGCTCATCAGGCACTTTGGCTCCCATGTCCATCCCGCGAATGATGCCTGGCCGACCTTTGCCATAAACAAGGAAAAGCTCATGTTCTGGCTCTGGAAGATAAAGACAACATCAGGAAGAAAAGAAAAAAAAAGAGGGGGGTTAGTCTTGATTTCTACCCAAATTCGCTGGGAAAGCAAGATGTCCGAATGATAAGAATAAAACAAGAAGAATGACAAGAAGATAACCCATAAAAAGAATAATAACGACAAGAGGACAACCCATACAAAAAAATCTTTCTTAGATACTCTACTCCAGAATTCCCTTTTCATCAAAAGTCAGTCAGATGCTCATGAGAGGCCCACAAGCTGGACATGAGGGAATGGAGGCCTCTACCTTCTCTTCCTCTCCAGCAACTAACATTCAGTAGCACAGGACTATCTCTGAATGTGGAGGCTACAGAAAGCAATATGACAAGTAGCCACAAAGATACAGATGCCGACAGATAAATTTTCCCTGAACCTGTGCAATCTCCTTTCAGAGAGGAGCCCTGTATGGGCAACTTATTAATTTAAAAACAAAGAATTCAGCTAATCTATTCTGGAAAACACAGATAATAAATAAATAGTGTTTTCTATATTCTAAGCCCAAAAACAGTTATCTGGGGGGGGAAAATGTGGTTGATCTTTCAGAATCCTTTTCTTGCTTCAGTTTGTAATACATCTTACACCAGACTGCAGTTCCCATCCTCTCCAGGGAACATGGTTATTGTTTCCTAGGATTCTGTCGCTGCTCACATTAAAATAATTATAACAGCAACAACAATATCATCATTTAAATTCTAAATATAGAGAGTAATTTGTTCAAGTGGCATGATGTTTAAAGTCACATATTCAGTGGGAATTAAATACTCTAAGAGCAATATTTGGAATCTTCTAGTTACATCTTGAGAATTGTTATGAGCAAAAAAAAAAAAAAGTGGGGTGGGATCAACAGGGCCACATTAGACACGCGATGATTCTGGAAATGTCTAAAGCAACACCAGTACAGTTTTGCCCAATTATTCCTTTGAACAAAAACTCACCGTTTATAACAACTTCACTGACATTTGGGCTACTGTATTGGCATGTTAAAAAAATAACAATAAAAGTCCTTTGTACAAAAACTCCCAAAACTAAGTGAGTCGAGAACTAAGACTAGAGAATCCCCCTTCTTATTGTGTTTCTCTTTCCAAAGTAATATGATCCATATAACCACCAACTCCTCTCCCGAACAATGAAATCTACTGAATATTCATTCCTTCTGATAAACATTCACCTCTCTTTTTCTAAGCTTAATTTGTGTTGAGTCTGTGGGCACAGGTTCTTATTATGGCATTTTCTGCTAGATTAGCAGTGGCTCTTTGGCACATCCAGTTTGAAAATGTAGGCAGTTGGAAAACGTGTCAGGAAACCTAACTGATGGCTTGGTTCTCCATCTCTAGGGGGTGATTAGCATCTATCAGGTTGAAAGAAACTAGAATGTCAGCAACTTTTACAGACCCTGGCACTTCCTATGAAAATAAATTGAGGATATTAGAAAAAACAAGGCAGATGGTTCATGACTAAGGGGCTTTTTCACACTATTATACTGTTGGCACCTCATTTTCATTCCTGTGCAAGGATTTTTTATTTATTTATTCAATTTACAGCCAAACATCAACCACAAGCCTGATTCTGACCAGCAGCTTTTACTCACTAGTGAATTGGCACAAAAAGTATATCTGTGGTGAAGCACCATCTGGTATTCTGATAAATTAGCAGGAACTAGTTTCTTGCCCCTCTAATCACCATTTGTCCCCGACCCCTTCTGCAAAGACTCAGAGGACAATAGGGTCTTTTTTTGATTGCGGAGATTGGGCAGTGGGATGGTAACAGGAGATGCCTTGCTGTGCTTCAGGCCTGAAGTGCTGAAATCCTCAATGGATGAGGGCTGTCAGAATAGGCCACCTGCTCCTGAGGTCCGGGCATTCCCTCTAGGATAGGGAGGTCAATCTTTTCACACAGAGTTAAATCAGAAAATTGGAAGTACCTCCTCTGTGTTATGTTCTTCCTCCTAACCAAGGGTCAGGATCTACTTCCAACAAGTCTGTCACTAATGGGTTTGCATGAACCACACAGCAGGTATGAGGGCATGGTCAGAACAAATAAACAGAGTGCCACCTCTTGAGCCAAACTTATGGCTGCCTTTATAACATACTGGGAAGTCATGCTATGCCACAGAATGGTGGAGCTGAATTTCATATTTAGGCAGAGTAGATCCAATAGAGGTGAATATGTGTAGCTCAGGGTTGAACATCTTCAGATGTTACCTAGCCGGGTAATAAATGTTTGCAAGAAAAGAACCAAGCTCAGACAACCCCAAGGACTCCACAGAGTAGATCCAGTTTAGTTGAAAAAGTCTCCCCTTGGAAAACTTTGCCCCTGTCCTCCTTCCAAGTTCTTCTGCTGACTATATATTCTGTTGTTATCAGCTACTCTACTTCTTCCCTACACTCAACTTCATGGTTGCTACCATAATGCTTTGACAATATCAGCGAGGCTTACATAAATGATCCAATTTCTTTAACTAACAAATTAATTTAAATCATTATTAAATTATTTCTTGGGAAGCCTCAATTGTAATGAGTTAAATTACTATCAGGAAGAAGCTATTCAATTGTGTTTTTTGAAAAAGAAAAGTTTAACACAGTTGAGGTAGATACGGGTTTCACTTTTAAAATGTAGGTATATGTATTATAAAACAATTATTTATTCTGTTTTTTTAATTTTTCAGCAATTGTATGTTGTTATCATTTTATTTGGTGTCACAGCAGATACCTAATTGTAAAATGAAAACACTGGGAAGTGAATGAACTTCCATTCAACTAATCATAAATGCAGAAAGTATATTTTTGTCATGATAGGCTAGAACAACTATTCCTAACATCACCAAACAGGATTTTAAATTGCAATAATAAAATTGTTCATTCTGGTTAGTTTTTCTTTTATCAGAGCAATATAGCAACAAGAGACATATGTATTTCTGAAATCTGAAATTTATCAAAACTTTAAATTGATAGATAAAAGGATATTTCAACCAAGTCAAGACATGAAATTTCAATATACTAAGTGGCCTGAACAGCCAACAAAATATTCTTTACCTTTGCTTTGTTGTTTTGGTCATGGGGTGTAACATTCACGCAGTTACAGCGGGCCTCTCACGAGTGAGGGGAAAGAAGACACCAAACTGATTCTCCTTCGAGGGGGATGAGAGCACCCAGACCGGAGTCTGGAAACCTCTTTTATTGAGTACATCAGAGGGCAGGGTTAAGCATATATACGTCACACTACCTACTACAAGCTCATAACTATATATGGTAATACATGAAGCGCAAGGGATCATGTGCTCCGATTGAGCACGTGACAAGCTGCGGGGGCTTGCCTCCTGAAATTTGAGGCTTTACCCCATGTTGTTGCTGGTACTTTTCCATGCTAGCTTCCTTGTTAGCGTACGACTGATTTTACTAGTCTGTACTAACAGAAATGCCTAGCATGTGATGGGGTGTTATAATGCAACATCTCCTCTGTTTTTATTATTTTAAAGGGCAGCTTCCTCTTCATCACTGATAAAGGTGAGTTGAGGTTTGCAAAAAGGCTGTTCAGGTGCCACTGGTTCCGTGGTTGGGAGAGGCAGGTATTTATGAGTGCAGACCATGTTGACCTGTGCTTCTATGGTACCCAGTCTATCCTGAAAAAACCTCATAAGCCTATTAAGGACACAAGGACCAACTGTACATGCTATAATCAACAATAATAACAGTCCAGCGAGAGCGCTAACCAAGGTTGTGAGCCACGGGGAGAGATTAAACCATCCCTCAAACCATCCTTGTCGGTCTTCGCGCTCTCGCCTGCGAGCATTCAGGCCCTCTCTGTTTGGTCATGGATTCTCGAACAATTCCAGAATGGTCAGCATAGAAGCAGCACTCTTCCTTCAAGGCCACACACAGGCCACCTTCTTGTAGAAAGAGGAGGTCTAAGCCTCGTCTATTTTGTAATACTACCTCCGAAAGGGAGGTAAGTGATGTCTGCAAGTGGGAAATAGATGTTTCAATGCGTTCTAAGTCGAGGTCAATTGCTGCTCTCAAATTTTGATATTGTGTATATTGGTGGGCAAAGGACGCGATCCCAGTGCCAGCACCTGAGAGACCTAAACCTACCAGCAAGGAAATGGTGAGGGTGGAAACCGGTTCTCGTTTGCTTCGAGACAACTCTGTGGTAGAATAGGCATTAAGGATTTCATCCTCAGCGTGGATGTACATGCGTGGGATGATGTGTACAAGGATACAAAAGCCTGTGGTGTTTAACACATTACCATGTGCACAGGCTGTAAGTCCCGTGGAGCACGCCCACCACCCATTTTCCGGAGGAATGTAGAAAAGGGTGGTGTCAATGTTGCTGACAGTAACATTGCAATATGATTTGTATGAGGAAGGTATCTTGCCTATACAGGTGCCCTTGCCCGTTATGGCCTGGATGGTCTGAGAGCCATGTCTCCATCGGCAGCCCTTGTCAGAAGTAGACGTGTTAAAGGCTGCCTCAAAAGCTACAGCCTCATAATACGGAGGCAAGACATTATAACAAAGCCAACAAGAAAAAGTAAGATTGGGGTGGCTAGCATTCAAAAGCTGATAAGTGGCTTGGGCAATGTCCCACAATGGGTTACTAATGCGTGGAGAGGAAATAACTCCTTCTATGATGGTAGAGTTACCCGGGGAGTGAGTAGTTGGAAGGAGAGGGATGATTACCTGGTTAGGGCCAACCGGCACAGGGGGAGTAATAGGGGTAGATATCAATCTGATGGTAAAGATGTTTCCCTTATCACGATAGCCTGTCCGAACCTTATCATAGAGGCGAACCCCCCAAGTGAGTCCCGCTTGCCAACCCTCATATTTCTTCCCCTGCTCAGTGAAGGTAATGCGAACCGGGTTACAATAGCCTTGTATAGTCCCATCTTCTTCTTTTTGTTGACATTTTAAGCTTTGGGTGGTTCTTTTAATGGAAACATAATCAGTTTTTATCGGGGCATCCCACCAAATATGTCCGGTGGAAACACAGTCCCAATTTGCACAAAAGTACGTATCAGCCCCTCCACAAAGTTTCTTGTATGAAGACTCCTTTCTATATCCTGGACATACATAAAAATGGTGCTTTCTAATGAAGTCATCGCCTTCGGTGAGTCGGAGCATTTTTGCGATGTCAAAGTAGAGGTCAGGAAACCAAGGTCCAGATCGGTTGGCTGAGGAGGAGTTCACCACCTCAGAATTACCCACGTCTGGTTGAGGGGAACGTGGGGGTTATTGGAGGCCTTGCATATCAGCACAAGCGGAAGCAGCATAAGCCAAAAAAGCCTCATTTTTGACCTTTCAGAAGACGGTGCGGTCTGAGATCCTTTACTGATCGCAGCGGTCGTTACAAAGAATAGGTGGAGCTGGAGGAATGACAGGATCAGAAGAAGGGGTATCTTCATCTTTTAGCTTTTGTGGAAGATGACAGGGACGGATGTGCCGACCAGGAATCCACAAGGTTTTTTCAGGGAGGGCGACTGCGGCGTATCCCCGACCCCAGGTGATGAGCTCTGCAGGTCCTCGCTACGTCAGGTCTGGTAGGCAACGATAATAGACGAGCGGTCGATGATGTTCAGCAGAGGGAGAAGAAAAATGACGACAAGCAGCTGACATTGCAGGTTGGCTAGTCAGGTTAAGGAAGTTAAGGGTATAAAGACACAGGTTAAGAGTGTCTTGCACTGCTGGGAGACCAGGGGCATTTTTTCCCCTTGAGCCGATGTGGCGGTCAAGAGCATATTTTAAGGTTTGATGAGCTCTTTCAACCATGGCTTGTCCTTGACTATTATATGGAATGCCAAATTTATGAATTATGCTCCATTTTTGACAAAAGGCAGCAAATGCTGTGCTTGTGTAAGAAGGCCCATTGTCAGTTTTGAGTTCCTTTGGGCGTCCCAACGATGCAAATGTGCGAATGCAATGATTTGTTTTGTGGCTTCTCCTCTTTGTGGGGTAGCCATGATGAAACCCGAATATGTGTCAATGGACACATGGATGTACTTCCATGGAGTGAAAGAAGGATACTGGGTAACATCCATTTGCTAAATTTGACAACTTTCAGTCCCTCGGGGATTTACCCCCATAGGGATGGAGTGTGCTTGTTTACTGCAAGTAGGGCACTGTTGTAAAATAGCTGTTGCTTCTGCTGTTGTTATGCCAAATTGTTTAATCAGTGCCTTCTTGTTTTGATGAAAATAGGAGTGACTCTCCCACGGGGTAAGTGAAGAAAGAGAAAAAGCATCAGGTGAGAGTACAGCAGCGGCTGCAGCAGCGGCAACATCATTTCCTTCTTGGATGATGCCTGGAAATGGTTGGTGGCTTCTTATGTGAGAAACATGAAAAGGTTCGTTCTTTGAGAGATGAGGTGTTGAAGAGTGAGGAAGAGAGACAAGAGCGAAGGTTCAATAGAAGGCGAAAGATAGGCCTGATAGATAGAAGAAATAATCTGTGAGACATACAGACTGTCCAATATCAAGTTAAAGGGTTGGTCAGGAAACTGTTGAAAAGCCAGAATTGAAGCATACAGTTCTGCCCGTTGGGCAGAGGATTGTGGTGGAGTGATTTTTGTGTGCCATTGGCCTTTGGATTGCCAGGCACAGGCACCATATTTTTTGCTTCCATCTGCAAAAACTGTGATGGCGTCTGGGATAGGGAATGAAGCAAAAGGAGAGTTCCATGCAAAGGGTGTGGTTTTCAAAAGTTGTAGTCTGGGGTCAGGAGGGTGATGACAGGAGACAGAACCAGGCCAGTCAGCAAGGGCAAATTGCAGTTGCTCACTGGAGGCCAGAAGGGTTTCCCAAGTTGCAAGAGAGCAGGGAACATAAAGTGTCGTTGGTTCTTGTCCAGCAAGTGCTTTTGCACGATGGTGACCCTTAGTAATGAGGAGTGCCATTTGAGCTGGTTTTGTGGTTAAGGTAGAACGAGGTGTATGCGAAAGGTGGACCCATTCAAGGACTAACAGCGAGGGTGTGACTTGTACAATCGCACCTGTGGGTAGGTTCAAAGTATTGATTAACAAGAGTGCAAGAGGAAAATCATCCAGCAACCGATCCACCCATTTTGTTTTTAAGGCTTGGTTCACTAATTGAATTGTTTCCAATTGTTCCTTTTGCAATGGGATTATGTCTGCTGGTTGTTTTCCTTTGGTCAAGGCAGAAAAAAGAGGTGAAAGTTGGACAGTAGTGAGGCCTAAATAAGGGCGTATCCAATTAATTGATCCCAAATATTGTTGTAATTGAAGCAAGGTCGGCTTTGGGGGTAATTGTACCTGCGGGCACAATGGAGCAGCGTGAGAGGAAAGCAATTTGTGCCCTAGGTATTGAAAAGGAGGAGAGGTCTGGACTTTGTCAGAAGCAATATAAAGACCTCCTTGTTGTAAAATTTTTTGGAGGTGAGGTAAAGTTTTCAAAACTGTGCCCCTTGGGCCAGGGGCCGCAACTAAAATATCATCCATATAGTGGTATACAAGAAAAGATGGGTATTTCACACGATATGGGTGTAAAACATGTGCTACAAAAAATTGACACATGGTGGGGCTATTGAGCATTCCTTGCGGTAAAACTTTCCATTGATAGCGAGAAGTGGGTTGAGAGTTGTTGAGTTCAGGAACAGTAAAAGCAAACAAATGCCTATCCTTTGGGTGCAAGGGGATAGAGAAAAAACAGTCTTTAAGATCAATGATCATCATGTCATAATTTTGAGGAATCAAATTGGGATTGGGGAGTCCGCATTGTAGCACCCCCATTGGTTGCAAAATGGCATTAATTACGCGCAGATCGTGAAGAAAACGCCAGTTGCCAGATTTCTTTTTTATTACAAATACTGGGTGTATTATAAGGGCTTAGAGAATCTTCAATATGCCCTTTTTCTAATTGTTCTAATACCAATTGTTTTAATGCATTTAATTTTTCCAAAGTTAATGGCCATTGATCAACCCACACAGGGGTTTGAGATTTTAAAGTTAAGCGAAGAACAAAAGGAGAGGACATTACTGCAGCGTAAGTTTAGCTTGAAATTGGGACATGAGGTCACGTCCCCAGAGATTAATATGTAAAGGCAACACCACAGGTTTTATGTGGGCAACGTGCGTTGTTGCGGCAGAGGTTACTGGAAGCCAATCAGAACTGACTCTTGCTGCTTGTACGCCACCCACACCTCTCACGGATGGGGCCTCGTCAGTTCTCCAATTGGGAGGCCATTCTGCTGATCGTATGACGGACACGTCAGCGCCGGTATCTAGAATACCAGAAAAAAGGCGACCACTGATATAAAAATCTGCCGTGGGGCGTGAGTTGCGTAGCGGATGTTCTAAAGCCAATAAATCATCCGGTGTGTTTTCTGGGAGCAAAATCATAGTGGCAACTATTTCCCCAGCGTTAATTGTAAGTGGGGAGTTAATTGTCATGGCAAGGGCAAGGTCTGAAAAACTATCAGAGCTTCGCATGAAGGGAGCAGCAAGAACGCCTCGAGAGGTAAGATCTAAGTTTGGGAAAATTAAAACAGGCAAAGTAGGAGGCAAGGTAAGCGTGAGCTTTGGAGAAATAAAAAGAAGATAGACATGACCAGGCAATGTGTATGTGACTGTGTCATTTGCTACCATTTCAAAAGATTGAGAAGATACAGCATTGCTAGGTTCAGCCTTTGGGGCGGGGCTGGCTGGTCGCCCCGCAATTAGTTTTCCGGCTGATTAGCAAAGGGTGGGTTAGTGCGACACTGGTTTGCCCAATGAAAACCCTTTTTACAGCATGGGCAAACGGTGTTGGGGCGGGAGGACCCAGAGGGTTTACGCCCCCTTGGGGCTCCTCCCCCTCCCGGCGTGCGGCACTGATCTCTAAAATGGCCGGGCTTTCCACAATTGAAGCAATTTCCGGTGGGGCGTGAAGAAGAAGCAGGAAGTGGCTGATTTTGGTGCATCGCAGCAGCGAGAGCCTCCATTTTGTGGCTCGTTGTGCCAACGATACGGCAAGCACGCAAAAAGTCAGCAAGAGTAGCTCCGGGGTGAGCAAAAATGGGCTGCAAAACCTTCTGACAATCAGCATTAGCATTTTCATAAGCTAGTTTTAATAACAATTCATTACCAGCGTCCTCATTGTCAATTTGACGCTCGATGGCTAATTGAAGACGGCTAAGAAATTCAGAATAATTTTTAATAAATCCCTGCATGAGGTGGCGGCAGTTATAAAAATTCCTTGTCCCAGCAAATGATCAATGGTTACATTTGCAGGGAGACCACCCTGCGCAATAAGGGCAATTTGTTTTTGATATTCTGACCACCACACAACATACTGAGCAGGAGTTAAAATCATATTACACAGCATTTGCCAATCAGAGATCATCATGTCAGAAGAATTTGCAAGTGTTAGAAACAAGCCCATAGAATAGCGAGATTGTAAACCATAAGTAGTTACAGCAGTTTTAATATCCTTTACAACTTTATAAGACAGAGGAGCAAACACTTGGGTAGGAGGGTTATTGGGGTTGTTGGGATCGGGAATATATGAGACAGGGAAGGCAGCACAAGATTGCATATCCTCCAAATCTAATTTCCCTCTAGCACGAGCCTCTATCATGGCGCGTACCAGGGGTCCGGCAGTTGAAGTTACCGGAGGAGGGAAAAGTCCCTCATCCCTTTCCTTTGTTGTTAGAGGGAGAGGGGGGGCCGATGGCAAATGGCCCTCGTAAAGAGGAGGCGCCGTGATTGCAGCAGCAGCCATCCTCGGCTCCACATCATAAACTTCCAGAGCTTCTAAAAGAATACGGCAGGAGACAATAATTTGCTGTGGAGCTTTTGGTGGCTCATTTAAATACTTCAAAATCTTTCTCCACAATGTAACTTTTGTTGATCCAGTCTCAGGATAGACCGGACATTTGAGCCAAACATATTTTAGCAATTCAACTAGCCTTTTTTGCTTAATTGGAGGCAATGGGGTGCCTCGATTAGAAAGAATGATGTTAGAAGCCTTGAGAAGGTTTCCAAGTTCGCGGAGGTGTGCAACCTGGGGCTTGGACAACCCGCCTCCGATACTTACGAGGGAACCGACAGGCGGCTGGGACGCGTTGAGCCCTTTCTCGGGCGTAAGTATCGGAGGTCTCAGGCGGAAGGTGACGGACGAACACGCGGTTTGGGAATCACGTCGGGGTCACCAGTTGTAACATTCACGCAGTTACCGCGGGCCTCTCACGAGTGAGGGGAAAGAAGACACCAAACTGATTCTCCTTCGAGGGGGATGAGAGCGCCCAGACCGGAGTCTGGAAACCTCTTTTATTGAGTACATCAGAGGGCAGGGTTAAGCATATATACGTCACACTACCTACTACAAGCTCATAACTATATATGGTAATACATGAAGCGCAAGGGATCATGTGCTCCGATTGAGCACGTGACAAGCTGCGGGGGCTTGCCTCCTGAAATTTGAGGCTTTACCCCATGTTGTTGCTGGTACTTTTCCATGCTAGCTTCCTTGTTAGCGTACGACTGATTTTACTAGTCTGTACTAACAGAAATGCCTAGCATGTGATGGGGTGTTATAATGCAACAATGGGGTTTTTTTGGGGGGCGGGGGGGACAAATTTTCCTACATCCAGTCTCCCCAGATTGTTTCTCAGTTTAGATTGCATTAGTGGCGGGTTGGACCTCTTCCCCTACCGAAGAGGTTATTGCTGTTGGAAACTATATTACCACTTCAGTGGTCTCTGAATTCGAGTTTTTAATGAATAGGCCTTTTATTAAAATCCTATGCAGGGTCTCATTCATAGCTTGTGGCCATGATTTTCTTTCTGCAGATTAATAGAGGGCCCTCAAATTAAGTCTCCTCAGAAGTGCATGAATCTAAAGTATTCTGTTCCCTTTGTTTCAGTTCCTACTTTTCTCTTCTCCCCTGCCCTTTGTTGAGAGAATCCCCCCCCTTCTTGCTTGGATTGACTCCAACTCTTCCTTCCAAATCCGGTTCTCACTGATTTCCTTTGTCCCCTTTTCCACACTGAGAAATAAGGGCAAGGGCACAAATGTGTGTGAGCTTGGCAGAAGATGACTGATCAAGTCATGAACCTCTCATCTCTACCTGCTGTTGATAACTATATTTGCAAAACATCCTTAGAAATTGAGATAACTTTAGGATACCTTTCAGCTGGGATCATTTTCACACTCTTTCCAAAAAAGTTAAAATCCATTTTATTTTTTGTTCAAATTTTTTCTTTTTCTCTTTGTTTTTTACTGCCCTGGTAACCATTTAAAGCAATGAAATACCAAAGAAGATTTCCCTGAAATCTGGGATGTAGCAGATTAAGCCAGATTCCTCTTCAGTTCAGTTGTCTCCCAACCACAGCACACTCTGACTCACAGCATGCAACTCACTTTTGCAAGACTTCCCATCACTGCCAAGGCTGAATCCTGACCGGCACCGGCATGTCCGAGTTTTGTGGCTATTTCCAAGGAGACAGATGTCAGAACAGCCACCTGGTTTTCCAAACTGGTCCGTTTCACAGGCATGACTCCTCACTAATAACAAAGAAAAACTCCCATTCAGTTCATGATAACAGTTATCTATTTCAGTTGTATTCTACTGTGATGTTTAAGACTGATCATGAGCAACAAGGGCATGTATAGACAACCTTGGTGGTTATACCATAATTATATGGTGGTAGGGTATTAATGCCTACAGCTGAATTGTTGGAGATACTCTAGAACAAAGTCAACAGCTGTGTGGATTTGAATTTATACAACATCTATTCATACTATGTTTTATTTATCTGGTGCCTTTGTAGTCAGTGTTGACTCCTGGCGATTGCCTAGATAAGTCCCTGCAGTTTTCTTGAGTAGTTTGCCAGAAGTGATTTGCCCTTGCCTGCTTCCGAGGGCTGAGAGAGAGGGACTAGCCCAAAGTCACCCAGCTGGCTTTGTGCCTGAGGCAGGACTAGAATTCCTGGTCTCCCAGTTTCTAGTCTGGGGCCCTAATCACTACACCAAACTGGCTCTCGATTCACACTATGTACATTGTTCATAAATATCAGTGAGCTCCTGGACTTCAATGTGACCTAAAGCCTCAACATTTTCTTCTTGGCTAAAAGGCTAACAAGTTGCTGAAATTCCTGCCAAGCATACATCTAACGTGGTATTTCAGAGCAAAGAGAAATTATGTGAACTATTCTTGTAAAAAGTCTAAAGGCAGTGCAAATATTGCCTGAGCAACTGGGATGTTTCTTGGGACTTATTTGTTTTTATATATTGGAAATATTTGTGCAAGTTTACATAAACCATAAGCCTAATTTTTAGCAACTGGGAACAAAACAGCCAGCAAATAAAAGTGCAATTAAAAAGTCAGCATGCTTAAACTGTTTACAATTTTAGGATGAATAATTTGGAGGGTGTGGGGGTGGAAGAGCAGGCTGCTTGAGAAAATTGCAGGCACCTGTACTGCCTTCTTTTCCTCCATTTCAGCCTTTTCCCCAGTGTCAGCACAGCAGGGTTGCCAATAAAGCAGCAACCTTGACACAGGTGTCGGAGGAGACAGGAGGACATGCGTATTTTAGAGCTCTGCAGCCCCCAGCAAACAGAGTGCAGCAGCCAAACAAAAGAAGGTGTTTTTCCTTCAGAAGGAGTGGATGGGCCAAAAGAGAGAAAAAGAAGTATAGAGGCCCAGCAAGACAAAGCATAACATATAAAAGGTGCAACAGCTCTGTATGCCGGCCATTAACAGAAGAAGAAATCTCAGAGAAAGGGGACTTAAGACAGAACAGGCTTAAGAAAGAAACGTTGATGCATACTAGCATAGCATACAGCGTAGTATATAGGTAAGTGTAAGAGAGTTTAGGATATTGAATAGTAATATTATAGAATATAGTAGTTGTTGTAAGAATAGTGCCATAGGCATAGTATAGAGATAGCCATAGAACAGAATATAGGAAGCACCCACATCATTTTTATATGTTTGTTTTTACAGAATAAGACATCTTCCTAACCCTTATAGGGAGATATAAAGAAACCAGCTGTCCAGGGTCCAGTGCTTTTGTGTCTCTCTTGAGACTGGGTCAATCTAATTGGGCATGGTTTAAAAAAGAACCCGTGACAGGGGGGTCTCCTGGAGTCTTAAGAAATCTCGTCTATGATTAACTTAATATTCAGCCTGTATGACTGTAGGTATTCCTTCAAGGATTGCAACTTGGTCTTTTGAAGAGAAACACCAACATTATGGCCTGATTTTCACCACATGAAGTATGCTTAATTTAGGCTTGGTTGTTATATGTTGTGGCTTAGGTAATAAAGCTATTGCTTAACATACCATGTGCACCTAGTCTTTGCATTGGAATGACAACTCAGTAGATAGAGCAATTTTGCTCAGATCACAAAGGAATAACCCAAGCCAGAAATGTCAATCAAACTCTTGGCCATCACATTCTGCCTCCAACTAAAGCTTCTGAAATTGTGTTTTGAGGTAACTTAGACATCACTCCTAATAAGATAAATGAGAATTGTTAGCTGAGGATATTTCACTTAACTTTTGAACTACATTTTAGCTCTATCCTTCTCTGACTTTCTCTTTTTGTAGAAGTTGTATTAGACACAGGATGAGGGGCAGTGGCAACTTTTAATGGTTACAATGATGCTTTCTCATAAGGCATGCAGCAAGTTGAATTTCAGCTCTGTTTCACAAAATGTATTTTCAATATTATAGGATTTTTTTAAAGTTTTCCTATTAGGCAAGAAATTGGAGCATATGCCCTGTTCCTTGTGCTTTAATGTCCTTTTTTGCAGCTGAGATTATAGAATTAAAATTTTAAAAAGGAAGTGATTTAGTCTAGAGTCAACCAGTGGGAAGAGGACTGAAGCCACCAAATGGCCTAATTCAGCTAGTATGAATGTAGGTACTTCTTCAAGGATTGTAAGTTAAATAAGTGGTCCATCATCCATAGACATCATTAACAAGCTTGACCAAGATGCCTCTGGGACCACAAAGTAGGCAATTAAAAATTAACATAGTTAAATAAGTGTTTTGAAGAGAAACACCAACACAATCACTCTTCCAGAAAGAGGTTCTGAGAACTTCCAACCCAAAGGCATGCGGCAGCTGTTGATGCTTAGGAAGGAAGGAGCAGAGGGAAAACATAGGAGGGTTATAAAAAGAAAAATATCACTCTCTTTGGTTGAATTTGTATAGCTGGTCAGTGGATGGTTTTACTGCTATTGTTTAAAGGTAATTCCACATCATTTTATTGCTTTTGTTATGTTCTGGGTGTAAAGTATTTTAGATGTCCAAACATCCTTCCTGGCACATTTGAGGATATCAGAGAAGGATGCCTAGTAGATTGAGATGATGTGGAGTCAGTAGAAAACCAATGGTTAATCCCTCTGACCCAGTTCAAATGACATTATTTCAGAAACTATTTACTGTCTAGTCAGCAAATGAAACAGCAACCCAAGCACCAGTTGACTGAACATGGGTGTGGACTTTACCACAAGAGACTTGAACTTTTCTTTCTGTGTTTCTAGAGAAGTTTGAAGGACCAGCTCATCATGGTGAGATGTGTGCCTTGATGACACATCACCCTGCAGGTTTATTATTTATAAAATGTATCTACTGCTTCAAGCTGAAGAAATTCTATGCAGTGTATATAAAGATCAATAGTCATATGATACCACAGCAAAATACAATTAAATATCATCCATAGACATCATTAACAAGCTTGACCAAGATGCCTCTGGGACCACAAAGTAGACAATTAAAAAGAATTTGGCAGTTTTCCTAGCTAAAATTCAAATGTCACCAATCACAGGAAGAATTACCACCAATCACCATACAAAATATGAGCCCCAGCATGCCTTCCAATCAATTTTTTTCCCCATCCTAGTCTCCAGAAGACTGCCTGGACAAATCCCTGCAGTTTTCTTGGCAAGATTTCAGAAGTGGTTTGCCCTTGCTTCCTTCCTAGGCAAAGAGAGAGTCACTGGCCCAAGGCCACCCAGCTGGCTTCATGCTTAAGGCAGGACTAGAACTCACAGTCTCCAACCAAATACCTTAATCACAACACCAGACTGGCTCAGGTATATCCATGTAATTTCTCCAAAATGATTAACCTGTCAATCAATTGACCTATTGACCATTAGGTGGCAGCAAAGAAATAAACGTTTTGTTTCTCCTGACTGTCATCTAGTGATAGTTCTAATTTGTGCAGCCAAGATGTAATCAATGGGTAAGTGTTGCCTGAAGATGATTCTTGGGTCACCTCACAGCATACATACCACTCTGATTGTTCAAAAGGGGAGGAGAAGGAAAAATGTGGCCCTATGTGGAAGTCTGTACTTTCTATGATGGAGTGAAATGATTATAAGAAAATTCCATGAGGAAAAGAAATGAGGACCCAGGGCTTTCCCAAGCCCAGCAGCCCCTGGGAAGGGAGTTTCCTGTTATGCAGGCTTCCAAAGCACAAGAGTGGAATCCTTTCAAATACATGCATTAAGCCAGGGACAAGTCAATCAATTTCAAGGCTTCATACTCTCCAGTTGACCAACCCATTAAGAAAAAGTGTTTGTAGAAGCCAGGATTCTGGTCTCCCTTGCAACCAAACAACGCGTAGATGGAAGGTAGTGCTCTATTTCTAGGGAAAATACAACTTTTATGCTGAAACACCTTAAACTTGTTTAGCCTATCTACCTGAGGACTGGGCTGCCTACGAGATGGAGGCTGATTTGCCTCAGCAAATGGAAAGTGGGTTATCTTCACACCATGGTAAGCAAGCTGTATGGAGGACTACTTAAAATCAAGCAGGAGATGGGTAGATCAACAATCCACATGCTAGGTGACTAAGAGTGGGGGAAAGGAGAAGAAAAGGGAGAGAGAACGTGTTGCTAGTCGGGCTGACATTATGTAGATTATGATAATTGGGCCATAAGAATGGACTGATCAGGTATGAGTGAAAATGGGATACATGAAAGAAAAGGCTGGGCCAATCTCTGTGATACTAAGTGAGCAAGATATGACCAGAACACAGGTTAGCACAAAGAAGGCCATACTGAAAACAGCTGGGATAAAAGGGCTAAGCAGTAGCCCCAAATGGGTTGCAAATAATGGACTAAGCCTTCTGATGCTGTGCTAAAATTGGGTGCAAAGTTGTCTAAGAGGAGTCTATATCCATGTTCCAGTAGATGACTTTAATTATGAGTATCATGAGTATGTCTGTATGAGACTATGTGCATGCATAGCTGTATTTTCCTGACACTTTGTCTGAAGAAAGCACCATCTTTATGTCCTTTCACAGAGATCAATCATGAAAGAGATCTCGAATGTCAAACAAGAACATTATACAAGCAACCAACCAAACAAGACTGTTTAACCCCATCCCAGTTTTTCCCTTATCCCCAGACATTTTAGATCTGCCTTATCTACCTTTGGGTTGCCGTCGTTGGTGATAGATGTGTAGAGCTCCACCTTTATCCACTCGTGTTACCACTTGAAAGTCACTACTGTTGAAGCGATTGACTCGGATGACACTAGTTTTCTGCTGAGTATTGGCGTTGTCAGAATTGGTGGCATACAGGTAGTTCTCAAAGACAGTCAAGCCATAGAGATGCTCTATCTACAAACAACAAGTGTGATTAAAAAAAAACTGATGAGACTATTGGGTGGAAATGAAGATCTTCCTTCCTTTGCTTTGTATCTTCTCTCTGATTCTGACACATCATGGTTCAGATTCCAGGCATTCAACAAAAGAAGAGTATCAGGTAGTCTTTTAAAATTCTTATGATTCTCTATATTACTTATAGTCCCTGTACCATGTACTCCCATCATTCCACAACCCTGAGAGACAGGTATGGCCAAAAAATGAGCTTCCTTGCTAAACAAGGACTTGAATCTGGATATTCCCTGAACAAGTCTAATCTAATACAGTACAACATACTGGCTAACTTTCCTAACTGCAGCTGTGTATGAGAGAACAGATGCCCTGTTTTACGAAAACAATTCACCAGCTCCTTAGAGCCTACAGCCCCCAGTATTAAGACAAGCAACTTTGGACCAATCCCCATCAACCTAAGGCAGCATGGTGAGGGACGGAGGGACTGTGGGAGATGTAGCACAAAACATCTGGAAAACCCCTCATTTTATGTCCACCCTCTTCAGAATCCTACACATCAGGCTATAGTTATGCCACTACCTTGGGACTGCATACTCAATACAAGTTGAAGTACTGCCAATGCTGCGATTCCCAAAGATAGGGATGCACCAGATGGCTCGAGAGCTGTACATAACAGCATCATATTCCACAAGAACTATCTCCCCTGATCCCACTCCCAAGGAGCACTCACCAAGATGCCCTGGATGATTGTGTGTCGATTTTTTCCTTCATAATCCACCACTTCGATGTAGTCAAGGTAAGCATCAGCCCAGTAAACAAGCCGGTTGACCAAGTCCAAGGTGATACCATGGGGGAAGACTATCTTGGTGTCCACCAGTTTTGTACGGTTCTGCCCATCCATATCACAGCGTTCCACCTTTGGTATCTGTCCATAGTCAGTGAAAAAAACCTTTCTATAAGGAAAGGAGAAAAGACATGAGGAGGTCTCCAAATATAAATGAAAAGGAGATGCATAAAATAAATAAAGGGGACTAGCAGTAGCAATATATATTCATAACTAATCTTATTAATGAGATCATATATAAAACCACAAAAATGTATAAATGCAACATACACAAATGCTAGGGATAGACATTATATAAGCGCCATAAATATGCACGTGCAAGCAGAAAAACTGCTATATGTGTTTGCACATGAGCTACCTCTCCATAGATGTAATGGGAAGACTGGGAATATTTTGGTGTTCAAGTTCAATGACGTGTTTAAAATTTAAGCTGACTTATTGTCTATATGATACACGTGCTGTGTAACTCAGCTGTTATTTCTTTTTTCTCTCTTCCCCCTCCCTCTTTTTTACCATACTAAAGCAAAAAAAAAAAAAAAACCCACCAAAATTCAAGAATCAAAAGTATTATATAAGTTAAATAATTAAAAGAACTCTCATAAATGTGGACTGTAACTCGCTGAGTGGATTCCTGGCTATGCTCCTAGAACTCTAACTTCTGCCTTTCTCCAAGCTCTGCTAAAACATAGACATTTGTTCCTAAGTAGTAGCAGTATCACTTGGTTGTCTTCTAATTTACGTATACAGTACCACATTCATTCTAGACTCTGCTGATAAGGCCTAACACCCAAGGTAGTCTTCACCCCTCTCCTTGGTGTGTGTGGTGTGTGTGTGTGTGTGTGTGAACCACTAATCATGCAAACAGATCTAAAATAAAAACAGAAACTGGGATAATGGCTGGCATCTATCTAAAGAAGGGGAATCTGTACAATTCTACAAGGCAGCTGCTGGGGAAGGAAATTATTAAAATTCCCACTCGCGCTACAAAAGCAGAATTCTATTCTGAACAGTGCTATTTTACACATATTGTGAAGAACTTCTGTTTTTCCTCAGATGTGAAAATCATGAGGTAGATTGGGCAGGATTTACAATATCCAGCTTTAATTAAACCACCCATGAAATCTCTGAATTGGAAAGTCTTTAATTAAACATAGAGACACATAAAGGCCTATGCACTTCGGTGTAAGCATATATATAATGCACTGCTGGGCTGCAATCTTGTGTGAATTGGAAGTATACACCAGTGAACTCAGTTGGACTTTTGATTAAATGCAGATAAGACAGAGCTGAAAAGGAGAACTCACTTCAAAGCTATTCTTTCTACCAATGGATTATGATCCTCCAAGTCATATCTGAAGCTTAAGCATATTCCCTGAGCGCTGCCAGGCCAAGAGTTTTCTTCCAACTAGTACGTTTAAATCAGATTTCTCCAACGACATGCCCTTCAGATGTGCTGGCCTTACAACTTCCAGGCAGTATGGCCAAGATTTATGCTGGCTGGGAATTCTAGGACCTGTATGCCAAAATATCTGGAGGCAGCAGGGTGGCTGCTGAAATAATATGGTTATGTATTTTAATGTGTGTGTGTTTTAATTACTGGTAAGATAGGACTGCTTTGTATAAGTCTTCAAGGAAGTCAGGGAATTATCAGGGAATTATCCACTCAGGTGGTAGAGCTCAGGCTTTGGAAGGGGAAAAAAAGGGGCTACACCTCCAGCCTCCTTCAGCTACTGAAGAATTAAGAAATAGATTAAACTGTGTTTTGCTAAGCCAATTTTTCATATTTAATATGCAAATAACCTTTACATGCAGAGAAAGCAAGTTACACACTGATTTATTTTTTAAAAGCTGGCCTGCATTTGGGTGTGCAGTCCTTATAATAAATTTGCCCTTATGGCTTTATAGTTTAAAAAACTGAGCAGCCTAATCATACGTTCAGCTGGAAAGTAGCCCTACTGAATCCAATGGGATTTAATTTCTAGTGGTTGGGATCACAACTTTACCCTCAGATCAGATTGCCTTGCTTCTGTGTTCTATAAACTGCAATCCTATACTCACCTAGCGGGGAGTAAGTTCAATGAATTTAATTATGAGCAAATACGTGTTAAGTCGTGTTTTTAGGATTCAGGAGTCAGCTGGGAAGGTTGTCAGCAAAGAAAGGAAAGTAGAACAGGACTTTTTGTTTGCTCCACTCCAGAATGCAAGGCATCCCGTTTCCATTTGCCCATCCTCAGAAGTGAGGATTAAAATGAAATTGCTACAGCCAATAGCCAGGGGAAAGTTGAAAGTAACTACCCCCCCCCCACCATGACCAACATTTAGCAACCCATTTAAAGATGAGTGTGGATGGCAAAAGTGAGTTAAGAGAGAGAAAGGCAAAATAAACACTAGATGGCAGTCAATGGTGGGTACATGTGGCCATTTCCAAATACCGTTATCTTTCAGACTGCAACAGGAGAAAACAAAATCAGCAAATTCAGAAGGGGCCCTCCTGAATATTGAGTATCCACAGAACAATATGACTGAAACAGAATGCTGCAAACACACACATGCTGCAAACACACACACACACACACACACACACACACACACCCCTAGTGTTAAAGGAAGAACGACAGTATCTTTGGGTTTAGGGAAAGCATCTCAGAAGGCAGATGATTATAGCCATGTACAAGTGGACCTCAAGTTTAGCACAATGAAATACTGAAGAAATGCATCAAAATGCTTTTATTCTACATGTCCTTACCCTCATCACCATTATCCTCTCTTCCTCCTATCCCCCTTCCCCCTTTCATGCAAAGTGGTATCTCTCCACTGTGCAGAGATCAAGGCCATAACTGAGTTGAATAAATAAATACTTGAAAGTGAGCCCACTGGAGAACCTACTTGTGAATGAACATATTTAGGATCTAACCATAAACAGCTTGCCAAGGTACCTGTGGACAGAAAGCTCAGCAACACATTATGGGCTAATACAAGTAGTAAAGAAAATCCAGAGAGCCAGGATTTGGATTGGAGAAATTGTAGCTATGATAGTTAAATACTTCCCCTGAACCTTCTTCCCAAATCATCATTACCACCCATCCTCAAACAGGATCTCAAAGGTACATCTGCATGATAAAATATGTGTCTAGATCATCAGAGAAAGAGATGAAAAAAGCACTGAAGGGATGTTGATTTTCAAAGAGAAGCAACAGGAAGAGATGTATTAAGCCCCCAAGCCCCACTTTTCTATAAATGTTTTTATATATAATTTTTATTAAAACATGTAATAATAATAATAATAATAATAACAACAACTAATACAACTGAAATAGAACAAAGAGAATGAAAAGGAAAGAAATAAAAGAACTAAAAGTGCAATAAGAAAAAGTAGAAGGAAGTAGGAAAAAAGAAAAAGAAAGAAAAATATAAAGATATAAAGAAGTGGCTTCTGATATTCTTCACAGCAGTTATAAGTACAATTATATTTTAACTTCTCTGTCTCTAAAGTTACAGCATGGCTCTCTTCTTTCTATAATCTATCCTGTCTAATCATCAAAGCCATAAATCATGATTTTTTTCTGTTTCATGCAAAAAGTCTTTAAGGGGTTTCCAGTCACCAATAAATGTAGATATTGTCTTTTCTCTAATCAAAGAAGACAGCTTGTCAATTTCAGCAAGTTCCATCAATTTCACCAACCATTCCTCCATGGTGGGCAATGTCAAATCTTTCAAACTCTGGGCATACAGGCTCTACTTTCCAATAAATGACCCTCTCTTAGCCTGGTATTGAAGTGAAGAAGCAAGTTTCTTGTCTAATGTATCATTGAACTCTGCCAGAGATTGAATTGGACCTCTCAACCTCATCTAAATGCTCCAACCACTAGGCCATTCTGAAATCCCCAGTTCTTATGACTGTAATAACACTAGAGAAATTCTGACACAAAGTATTTTGTTGCCTGAGACAATCAGCAAATAATACTGCCTCATATCTGATGCCAAACAAGTTATTGTACCATCTGAAACATAACGTCACAAAAACACCTCCCCTCCTCGTCAGGAGTAAAAATATAGTAGTAATAAATTTATAACAATTTAACTTTATATAACTAAGAATTGTATTGGAGTGCCCGAGATGCTGACCTTATTCTGCTTTATGGCAGGACCAATCCTGGTATTAAGTATTGTATAGATCCCAGAAGTGATGCCATTGTTGCTCTAGCAGAAACGTGGCTTACAACAATCTAATTTATGTAGAGAAATGCAAAATACACTAAAGATTAATGAGATTTCTCAGGACTAGCTTAGAAAGGGCCACAAGCTAGTGGGGATGTTGTTTAAGGTGAGATGGAAATTCATGAGAGAATTGATGTTAACTGAGTCTTCAGAACAAATCTGAAGGAAGTACAGTAGTTTTACATGCAAGGAGAGCACAGGTCTCCACCATAGGGCACAACTAAATGGAAGCAGAAACAAGTGGAAGAACCAAACAAATGAACAAGAGAAACTTTCCCATGGGCATAAGAAGATATAATCAATCAATACTTGGCTGTAGATCCTGTGTGTGTGTGTGTGTGTGTGTGTGTGTGTGTGTATAGTGGTCCAAAGTGGTCCCAGTAGTGGTAGGAGCATTCGGGGCTGTGACTCTGAAGCTGGGAGAGTGGCTCCAACAGATCCCAGGAAGAACCTCAGAGCTCCCTGTCCAGAAGAGTGCAGTGCTAGGAACAGCTAAGATACAGCGCAGAACCCTCAAATTCCCAGGCCTCTGGTAGAGGACCGAGATTGAGGAAGACACCCATAGGGGTGAGAGGGGATACACACACACACACACACACACACACACACACACTACTGCAACATTCTAGCACAACGAGAAGGGGCAATCCTCAGATCTGTTCAAGATTAGTATCAGCTACAAACAACCTTGAGCTGACTGAGACACTTAGCAATGACTAATACTTGGTATACATGATGACCTTCCTTTTTTTTTGGCCAAAACTTTTTTTTGGGGGGCCACATATACACCCACCATGGATACAATGCCCATTCCACAGCAATGTCATAAAAGTTCCCTTTTTCTCATCAACATTTTCAGTTGCACTAGGAGTGACTGAACATTCAGATGTTTCCCTCTTCCTTCCTTCCTCTTTCCATTAACATTTCGCCAAAGACAAACAGCTGACTATAAAGACATCTACTCACCAAGGAATGCAATGGTCAGCACTCAGATGCAATTGATCCCTGAACTCAATATGCAAGAAATGCCAGCTCCTTATTAGACCTCTGACCACAAAGATTATGCATAAGTAGCTTCCAGATGCTGGAATGCAGCCATACATTTTTTTGACCAGTGAAAATTCCTATATATCATTAGAAAGACTTCTTAATAGTATGGTCTACTTGAGAATGGAAGACTATCAAGATGGCAGTTTCACCTTAGAGACTTTTAAGAAAAGATAGATGGCCACTTATCAAGCATGCTGTAGCAATTGATTTTCTGCAACAGCAGGTGTTTGGACTAGTGTAGATTTAAGAAAAGAAGACCATGGAATCAGAAGTTTTCCCCATCTAATCCCCTGGACAGTGGGAAGAAACATTAAAGATTAGCCCTAATCCATCAATTCTCTCACTCACCAGCTCATGATTTAAATTGGAAATTATCACTGTTCTCAGGATACAAAATTGCTATTCCCTTTAACTATGTTAATTAATTATTTCAGCTAAGATTTCTAATTGGGTGATAACTCAAAAAGGGACAATAAGTAAAAGAAACTCTTGCTGTTTTGTATCAGCTGCTACTGAGATAAATTTGACACTGACAGGCACTTAAATTAATTAATCAAAGGGGACAGTGATGATTTTGGGAGATGGTCAAGCATAAAAAATGCATTATGTATAGCTCCAGGTTTCTACCTGGACATGATCTTGACTTGAAAACCACTGAGGAAATCCCAGTTTGCATCTATTAGACTGTAATTCATACCCTGTATGCTGCAGCTTCACAGTTTGAATTTTGTAATTTACACCTCTACTGAACATGATTTAAATAAAATTAACTGATATTAGAAGCCTGGCTGAAGCACAAGATGTGGGTAGGCCTATTTGAAGGCTCTGAATATAACAACCCCAAATTTCAAAGGAACACAAATTCTAATTCTCATTTTTGCGATTTCAGTTGGTGAAAGACTTGCTACGGCTTTTTCATTCTTTCTATCACTGCTTTTTTACTTAACAGTAATTTTGTCATGAGCCATGTAGCTGCAGTAGTTCTGCCACTCATTTCTCTGAAGCAAGGAAGAAAAAAATCATTTTGGAAGGTAAAACTATTAAGTAGACTATAATTTATACTGTAATTTGCTCCAGGATGTGACATATTCATTAACCCATGATACTGGTTATTTCACATTTTTATGCATTTTTTCTCCATCTATTAGATTCTAGAGGCAAGACAGATCATGATAAATTAAGCTGGGAGCAATGACTGTTCTGTAATACCTCTGGGGGCAAGGGAATAAGTTACATGGCTGTGTATTCCATTTTCCCTATATACTTCTCTTTATGGAAGATCATGTAAGATGGGCCTGTCCTTAAAGCACGTAACTTGCAACCCTGTGGGTGAAGTAATAACAATCAAAAGGCTGTTTCCCAATAAATTAAGGCCACAAGATGGTGAAGGTTCAAAGGATCTACATTAACATAAATAAGGTCAAAGATAAACTCCAGGAAGGGGTTAGACTCACTATCAGAAGAAGCAGAATGCTCTTCAGAAACTTTTTTTAACTATGAGATTTGAGGAAAAGAGGTATCCCACATGAAAATCAATAGGCAGCTATAGCTGAGAGGTAAATAAATCTGTTGAAAGCAACTCTCTTTAAAAAAGCAGACCTGAAAAACAGATCATTCCAAAGGTTCAAAGTTTCTCCATGCAGGGAAATCAGTAAAAAAATTGTGCTGAAAGCTTTCCAAATGCATCAAAATGTCCTTAAAAGCTGGTGGGATTTGCTCCAGCTTTGGACGTTCTATGCTATGAGACAAACAGACTGAAGGTCCAAACAGGCCACTCTACAGTCTCCAGAAGCTGCCACTTGCTAGACAAGGCAGGGGAGCGATCCAGGGTTGTTCTGGCTTCCTGGATAATGAGGAGGCTTTGGATCCCAACCCTTTGAACCTTGGATGCTGACTTAAATAGGAGAGAGAAGGGAAAAACATACAGAAGTCTGGGTTTGTTCAGAATAGGAAGATGTCTGCTACATAGTCTCAGTTAGAGATGAGTGTTTTCCAAAATATTTTCCTAGCATGATACTAATTAGCATATTCATCTCAGCATCAGTACCCTGTGTGTGTGTATGTTTCACTATCTGATGTGAAAATAATTTAAATGAGATCTGGACATTATTAAAAGAAACTAGAATCATTTACATTGAGAAAAAATATTTTATTATTTTATTTATTAAACAAATTTCTATGTCACCACAATCCAAAGGGACTCATGCAGGCACAGAAATATTGTTACTGTTGGCTAATCAATAATAAAATATGCAACTGCAATGTAGCTTTTAGTTTCTTATTGTTTAAAACAATAATCTGAAGACTGAATTGCCAAAATTGCTGAAGTGAAGATTTTTCCAGTCCACATCTTTGGACAGAGGCCATCCCTACTCTCCTGCAAAACCTACTGTATTGAGAGCTGATTAGGATGGCAAAATGGGACCACAGTATTCTCACTCTCAAAATAGACTGTGAACAATGGCCTTGTTCAGTCTCCCATTTGTGAGACTGTTGTGCTGACTCAAATGATTGACTAGAATTAGGATGTTCATGACTGGACAGTGATAAGAGTGATCTTCACTGGATCACTCATTCATTCACTGGACTCTGGGCAGCATACAATATACAAGTAAGTGCCAGACAGTGCAGTACAATACAAAAAACAATAACCCAACAAAAATCAAAAGCATAATTAACACATAATCAAGGCTGTCAAAAACATACGCACACCACACAGAATGAAGCGCATAAGAGAAAAGCCAAGTCTTCATGGTTTTTCAGAAGTGTCAGGATCACCCAGGCCCCATTAGACAGCACCATTTCAGAGGCAACTTGGAGTATGCCCAACCTGTGTGATCTTGTAGGACAGGCAGAGATAACCAGTGAGAGGTGATGCCAGAAATAACCCAGTCCTTTGCCATATAGGGCTTTATAATTGATAATTAGCACCTTGAATTTCACCCAGAAACCTACTGGGACCCAGTGCAGCTTGCAAAGTTGTGATGTTACATGGGCATAGTGAAGCATGCTCATTAGTACCAACACTGCCACATTCTGGACCAGCTGCAGTTTCTGGATGATTTTCAAGAGCAGCTCCATATGGAGCACATTGCAGAAATCCAATTAGGAGGTGACTAAGACATGAGTGTCCATGAGCAAGGTCCCCCAATTCACAAATGGACACAATTGGCATACAGAAGAATGCCCTCTAGGCCATGGCTCCCATCTGCTTCTACAAGCAGGAGCTGCGAGTCAAGGGGGATCCACAAATCGAACTGGATCAGGGTGGGGTGGGGGCTAAAACCCACAGCCACTCAGCTTTTCTAGAGGTAAGTTGGATCCTGTTTTTCCCCAACCAGACCCACACAGCCTCCAGACACTGTGACAGAATTGTGAAAGGATCATTTGGTCAGCCAATGGCAGAGATGTATAACTCAGTATCATCAGCATGTTGATGACACATGACCCCATACCAACAGATTTTATCACCAGCAGCTTCATGCAGATGTTAAACAAGAGCAGAGGTTTAGGGTTAGATCTCCCCCCTGACACACACACACCCCAACACAGATTGGAAGTGACCCTGGAGAAAGGAAGAGAATCACCACAACACTGTGGCTTCTATTCTCTATCTTCTAAGTGATTCGGAAGGATATCATGGTCAGTGGTACTGAAGGCCTTTGAGAGATCAAGGAGGGCCAGGAGGGATGCATTTTCCCCATCCCGGGCCACCCATGGGTCATCAAAAAGTGCGACCCATGCAATCACAGAATTATGTCCCATCCTGAAATGGGTCCAGATCATCCATTTCCTCCAGAGTCCTTTGAAGCTGAAGCTCAACCACCTTCCCTAAAAAGGGTTGGAAGGTTGGAAATTGGACAGAAATTAAGGAAGGGCCAGACTACCACTTCTTTCAAATGTGCCAATGAGCTTCTTGAGTGGAGAGCATATTTGAGATATTAGGTCTGAAGGGGTTACGTGTATAAATGAATAAAGGGATTAACCATGGTGGCACCTGATGTTATGTCTTAACAGTTTTGGAATACAATGGGAAAGTTTTGAGCAAGCTAGAATAGCCAGTAAACTAAAGTCAGGTGGTAGACCATTATCCTGCTCATTTCAGATATGTTCCAACAAGCACTTGTAAAAATGTATTGGTGGGGAGAGTGTTGAATATCAATCCCAAATTGGTGTGGATAACTTCATGGTAGTGGTACCATGGATCTATAATTCCATTTACAGAGGGGCTACTAAGTTCCATTTACAGAGGAGCTACAATAATCCAAATATGGATATGTAACAACAGTTGGAGATGGAGGTATGAAATTACTATGGCCATGCATTTCACTAAAGCATAGGCGGCGGCTGCCAAACCAAAGGAGAGCTCCTGAAATTGAAAACATTAATTTCTTAATGCAAACCAAAGGTGATGCCTTAGAACAATACTTGTATAAATGTCTCCAATGGCCACCACTGCAAGTCAATGTGATCTCTTTTTAAATGGCAGGCTACAGATTTCTTGGCCAAGGAAACCCCATCTCTCTTCAGCCCAGTAAAATATTGAAATACTGAGAATAAATGCTCCTATTGCTTGAGCCGTGGAGAACCAGACTTATGCCTCTCTTCCTTAGCAAGGTCAGAATTTCTCACATGGAACCATCTAACATCCAACCAGCAAACCACTATCACATTCTCACTTGGAACCAGGTGAGTCTGTCACTGCTGTTTTGCTGCAATCTTAATCTGTTGTCTAGTGGTGAATGGGAAAAGCTATGGCCAGGAATGCCAAGGACAACACAGTTAAATACCCAAAGCTACATGGCAGTTTTCAGCCTAAAACAATTTTTCCGTTCAAATGGAAGATCTATTTCTGGCTTCAGATTCAAGGAGAAGTCCAGAGGAACACAAGTAAATGCAGGGCTCCAGAGATATCAGTGTTATTACCAATCGGTGTAATTGCCACTTTCAATCCCAAATCTCCTACATCTGCATAGTCACTCATGATGCTTTGCTATGGAAAACCTCTTCTGTTTGCCTCTTGTCTTCAACCAGATGGAGATAAAAAGGAGCCATAGTACTTAGAATACCTGATCATTCACCACAAGAAGAAATAAGATTCACACAGAGGAGATTTTTCTTTCCAGTCCATCTAACTTCCTGCCCTCTTTATCCATGCCTCCACAATAATGAATTTGACAGAGAGAGCTGAAAGAGGAAGGCAGAATAATTGTCTTCCACATAATATGGATTTCATATTCTTTTGGAGCTGGGAAGCATAGATGATGGTTTAGTCCTCGAATTAAGGACAGTCTCTAGCACCCCTGTAAGAAGTGTGCATACCCATAAAATGGTGAAGCTTCCCCCTCTGAAGTAATAGCTATGTATTTGACTTGTAGTCTTATGAGTGGTCTTGAGAGATTTGATATCGAACCAAAATGATTAGAGACAAATTGGAAATTGGTGCCAATCATGGAGCGGAATTCTGTAAAGAGTATTCATTCAAATTGCCTAGCACATTTTTATCCAAATTTAAAGTTTGGGCTTTTTTTCAAGGTAGTAGAGATCGTAGGAGACCATAAATGGTGTCCTTTGGAGGCTGAACCTAAGGGAATGTATAGGGCAAAAACATCTGGCTCACATGGTCTAGTGCTCCCTAGCCTCCAGACTATAGGAATTCTTAGGATAAAGAAGGGACTACCTCATTCTCAGGATAAGGAACAGAAGCCTCAGTCACCATGAGGTGATAACAGTATAGATGGTACTGTCTAAAGTGGTCATAAATAGGATTGATATAATGAATACAGAATCCCACCAAAACAACAAAACCAGTTAGGCTGTGTCTACTCCATAGTGACCTGCTCTGGGTTTGAGACATACTCTTTTGGGAGTGAAGAGAACATGGAACAATACTGAGTAGTTGCCTTATATAGGGACAGTCAGTTCCTGATCTCTCTCCTTCCAAAGGGGACTCTTGGACATGTAGTCCAGGCACAACAGTTGGATCAGAGACCTGATCTGGAGCCAGTGCCACCTATGTCACAGTCCAAGACGAGGTCTTAGTTATAGGACTAATCTGCCTTATATGACAAGATGAGTTATGAGGTTCCATCTCAGTGTTCTGTGTTACTTCTATGAGAAGTGGAAAATAAAGACTGTAATATCCTCAGCACTGGATGAAGGTATTCCTCATTTCTTTTGCTCTAGTTTGTCTTCAGTATGATACCAGAAGTTCAGGTCAAAGAGCAAATGATAGAGGAACAGCCTCAAGATCAAGCTCATACTTCAGTACCAAAGACTAATTAGATGCCCTAATTAGATGCCGAGAATAGGTCTATGTGCTGCAGGAGCAAAAGGGTCTTGGCAGTTTCTGCCCTTTTGAGCACACTGCAGAAGTAATACCCTCAAATAAGATAAGCAATTACAGCAAATAGGTTTACTGAAGGTTTGACAATGAGGTTCAATAATATCCCTTTCCTAAACAAAATAAACAGAAAAAAAATCAAAGGAAATTTACTGTCATAGTTCACACACTACGGAGGAAAGTCTTCAAAACCACCAACAGCAACAAATAAAGGAAAGAGTGAAAAAGGAGGGGGGGCAAAAGGAAATATAAAGAAACAGGAAAGAATAATATTCAAAAGAAAGAAGAGACAGCCACAAACAGAGCAGAAGATACCACTAAGAAGCTACTATTTCTACTTCGGTAGGCAAAAAAGATGGAAGGGACTGACATGAACAATTCAGCTCTAGAGGCCTCCTAGAGCAAAGGCAGAGATTCCCATCAAATGAAAAGCACAGAATTATCGCTGTAATTTCATTTGGAGTACATTACAACCATTTGAACAGCACACAAACCAATGAAGAGCATTGTGTGGCTATCTGCTTATCAACAGCTACAATTACTGCTTAAATCAATTCAGCAATTTTCTTTAAAACGGCAATAAAATGCAAGTGGGAGGGAGAGAACTTGAATATCCACATATTCTCTCTCCTTGGCCCTACAGATTAAATACATTCAAAGCTCATGGCTCATAGAGGGATAGAAGTGGATAGTGACCTTTTATGTCACTGAGTTCAATGTCCTGCTTAATACAGAAATACAGATTAAAATATCCCAAACAGAAGCATGTATAAATGCTTAAACATACATGTCCAAGTGAAGGAGACTACCACCAGTCTGGGAAATTGGTTCCACTGTCAAACTGCTCCTATGGTCAGGAAATTTTTCTAATATAGATTTTGGAATGTGCCATCCTGTAAACTAAATCCATTATTCCTCATCCTGCACTCTAGAATAAGCGAGAATAAGTCCCGAGCATCTTCTAGGTGACATCCTTCTAGGTAGCTGAAGAGTGCTTATCATCTCTCTACTGTGTGATCTTCTCTCTCAAGATTAAACATATGCAGCTTTCAATTCATTTATAGATCATACGTTCCTGATCCCTCATCACTTTTGTTGCCCTTCTTGGAACTCTTCCACCTTCTCTGAATCCTTCTTAAAATGTGGTACCCAAACTGACACAGTATTTGAGGTGGAGTCCAACTAAGGCAGAATAGGGAGGCTGATGACACTTCTAAGACAGGATTTGTTATATGGAGGTAGAAAAACATCTATTGTGACACTTTTTTCCAGTACTCCTAATTCAATTAATTAGCTTCAAAATCATCCCATAACTGCAGTTCTCCTGTTCCAGATGATCATATGGATAGAGCCAAGTAGTGTTCTGGGCAATAATACAAAGATGGTTTCCCTTCTTCTAGGAATTTTTTTCCCCACCAAATTCCCAATCTGGCCTACAGCCCTGGTATTTCTTGGTGGTCCTCTACCCAAGCATTAGCAAAGTCTGGCCAAGTTACTTTCTGAGATCAGTCAAGGTCAGCCAGATGCTGCTACCAGCTGAGCAGTTTCCTTAAGTGATATACACATCAATTAAAATTATATCGATAAAGATAAATGAAACAAAATGCAACATGGAATACCATAAAATATATAAGGTATAATCAACAGGAAAAAATCACAATAAAACATCATGACATTCTAAAAACCATAATACATTTTTAAGAATGCCAAAGAAAACGTTAACAATTCTTTATCTGGCATAGAAACTAGCAATAGAGAACATTCTGGACAGGGCATTCCATAAATTTCAAACCACCATTAAAAATAATCTTTCTTTCAGCCACCTGCCTTGCCTCATTTGACAGAAGCACCTGATAAAGAATCTTTGATGAAGATCATAGGATACTGGGAGGGACATACAGAATGAGATACTGTCAAGCCATTCAGCATTTTGTTGGCAAATATCAACATGCCAAGTTGGACCCTGAAACAAATCGCACAATTTTTTACTTTTTTTATTTGGTGGAGATGCCCAGGATTCCCTTTTAAATGTTTGGTGAATGCCCTAGTGTGCTCAGCTTACAAGTCCAGGTTGGTGGTGTACCAAGTATCCAGCAGGACACACTGGGAAGACTGACTACCTGTTGCTCTGTCTAAATCTCAATTAGGCCTACCAGGCCAGCCCCCTCATCTGCAATTAAATCATGATTCACAAAATTTTACTTTGGACTAAACTGGCATTCGGTATCAGTAACCAACAGATTAGAAAACAGCCAGGAATTGTGGGCCTGGGGAAAAAAACAAAGGAGGGAATCAATTTATTTTTCATTCAAAAGTACATAGATGGATTCTCACCCCATTGTTGGATCCAGTGCAATGCCTTTAGGATTGTAGAGTTCCAGGTCAAGCAGTGTAACACAGGTGACCCCATTCTTGTTGCAGACAAATATCCGGTCATCAATGTCATCCACAAAATAGAAGTTGCCAGTAAGCCAGTCAATAGCCATTTGCTCCACATCTAATGGAAGAATACAAAGAAAGATGAGATAAAAGAAGGATGAGATAAAACTTCTGTACAAGTTCAGAAATCCATCCTCTTGGAAATGATGCAACTTGAATCTATGCAATATAAATATATGAATAAAGGAGAGGTTACACATTAGCAAGAAAAAATTCAGATCCTGGATGGCTCTTTTGGAAATCAGATTTTTGCAAAGTCTTGGTCCTTCAACGGATGTCTCAAAATTCTAAACCCCTTATGGACTTTTTGCATAAAACAGAAAAGAATGAACTTATGATCTATGGTTTTGAAGATTAGGTAGGATAGATTATAGAAAGAAGAGGGTCATGATATAACGTTAGAGAAAGAGGTGAATTTACAATTGTACTTATAGCTGCTGCAAAGAAAATTGGAAGCCACTTCTTTATATCTTTTTTCTTTCTTTTCTATTTTTCTTCTACCTTTTTTCTTTTTTTTCTTTTCGCACTTCAGCTTTCTCATTTATTTCTTCCTTTTTCTTTTTTCTTTCTTATTCTATTTTAGTTTGTATTAATTTTTACTCTTGTTTTTAAAACTTTCAATAGTTATTTTTTTTAAAAAGATGTCTCAAAACTCTTTGGATAGGAATCCCCAACTACATTTGGCCATATTACTTCTCAGAAAAGAAGTTCAGGTGCCAACATGTTGACAAGGAAATGGATATTAATGATACCATAGTTCAGAGACTTCCAAGTCTGCAGCATTCTAAAAACAAGACTGGAAGTACTTCAGAAATAGGCCAAATGAACAACTGTTCATCATTTCAGACTGCTGGGATGGGATAGGGGACATCAAGAGAGATCTGACAAATTAACAAGAGGTTTTGCCCTAACATACTAGCATTAGGTATCCAATGAGGGAGTGATCTGATGGCAGAGACCAGTCTTGAGCGGAGATTCTGTTTGAAAGTTCTAATTCTGAATCTTCCAGCTCAGGTAATTTGATCATAGATGTCTTCATCAAACCACATCTTCATGACATGGACACAGTACATATTTTTAATGCATTTTGGGGTTACCATGCTCTTTATATTTAGCAGATACTTAGAATATTAATTTAATTAAATGCAAAGTTTCCCGAAACAGAATTAGTATGGCCATATTTAGACAGCATTCTAAACCAGGCTTCTTCAGACTGGGGTTTCCAAGCTTGGTAAAGTGGCTCAGCACTTAAATTTGGCTCCCACACTCTCCTCTTCTTCTCTGGCATAGCTACAATGGAAGTTCAGAAGCTTTTGCTTGTTTGTTTTTTTTCATAACCACTGCTTGTTTTTATCAAACTGTGTAACTGTGGCTGAAATATACCAGTTTCAAATTATGGTGGGATTTTCCTTTTTATATAGAAATCTATTGGGTGAAAACCTGGGGACTCCCTACTAAAAATATTTATCTGTTTTACACTAACACAGGAGTTCAAACAACCAGCTGTATCAGAGGATTATATTATGTGAAAGCCTATCCAACTGGACTGGCCTCAAGTTCCCGGGAGGAGGATGAGTACTAGGCAATTCAGTCACAAACTCTTACTCTCCTCCTTTCAACCTCCCCTGTATTCCTGCTGCATCTTGGCCCCATTAAAAGGACTCCCCTTTTAGATTTCTAGCTACTGAAGGAATCATCCCAAACAATATTCCCTCCCCCCTTCCCAAGACCATATTTTGTGTTCACCAGAATAAAACACCTTTGAAAAGATTGCATTCCCACTGAGATATTCTGAGGCCAAAGTCTCCTGTTGTCCTTCTGTGGTGCTCTGTTCCCTTGGAACTGAATACTGCCCTCAATTAGGCTCCCTTGGGGGAAAAAACCCTCCTTCCTTCCTTCCTTCCTTCCTTCCTTCCTTCCTTCCTTCCTTCCTTCCTTCCTTCCTTCCTTCCTTCCTTCCTTCCTCCCTCCCTCCCTTCCTTCCTTTTCTTTCAACAGGGCTTTCTTTTTGCTGCATTCCTGGTACCAACTTGTTACTTTACAGAATACTCTGCTGGCAGGCCAGAGGGATGTTGTTAAAGTCTGGTGGAGCGTAGGACATGGTGGTGGAAATTCATGTTCAAGCAATCTATTCAAAATGAGTTGGATGCCTCCTCTTTCATTGGCTAATATTTCTGAGTATTTTAAGATTATTTCAGGGGGGCAGGAAAGGATTTATGCTTATAAAATGCCTCAGCAATCAGACAGGCAATTAATTTGGTAAAAATAATAAAACGGTAAGAATGCATATATCAGGCAAGATATTCCTATCACCGACTGTAATGCCTCCTGATGACCAAGTGGGGAATTAAAATTCAGTAATTTAAAACACACAGGAAGAAAGTGCTTCAGAATTTATATCAAATGAGTTTCTTTTTTTAAGTTTCAGTTACATTAAATGCCCTTTAAAAATAACGAAGCATAAAATTTTTATTTAAAAGCAATGCGCACGCATCAAAACCAACACTTGTAAAACATTTACAAACTTACTATCAAAGAGGAGGTTGAAAAAATTATCAAATAACCTAGGTTTCCATCACACACATAGATGCATGTATTTGCTGAATTTCTATCCCTGCCTTTTTAAGTAACTGTAGTACATTATATTACTGTTTCTGCTTCTTACTGGAAAAATCATCTGATCTGTAATATGAAAGAATGGCCAATCAAGCTGTAAAAATATGCTTCTAGAATAATTTCTATCTTCATATCTGACATACAGTTCATCCAAACTGGAAAACCATTCTTAGACCAAAATCTAAAACATGAATTGGTAATACATCCAAAATATGGGTTTATCTCTGCACATAATCTATATTTCAATGTGATGAGATCCCTAAATCAAAATACACTTTTAGTAACATGGACTGAACTTACTACAGTGTACAATTCCATTCAATGATTTATATTATGTTGACCAAGGTTTTTGATACTCATTTTTAGCTTAAGTTCAAGAGTGATTCTTAGTCCCTTTATGTGATGTAATACATATAATATTTTAACTATTAATAACTAATTAATGATTGAGAAAGCTAACTTCCATGACATTTTAAAATCCCTGGTTTATTTAGCTGTATTATATTCTTTTATGCTTTTTCATGTACTTTATATATTTTATTCAAAATATTCAATAAAAATCTATCACCGTTGTTTTGATTCCACCTTTGTCCTGTGTTTAGTTGTCAATGCATGATAAATAGATCTATTATTACCACTACTACTTCTCTTTAAGTAAATAATGGCAATATATTTAATTCTTTTTTTCAGATTCTTTCCTTGCAACAAATTTGTAAGATGGGATCACTTAAACTGTGAGCTAGTGATGGCCCAATATCCACTAGTGAACTGATGGCTATGTGATTATTTGAAGTTTAGCTCTCCCAGTTCCTATCTATTTTATAATTCCATCCTGGTAGTGGCTGCAGGAGGCAAGGGAATCATCTCATAGTCTCATACCTGTGGATAGACCCAGTTTTCCCACAATGTTTTGGATGGGGTTGAAGAGATTTAATAATGTTGCATTTAGAAAGCTAATCCAAAATTTCACACACTTTCTTATTTGTTTTATGTGGGGGAAAACAGCAAGAAACCGTATCTCTGTAATTTGGCAGTTTTGGCAGTGCAATCCCAACAGGATTTGTGGCCTAAAGAAATGGGATTTAGGGACCACGTGCGGCCTGAAAATAGTCTCGTCCTGTTCTAGAGCAAGAAATGGAACTAAGAATTCAGATTGTTGACTCTGTGGTTTTAGCCAATACATTCTTCAAATGTACTTATTAATAACTTTTAATTTCTCCAACCAACAGGACATGAGGCATATTAACCAGGACTCATATGAGATACAGTTCAACATATCTGGAGAATACCAGATTAGCAAAATTGATAGCTATATGTTAGCTCTGAAATGGGTTTAAAAACCAGATGGGGAATGATTCTAAATGGAATCAGGAGATGCACATACAGCACGCAAAATCGTCCTGTACATATATTGTAAAAGCATAATGGATCATGTCTGCAATATGCAAGACACTCTCATAATCAATAAAGAAAGTCTATTTAGCAGTCCTCTAATAATTGGATACACACTTACTCCACAGTTAGATTTGCCTTTGTAACACCCAACCCAAATAGCCTGCTACATGAGGGATGCACAACCCATTATCCTTGCATCGCTCACTATGCCTCCCTGTGTTGCAGAGGCTCCTCAGAATTGTCAAACTCTGATGGTGGCATCTGAAACCATTAAAGGGCCTGTTTCTGTGCTTCTTTGCCATCCCATCCCACCCAGGTTTCTGAGGGGCAGAGGAACTGGCCTATTTTGTAAGTGTTCTCAACTATTTTATTTTACCCCCAATCCATGTCCCCTTTCTGATTTGGCCAATTCTTGGATCTGAGCCCACCCCATTTCTTGAGTGCAGCCCCCTTGCAAATTATTCTGGCTATAGACAAAAAGATATTGCCCATTCCTCTGCTACAACATGGTGACCCAAACCACAAAATGCCAGCATGAAACCACAATTCCTAATGCAGCAACCATCCTGTTTGACACCAAAATACCAATCAGAGGGCTGTTTTTCCTTTTGGTGGAGAAGAGAATCACTGACACCTCTTTGGAGATCGCCCAGTGGCTTCAAGCTGCGAGTCAGCGAACAGACATTGTCACGGGATTAAAGTTTCTGAAAAATATTCTTGCTATTCAAGAACTACCTGCGTTTACCTTTGCAGAATTTTTTAAAACTCTACAAGAGGAGATGGAGGATAGTCTTACTTTAAATGGATGCAGAAGCTGAATTCTTTCAACTCAACCTACAGACCACTGTTGACTTTTGTGAATGTCACGTTCCTGGATTAGGCCTGACTCTCTTCTTTAAAACACCCTGATAAAAGGTCATCTGGTTCTCTCCGTAAAATGTTCCAAGTCTGCCCTGTGTTCTTCTAGGGTTGGGCCCATTAGACAAGTGACTTTGTTTGTTTGTTTGTTTGTATGTTGGTGCTGCCCAACTCCAGAACAACTCTTGCCTGAGCTGCAGAAACTCAGTAATAAATGCAAGGGAATACATTTGTGGGTCTAGATGGACATCATTGCTCATTTAACTCTGACCTGTACGTTCAAGCCACGTTTGCCTCAGGAGGAGCAGCTTTGATCTAAAGCTGTTTTGAAAGCAGTAAGTATGAACATACTTGAAAAGAGGCCCAATTGTCCATTCAGTTAAAGCACTTTGCTAGACTCGTGGCCCCTGTGGGACATTAACTCCATGGGCAGGCGGATACTAGCAGAGATCCAGGGCAAAGTTCTCTGCCTCTCCGAGGGAAAGAGTAAGGAGAGTGTTTTTCCTCCAACATCTGGTCAATGCTTTAGCTGAGTCATCCCCTTTGGAAAGGGGTCGGGTTGTCAGCTCCAACCTCTCAGGCCTCAAGAGCAACTCGGCGCTTTTAGAATGGTTAAGCATTCTAAATGCTTTCTTTAAAAAAAAAAAAAAATGTTCCAACCCTCCCAGTTGCTAATTCACTAATACATTTGACAAAGAAAGAGCACAAACAGCAGAAGGTTCATGAGTGAGAAAAAATGGCCTTTCCTTCTAAAGAAAAGAAAATGAATCAGATTCTGGCTGCAAACTATCTTCTGAGTCAGAGTCACAAGACTGTTTTTGGGTGTTCCAAATGGGGACATGGAAAAGAAAAGAAAAGAAAAGAAAAGAAAAGAAAAGAAAAGAAAAGAAAAGAAAAGAAAAGAAAAGAAAAGAAAAGAAAAGAAAAGAAAAGAAAAGAAAAGCAGGGTAAAGCTTTGCTATTTAAACCCAAAACTTTGTTAATGATCATTTATTGTATTTATTTATTGTATTATTAGCACTTACAATTTTCAATGCTTGCTTCATTCATTTTCATAAGAAATTCATCCACAGGGGATTTTGAGATCAACATTTTTTTCTGTTTTCTTACTCTTTCCCCAATCTAGTGGGCTATAAATCCTCTTCCAGAGGATATCAGTTTGGAAAAGATTGCTTTAACACTAGATCAGCAATCTATTTCCCAAGTCAAATATATACATCAGATGGGCTTTCCTAACTTGCAATATATATATTTTGTGTATTCTTTACCTTGTTATCCAATTAACTAACATTTTTAAACTTACTGGGAAATTTTTTGAGTAGGTGTGTTTGTGTGTGAGAGACAGACAGAGATCAGTCACAAGAACTAGTACTGTATGTAGGTGTCCAAAGTCAGCTGACTTCTCCAGAGGTCAAATTAAATCTCAGTGAACTGCTGCAGAAAGGAACACCGGTTTGGGAAGCAGTAACACTACTATTTTGCCCTTTTCAAAATCTGTGAAGCAGTTTTCTTCTGATACTAAAATTTAAAAATATAAATAAAACAGTTGCCAATTTATTACCCAGTTTGTATGTGATTTCATTTCATATATGCTTCCATGCTGAATTAGAGGTCTTATCACACGTCACTTGTCAAGCCAGAGGTTTTTTTTTTTTTCCAAAAGAACCAGAACTGAATTGGTTCACATACATTGATTGATATTTGTTTTAACCAACCCACCGATATTGTCAGAACTAAACCAAAGTAACATTCAACACACCTAAAACAGCACTTGAGCTAACAATAGTAGTGGCTGCCCTTATTCCCATCTTCTTCACTGCTATCTGCTCTAATTAGCAGAGCATCCCTCAGGATCTCAGCAGGAGGAAGAATTTTCATTACTGATGTCAGATTCCTTTAAATGAAGATACATGTAAGTGCGTTTGCTCCATTTAATCAAACAGGATATGCAACTGTGCCATCACCACAGTTGTGCTGCTAAATCAAATCCACTTACCCTAACCTTAACTACTCACAAGTAGAAGAGCCATTTTGCTTCTCCCTTTCTGAGTACTTGGCCTATTTCCTATAAGAGAAGGAGACTTAATCCTGTAGAAATGCCCACTGATGATACACTTTGAGAATGAGACTAATTTAGTTCTTGTCACCCTTTCCAAAGGCTGGGGTGTTGCAGCAAAATCAACTAAGTTTATTGTTGCATTGCATAACTTAACAAATCTATCATGTCTAAACAATCATTGGAGCCAATGTATCCAATTCAGTGAGCTATGGTCCATAAAAGCTTATGTCACAATAAATGAGTTAATCTTTATATGCTACAACATGCTGGCTGGGGATTTCTGGGAGTTGAAGTTCACACATCTTAAAGTTGCTGAGGTTGAAGAACACTGTGCTACAAGACCCTTTCCTATGCTACTACTGACAAAAGCTTATACACAGTCAACAGTTTGCAAACACTTGCACTTTTTTGCTACCTGGACCTGTTTTACAAAATTTGGGCAGATTTTTAAAAAAATGTTGCATAGTTCAGTTCCACATCACTCATATTTAAGATCTGTTTCGCATTTGCAAATTTAAGAAATGCTTTGTAAAAATCCTTCTTCTCCTTCAATAGTTTTAGTTTTTATTCCAGCATGTTAATAAAGCCATTCTCAAACTGTTCAGTCAAAATGAAGATTTAACTAAAAGCATTTTAAACGTCAAACTGCAAACCATGCTCAACCTTGCTTATTCAACCTCTATGACTTGTTCATTACCAAAGCTTCTCTACATAATAGCAACAAAATAAATTAACACTTCATCCCACTTTCATCCAGAAATACCCTCTTTTTCTCATTTTTGTTTAAAGATGACAAACTGAAATAGGAGAAAACTAGGTGCTTTGATAATTGCTGGAGAGCTTAATGAGTTACCTGTGATAAAAATAAAAAATAACAAAGCCCAAACCTGCTAAGCTATTTTTGTGGAACCCTAAAACTTTCACAGAAATAACCTTTGAAGGGCTGCATTGCTTCGCTCATCTACTTTTGGGTCTTGTCCTATTACAGTTAATGGAACTGCTCCAGAGAAAACACTGATTGTGGAATACAAGCCACAACTATTTCTAGGTTTCTCAAAAGGAGTGGATCTAGATACAGTTCCCTTTTAAAATAGGAAAAGGCCCAGAATGGAGAAGGGGGCAGCTGCACCAGGATGGATGCAGTCCATCTCAATCCTTATTTTTGCAGCTGGCACGCATCAGAATTCTCTCAGAGTCTTTCGTTTTTCAGATTGCTGCGTGGTTGTTTTCTCACTCCCCTCCCCTTCCTTTCTTCCCTCATTCCTTATTCAGAAACCCCTATTCTATTATTATTTTCAGCATTCATTCATAGCTTCAGCGGAACTAAAATTTTGGGTCAAAGTTACTTAGCAGGTCCTGTTTTTAACCCTTAACACAAAGCAGTCCTCAGGCTTTTCTTCTCTTTTCTGTCCCCGGCTTTGGTCTCCACGGAAATTTGCTCCCGCCCTAACTTACTTTTGCAGCCCCTTTTAAATATTCTTTTTCTCCTCTGGGGGCACAGCATTCAGAGATTCTGAAACTTGGGGAAGACAAGAGAGCTGATCTGCTGCTAGGGCATGCTAGACAGGGGCTACCCAAGGAGAAAGATGAATCCTCAGAGAGCCACCCTGTTTGCAGGCTGAGTGCAACTGAATCACAAGGGTGCGACATCCATTCAAGAAACTCTTCATTTGGATTGTGGCAATAGCCCAAAGACCCTGAAGCAAAGCGCTAGCTGGAGTAGGCCCTTTTAGCTACCAATTATACAGCAACATTCCCTCCAAAGTCCTCCTCCTCCTCCCCCTCTGACCACACTAGCTGTGGGATTGCTGAGTTTTTTCCTCTTCTGAATTCCCATACACACCCTGGCGCCAGTTATGTCAACATAACTTACAGTTAATTTCACTCTAGTCAAGGTGAGCATTTTCAACTCACAATTAAGGCTCCCTGCCCATGAATGAGAGGGAGAGAGACTGAGACTTCCCATTTATCTATAAGGATAATTATATTTACATTCTAGTCACTTCCAGGTTTGGAGAGGAAGAATCAAAATGCATAATATTAATTAAAAGCAGCACACACTTGATTGAAATGTTAAGTTATTATGATGAGAGTACAGAAACCTTAGAATGCATCACTACCTAAGTCCTTTAAAAAACAGGATTTAAGACAACAGTCAATTTAGCTCAGCTTCCTTATTTTCAAGGAAGGCCAGTCAGCTGCTTGTGGGAAATTCACAAGTAAGGTCTTACAGCAATATCCTCTTTCACTCTTGGTCAGGGACTTGGGGGTTCCAATGAGTGATAAATCCCCTTTGAAATCACTCACTGAGACAGTGATCAAAGCCTCTTATTTTAGTTGTAAAGGTGCATCATGTCCATGAGTTCCTGGCACTGGGACTGTGTAGCTGTTGTTCATGCCCTGATAATTTAACATCTGGACTATTCTGTTGATTGGGCTTCCTACCTCTACTCTTTACTCTCTTGTTCTGGCGCAAAACAGCACTGTGAGGCTTGTATGGAGCTTCCTTTCCTTTCTTAAACTTCTCTTTTGATGCCTTCTTGCCACTGACCTCCAAATCAGTCATGTTATCAATATGCTCTCCTTGTCCTGGTGCTCCAGCTGTCCATGCATTCCCTCCTGCAAATTTTCATGCTTGATTAATGTCCTCATGTACCTGGGTGAGTAACCCAGTCTCTGGGCCAGGGCCTGTTTTGTTCACTAAGACTGAAAACATCTTTGGGTTTTCATGCATCTGATGCCAATTTTGGGGAACTGACTGTATTTAGCCCTTCAATTACAACCTCAGATAGGAATTATATGAAAGGGACTAAAATGACATCATTTAATGCCAAGCTCTAGTAAGAAGGACTATTGCTTATCTCATAGTAAGCTATTAATATAATTACGTTGTGTTTCACTATTTTGTGGAAGCTAAGTAAAGACTGGAAATGGTGGTTACTGGTTTTTATTGATGTTATTATTCAGTTGAAATCATTATGCCAGTTAGATTTTAAGTTACAAAACTAGATGCTATATGTTGCTGTGGTAAAAAACAATGTGATTTGAATTGTATATATATCATTTTATATTACACATAATATACCGCAGTTCATACTGTAGACCTAGTAACAGAAATAAAAGTTACTATAATATGTATTCTGATTCAGAGAGCACCTTCATACCAACCACTATTATCCACTGTAAATTTGCTTAATCCATTTCAAAGGCATTTGATCTAGAGGATGTCATTCTAAGGGCAGTGAGTTCCATAAATGAATTATATACAATGCAAAGAAATACTCATTTTTATCTGTCCAGAATGCTTTATTAATCCATTTTATTGGGCAATGATGAGTTCTAATGTTCTGAGAGAAAGAATATTCAATAATTTGGTCAGTATACTGTAATGCATTTTACAGCTCTCATTTCTTAGCACAAATCAATTACTATGCCTGATTTGTTCAAAAAACCCTGACCACTTTCTAAAGTATTGAACTAAGCATGTCATGTCAAGCAATATATACTAGGCAGTGCTATTTAAGAAATGAATGGTTGTGCCTTCTACAGGCTGCAGCCAATGCAGAAGGGGCATATGCATGAAGAAAAAGGGGGGGGGCAGAGAAAGAAAATCTAGCCTTATTCTCAAAGTCATAATCAACTCCAACTTATCTGCATGACCAGTGAAGATACGATGCAAATCATTTCTAAAACAGAAGATCTTGGCACACCAGTTAACCTAAAAGCCTTTCAATTAGAAGTCCTGCTTTGCTCACATAAGCCTCAAAAGTGTAGGAGTTCCAGTGATTGCTCAGTAGGTAAAGTGAACGCACTCTGTGCATGCTTAAGAGACTACTAAAGTTTTACAGGTTCTAAAGAGGATTGTTTTGGAGGAAGGTGCCGACAGCCAGGGTGATGAACTAATTGGGACATGACTGCAGAGACCCCAAGCCAAGTCCACCCTCAGCCATGGAAGTTTATTAAAGTGATTTTAGTTCAGTCACTCTCCTTTGGGCCAAACTATCACAGGATTGTCACTGCAGGGAAAGAATGGAGGAGGGAATCTTGTTACGTTATGCCCCCATGAGCTCCTGGAGGAGACGCCAAATATACATTTCACAAATAAAGGATGATGCTAGGACACCAATAGAGTGTCTGCCTTTCCCACCTTTGCAAGCTCTCCACAGCAGCAGTGGCCACACCACGCTCCCTTGAGTCTGGGCTCAGGTTCGCTCGCTGTCCTGTCCCTAATCACCTGCCTGGCCCACACATCATTGTTTTTGCCAGTTTTTTTCCTCTCAAGCAAGAGAATGACCCCGTTCCTGTTTGGCATAGGCAACACCCAGCCAGCTGTCAATCTATCATGCACCACAGTCATTGGGAACTCCTCAGGGGTTTTGCTCTTGCTTCTTTCTGAAAAGAGGTGCATAGGCCCTGACCCAAAGAAGAAAAAGTACACAGAGGATCATCTGCTTGCCTCACTGGCATCACAGCTCCATGTATTATGGAACATTTGGGACAGAGAAGCTGGCTTTAAAAAAAATAAATAAACGCACCTATCTAACAACTCTAATTTTATTTAGGTCTTTGGTTCATTTCATTCAAGGAACGCTGAGAAAGTTCTACACAAAAGGACATAAATAGCCATTGGACTTTAAAATGCTCCAAATGCATTGGCCCAAATTATACAAAGAAATGCTGTTACTTGTGTCCTATGAACAAGTTGCTTATAGACCTGGATGATGCACAGACAATTACAATGAATTACAATGGTTTTATTTTATTGAAATTGCTGCATTAAAAAATCATATCTGCGCATCTGTCTCTGAATGAGAAGACCTTATAAATATCATTTGACTTGTAATTGCAGTTTTTTTCCTATCTTTTTTTGTTTGTTTGTTATATTTACATTTCTCCCTTTTCCCCCTCTCCCTCTGCTCTGTGTTCCAAACTTTTTCCAAGCCCTAGATATCCAGTGGCCATCACTGAACACTCCTCATTCATTGCTTCTGTTGATAATCACGTGCAGCTCTTCACATTCAATATGAAAAGCAGTGAAGTTAAACAATTGCTTCATAGGGATTAAACCTAAAATATTTGCCAGAAACATTATTATTCATTATTCAGGTATGGGAAATTAACAACAGTTTCCATTTAGCAAGCTACATTTATGTAAATTGAGCTGTGGTATCAAAGCTCTGAATGGCAATAAATAATACATTTGGTGTGGTTGGAGATTTGTGCTTACCTTGATTTATTGATGCAGCATTCAAACAATATGACTCTGGGCAGCATACAAAACCCAATAAATGAAAAATATTGGGGGGGGGGAAGCAAATGCAACTAAAACAAATGAAACCTTTAACTGGAGACTAGAGTCTCAAATTCATTATATTTCACCAGATGGGAACTCTACTCATCCTGCACCAAGCATCCAAGGAAAGAGTCTTAACTGCCTTCCTAAAGGCCTGCAGGGTTGGGAATTGGGAGGCAGAGAGATTCTCCAAAAGGCAGGCACCACCACAGAGAAGGCATACCTTCTGAGTCCTACAAGATGGCACTGTTTCAAGGAAAGGACCCAGCAGATGTCCTCCTTACTAGAGTGGGTGGGACAGGCAAATACCCTTGGGAGCAGATGGTCCATAGATAACTCGGTCTTATGCCTATGGCTCTGTAGGTGAAAACCAGCACCTAGAATTGCACCCGAGGCCCTACCGGGAGCCAGCACAGCTTACAGAATAGAGGTGTTATGTGGGCATAATGAGAGATACCTGTAACTGGCACTGGATTTTGGACCAACTGGAATTTCCAGCTGGTCTTCAAGGGCAACTTCAATGGACTTAGTAAAAGACAAAATCTGAATGCACACTTTGCCTCAAAAAATGGACAATTTCTGTCATTTGATAAATCAGTCTGGACAATGTTTATGAAATAGTTTTTGGGGGGGGGGGCTTTGAGTCAGTGTTGACTCCTGGCACCTGCCTGGACAAGTCCCTGCAGTTTTCTTGGCAAGATTTTTGTAAGTGGTTTGCCACTACTGCCTTCTTCCTGGGGCTCAGAGAAAGGGGCTGGCCCAAGTCACCCAGATGGCTTCCATGTCTAAGGCAGGACTAGAACTCACAGTCTCCTGGTTTCTAGCCTGGTGCCTTAACCACCACATCAAACTGGCTCCCATTCATGAAATAGTACGTTTTAGTACATTATATACATGCTGCTCTAATGGATATCACTTTCCCCATCAATATATTAAATCAAAGGTTTGCTATAATTCAGTTTTGTATGGTTAATGCACTGGATTTCTCATATACTATAGAATTCTTTGAAATCCAGCTCGGATGGGGCAGAGCATCTTTATCCACATTATTTTCACAGTCACAACTCCACTATTGCAATAGCCAAAGTATACTTATCATACGTAACCCTAACTCATGGTTTATAAAACCCAATGGGTGTGTTCACATAGGACCCGAAGTCACAAACTAGCCAACCACATTATGGCTTTGTAATTCAGGACTCAAAATGCAACTGAGTTTGCTGAATATATCACCTGATCCAAGACTGGGCTTTCTCTTTGACATGGTAATTGACATGGTAATTTTCCATGTGAAAGGTATTAGGGCAACCCCGGATGGCTTTTATTCAAAAGTATTGCAGTTCTGACACATGGAAGAACCACATCACACATGTTTTCAGAATAACAAGATTGAACAGATCATCACTGTTTTTCTCTCTTCTCTATTTCTAAACGCAAACTTTATCACATTTTCCCCTTTAACCTTTAACTTAATTTTAACTTCAATGAAACATTTGTATATTTTTCTCTCACCTGGTAATTTGCAACTGCTGACACTCTTTCAAAAATGTTCTATAGCACATCTACCAGCAGAGTCACTGGGTTCTATTCAGTGCAGTTTCATACTCTTGTGTGAAGTGAACTGAGTCTCCTGTTGATCAGTCAACTGCATCGCTGGGCACTTTTCATCATGGAAGATCCTACCTTATTCCTAGTGCAGTCAATTCACTTCCCAAATTTAAACCCACATCTGGTAATGCCACTGCTTCAGATGCATATGGTAACTATCACTGAATAACATAATTAACAAGGAAATCATTTCAAAGAGTGACTATGGCTACAATTTTGTACAAATCCAGAAATCAATGCTTTGGAAGTCAAAGAACTACTTAAAATCTACCCCTGAAATAAAGCTACCCAATCACATGCATTCCTACCCAATGCCCATATACTGGTATTCACTGGAATGAAAAATAAATTATTATTTTGAAGCATTGATAAAAAAACTTCTGGGTTAATTTGTTCCTATTTAGCAGGTCTCAAGACCTTGAAAATGTGCATTTTGCACAATAATTGGCAGATATTTTAGGGTTTATGGTGCCTAGGCCTCATGTCTCAAGAAAGGAAAAGAAAATTACAACATTTTCTAAGCCCAATATATTAAGAACAAAAAAAAATTGAAGCATGCAGAAATTTTTATTAGTTGACAATTTGGGGAAATAAGCCATGTACTTAATATACTAATCTAACTCCCTGAAGTCTTCAAATACGTATATAAATTGGGTTTGGTCCTTGAAGTATTTAAAAAATCCCTTAGGATGACTAATTTGTAAATAATAACTTTTTACTATTTTTGCAAGCACAGGCACATTCACTTACTCAGCAAAGCAGAAACCATTCATTCTTTTTTCCAAGAGCTGAGTTTCAACATATAATATGAAGCTGTCTTAGTGACCCTCTGAAGCCTCTTTGAAGAAATCCCCAATAATCTCAGATTATTTGAACTGGAGATTTACTAATTATAATTATAGAGAATACCCTTTTTAAATCTGGTATGTTTCAGATGTGCTAGACCACAATTGTCATCATCCCCAGCCAGAGTGCAGCTGGAAAATATTTAGAATTGTAGTTCAATGCATCTGGAGTGTACCACAATAACGAAAGGTGATACAGTACATACAAACGCATGAACCTACTTATACCTAACAGGTCCATTTTCACTCAATATTATCTGTCTATACCAACTTTTTCCATAGGGTTTCCATTCCCCCCCCTCCCCATTCTTATGTCAGAGACTTAATTTAGGAATGTTTGCAATGCAAAGCTTGTGATAAAGTCCTCTGGCCCAAGAATCCAAAGTGATTTAGAAGGTTCCTCCATTCCACCTTACAAATTATACCTCTGTAAGGTAAATAGGTGCAAAGAGGGAGCAATAATCCTGTGGTCAACCACTGAATTCAAAATCAACCATTACACCAAACTGGATTGAAGCTGAACATTGTCAATTGTGGAACTATACCACCCAGCTGGAAACAACCCAGGGACTTTCGGTTCCATCCACTGTTCTGAGACAGAACACTTTATTCCAGCATTCCACAACAGACATTTGCCAAGTCTTTCTCTACAAATCTGTTACGAAAATTATGCCACAGTTTTCCTAATTAGCTGATTCAATTGCTGAATAGCTCTCTTTAGGCTACATTTCTTCAGGGGAGCATTTGGAAAAGGCCCAGCTTTAGGGATTGATGACTAACCATACAACAAGGGGGGAAAAATTGCAGCTCCAAAAAATGGGACACCAAGTGGGGTGAGGAAATGGGGGTGGGGAGAGCGCAGTGGGCTCTAGCTTCATGCCAACTTCGTTCTTATCTTTCTGCATACCTACGAAAACTAGATTTGTTTGAGCAAGAGAGCAAGAGCAGTTCTACACCCAGCAAATAAACATTAGGGACGCTAATTCAGAACCAAGCAGTGTGCTGCAGAACAAATAAGCTCTCAGAAATTTTGAGCTGGGGGGGAAAACGCTTTACAGAATAGCAATACCACAGGACAGGGCTGCACACTGCAGAAAGTTGGATTTCAAGGCATCTCACTGAGGAAGAAAGAAACCTTTGCCCAGAATGCAATCACAAGGGTGCGTACTCTCTTTTATTTAAAGCAATGATCTTTACATATATTAATGCAATGTCATATGCTTGAAGAGCTCCAGTTTCTTATCCTATCCCTCACCAAGAACAAGACAAGCTGTGTCACAAATTCATAGCATTTCTACTACCTCCATACGCCCCGATTAAAGAGCTGAAAGGCAAGCCAAAAAGAGGGGGTTTGAATACTGGGAATGAAAGAGGCTAGAATTCATCAGCTGCTTACCACAAGCACAATCATGACGACATACATGCTTTCTGGAAGAACCTTTTTCAAAGACCAAAACAGAGTTTTCCGTTTATCCATAGGAATAAATCCAAATGCTTGCAAGGCAAATCCCAAAAGCTGACTATTCAACATTCACTGAAACCAATGGGAATCTTCACAGAAACAGCCTTTACCTTGCCACATAGAAGCTCCTAACTCTTCTTAAATCCAGGAAGATGGGAAAATCATGGCTGTTCCCTTCAAATATTCTCAGAAATCAATGGCAATAATAATCTTACTGTGGTCTAGGTAATGCTAAGCATTTCTGGTCACAAAGTACAATCAACATTATCACAGCAATCCCTCCACCCCACAAAAAAACATTAGCAGGAACATTTGTGACAAAACTTCATGACACAAAATTTTAATAAAAGTTGCTATACAGGTAGTCCTCGAGTTATGACAGCAATTGGGACTGAAATTTCTGTCACTAAGCAATGCAAGTGTGATGTTGCGTGACTGCATCACTTAGCAACAGCAATCCCGGCACTCCCCATTGTCTCTGTTAACTGAATCCCACCAGTCATTAGCCGAGGACCCACCACAATCCAAGCCATTCCCAGCTTGGCCCCTCCCAGCCTCAAGCCTTCGTTCTTCCAAAGTAAGGGACTGGCTCCCCTTCGACTCCCTGCAACCACTTATTCCCCCACCACATTTTGCCCTTTTGGCAACCCTGCACCCTGCTTTGTGGGGTGGCAAGCATGCTCATAACTGCACGGCTCTGGGGCTGCTTGGCATGTTGTGGCTCAGAGGCTTCTTGGCGCACTGCAGCTCTGGGGTGTAAGAAGCCCAAGCCGCAGCATGAAGCCACAGCTGCCTCAGGAAGCCCCAGCCCAGCATCATGACACAAAGCCCCAGCCACCCTGCACCCTGAGGCCCCTGCCGCCCTGCGCTCCACCACCCCAGCTGACTTTGCCATCTTTTTTCTCATGCTGCTGATGAAGCACCCCTGGCCTGGCCTGGCCCTTCAGAGGCAGATGCTGGCCACGCAAGGCCTTCTTACCAAGGTGTTGTGAGGCAACCGCCATGCACAATCTCAGGAAAAAAGCTTTGCATGGCCATCAGCTGCCTCTGAAGGGCCAGACTGGGCACGCTTGGTCAGCAGCAGGAGCAAGAAGACGGCAAAGGTCAGTTGGGAGTGGCGGAGCACTGGGCGGCAGGGGCCATGGAGTGCAGGGGGCCAAAAGGGCAGAGATGGGGGGAGTTGAAGCACCCTTCTGGTTGTAAGTGCAGGCGGGCTGCCAAGTGCCCAAATTTTGATCACGTGACTGGGGGGCGCTGCAATGGCGTAACTTCAGGGACCAGGCATAAGTACTATTCATTCAGCACCACCATAACTTCGAACGGTAGCTGAACAAATGGTCACAACTTGAGGACTGCCTGTAGTTTGGAGGACTGGGGTTTAGACAGGTCCACTGAGATCTACTGTTGATTATTAACTATGAAAGGGGTATGGAGCCTCCATTTACAGAGGTAGCATGTACGTTTATCCCAGTTGCAACACTGGGTGCACTATTTCCTTCAGACTCTGGCTGACCAATGTGGAAAGCAAGAGGCTGAGCAACACAGTCCTTTTTCTGATTCAGCAAGAGTTTTGGATTATTCTTTGGACAAAAAAAAAAAATCTGGTAGCACCTTTTCTCACTAACAAATTCTATTTAAAGACATAAATGTTTGCGAGCTGCAGTCGATCTGATTTTGCCGTTGAATAAAATAGGTTAAGCCCCAAAAAGATCTCCTCGAGACTTTCTGATTTTTTGCCCCCACAGATTAACACAGCTCTCCTCCTGCAGAGGTTACCTAGATTAAACGAATGGGTAGGTAGCATCAAGATGATACTTATATCCATTTTTTTTTTTTAACCCTCTCACATATCAACTTTCTGAGTCAAAATATAGCAGTAACTCAGCTTCTCCCCAACAGGGTCCAAAAGCTACTGCTTTGAAACGAAGTGGCAAATGATAGCACAGAACAAGGAGAAATCTGTTTCAGCTCCGTGCAGCAAAAGAGCCGAACGCTTCAGTCACTGCTATTACCGACTTTCTTAAAAATGAAGCTACTTTAGCTAAAGTTGGTTTTAGTGAGGGAAAGAAAATTGGGATTAGGGGTAAGGCCAGCTTGCCAGCACAGTCAATGGAAAATTAATGTTAACGTCATCTCAGTCCAAAATCATCATCATCATCATCATCATCATCGCCGAATCAGATTTGGTGGGACTTTTTTAAAATGGTCGTGGAAAAATTTACCTCTGGCTACCATTTTATGCTTTAAAATGTTTTCAGTTGTGAGAAATCCAACTAATGTCTATTTAACAAGAAAATGTGTTTTAGGCAGCTTACGTGAAATGCATGAAATGAACTCATTTACCAAAGGAATTTGTTATTTCCATATTTTGGGAGGAGGGAGGGGAAAAGGCTTGAATCTTGCACAGAAAGAGACTCACGCTGGTCTCTATCTGCAGAAGTCAAATGCAACAGGGAAGGGCCATCATAAGGGGCAGTTCATTGTGCTAGAAAAATCCACTGATAGAAAGTTAAATCCTGAAAGGGTGGGTGCAGGGAGGAGAGTGCAAAGGCTGCTGTAGGCAACCATACAGACTAGCCCACTGAACTCTCTGTTATTATAACGTCCCTGCAAGGATTGTATTGTAGGCTGTGAGGTTTCAGTTTTTCTGGGATCTTGGGGATTGATAGCTACCGCTCCAGTGATGTAACCCCAAGCATTTTCACTGTGTTTCCTCCCCCACCCACACCTCTTTGCATGATAAAAACACAGTTGACAGCTGGCTCCTTGCCAAGTAGCCAGGCCTGCAATTGCCTCTGCAGAAACACAGTCCGTACCTGACATTTGGGGAATGCAGAAACATCACATCACCTCCTCTTTCCTTCTTAGAGGGACAAAACATGCTTTCCTTGAGGTACACGCCATAAAGAATTCAGCAACAGAATAATGCCGGGGAAGGAATCTTTTAGTTAAGCCAGGAAAAAAGGCTTTGTCACAATCAGAAAGACATTCATGCACACAAAGAGTGGGCCTATGTATGCATCTACAGCATATGCATGCATAACACACGGTGCAGTTCTGCTCTGTTTTTTAAAAAAGGTTTATTGAGTACAATAAAAAAGAAAAATGAACAATACAGAGTTATAAAAAAGAAAACAAATGAAAACGAGCAACACCCCCCCCCCCAAACCTGCAGGATATATATGAATATATGCAAAGTATGTCTGTGTAGACATTAATTCTTGAGGACCCACACCCACCACGCAGGCCAGCTGTAACAAATCTATATATGAGGACATATGTAGAGGTGAACATTTAATAATTATGTATAAAATTTATGACATATTCAAGATACACTACTTGCAGAACTATGTTAATTATGCCCATTATTATGCGAGACTGCACACACATTGCTGTGCTCTTTAATTATCTTCCAGCTAGATTGACGCATGGTTTTCTGATAGATTTCCAATAGGCTCTTGAGTCTTCTTTGTATTACAAAGTTGAGGGTACACCTAGATGACAATTTTTAATCACTTTTATACCCCAGTTTAGTTTTCAAGGCTTTATCAGAAGAATTCTGGGAGTGATAACAGAAAGATCTTTTATAAGCCCTAGTCTCCTCACAGAATTATAGTCCCAGGATTCCTGGGAAGATGAAATAACTATTAAATCAATATAATTATTCATAGAGAATATATGTTGACCCTATTTCTCCCTCCCCCTTCCTCTTAAAAACACTCTTGATGATGGCGGTGGGAATTATTCAAGATATTTGTCCCAGATATAATAAGGCTTAAAACGGCATAAACAGCAAATCAAATTGCCAATTGCTCTGTTTTGCTGCCAAGTTAATTAAAATCATGACCCTTTCTTAGCTGACAATAGAATGCAGCCTAGAGAAAAAAGGAACCATTTTTAAGGGCAAAAGGGAAAACTGTGTTTAAACTTCTCAATTCATTCTTTGACACACACGGGCATGCACGCACGCACAAACCACATGTTCTGAATATAAGAGTTTTCCATTTATTGGTACCAGAAGTGGTTCGTTGCGAGTGAATTTGAGCCTTTCCTCTGTTTGGAAAGACACCCCTTGCCTTACTGTTTGGGAAGACATTTTAATAGGGCTAGATTGTTTGCTGGGAAGCGCAAGCTAGATCAAAAGTCCTGCCATTTTTCTTTGGACTCCACTGGCTTCCCTTCCAAGCCAAAAAAGAAAAGCAGGGAAGCAAGGCGAATGGGGTGGTGGGAAAGCATGTTCAGTGGACATTTCCCAGAAACCTTGGAAAACTGTCTCAGATGGAGTAACAGACCACATTCCAACACCCACAGCTGGAAACACGGACTGCAACAACCGCAATATTACAAAGAAACAGCACAGAACCAATTCAAATATCCAAGGGGGGGGGGCAGACACATATTCCTGTCGCTTCATATGTTACAGTCCCATCTCAGAATATGTGGAAGTTCCTTGTTTCAAAAGATGTTTCCTTGATTCCAGCACTTGGAAAACTGACATGCCAGGAAAAGTAGTCCAGCAGCCCAAATTCCTGAAAGTGATCTTTCTCTTTGCAGCGCTTGCTATGAAAAGGCTTAGTAAAACAAACCAGATTGCTCAAGCAAATCATCCAAACCATATGTTTTGGATCAAGTCATTCTTTCCTGACCTCAAAGATGCTGATCAGCTGAACTCAGAGCATGGAGCAAGACCCATGTACAGAATCTCCTCAAGGCAAATATTTGAGTAATCAAGCACAAGCCCATCCACTTCCTGACTAAGGAAAGCGGAGCCTTCTTATTCCAGTCATTCTTACCTACTCATTCAAATCCTGAAATTAGTTTTTACACATGGGACATTTACTGAAGTTTGGCTGGCAGCTATTGATCAGCTGAGCTACAGCAGTTGCTGGACGGCAAGCACATTCTGACATAAGTTTAGTGGTTTTCAATAAGTTACTTTTTTATATGGGATTAGCTGGTTTTGGTTTTTTGGTTTTTTTGGTGCCTTTGAATTTGTCTTGACTCCTGGCAACTACCTGGACAAGTCCCTGCAGTTTTCTTGGCAAGATTTCGGAAGTGGCTTGCCCTTGCCTCCTTCCTAGGGCAAAGAGAGTGTGACTGGCCCAAGGACACCCAGCTGGTTTTCTGCCTAAGGCAGGACTAGAACTCACAGTCTCCCGGTTTCTAGCCTGGTGCCTGAACCATGACACCACACTGGCTTCCATACACCACACTGGCCTCCCAAACAGGACAGGCTAGGATTTTAAATACAGGAAGAAGTAAATTTGCTTCCTTTCAGGAGGCCACATGCAGGCTGACTCCACATTAATTCCAAGCAATGGAAGGTATTTATCATGCTGCTTCAATGATTTCACAACATGTGCTTTGATGAATTGGTACGGTTTAGAAACAGCTTTGTGTCCTTATTGTTCTCAGTATACTTTATAGTTATTTTGGGTGATTTATGCCAGGTTCCTTCACACTGAAGAAATTAGTGAGCCCTGAAATATCCTTAAAGATACCATCTAAATTCTGCTAAACATTCAAGATATAAAGCAAATTAAACCATACAGCAAACAGCTGTCTCATGCCAAAATGAGAGGAGGACGACACCAGCTTTATGACGCAGGTTTATCAATGGGAAATCATTCCAGTTTCTGAACACATTTTGAACATGTGTAATAGTCACCCAGAATAAATATTTCACTGCTTTTAGCCTTGTTAGCACTGTTTATGCTTGCTGAACATGGCTGCCTTGCATTCAATAAATATTTTCTCTTTCATTTTGGGTAAAATAAGAAAAGAGATAACTTTTCTTTATATTCAGAAAACTTTTTTTTCCGGACAATATTTACCAGAAATTTAGAAATTGTTTCATTACTTGATTGTAACTTCATTAGAATTCATATGAGGGGCACCAGACTAAAATACTGATTGGGATCTGGCAATGCAGGGCCAAAGTCTTCGTATGCTCTGATGTTTAATAATTATCCTTAAGCAAGCCAGCATTTCTGCACATGACATTCCTCCCAGGATTGTTGGAAGGATCAATAGCGCAAATGTTAACCCATATTTTGACATCCAGGCCCTACCATCCCCAATAAATTTGTCTCAGAATTCTCGAGTAATGTTATTTATAAATAGCATAGAGCTATATGATTTAATTTATAAAAAGCATCCTTAACTGGAAAATGCAATCAAACTAAAAAGAAAAAAAAGAAAAAAACAACCCTCAATTCAATGAAAAATGTTCTCTATGAGCAAGTCATCCTTTAATCTACTGTCAGAACTCCTCTATCACTCTTGGGTTTTTTTCTTTTCATTCCTTATTTACAAACCTTGACTGATTGACAAAGTTTACTTTGGTTGTTGTTAGGGGGGAAATAGGTCCTGTATGGTACTTAGATATAAATCCACACCAAATAAAAACACAAATACTAATAATACTAATTACTGACACTAATACTAGGGTGATCACCCAACCTTCAGTCCTAGTTTCATCCTGGGTCTTTTGAACAAGAGTAGAGAAAGGATACCAGCCACTTTCACAATTTAGTTTCTACATGTTCTGCATACACATGGTTTACCACAGATCAGGAATTATACAACAATCCATCATGTGCAGACTAGCAATTCTCATTATTCTGAAACTCTAACTTCAAAAGAAAGTAACACACACTCGCACGCAGATGACTGCACTCAGACACAGAAGCAAATTATGGTTTATATACCAAAATGCGATTTGTACTGATGCATCCCTTCTCTTCCTCCAGAACCATTGCTTTTACTTCCTTTTTAATTAACCATAGTTTTCTATTACACCTAAACTCTAAGCTATGGTTTAATTTTAACTGAATGCATGCCGAACTTCAAATGGGACAGCAGAATTGGGACGGGGGCTAAAGAAGCTGCTCCTGAGCTCTGTATACAGGATTTAGTAGCCATCATGATTCGGAACTGGACCAGCAAAGCCTGCCTTACCAAGTGGTATATAGAAGAGAATATATGCGGTATTTTATAAGTGGTATATGCTGACTGGTGATGATGAGAAGCAGAAACTTACTGAGGTGGTTCATGTGACTGTCATTGTATGGGGATACAAAGCCTACCAACTTTGTTTTCAGCAACTTCAAAGTTCTCTACAAGATTCCAGAGTGGACACAAAGGACAATACCCCGACCTATCTCAAAGCCATTCACAACATTTTGGAGGGTTTGCATGAAAATGTTGATCAGTCTGTGAATGTGAATGCAGCCTGGTTGGTGTTCAATTTCTACAGGTTCCACATTGTAATGGATGAGGTGTTCTTACCCAGAAAAATCAGGGAGACCAACCAGATAAAGCTCCTGAAGAAACTCCTCTGAATGACAGAAGAAATTCTATCAACTGTATCCCCCACTCCACCACACCATTCCTACTGCTCCTCCCCCAGGCTCATCTCTTCAGTAGCTTGCTCAGTGCAAACGTTGCCTCTGGACCCCTAGCCGGAAGCTGACAGACATCAATTAAGATTCTTATCCTCTCTTGACTCACGAAGAAGGGGGAAAAAGAGTGGAAGGTAGATAATTTTCAGGTGACAGTTGGATTGCATTATTTTTTTTAAAAGGCTGGAGAGAATTGAAGTGAATTCTGTTGCAATTTGACATACTACCCTTCTCCACCTTCCGTGTTCCTGGTCTTCTATGAGAGAAGCTATGGTCCTGCTTCTCACTTAGCCAGCTATGTAAATGCAGAAGCAGGGCCATAGCTATGCATGTATGTTGAGTGGTTACACTACCAGTAAAGCGATGTAGTGAAATAAGCCACCCAAGACACACTTAAAATGATAATTGTGGTCTAGTGAAACAAACTACCTGTATAAACTGTGGACTGAAATTGACTTATTTAACTAACCTATCATTAAGACTAACCACAGTTTGCCTGGGATAATGGCATAAATGGCTAAATTGAAGTTAATTTTAAAAAAAGAGAGAGAGAGAAAGAATCCAGTTTTCTTACACCCACATTTATGGGACCTACCAATATGAAGCACATGGTACCTCCAGAGGCTGAGTTGGGGGATTCCTGCTCTGCAGCCTAGGCTCCTTTAGTGAATCTTGCCAATGTGTAAAAGATAAATAAGATAAGGTTTCAAGATTACTTATCAAAGAAAGAGTCAAGTTTATTTTCATCAGTTCATCTCCTCCAGCTAACATGTTCTACCCTAATTACAATGACTTTAGGACAGGATTTCCCAATTATTCCCCATATATCGAATTAAAATCTCATTATTATACACATGGTACCCACCTTGCCCTCTCTGAAGGAAAATATGAATGAAGCTTTTCGTTCCCAGGATCTTACATGCAGATTACACATAATTATTACAGTATTATGACTAGCAAAAAGGTAAAAGTGCAGGACAACCTATCTGATATTTCAGATTACTTTCACAAAAGTCCCAGGCTGATATTTGGGGGCACAGAGGTCTATATATACAGGGCACTTCCACCTTCTTATTCTGTGCCATCAGGAGCAACTTAATAGAATAGGAGCATTTGTATTCTCTTGCCACCCCCTGCTCAGACCCCTAAAATCATAGATCCTCACCTAGCGCATTGAGTTCAGAAGCAGGCACATGATGCACATGGGGAAAATAAGAAACACAGAGAAGAGGTTTTGAATTATTAAAAGTCTGAGATGCTGAGCTCTTGTTAAGCTATAACTATTTAGAGATCTAAGAACCTGACAGCAGATTTTCTTCTGAAATAGTTAGGAAGGTGAGAGTCAGAAAAGAACCAAAGAAGCACAGGGATTGTGAACTGGCCATAAGGCTGTAAAAATCACATTGATAAACAGGAGCTTTAGACCTAGATTAGACATAAGAGAGGTCATTGGCCTGTACCTGTCAGGAGCCCAACCATGCACACAGAATTTCTGGGATCAATAACTTCCAAAATTCTTAGTTAAACAGTACTATTGCAGGCATACACACAAAAGCTTTGTAAGTAGAGTAGAAGTGTACACTACTAGCAATGATTGTTGGTTGCAATGCAGCACACTACCAGATCACCCCAATCTGGAAGCTGAACATAAGAGATAGGTCATAAACAATGCAAACCTCGCAGGAACTGCAGGAAGGTTGTATCTACAAACGTACATTTATATTGATTTTATATCAGTTATTTGGCATGACTTTACCCAAAGAATTGTGAAATACAGTTTGAGGAGGTGATAATTCTCTGTTAGCATCTCAGGGCCTCTGTTTCCAAGGTGATGAAATGGCTCCTAGTCCGTTCAAGCCTGTACTCCATATATAGCTTTTGGAGGAACTCAGTTCTCATCTTAAGCCACTGTTTCTCAACCTTGGCGACTTGAAGATGTGTGGACTTCAAATCCCAGGATTCCCCAGCCAGCATGGCTGGGAATTCTGGGCTGGGGAATTCTGGGAGTTGAAGTCCACACATATTTAAGTTGCTAAGGTTTAGAAACACTGCCTTAAACAAATGGAGATGCCCTGGCTTATTCAACTGATATCAAACACTAATGCTTTTAGTACCCAAGAAAAGATGATAGGGAGCAAAATCCAGCAATCACAAGAAGCAACAGAACCCAGAGTTTCAAGGATAGCTTCTAGCCTCTGTGACAGACCAGAATTGTGATGCTTGGCAAGCCACTGTGTGTGCCCCTGGATTTTAACCTATTTCCATAAAACATGAAATAATCAGTTCTGTCTGACAAATAATGTGTCTGAGGTAATAATGTTAAAGCTTCAATTATTCTTATTCAAAGATGGTTTGGGACTCATCAAATCCTTAGCTAGCACTGGAGGACACCCATTTGGAAGAGCTACGTTAATGCTACCATATAAAGATTTTCTTTGTTTTGCCACTTCACCCAAAGGAAAGCTGAAAGCGAACATTTTCTTGGTCTCAAGCATAGAACTCTTTCTTTGGGGGGAGGGGGTGTCACTGCAGAGAAATCATTTGACATTCTGACACAATGTTATTTATAGCTTTCTTTTCCTTACATGATACCATATAACACCGAATGACCTTTCAGAGTTCGGGCAAAATAATAAATGATACAAGATCCTAGGCTTATTCTAAATGTATAGGTAGTTCTTGGGTTACAATGGTAATTGGCACCAGAATCTCCATCGCTAAGCGATCATCACATGACCGTGCCACTTAGTGATGGCAATCCCATCAGTCTCCGCTGCCATCGTGAAGCAAGGACTACGGGTCATGTGACCATGGGTCATGTGACCATGATTTGCAACAAGCAAAATCAATAGGGAAGCCAGCAGGAAGTTGCAAGCTGCGGTCACGAAAAGCCTTTCCTTCTTAGGTGACTCACAAGCAGACCGGAGCCACAAGCGGGTGGATGAGCACTATGGAGTGCGGGCGTGCATGTGGGTGGGTGCTATGGGCAGGCTCGGGTGAGAGCAGGCACTACGGAATGAGGGTGGATGACAGTGTGGGCAGATGGGCGGGTGCGAGTGAGGGTGCGAGTGCAGGCACAAGTGGGGGCAGGTGTGAGTGTGGACAGGCACTATGAAGTGCAGGCAGGCACACGTGTGGGCGGGTGGATGCTATGGGTGGGCACAAGCAGGTGCTACAGAGTAGGAGATCCCTCTGCCACCCAGGGGTTCCTCAGGAGAAAAAGCAGCAAGAGTGGGAGCAACCTGTGACCTCCTGCCAGCTAGCAAAGCCAAACCCATCTAAGATGGCATAACGGCCCAAACACCCTCTAGAAGAACTCAATTATGAGCTGCTTCCAGAAGCCAGTCAAACTGGGAGCCAACTGTATGTAACTGGGGGGACCAGGATCATAGGACCAGCATTGCTACAAACCCTGGTCCCTCTTACCTCCCTAAAGTGGGGAACCACTAGCAGCTTCTTCCAGGTAGATTGAACTGGAAATGGAAAAGAAACTAGTTCAATCCATACTTTGGAAAAGGAAACTTTTTCTTCTGTAATGAGTTTCCCTGTCTGATCTAAGGAAATGAAAGATCAGTGAAGAGAACAAACTAAGCCCCCAGATAACCAAGGGTAATATCCATTTTATTATTTCTTTCCTTAGTTTGTAGGTGCAGATCCAATATATGTAGGAAGAAATGTGATTATATTTGGTGATGTTTACTTCAGAAGTCAATTCATAGAACCCAAGCATTGAAATACAGAATTGGAAATCAAGTTCAACTCTTTCCACATGCAGGAATCTACATTAAAGCATCCATGATCCATTTGGCTATTTGGAAATGGAACTCCATGGGGATGCTCTGTCAAATCCTTGGCTAAATCAAGATATATTTTGTCCACCACATTCTCTCAATCTACTACTGAAGATGGGTAGAAGGCATTTATTCCTCCCATTACCCTCTGCTCTCTCTCTGAAACTCTACCATCCCACCTCTACTTAGAGAAGACCAGACTGCCAACACAACCTTGGGACTACGAAAGTAAACATAAATCATTTTAAAATCTGTTCTCCACAAAGCAAAAGCAGTCAGCAAGTCCAGCAAAAAGACAAAAAGAAAAAGAAGAGATGAGTAGCATATGGACCAAATATCTGTATGTTCCTGAGACAGACTCAAAAGTAAGATAAAATGGTTCCAAGTAACTAATGAAAGAAAGTTACCCATAAAACAGCATCAACAAAGCAGAGAACAGCAAATTTTAGGAAATGATAGAATGGCAAGGTATGAGAGGCCAAGAAGGAAAGGTGAACAGCCTTTAGCAATTCTCTATGCCTTTTAATTCTCTATGTCTTTTAAAGGAAATATGTCTCACATGTTAAGAATCAAGCTTAGGATTCCCAGAAGGAAAGCCTATCTTAAGGCAATTCACGTGTAGAAGCAAACAGTGAAAATAAATCAGTCAGGTAAAACTGGAACACAAACAAGGCTTTACTGTATGGTCTACTCAGTCCTAAGCCAACCACCTTTAACTTTCTCCTACTATAAGAGCTCTTCCTTTGGCTCTGCTGGCAAGTATAATTTTAATCCAGAACTTGCAGTGTATCTAACATCAAAAATCCAGATTTTTAAAAAATTCTTTGAATAATGATAGGAACAGCAAGTCATTTGAAACTTTATAATAAAATGCTTCCACCAAAGGGCGAAGTATAGGAGTAGATGGATAGTTCAGCTGAAGAGCATTGGTTCCCAAATTCAATCTGAAGCATCTTTAAGGAGATCTTTAAAAACCCTGAAGAGTCACTGCCTACCAGCGTAGATATAACTTTGAAAAAAGTTGATTTCTCCCAAATTCATGCCCACCACGCACATCTCAGAATTCACAGCTAGTGTAATTAGAGAAAAGACAATATCTATGTTTATTGCTGACTGGAAACCCCTTATAGAGCTTTTGTGTGAAACAGAAAAAAAGGAACTTATGATTTATGGTTTTGAAGATTAGAAAAAATAGATAATAGAAAAAAGAGATTTTTTTTTCTTAGAACCATAGAGTAAGAGGTAATTTTGTATTGGTACTTATAATTGCTCTAAAGAAAATCAGGAGTTATTTCTTTCTATTTCTTTTCATTCTTTCTTTTTGCACTTTTGGCTTTTTCTTTCTTTCCTTTTTTTCCTTTCTCTCTTTTACTTTATATTACTTCTTGTTGGTTTTTATCTTTTTTCAAAAAAACTTAATAAAAATTATATTAAAAAAAGAATTCACAGTTGGTGTAACAAGCAAGCCTTATTAAAAGAAATGGGATTAAGGAAATAAAAATGGCTGTTGCTATTATTGTTAATTTCACTAAAATATTTGGATTTTTTAAAAATCTGAAAAAAGCAGAAATAGCAGCAATAAAGGCAGCTTCCCTAATTTTAAAATAATGGGGTAAATAAAGCAAGACTACAGCCAAATTACATATACCTGCAGTGGGAATTTATTTTCTATTTTTATGAAACATCCTCTGTAACTAACTGTCTAGTTAGTATACGAAATGATTCCAGTGAGATCTGGGTGCTTTATAATTGCATAGTAACTCTTTACTTTCCTCAGTTCTTAAAAAAAAATACACCATACAACTAGCAGCAAGGATTGCCATAAAAGCCAATTATTCTTATCCACACAATGAGGACCATCTCAAACAAGCACCTGAGTTGACAAGATACTACAAAGAAGTCACTACCCATAATGGATTATTTCTAGCACTAATGTCCTATGGCAAGCATGCCTTCCAAAATACTCATTGCTCTGGGAGAGGCAAGTACATCTTAAGTCACAAGCCATGGCTTGCTCAGCCTCACTACTTCTGATCAGCAGGCTCCCTGACGTTGGGCAGATCTATGATTTGAATGCAGGAAGAAAGCAGGAGGTGGTGGTAGTGGGATTGACAGTATTTATAAAATTCCAATTCCCTCCAACCATAATTAAAAGGTTGCAATTCCCAGGGTGCTATTTAAAACTAACTTGTCTCAAAGCAACCTTAGTATTAGTGTCCAGAATGCATAAATTTCTCCACAGCCAAATTGACAAAGAGGCTAGAAGCTATACAACATTGCTTACCAACAGCAAGGATAGTGAACTCTATGTCCCCTTTACCAGAGGACATTTAAGAAGTCCTTTCTTGTCACCTTTGCCCTGAAAAGCAGGATTGTGTGGCATGAAGGTATATGGTGAAACAGGTTAGAGTGTGAGGCTAGAACCAGAGACCCCGGTTTGAACCTCCTTCAGCCATAAAGCTCATTATCACCAGGTGACTTTGAACAAGTCACAACGTCTCAGTCACAATCCACCCTATTCTTGTGGCAAAACAACAGGGAGGGGGCAAGATTTATGCAGGCAACCCAGAGTTCCTTCACAGGCAGGATGTGAATTTTACAGATGGAGAATTCAATCTATAAACCTGCAAAGAGAGTCTTTGAATAGTATAAGCAATGATTGGAGAAATTTCAGGAAGCATACATGGAGTGGGTAATAATTTGGAAGTCTAAAGAGACAAAATGCTAATGTAACGCTGGTAGTAACATTATCCCAATTTACTTAGGCCAAAGAATTCTACCATTTCCCAATTGGAAAATCGTGATTTCTTTTATTTTCCATTATGAAGCATTCAATGCACTTTTAGCACTACCTATAAACCAGCTCACTATCACCCCTAATGCTGCTGAGCAGCATCCATTGAGAGGATGTCAAAATCTACAAGATTTGAGGGTTCAATGTTGTGATAAAAGCCCTACCCTCTTTGTGAGTACAGTAATGTTGCATGTGAAGAAAGCAGCAGGGGTGCCACACTTGCCATCTTGCAGAATTTGACACACACACACATATCCTACAGACACAAATGGTGCTGATTTCAATGAAGCCAAGCACTGCTAAATGGGGCAGTTTAGGAATTAATTTGGCTAAGGCCTATACACCTGTGATATAAAGCACAACAGTAAAATAGGATGAAACAAGAACAAAAAATCACTTTGATCCTGCACATGGCAATTTCTTTTAATAAAAGAGCTAAAACTCTAAAATATGCAATGCACTGACAGTAAGTAAGTGAAATCTTACTGTATGGTAGGGTTGACTGTGGGAGCAATTACTAGCTAGTAACATCAGAGGAATACACCTAGTTACATATAGGTGCTGTCACAAATCAGCCAACTCAACATCTCAGAAGAAAACTGGCTGGTCCTGAACAAGACAGCAGATAATTCTCACAATGTGGAGTTTTAATGTTGGTGCTTAGACCACTATGATTGCTACAGAAATACCTGAGCTCATTTGCATTTTTATTTTAAAGTCTTCACAGAGAAAAGGCAGAAGTGTCACTCACACAGGGTGGCTGATTTGCCAAGGCCTGAATGGTACTCACAGCTTTCCCAAGCACAGTGATGTATCTGTTCAAAGCACAGGATAATTACATTTGCAAAGCCAAAAGCATAATTTTGTTGCGGTTGGCCAAGTTGCTCTAACACAACCAAAAAGTGAGGGATCTGTGTCCAAAGTAGGGATGTTTGTACTATGCTATTCTCTTTCTTTATTTACCAAGTGAAAAAGGAAAATTAGGTTGTTATAAATCCTTACTGTCGGGAAGACTCTTGAGCAGAGTTTCCCAATGTTCTCAATGGAAAGAGAATAGATAAAAGACCTCTATTCCAGGAAATTGGGCTTTCTAAACTAAATCTCTAAATCTCACTCAGAACAGAAGAAAGGAACCAGTACATTAGCCACAAGACAGGGAGTAGGGAGTTCAGGGACTTTCAACCTTTCCTCTTTGGTCTCTTTGGTCTACGATTTCCTCTACACCCAGGCTTCCCCATCCAATCCAGACCACCAAAAGAGGAATTGCAATTCCAGTATTGCAACTCAAAATGAACTGCCAAAAGTCTCACTTCAAGGTCACATCTTTTTGCGGAATTGCTTTCTAACAGAGGTTCTCAAATTTTGCGGTACCGTGTTTGTAGAAGAAACTGTGTGGGTCCCTCATGAATAAAATGATTCCCTTTAGGTTAGAGCTGTGCAAGGAATATACCAGTTACTTTGATAATTACATTTTAATCTACAGATGTGAATACAAATCCTGTCCAAAAACCCATTGCACAAATACTCCGTTTGGAACAGCTGGTACCACCAAAGATTCCTTGGTACCATTCAGCCCTCACTAACTGATTCATGAACAGCCAGCTTGTCCAGGTAAAGCGAGTGCATGCGCATCAAAGCCAGAGCCCTGCCAGACCTTGTCAGCTTGTCCACGCAGAGTAGGAGCAAATTCTGGCAATAATCCACCTTTGGATGCAGAAGCCACTTGGATTGGACATAGAAAGGCAGAGCCCTGTCAGCCTGTACTCTCTGTCTGCCTGGACAAGCCAGTTAACTGTTCTATTCCCTGGCCAATCATCTCTCAAGACCACCATTGCCCATTTTGCACACCCATCCCACCTGTCACTACCTTATTTCCCCCTACCACCACCAGACTTCTCCTCCTCTCCCATATTAGTGGGGCAGCAGCTAAGGGTCACAAATTAGCACTGATCCACTTAACTCCTGGTCTAGTGAGCACTCACACTTATAAAATAAAATCCCCCAAACCTGAATTCACTTTCTTTCCATTCTGACTGCTTTCAGAACTTGCCTCCAATTTGCCTGGACAGCTGGCTTGACCAGACAGAATGCAAGCATAGTCTGACAGGGATCCGGCTTTGAGTGCACAACAGTCCCCCACCCCAATATGCAGCCTACCTCAAATGTGGTTCTGAACCCTCAGTCTGAGAACCCCTGTTTTATAAAATTTCCAAGGAACAAGTGGAGCCTTCACTGGGTTGAACAGCATCATCAGAATGTAAGAAGAATCCTGCTGGGCTACAGTAAAGCCTTAATAAGCCCAGGATCCTCTTTCCAATGATGGTCTCCCAAATACCTCTTGGGACTATAGATGTGTTAGCACTCATGACGTATATTAGTTTTAACTTACATAAAAAAAATACTTCGTGTGTCCTGAGTTTTTCACCTTTCATTGGACAACCCCGAGTTTTAATATTATTTGGGGGGGGCTTTCCTCTCCAATTTTTCATATCACGCTTAACTGTATACAGTTGCATTATGCCCTCTTTTCCTACCTTTTTTTCCCTGTGGTAAAAAGGCCTAAATAAATGGCTCTAGTGTTATAAAAGAAGCACGAAAGTCTCACTATCACTATCTTCTCTATACCGTGCACATTTTTTACAAAATTTTTATCAAGTTCCCCTTTATTTACTTTTCTTTTCCTCATTGGGCCCTTTTCTATAATAGTAAAGTTCCAATACTTTATAATCTCTGATTGTTAGGGAGTTGATCCTGACTACCAATTATTCTGAAAAAACCATGAATCTTTCAGCATCTGAAAGATTAAAAAAAAAATAATTACAGCATACACTTTTGGGAACTAGGCTATTTTATCCAATACATGCATACAATATACAGTATTGAGTTACAGTACACAAAAGATTATACTTTAATAATTATTTTCAAGTTGACACAGTTTCAGTGTCCATTTTTGCACTTTTTCAAGCTCTATAATGCTATATCTTTTGAGATGCAGCAACAAGATGTTTACAGTTACCAAGTGCTGCATTAACATAGTTTTTATAAAGGCATGGTAATGTTATTCTGAACCTATTTCCCAATGATCCATATTACAGAATTTGCCTTTCCAGGCAAAAAGAAAGATTCCACATACATTCTAGATAAAAACATCACTATTATCGCAATTTCCTACTTTGATGTTTGCCTGGTGCCCTTTTCCCTTGCATTTAGCTGGGAATCCAACTACATGGCCTATATGACCTAGACGGAATATGCCCTGCTCAAGTGAAATGCTGTAACAAAGAGCAAGCCAGACTCTACAACAAAATGATGCCACATGGAGGACTTTTGATTGGGGCCTCAGCTACTCCATTGCATTCTCTCTTTGACTAGTGTTTTCTTTTCTTACTACAATAGCTAAGTAGAGCATGCGTTCTTGGGACATTTTAAAACCGCTACCAAATATGAATCAAAAAGTGATCAGAAAGTACCAAAAAATTCTGTATTTCTTCCTCTCTCTTTCTTGTCTAGCTATTCTATTCCATAATACTCTCCCTCTCATCCAGGTGTTGCTGTTTTGTTCTATGTTCTCAAGAACAAGGGAACATTTGAACTGTTATTAGAAGGAATGAGGATGGTGAAGATACCACCCTGGTGGGAATAATGATGGAACAGCATATATGATTCTTTAAAACACTAAAACAGCTTAGCATTTGGATGTTCCTCCAACTGCATTTTTTGATTTAAAAAGGCAGCCGCAGCAGCAGCCACCCCATTGCAAAGATTGACATCTAAATGTTACTGCAGCCTTCCTGCTCAGGGATCAGCTATGACCCATCAATTCAGAAATAGAGTAGCTGTAGGAATAGATGAAATCCTGGGAAGACCTGTATATAACGCCCCCCCCCCCGCTCTGCTCCACTTTAATATTGGATATTCTAAATAAATAAGAAAATAACTAATAATTCCTCGAACAGGAAGCATGCTCATAGCTGTTCTCTTAAACACTCAACCCATCCTTTCAACATCTCAAGATGCTGGGTAACAGACCAGCACAGCACCTCTTGATACCACACACGGGAGAATGTTAATCACCTCAAGGACCATATTTATATTTATCCTGGTCATTTGCAACTTATACATTACTGTCAAACAATCATCTTTTCCAGTATTTTGTGACTAACTGCCTCAGATCAAAGTAAGGAGCTAGAACTATGTCACTTCCATCTCCTCTTCCAGATCCAAAGGATCCAAACTATTTTTGCCTGGCAGAAAAATGATGGGAAAGAGACAGCCTGTTGGAGGGATGGATGGGCATACTTCTGTCTTATTCTAATTTCTTCAAAGATTAAAAAAAGAGCAAGCCTGAAAACCTGCTACCAGTTCTTAAAACGATACACTATCTACAGAACCAAGAGGCACATTCGTGGTGCAATGCAATATGAGCCTGCCCCAGACACAGCCTTCAGTTTGGTTACTTTAAACTGCTGTCTCTGTTTTATTTGGCAGAAACAAATCCAAGGAGAATTTTCAAAGCAGAAACTAGAAATGGGCAAATTGGTGTTAACGTAAATCAATACTGAGCTCTTAGAATACAAGTGTACTGACACATTTCTGCAGAAACTCTACAGAACATCATATGAGTCCCGTTGGGCTGGATCCAAGATCTATCCTGTTTACAAGAACAGATTCCCAGGTGGTCTCCCATCTGACAGAAAGCCACCATAGAAATCAAATGTGTAGGAGAGGTATAATTTACTGAAAGAAATCTATATGGCCCTCAGTTTCTATCTGCAGGTGATCAACAAAGCTGGGCTAGAGAAGTGAATGGCACAGGTTGGAGCGAGCAGCACAAAACAGAATTCAATACATTAGCCTGGTCTATTTAAATGATTCCTCCTTTGTTAAGGCTCCTTCCTTGGCTGCCTGCTTTGAAAAAAAACAAGCCACAAACAATTAGCAATATTTCTTTACAGCATCAGAGCCCAGAGGACCCAACCACAATCTGCACTTCATATTCTGTATGAATCATCCTGATTCCCAGATGGCTTGAGATTTTTTTCTCAATTACTACCTCCAGGTTGAGAAAGAGCGTCTATTTGGCCAACAGTCATTCAGTACTAAAATAAATAATAAGCAAAACAACACATGAAGGCACTTGAGCAACCCTAGTATTAAGAGGTGACTTCTCTGAAATTACACAATTTCCTGGAAAAAAAGGCTGAGTAGAATTTTGGAGGGGGGGGGAGTGTCACTGGAGGAACAGTGAGAGTGTTCAGAAACAACAGAAACTGGCTCCTAACAGCTAGGCCCAGGAACAGCCTAAATATGACCTATTTGTATGTCGGAAGGCAAGAAAAACAAATCTCAAATTCAACACACCAATGGACAGATACGGATCTTATATTTTAAGATCAAGTATATGAGGAATAGTTCAGTAAGTTAATACCTTAATGAAAGTCTTTGCTTTGCCATAGATTTCCTGGAAAATGAATGACCAACAATGTAGGGCAGTGTTTCCTGAAAGTTTCTGAAATTTGGTCACATTTCAAAACTTATTCTACTATTAAGAGGAAGGCAATATAAACTAGGTTTAATCTAAGTATGCTAAGATTTTTTGTATGGAATTCAGTACATACAGCATATTGGTGGATTAGATACCAGATATGATACCACCAGGGCATTAGAACAGGTATAGAATTTTACAGATGTATCTTTGACTTTCTCTGTGGATGGATTTAGGAGGAATAACATTACCATCGATTCTTCTGGCCCACTGGCTTCCCAACACAATTTTGGATGATGGAGCAATGTGAGTGCAGATGCACTTTAAATATGGATCAGAGTCCTCTACCTAAGGAGCAGTTAATCCATCCAAATCTTGGTTCATGAAGAACCAAAAATTTCACTAGGCTTCTTTTTCACCTGGGACTTGTGGACTCACCCCTGTCCAAGGGTCTCCAAGGACTACCTCATGGATTTGAGAATTTCAGCAAAACTTTGCAAAATTTGAGGACTTCAGACAAAAATGATGCATTGTCAAAAGGAGACACAGTGCATCACATAGCAAACTCCATTTAAAAACCAAGGGAGTGAACTAGGCTTCTATCTGTTCCTTTAAGAACCTATTTTAATCTGCTGCCTCTTGCTTCATTTTCTATCCAACAACTATTTTCTTACAATAAATTGTAGGATGTTGTGAATTAACTTGCTTCCCTGGATATGTCGTAAGAAAATTGGCTTGACCCAGAAGTTATCCTTCCCACTGCAATGATTGCAAAAAGAAATTTCAAACATCAGTGGTGGCTAACAGCTTTTATTTTTACCCATTCTTAAATGGATCTAAATTGCAGGGCATTATGGTCCTAGCAAGTAAATACACCATATTCAGAATATGTATATTCCAGTCCACAGTTTGGTTTCCATCTGAGTCTACACATGTCAAAATTGTCAAAAAGCATACGGAGGTCTTGTTGCTTCAAACTTAGAGACCATCAAATCTGTGCACAGCATTTTCCAAGAAGAAATACTAACAATGACTAAAAATAAATAAAACTAAACTAAAAATGAATAAAATGAAGAATCCAAACACTCCACCCAATCCCTGGGAATACGGTTCAGAATGCTGTTTACACAGTGGTCAATATACGTAACGTGGAGGTCCTATCCCACTGGTGGACTCTGTCGCCACCTCTCAGCTGCTCCGGCCTCTAAACCCACAAGCAGCACTTTTCCTATACTTATTTTTACCCATTTGGTAATTGTTTTGTCAGCCTTATGTTGTACTGGGCCACTGAGTGATCTTCCCATACATACATTTTGGAAGCTCTCATTCAGAGAATATTTACTTTGAAAAATCAGTTTGTCATTTTCTTTTCAATTTTATCAGATTTCTCCTTCATCCCTTATACCAGCAGAAGCTAACAGTATATTTGTACATTTTAACAGAACAATAGTCTAAAAATCTGTTCTTCTATATCCCATATTACACACTTTGCTCAGTGAACGATACAGGGAAGACAAGTAAATTTATTCAGGCATGATTGGGAAACTGAACTTGTAGTTACTTTCACCAAGGTAGAACAGTGTAGATCTAGGGATTCCCTCATCCCAGCTCTAAATTGAAACGGTGGGATGTAACACATAAATTATGGAGTATCCACTCTGCTACATAATTATTTCCTTGATTCTCCACCTAGATTCTCTTAATCCTCAACCTAAATATTGCCTGCAGTATAACTAGGCCTGAGCTTTAGATTAAAAAATAAATGCAAGAACATTTTGATAACATAAAAAGAACATCCATTTAAACCAGCTGGTGCCTGGAAGAGGTCTACCAATGAATGCACTAAAATGCATTAATTAGGGCTGCTATGCTTCAAATTCAAAGGCAAAGAGGTATTTCAGACCATGAATGGGCACAAATATAGTCATTCGTGATTCCCAAGACAGGTGCCTCTTCTCCCAGGAAAAAGATCTTAAAGGAACCACTGTATGATCCCAGGAAAATATAGGATGGTTTAAGAGTTGCACACTATGTCGGCACCCACCAGAGCTCTGAATCAATTTTTTGTCTTCAAATCCGAAGTGCTGCACAGCCCTAGTATTCCCCTAGTCCTTATCATAAAATTTAATGCAAAATAAATGACAAATTTATGCATTCTTCAATATTTGACTTCTCAATTACAAAGTTAAATTTTCAAACATCAGTTATGTAACTTGCCACAAATGAAATGGCAGAGGACAATTATGAATATGCTGTATAGGACAACCTAGCTGCCTGTTTGGGGTCTGGAGACAAAACTGTATTCAGACACAATCTCTCTTGGTGATCAAGAACATTCTTCACGCCCCATCTAGGGATTTCCAATTTTTACAGGGGAGATTAACCGCTTCATTATAAAACACAAAGATGCTAATAATTTAACTGAGGTCTATGAACATATATTTCCCACATGCTTCCCCTTTTGCCTCTCTGTTTCATTTCTGATAAAATAAACATTGTATTTTTAACTACGTGTAAAGCTCCCATTTTCTGCAAAGTTTTGCCAACCAAGGAGATACAGTCCTATGCTTCTTGGGCAGTAGCCACAGGATTCTGTGGAGCTCCCTGTCTCCAGATGAAGATGGACACTAATAGAGAGAGAAGTTGCTGATACATCCTCCTCCAGTTCTATCCAACAACAGTAAGAGTGAGAAGAAGGATTTCTGTGGGAAGATCAGGAGGTGGTAAAAGGAGGCTTTACCATATCCAAAATACTTTTCTTCCATAGGCATATCCTAGAATCAGAAAAACTACAACAGCTGACATCACTGGTTTGCTGTAGAAAAACCACAGCAACAGCCTAAACAATTATAAAACCAGCAACTATTATAATAAAAAGGGAGAATAAAAAAAATCAATCCTATTACTTTTTCCTTTAAAATCAACTAGTACTTTGTACCTTAAGCATCAGGTGACTTTCCATAAGAAGAACATAATTCCGTTCATTAGAATTGAAACACAACAAACTACTACTTACGATGCAAGCTGAGAGAGATGTTGATAGTCCGTTCCTCAACAAACCCTTTGAGATTAGGGATTTTGGCACATTTGAGAATAGTCTGGGAGGAACTGTCACCAACATGGACCCAGCAGACAGTGTCTTCTATGTAGTTGAAGTCCATGGCAGTAGTCTGTTTGGTGCTAGTTGGGCTGATGTTGGAGACAGGCCCACCATTCAGGTAGGTAGCCATGATGTTCTGAGAATTGGCAATGAGTAGGATGGGTGGTCGTTCTACTGGTTCTGATAAGAAAAGAAAAACCAATGGAGAAGCAAGGTTGAAGGCCAGGTCACATCTTTCTTCAAAGAGATACACAGGAGAAACATCCCAAATGCAATTGCAAGGGAAACCCCAAAGTAACAACTGTATGCCAACAGTGTGCATACAGAATGAGTTCTTTTCACTAACATTAGAAACAGCAACAAAACCTATGGGGAAATTTTTAAGGAAGGCAGGTAAGAAAAAACAAACTACTATAGGAGCAGATTCTCACACTGCCATGCTTCCTATCACCAATGAAAAAGAAATCACAGGTAAATAGGATACTTGTGCTTCTTGTACAAACAGCAAATCACTTCAAACTGGGGGCACATTACTAGCAAGGCAACTTTGCTCAAGGGAGTGAATTTCAAGGTATTAGGGGTAAAGACCATTTCACGGTGTCAACAATTCAAAGTTTCTGAGGAAATAACCTGGTAGCTTTTGCTACAGAAACCAACAGAAAATAGCTGCATTTTCAGCAGACACACATATTTGTGAGAAACTGAAAGACCTATCAAACTGAGCTTTGGCACTTAAAAATAGAAATGCTTTGCAAAGTGGCAGCCGTGGCCTACAGGATATTCAACCAGGAATAAAAAGAAATGATGTACCATTCTTGGCTTTGCAAGATTTGTGATCAGGCTGGAGCAGATATCCCTCAACACAGCTGCATATGTAGGAACCATCATGGTTGGTGCAGGTTTGGCTACAGGTACCATAAATAGTACACTCATCAAAATCTGTTTTGAATGAGGAGAAAAAGGACAATTACAAAAACTCAGGGAGGAAAAATACTTATTTTAGTTGCAGTATTTACTACAATTTACACACCACTCAATCCAACAAGGCTCAAAGCAGCTTACAAAAAATAAAATAAAAATCCAAACAAACAATAACAAAACAAAAACAACCTGAGAGAGAGAAATTCAAATTAAAAAGGATGAATAACAATAATTTTAGATTTTGTCTGTTAGACTTATATCCAGGGCTGTGGAGTCGGCACATAAAACCTTCAACTCCGACTCCAACTCCTTTAATTATATATTAAATTATAAGTATTTATTTTATTTATTTTTATTTATACATAGACTTATCCCCACCCATCTCCCCGCAATGGGGGACTCTGGGCAGTTTACATCAAATTAAAATAAATAAATACATAATTAAAATTTATAAAAAGACAAACACATCTACACAAATGGAAAGAAGAGAAAAAAATCCAGGAGGCCGATGGAAGCAACACCAGGCCTCTAGGGGGCTAGCCAACCCCATTTCTGACAACCTCCCTCCCCGCCTCAGGCCAGATGGCAGAGCCAGGACTTCAAATCCCTCCGAAAGGCCTGGAGTGAGGGGGCCTGTCTCACCTCCGGGGGCAGGATGTTCCAAAGGGCGGGGCCACAGCAGAGAAGGCCCGCCTTCTGGACCCTGCTAGTCGGAGTTCTTTTGCCGAGGGGATCCGGAGCATGCCCGCTCTGTGAGATCGGGTGGGACGGGTTGAAATCGTGGGGGAGAGGCGGTCCCTCAGGTAGCCTGGCCCCATGCCATATAGGCCTTTAAAGGTGATAACCAACACCTTGAATTGGACCCGGAAGCAAACTGGTACCCAATCCAGCTCACGGAGCAAAGGTATTATATGGGTCCTTCTTCGGACCCCAAAAATAGCTCGCACAGCTGCATTCTGGACCAGCCGAAGCTTCCAGATACTCTTCAAGGGTAGCCTCATGTAGAGCGCATTGCAGTAGTCTATCTGGGAGATAACAAGGGCATGAGTGACCATTCAAAGGGCATCCCGATCCAGGAAGGGGTGTAACTGGTGCACAACCCGAAGCTGTGCAAAAGCCCTCCTGGCTGCGGCTGCCACCTGCTCTTTGAGCAGGAGCCGTGAGTATACTAATTATTTATTTCCTATATCGACTGCAAGCACGTAGCATACAAGGCATTAAAATTAAAATATATCCTGAAAAAAATAGGTTAATCAAATTACTATCTATGAAATAGGAAATTTTAACATATTATATTATTTATATTATATACAATTTAAATTTACATTTTTACCGACTCCAATTCCAGTAACCCAAGAATTGCTTCTGACTCTGACTCCAACTCCGACTCCACAGCCCTGCTTATATCCCACCTTTCTGCAGAATCTCAAGATGGCATACATAGCACTTGCTCCTCCAATTTCCCTACAGCAACAGCCGCTTGTCATCTTTGACTCTGGACGGGGCTGCACTCCCCTGGACTCAGTGGTTGCACAATTTGGGGCTCCTCCTGGACTCACGGCTCCTGCTTGACGAGCAGGTGGCAGCCGTTGCTAGAGGGTCCTTTGCACAGATCCGTGTTGTGTGCCAATTGCACCCTTTCCTGGACCGGGAGGGCTTGCTCATGGTCACTCATGCCTTAGTCACTTCCCATTTTGATTACTGCAATGTGCTTTATATGGGGCTACCCTTGAAAACCACTCAGAAGTTACAACTAGTCCAGAATGCAATGGCACGCACAATAATGGGTGTTCATAGGTTCGTCTACGTTACACCACTATTGTGTGAGCTGTACTGGCTCCCAGTTTCGTTCCGGGTACAATTCAAAGTGCTGGTTATCACCATTAAAGCCCTACACGGCACAGGGCCTGGTTATTTGCAGGACCGCGTCTCCCTAAGAAGATCTGCCCGCCCCATTAGATTGGATAGGGTAGGCATGCTCCAGATCCCTTCCCTGAAATCTTGCCACCTAGTGGGACCTCGGAAGTGTGCCTGTTGCCTGGCTGTCCCTACCTTATGAAACACTCTCCCCCTCCCGGCAATTCGGCAGGCCCCCACCCTTTTAGCCTTTCAGAAGGCCATCAAGGCCTGGCTTTTTACCAAGGTGCTAGGATAAGATGGAATAGAATAGAAAGAATGAAATGAAGATAATTGGAGCTTGTAGTGGGCCATCCTAAGGGGATGATTAAGGCCTAGGATTTTTGTTTTTGTCTGATCGTTTTACTATTTTATTGTTTTATGGTTAGGTTTTGTAGTTACTGGGTTTATTGCTGTTGTGAGCCACCCAGAGCTGTTTAGGATGGACAGCCATACAAATCTTTTAAACAAATAAATAAATTTAGGCAGATGGGGCCGAGAGAGTATGACTAACCCAAAGTTGCTCAGAGGGCTTTCGACTTTGGGTCAGAGGGAGGAGTAGAATTTGAGTCCCCTTGATTCTTGTCCAATCCCTTAGTTATTATACCACATTGGAATACTGTATTAATAATAAACTTAACTCAATTTAAATTGACACAATTTCTCTCCAAATAAGCTACTTGATGGCATAAATCAAATACTGTCTTATTACACACTTAACAGATACACCATACAGTAAATGTTGTTGAAGGAATGTGGGTTCTTGGAGAGGCTATTATCCAGGAGCTACTATGAACTAAACAGTAGTGAACTTGGATCATTGCTGAGAGGCATTAAAATACAATATACAGTCAGGTTCAGAAATATTGGGACATCCACACAATTCTAACATCTTTGGCTCTATACACCACCACAATGGATTTGGAATGAAACAAACACAATGTGCTTTAACTGCAGACTGTCAGCTTTAATTTGAGGGTATGTACATCCAACTCAGGTGAACGGTGTAGGAATTACAACAGTTTGCATATGTGCCTCCCACTTGTCAAGGGACCAAAAGTAATGGGACAGAATAATAATCATAAATCAAACTTTCCCTTTTTAATACTTGGTTGCAAATCCGTTGCAGTCAATCACAGCCTGAAGTCTGGAACGCATAGACATCACCAGACGCTGGGTTTCATCCCTGGTGATGCTCTGCCAGGCCTCTACTGCAACTGTCTTCAGTTCCTGCTTGTTCTTGGGGCATTTTCCCTTCAGTTTTGTCTTCAGCAAGTGAAATGCATGCTCAATGGGATTCAGGTCAGGTGATTGACTTGGCCATTGCATAACATTCCACTTCTGTCCCTTCAAAAACTCTTTGGTTGCTTTTGCAGTATGCTCTGGGTCATTGTCCATCTGTACTGTGAAGCGCCATCCAATGAGTTCTGCAGCATTTGGCTGAATGTGAGCAGATAATATTGCCCGAAACACTGCAGAATTCATCCTGGTGCTTTTGTCAGCAGTCACCTCATCAATAAATACAAGAGAACCAGTTCCATTGGCAGCCATACTTGCCCACGCCATGACACTACCACCACCATGCTTCACTGATGAGGTGGTATGCTTAGGATCATGAGCAGTTCCTTTCCTTCTCCATACTCTTCTCTTCCCATCACTCTGGTACAAGTTGATCTTGGTCTCATCTGTCCATAGGATGTTGTTCCAGAACTGTGAAGGCTTTTTTAGATGTCGTTTGGCAAACTCTAATCTGGCCTTCCTGTTTTTGAGGCTCACCAGTGGTTTACATCTTGTGGTGAACCCTCTGTATTCACTCTGGTGAAATCTTCTTTTGATTGTTGACTTTGACACACATACACCTACCTCCTGGAGAGTGTTCTTGATCTGGCCAACTGTTGTGAAGGGTGTTTTCTTCACCAGGGAAAGGATTCTTCGGTCATCCACCACAGTTGTTTTCCGTTGTTTCCCGGGTCTTTGGGTGTTGCTGAGCTCACCAGTGCGTTCCTTCTTTTTGAGAATGTTCCAAACAGTTGTTTTGGCCACGCCTAATGTTCTTGCTATCTCTCTGATGGGTTTGTTTTGTTTCTTCAGCCTAATGATGGCTTGCTTCACTGATAGTGACAGCTCTTTGGATCTCATCTTGAGAGTTGACAGCAACAGATTCCAAATGCAAATAGCACACTTGAAATGAACTCTGGGCCTTTTATCTGCACATTGTAATTGGGGTACTGAGGGAATATCACACACCTGGCCATGGAACAGCTGAGAAGCCAATTGTCCCATTACTTTTGGTCCCTTAACAAGTGGGGGGCACATATGCAAAATGTTGTAATTCCTACACCGTTCACCTGAGTTGGATATACATACCCTCAAATTAAAGCTGACAGTCTGCAGTTAACGCACATTGTGTTTGTTTCATTCCAAATCCATTGTGGTGGTGTACAGAGCCAAAGATGTTAGAATTGTGTCGATGTCCCAATATTTCTGGACCTGACTGTATATTAAGACCTAATTTTTAAAGTTGTGCCTGTATCACTTTTGAATCCCATAGTTTTTAAGGATCACCCTCAAATTTTTCAGAAAAATAAAATGCCACTGACTTACTGAAAGAAACATGGATAGAACATTCTTGTCTATAACAATGTGTATAACAAGAAGAAATTATTTACTTAAATAGATATAAACTGATATAGAAAACCTGGATCCAGAATTCAGGGCCCCTGAAAGACAGCTAAGAGCTAGTTTATATTGTATGGCATCTCTCACATTTTTCTTTCTTTTTTTTATAGTAATTTTATTAAAAATTACAATTAAAATAATACAAACTAATACAAACTAAAAAAAGAGAAAAGAAAAGAATAAAAAGAAAAAATAGAAGTTGCAGAAAAGAAAAATATACAGTATAAAGAAATTATTTCCCCCTTCATCACTACAAGTATAAACAATTTTAGTAACTTATCACCTTCTCTTCAAATACAATAAATGATCTCTTCTTCCCATATCCCATCTCTTATCTATAAACAAATCCATAAAGTCTTGTCAGTTCAGTCCTGATGTCAGCAAAAATCCATTAAGGGTTACCAGAGATAACATCTATTTTAACCTTGATCAAATAAACCAACTTTATATTCCTTCCTTTTACTTCTGACAATCTTGATCTTTAGCCTCCTCAAATAATGTCCTAGAACTTGATTTCTTTTCATTTTTTCTTTGTCCCTTCTCACAAAATTCTTCAAAGCTTTAACAAGCCTCTTTTGTAAATCCAATATAGAAAAATTATCCGGGTCACTCTCTTGGTTTGTTATTTGTATATCCCTTTTAATTATTAAGACATCAGCTGGCTTCTTTTATATGTCCAGTGTAACATCTTTTTCCATGTCATTCTTGTAGCCTGTCATTTTTAAATCCATTTTCAAATCAGTCTCAGTCTTATCAGATAAAACATGTTTCTCTTCCATAACATCTTTTAAACACAGTCTAGCTGTAGAGGCAGACACTCTTAAAATTAACTTCTGGGTCCATTGTTCAAAAATATCCTTCACTATGTCCAATGTTAAAATTTTGCTTCATTCTGTATTAGCAAGTTGAGTTTGCTCTTCTCCTTTAATTGCAATCTTTAGTTCCTTTTAGTCCTCTCTAGTGTCCAATTGTTAAAGTCTTATTATTATTATTTTTAATTCAGAACAAAAGCATTGTCTCACAGGAAGGATTCTTTATAATTAATTCCAAAAACTTATTTCAAATTTACCTGGACCCTTAGTCCATTTGTAACTTTCTAAAACCAACATTTTAATCATACTTTTGCTGTTTATTCCAGGAAAAAAAGTTAAGTCCTTAAACTTGTATTTAAAACTTCTTTTGCTAAGGATTGAAGGAAACTCACCCGGTGCTGTAAAACTTGTCAATCCAAAGGTTCCTAATAGCTGAAAAGCAGTTAACAAGCAATTTCCTAAAGTGATTAGAAAAACAAATGTGCAAAGCCAGTATCCTTTCAAAGGCATCAACCGTGGTTTGAGCAAAAAGATGGCTATTCCCTCATCTCCTAGAGCTCTGAACCCGCAGGAGACTGCTGTCTTGCAATCTCCTTGTGTTGAGCAACTGTCTGGAGCAGTTGTGGGCGATCTCAAGTCCTCTCCTTATCTGGAGAGGAATTATCAAAGAGCCAGTCTATTTGCCGGCTCTTCATTTCGCTGCAGTCATCAGCTCCATCTTCAGTCTGCCATTTCTTCCCCGGAAGTCCACTGCATCTCTCACATTTTTCAATGTGGCTTGTGATGGAAAAACCTCTGAATAAGCATCTTAAAAACTGCAACAACAACCAATTTATCATTGTTCTTACCCATGATGGAAGGAGAGAGAGTTTATGAGTGAGGTCTGTCTAAGGAAAACCCATAAATGTAGCCTATTTGTGTATTTTTCACCTACCTTTGCAGCTTTTCCCATCTTCAGCTAACTGGAAGGAACTGTTACAATAGCATGTTGGTCCACTCAGAGTCGGGACACAATGGTGTTGGCAACCCATACTTGAACAGTTTGCCAGCAGCTCTAAAAGGAGGATGAGGAGGAAAATATCAGTTAGATGCACAGAAGATAATTAACGCTGCAGCTTTTCAGCAAACTTAATTCCTTGACTGGCAGTACTATACAGGTAGTCCCCAGTTTGAGAACAAGTTCTGTTCCCAAGGTCTGTCCTTAAGTCGAATTTGTATGTAAGCTGGAACCGTATTATTGTATAATACTGTATATTGTGTAATGAACTTGAACCAACTCAAATTGCTGTGTATTTAACTTGAATTTTGCTACAATAGGCTTCGTTCTTAACTACAGATCGTCTATAAAACAGGCGTTCTTAACCCGGGGACTACCTGTACATTTGCGTTAAGAATCACCTCTGGCAAGAAACTTCTGCAAGAAACTCGAATGTTTACCCTCAGCTATTGTAAAACCTCTTCAGGTTCATCTTAAAATCCTGCCAATTGTGACACAAACATTCCTTACTAACTGTTTTTAGACAGTTTAGCTTGCCAGGTTCCTATGAATTGTTGAGGTTGCTGCTGGCATGCCCTCTCCCTTCTGGTTGTTGGTCATTGCTCTGCATGGCCATTTGGCTTGGGCTAGAGGAGAAACTGGACACCTGGTTTCTGCAGAGACATGTATTCATATAATGCCTGACCTACACTTTGCTCAGGCATTGTTCAGGCATTACATGGGCTCCTTATTAACACCGGTATACTGGTCTGGAGGAGCACGAGATCTGTTTAATGTTCTTTCAAAAGACCATTAGACCTGTCAGTTTTTTAAAAAAAGAATGTTGGTTAATTTAAACTCAGAAAGAGTGCTGGTTCTGTCCCATGTAAGTGAATTAAAGGTTTTCTACTGCTTCTCCCAACAAGGGGTTTGCATGTCCATGTTTTCTATTGTTTTAATATTTGGAGAGGGAAGTAGTGCCATTCTGCTTCTTCTAATACCATTTTGCACACACCATAGGATACTCCCAGGTACAGCTGATTGCAAACATTTGCTACCAGCAATGCCATCAAGCACAACTTATCAACTGGAATATTTGGGAGCTAAGTGAAATTAACAAGAGTTGTATCAGTGTCCCTTTCTGAACCAAGTGATTGGAAGACTGGTAAACTTCTATCCAAAGACAGTCCAGCTAACAGGTTAGTGGGGTGGAGGACAACCATAATGAAACAGGAGGGAGCATTCTCAATGTACCATGTGATCTCTGTCAGCTGGATTCTTCTGGACACAGGTCTACCAGTCTTCCAGAAGACGAACTGGCTGGCAAAGCCAAAGGAATTCCTACGCTTAAATTATTTCATAGTAAAACTAAGAAAGTGGCTACTTACAAGTCTCATTACTGAGGCAAATTAGAGTTCACCCATTAGGGTAGCCCAAATTATGCTAGCACATTTTTCTGATAACTCAAGAATGAGAGGAATGCACAGTAACACAGCTATATGGAAGATCCCTTTGTGACTTATTATACATGTATATTGCACAATGCAGTATTCAGGAAAAGTCTTGCTTCTATGAAGCACGTTCACTAAAGGTAATTTAGATACAATTGCCATGCCAGTTTGTGTTCATACATTTCAGTTGCAGAGTTCAATCATTCTTATTCAAAAATAATGCAAGTTTACAACTAACAACAGCTATGGATCCTTTATGCAAATTCCTGTAATACGGATTTATCTGCATTTCTCATAATTATACTTTTTAAACAGATTTTTAATTAAGAAATTTACAAGGAAATTAAGTCGAGCAGGAGAAAGCAAAAAATCTCAGAGGATGATAAAATGCAAATCCCAGATTATATACAAATGCACAAGATCCATAGCTATCTTCCAGCTTCTGTGCAAACTGCAAAGGTTATAGAAATGGGCTGTTTGTCATGCACAGCATAAAACTGGATCCAAACAACTTGGATCAGTCTTTAAGCAAGACACCTCTGGCTGATGAAGATTAATGAATCAGGTAGTGAAATAATCAGTCCAACACTTGCTTGCTATGCCATTCTGGATTTTCCAACAAAATTAACATTGGTTAGTGCTAATATTTTTATCAGATTACTCACATTTTCCAAACTGGCCCTCTCCCATCATTTTTAGAATATGTATGCAAATTGCTCATTTATTTAGATATTCCTTTACTCATTCATTTTGACATTTCACTCTGAGGCACTTCAGTCACATCCTAGAATTAACACTGTATTGGTATGCCTCATCCTAATAGTAGTAGCCATGGGTTGATTACACATTCTCTTTCAGAATTTCTCTCAAGGAAGCCCCCAAGAAAAAGTGGCCATCGCTATTTATTTTAAGAGCTGTGCCAAGATAGGGCTTGAAAGATTATAGGGTTTTTGAAACAATCCTCAGCAATGTGTCTCCTTGAGCAATGCAGTGATTTCATGACCTCCCCAACAATGGATTCACCTCTAGAATGCTGAGGTCACAAAGTCTTGAATATCAGCCAAAGGGGCATTTGAAGGAGGCAGTGGCTCCAGGAAGGTTGCCCTTGGTACGTCTGGCTTTCATGGTTAATTGCTACTAATGACTGCAATATATGTTTCCATCTGTCTGGCATTTCCCTTAGCACAAAGAGGAGACAAAGTGGGACCAATAATTAACTCTCCAAAGCTGATCTTTCCTTTCTATTCTCCAAGAATCCATAACAATTGCAGATTCCACCAAAGTCAATTAAGGGCCTTTCACAAAGAGTGTGAAGGTTTCTCCAAAGTATGTAACATAAGTGTTACTCATTCTTCCAGAATGTAATAGTCTTGAAGTCAAGAGGGTGCAATGCAATGCTGAGGAAAATGAGAAGGGGCATGGCACATCTTTTTCAGGCTGAAATCGCAGGTCTAATCTCTGACATTTCAGGATTATAGAGTCTCCAACAGTGTGGAGCTGGAGCTGTGGTGAGGAACCTTTAAATTACTAGGGGGCCACATTTCAATCTCCTGACATGCTTAAGGACATCCAGTGACACTTCAGGAAGACCATGCTTGACTTCTTTGATCCACTTTTGGATTGGGGGGGGGTCTTAATGATGGGGACGGGACCCATAGGACATAAACCACTTTAATCCCAACTTTAACTACCCCCACATGCTCTGAAATGGTGCCACTGAAATTCAGTGGCAAAAGGGCTGAACCTCAGTGGCACAGCTTCAGGCTGCTTTTGTAAGGGTTGAGGGGGCAAAGAATTTGACTCCCAAAGGCCTTCTACTGCTATTCCCACTGTTGTTTTAAGGTAAGATAAGGTAAGATAGGGTGAAGGTACCAAGCTGCTTAGCACTTACAACTGAATTTAAACAGCCCAGTCTTGGAGTTCTAAGGTCTACTAATGGAATGCTAGGGATCAAATGTAGCCCATAGACTGCCCACCCTAAATTAAGCAAGCATGACCTAATTTGATGCAAACAGTCAGCCCCCTAAGTTTCTAAAGTGCTCCAAAAGTGAACTGGATATGCAGTTGCTCAGAACTTTTTTTGTTTTATTTTGTTTTCTGGTAAACTGCACTAAAAGCAACACATTGCCATGAATATGCATTCAAAAAAATGAGGATGTGCATGTCAGCCCTACCTATAAAATTCTCATTCCGCCTTCTATGTCTGCAACGACTGCCTTGAATGACTCCAGGGCACTTTTATCAACTTTCACTCGAATACAAGTATTATTATTTACTTGACTGGAAACCCCAAGAGGCAAAGCTCCTGGTCATATAGAGGCTTCTATTCATGTTCAAGGGGATACAAGTTGAGACATCTGGCATATCCTCCTGTCCTAGACCAACAGATGAAAGACCCTAGCAGTATGGCGGAGTACGTAGCTTAATCCCTTGCATGTGTTTTACTCTATTCAAATTTACAATGCCTAAGGTATGTTGAGTTCACTTTTACCATATTGAGAATATCTGTCTATTTTCACTCCGAAGGGAGCTTCATATGTTTGTTTTAAGTCTAGTGGCAAGTAAGAAGATGCAACAGCATCAAACCAAATCCTTGAATGGCAGGCAAGTCTCCTTATTCCTTGGGCAAGATTTCTCCATGTCTGGCAAACTTTCCAAAACAACATATATACTTGTCAGGGAAAGGGCAAGCTTTAAGTCCTATTTAATTGTTGTATGCCTCCCAGAATCACTTTGTGGGAGATGGGCAGCTATACAAATGTGATGGATGGATGGATGGATGGATGGATGGATGGATGGATGGATGGATGGATGGATAAATAAATAAATAAAATTTATGTGGGCTTTACTGGGGCAACACTAAGAAAAGACTGCCATATCCGCCTTTCATATTAAGTCCTGCTTATACTACTGCAAACTAAATCTCTCAGTTTAGCAGGGCTGCCTTTGACTTTGACTATATTATATCTCCAGAATCCACTATGTGAACGGCATCTTCACGTGCACAAAGATGTCTCCAAACAGAAGAACATAGTAATAAATTAGATACACACTACTACAGCCACAAGCTGTAAGTTGCAAGGCCTTTGAGTCCAATCAACTGCTATAATCTCAGCTTTCAAGAAGACCCAGGAAGCCAACACAAGTATACTTACTTCCCAGTCATTTTGAGCACTATGTCAATACTTGGCTATATGGCTTTTTGATTATATGGGAAAGGCCTACCTCATAGTTCCCAGCCACACCAATGCATATGACTATAATGACACAATTCAACTCAGAGCATTTTAACATGGAAGGAGGAGGAAATGTACCAACTTGCTGAGAGCACCGGCCATTCAAATGAACAGCAATAAGATAAGCTTGCCTAACTGATTAATAATGAAAGGAGACAACGCTGTAGCTTTTGTGGCTAACAAGTAGTGATGTGTAATAGCTGGATCCAAAGGGTGCAAGGGTGCTTCAGATCTGGCATTGGCACCCATGTCGTTTCCATGGCTATCCTGGCTAGGAACTCTAAGGTAATCTAACATACCCAGAGGGCATCAAATTGGAAAAAAGCTACCCAGTTGCTTGAAGAGAGGATCAAATAATTAGGTCCCTCCCAGCTGGCATGCCTACAACTGATGAGATTTCTGCTCCCCTAACATGTCTCATCAATAGTCATTCTCCTAGATCATTTACAACTTCTAACTCTGCATGTTTTGCTTCCTCTTCTCTCTTCCATTCCTGTTGCATTACGTCACTTAAATGCTGTTCTTTATATTCAGCACTTAAGATTTTAAGAGTGAAATCACCACCACCATTATTATCATCCGACAATGAAATGTCTAAATAAAACAAATGAAGAAACAGAAGTCTCCAAGAAAACTTCTGTCTGCTGTATCTGCAAATCTCCCAAGTTCCTAAGTATGTATATTTGACCACACAATAGTCGGAACTGCTTGTACAGGGACGAAAATGTCAAATGAATGTTTACTTTTACTTCAAAGTTCCATTCCTTGTCTGTCACCTTCTTTTCTTTTAAATACTCCCTGGAATTGCACAAGTTTCCTGATACCCCATTCCTCACTTCTTCATACAAACTTCACCAAGCAAATGTCTCATAGCCTCTATTCCCAATACAGATCATACCCTATCTCAGTTATTGTTAAAATGAAATAACAAAGCTTTGAAAGTGTTCTCTGTGTTAAAAATGATTATACAGACATATCAAGCAGTCTTATGGTATGCGCAGATGCACACGAGAACAAGATTTAGTATGCCTATTTTTCCAAGCTGGGATCCTTGTTTAGAATGCCAGACATGCAAGTCAATGAATCAAACACTAATTTAGCTTTTTTGTTTTGTATATGCTTCAAGTAAGCTGCTTTAAAAAAAAAAAAAAAACCACAGCATGCATGCATTAAATGACTTTTTTAAACTGAGAAACTACTCTCTGCTGGAGAGCAGTGGCAAAAGAGGCCATATGTCATCACTGGGAATAAGCCAATCAACACAGCTGGCTTTTGCTGCAAACAGGAATACTTTGTTCAGATACATCCAAACTAGATCCCCCTGCTCCAACTATGTCTTTCTCTTTAGAGTATGTCTCTTTATATGGTGATATAATTTATTTCTATACCAGCTCTTGGCCAAAAAGGCTCCAAAGATACTTACGAAGACTGGATGATAGGCAAAATTCAAAGAATGCAATCACATACACCAACTATACATTTAAAATAGTAGTATCACAGTAACATATTTAAAGATTAAAAAAAAATAAAATTCAAAATACATGTCTTCTTCTCACCTAAAAGCAATACCACCAAAAAATTATGAGGCATGCTGGAATAATTTCCCTTCCAGTTCTTTGCAAGTTTCCCAGAGGGAGAAAAGGCCTTCCAAATGAAGTCTGGCATTAACCCCAAATGGTCCATCTGGCTGATCTGGGTTCTCTGAAGTCGTAAGAAAAAAACTTTCTTTTCTTAGCCCTCTCATCTGCAAATGCCAGGATGTCAATTAAAGAAAACAGTGTTATGTAAATCCTCTAATACATTAAAACTAAGCACAGCAAAACAAGGTATCGGTCTCATCCCTGCTAAATATCATAAATTGATTGTTCTTGTGGCAACAAGAATTTCTTGACAAAGCAAAGATCAGCTGCCAAGGCACTAGTGATCTATGCACATTGACGATGACCTCAGCACTACTTGGATGCCTGGCACATGGGCAGGAAGGGGTTTCGAAGTGGGTATATAAGGGAAAGATGGATTAGAACTGCCTGGAAAGAGAGTGTGCCATCTTCCTCTGAAACACGTGATCGCCAAACTTGAACTTGCAATTGATACCTCCTAGCTGAGTCTGCTTTGTCTTAGGCGCCAAAGAAAATTTGATAAAGCCAAATTTAGCTGAAAAACCTTGTTTAATTGTTTGTACAACAGATCTAAGAAATAGTAATAAAAGTAAACAACTTTTATACTGTGCAAGTAGTAATAAGATCTGGTGGATAAAGGCTGGAATAAACCTGTGAATAGTGAAGGCTAAGCCAGGGATGTACAAAACATACCAAACAGTTGGTTTAGGTGGTCCATGATGAACTGAAATGTGTGTTTCAGTTGTTTTGGTCCATATACAGAAAGAAACAGCTGGATTTCTTACATATATGGACTGAAATGTGGTTATTCTAAACAGAAGATGGGGAAGAATGGAAAAAACAAGGCGGAGGAGTCTCCTTGGTTATGTGATATAAAGAAGAGGCTTCTGTGTTTCTTATTAGGGTGGTACCATAATGAAAACTTTCAAGACTGTTCCACAGTAGCATTTCTACAAGCATCTCCCTCAAAAAATTTATCTCTGCTCCACTGCTCTAACAGGGGCAGGGAATACAATTGTAGGACAGGAGACAGGAGTTTGATTTATTATTTCTACCCATATAATGGAGAAAGCAGAATGTAAATAAGTGGGGATGCTGGAAGGCTTTTTTTTTTTTAATATAATTTTTATTAAGAATTTTAATTACAATAGTAAACACTAATACAAACTAAACTTAGAAAGAGAAGAGAACGGAAAGGAATAAAAAGTGCAGAAAAAAAGAAAAAAGAGAAGAATAAAGAAAAAGAAAAGAAATACATAAAGAAGTGATTTCCAACCTTCATCACAACAAGTATAAACAAATTTAATAACTCTTCACCCCCTACAAGGTTTAAGATATCTCTTCATCCCATATCCCATCCCTTATCTATTAGCAAATCCATAAAACAGCAACTTTTCAATCCTGGCATCAGCAAAAAGTCCATAAAGAGTTGCCAGAACATTGCAAAAAAAAATGTCTTATTTTAACCTTGATCAAATAAACCAACTTTATATTCCTTTCTTTTTCTTCTAATAGTTTAATATTTAATTCAAATATTGTTGTAGGATTTAATTTCTCTTCAATTCTTCTTTATCCCATTCCATAGATTTCTTCAAGACTTTAAAAAGCCTCTTTTGTAGATCCAATCAGAAAACATTTTTCAGGTCATTCTCTTGGTTTATCATTTGTATTTCCCTTTTAATTTTTAAAATTTCAGCCAGTTTCTTTTGTATATCCAGTGTAGAGCATCCTTTTCCAAATCATTCTCTCAGCCTCTCATTTGTAGTTCCACATTCTGTACTTTCTCTGTCTTGTTCCACATCTGTCATTCCTTCATTAATATCTTTTAGACATAGCCTATCCACAGAAGCAGACATCATTACTGACAGTGTTGATATTGTAGTTACTAATTTCTGGCTCCATTCTTCAAAGATATCCATTAATATTTCCAATGTTATGTTCTGTGTCAATTTGTAAGTATTAATTGACATCAAAAACAGGCTTGATTATTATTATTATTATTATTATTTTGGTGCTTAAAATCTTTAGTCCCCTCTAGTGTCGAGTTTCTAAAATTGTTCTAAAATCTAAAAACGTATCTTTTGTTATGACTTGCAATAGCCAGAATAACCAAATTAAATCTGTTTCCCACAATAAGTTTTTTTAATAGTTAATTCCAAAATCTTATAGTAAAAATCAATATTCCAAATTTATCTGGACCCTTAATCCATTTATAACTTTCTTAGAACAGAATTTTATTTAGCTTTGTGCTGTTTATTTCAAATTCTTTAATTTCTTAAGCTTGTAATTAATCTTTCTTTTGTTCAGAGTTGAAGATTTTTCAACTCTGTCATTCCAAAGGTCACTGATAGCTTTAAGATGGTGATGGGCAATTTCCAAAAGAGATTAGAAAGTGAGGTTTGAGAACTTAGTTTCCTTTAAAAGGCTCTGCTGTGATTGCGAGCAAGATGGCTGGTCCCATCATCTCCCAGTGCTTAAACCTGCAGAAAACTGCTGTTCTGTGGTCTCCTTGCGATCAGGAACCATCCAGAGCACATGTGAGCAATCTCCCATCCTCTCCTTATCCGGAGAAGTTCCAAGGAACCGATCTACTCATTCATTCCTTGTTCTTTGCCACAGTCATCAGCTCTGCTTTCACAGAGCTGTCTTCAGTTTGCCATACCTCCCCCAGGAGTCTGGGATGTTGGAAGCTTTTCTAATTTCTTGTAGTACCTTAGCAGTGCAAGGTGAATTCTAACAGAGATTGAGGGTAACCCTACTTCCATCCTAAGGCAAGCAGCAGGAATGCTTTGATGGAGACCCAGACTCTTCTTCAGGAAACTGTTCTGGACTACTTCCAGTGGGATAATGACATTCTCATCCCATATAATATCTGAGCTGTCATCTTAGCATGAAATATTTTGAATGTAGGCATCACTAACTGTCTTCCTTAGGAGTAGAAAAAAATTAGAATAAGCCTACTGTGTACTGAGCTGCTGAATACGTATATTTTCCATCCAAGGGATCAGTGAAAAAAAAATCCTAAATATTTAAAGGAAGAGTATTCATCTGTGTGATGGACATTAAATGACTGTCTATGTTTGTTTGATGCTTCCTCTGCCAAAAATCACTACCTTTGTTTTATTATAATGTATCTTCAATTTTTTCCTTTCACAACAGTTGGCCAGTCTGGTCAGCAATCTATTTTATAAATGATGCACTGTTGGTACATGACGCCAGAGAAATTATCTAGAATGTATAAAGGCACTTCAAATGTATGTTGGAAATGTGAACAGCATGAAGGGACATTTTATCATGCTTGGTGGATGTGTAAACAAGCTAAAAATTTTGAATTCAAATACCTACTTTGATACTGAGGATTATAAGATTAACATTCAATTAAAAACGGAAATTTTCCTTTTAGGATTAATGGACAAACAGGAAAAAACCATGGAAGATTATTTCAATATATGATTACTGCAACGAGATTATTATACGCACAGAGATGGAAAGTTTCAATACTACCCACTACGAAGGAATGGTTGGTGAAGTTGACAGATCTTGCTGACATAGATTAAATTAACTTGTTTGATTAGAGAAAAGACACTATCTACATTTATTGGTGACTGGAAACCTCTTATGGACTTTTTGTGTAAAAATGAAAAAAAAAACTTGTGATTTATGGCTTTGAGGATTAGACAGGATAGATTATAGAAAGAAGAGTATCATAGCGTAACTTTAGCGAGAGAGGTTAAAATATAATTGTACTTATAACTGCTATGAAGAATATCAGAAGCCACTCCTTTGTATCTTTTTTCTTTTCTACTTTTCTTGCACTTTTTGCTTTATCTTTGCTTTCTTTCTTCTTTTTTCTCCCTTTATATTAGTTATATCTTTTTTAAAAGTTTCAATAAAAATCATATAATAATTTTTAAAAAGCAAAGTTTTAAGGCCAATCTCAACACAGGAGATAAGAATCATGTTATCATCATACATTAGAACTGAGATTTTACACCCACTGAAGGAGAGAGAGAAAAATGTGTGGTGACCCCATAGCTGCTATGATATCATAAATATAAAAAATAATTTTAAAAGGGGCACGAAGACAACCCTGTTTAACACATTTTTCCAATAGCATAAGATCTATAAAAGTGATCTAACGTGCTGTGACCTTTACAAAACTCTGCCTCTTTCAGCTGGAAAAAGTTCCTCCCAATCCTCTAGTTCATTTAGGAGGTATTGGGCATAAAGCTTGGAGGAAATGTCTCAAAATATATTTTCCATTTCATGTATACTCTTAGATTAAACCTCCACTAAGCCTTGAAACTTGCTGAATGACCCTGGGCCAATCACTCAGTCTCAGCCTGATCTATCTGATGAGGTTACTCATGGGGGTGAACGGTGATGATGGTTAAACTTTCTAGGCCACTGTGAGCAAATTGGCAGAAAACTGAATTTATAATGTATACAAACACATAGCCATACTAAATCAATTTTGATGTTGGCTTGTAAAAACAGGACGTTAAATTAAAAAAACAAACGCTCAAAAAATCGGAACTGGACAAATCAATCTCCCCAGTATTTTTGGCAGCAGCCAGCAGAATTGCTCTTCCATTCATTTGACGCTAATGGAATTACACACAATAAACAACATTTATTAAACCTAGGCCATCCCCACAGCTATTCAGAAAAGAGTTACTTTGCCTTATCCTCACTGACAATGGCAGGAGGGCTTTTATAAGCTTTAAGCAAACACTCTTAGGAAATTTCTATTTGCTGAGCACACACATTCCAGCAGAACGGGAGATGGCTATCTACAGAGGTTGCTGATGGACACTGAGTCCATCCAGCTTCTTCCCAGAACAGGTTTTGACTGCTTTCATCTTTTCCATGAAAGATACAAGCACTGTATTCACAGCTGTATAAGCAACTGTCCACAGGCTCCACTACAGGGAAAGATCTCAGAATGAAGCTTCATGAAGTTGTCAACACAATTGTATTGTTGGCTAGCAAACTCTGGAGGCCATCCTGTATGACCCTGCTAGCCCTGGCTCTCCCAGAATATAGTTCTTAGCCCCTGCAATCCTGATCTGTAAGAGTAAGAAGATGGATGATGCAGAGATTGCACAGGAAAAGACATATTTCTTTATAACAAATACAGAACAGGCATGCGTTTTAGAGGTTATTATTTATTTGCAGAACTTATACTGCTCCAATCAGAATGACTCTGAGTACAATTCCCCAAATCAAACAAACAAGACAAAAGCAACATCAACAATATAATCAAAACTAAAAGCCACAAATAACAATACAACTATAATAAATTGGAATTAAACATTCAAAACTAAAAAAAAACAAAATAAACCACCAACTCATCATGCATGGGAATAGCCACAACAGCCTGTCCTCAACACTTGATGGAACAACAAAGTCTTTGCTTCTCAATAAGAGTATGGGGCCATTTGCTGTGGGAGGCAAAAGGTGTCGTTTTGTTTTTATTGATTGATTTAAGATGTTTTTTAATGCCACTTCTATCACTTGACTCTAAATTCCTCCCATGCTGTCTGGCATTCGTGCTGACAGCCTTCCAGACTCACTTGGACTGCAAAGGTTAATGGTTGCGCTGACTTGGCATTCTGGAAGGGGGAGTCCCAAGATATCTGAGGGGTACCAGGATGTGCAAGTCTAACAGAGGGAATAACAAGCCTTGAGGCCTCAAGGCTAAATGTTGCAGACTCCCCATTGGGGGAAAACAGAGACCCAAACCACGTCCACTCTAGGATTTACTATTTTTGAGATCCTATGGAACCCTCCAGCGTAGCAGCGTTAATTTAACTGAGGATGACCCTTGGACCATCCCACACATTTCCCTCTCTCCAAAAACACTTCTCTAAAAGCCAAACAGAACAGACGTAATTTCACAATCGCTGGCAGCTTCCAGCTTCATGTTCAAGTCAAAGGAATGAGTGCAAAGATATCCCCTCGCCAGTATGGCTGCCCTTTAGCAGTGAGGTGGTTACCTTTACCCTCACAATGAATCCAAATGGAAAACAACAGCTTGCTTAAGTCCAGTAAAAGGAAATTGCTTTCTGGCATAAAGGACAGTAAAACGATGTTGCAAAAGTTTTCCAAAACTGACACTTATGCCATTGAAATGAAAAAGATGCTGGTGAAGTCCTATCTTGAGAAGAGGAAAAACAACAGCTGAGCCAAGCCAATATTTAAAAAAATGAAACAAAACAAAACTGGGGAACTAATGAAGTCCCTCACGGTCTGACCTGCATCTGGTCTATTTCTGACCAGGAGAAAGAGGAACCAAAACTGGGTGATTGCTGACTAGCCTATTCTCTTCCATGTGTCTAGACAAAATTTCAGAAATGCCATCTAAACCAACTCACCACCCTGCAGTGTGGCAGAGCCCATGAAAATACGGTATTGTATAGTTTTACTGATCAGTCAATTGACCATATCATGAAGCAACAGGCATCAGGCACAATAAAATAGAATAAAATAAGGTAAAATGAAGTAAGATGAGATAAAATAGTAAGACAGGATAAAATAAAAGAGTGAGATAAAATAGTGTAGGATAAAATATCAAAGTATAAAGAAAGATTACTAAAATATAAAACAATGTGTGCTTAGATGAATGCATTACCTTTACATGCTACCCCAATGTAATGTGTATAAATGTGTCCTCAGTTGAACAACCCGGACTCTAAACTCAGCAGTTCTAAGGCCTACATATGCGTTTGTGCCCTGAAGGAGATAAAATCTTTTACTGCAATCCTAATGTGTAGTTCTGCCAAGTAGTCTCTGTAGATACTGGGCCCTTGCTAGGGCATAGAGGTGGCAGTCGAATAGGACGTGGGCAATGTCTTCTGCTTCTGGTGCTCCACGTATACATGTTCTCTCAGAGTTTGGCACTTGGTGGAATCATCCATATTTAACCATAGCATCCAGCTGCTCAAACCTTGTTCTGGAAGGACTGTCCCATGGTACTGAGTCAGATCCATTGTCAGGTATTTTTCTCTTTGAAAAGACCTTTTATTCTTGGCCAGCCATCCACAACCTGATGCTTGCAAGTGGCTCAATGACGATTTGGGCATTAACATCCAAAACAACTCTTTGTTTAAATATGCCTTGGCCTGATGTCTGGCTGAGAGTAGACACTGTGTTGATAAGCCCAGCTGAGAGAGGATTCTGAGAAGGCCATTTGCCCTTCCTGAAGACTTGCTTTTTCAATTCCTCAAGCCTCGAACAAATGGAAGCCGATGACTTACCAGGGAGGAGGAGAACTGCAGCACCCATAATCCTGATGCCCAATCCCTGGAGTGGCCCTGCACAGAAGCCAGAACATCCCCATGCGCTTGAACAGAAAAGGGCAGGACCAGCAAAGGCCGCACAGGAGATACAGAGGAAGCAAGCTTATCAGTAGAAAGGGCAGAGCTACTGCTTTCAAAAGTGCCGGTATGACCCTGCTCTCCTTGGACAGACAGAAACTAAGATCTCAAGAGTATAATCTTGGGTAGAAGAATGCAGACCTACACTGAAGGGGAAAGTAAGGAAGAAGAGTAAGGAATCTTTTCAAGTTCAGACCTAACTGCAAAAAGGCCACCAATTTGTTACTAAATCCGTGGCGGACATTTGCAGGTAGTCCTCGCTTAACAACACTAATTGGGACCAGAATTTCCATTGCTAAATGATACATTTGTAAAGTGTGATGTTATGTGACTATACTGCCTAGTGATGGTGATCCTGGCAGTCCTTGTTGCCACTGTTAAGTGAGGATCACCGGTCGTTAAGCAAGGATCTCCTTGTGACTTCCTGCCAGCTTCCCACAAGAAAAGTCAATAGGGAAGCTGGCAGCAAGTCTCAAGTCCCAGGCTGCTCACAAGCAGGCCAGCAGGCAGTTAAGTGGCTGCTGCAGCGCAAGTGTGGCCGGGCGCTCCAGAGGGCGGGAGGGCACACAGGTGGCTGCTGCAGTCCAGCACAAGCGCAGCTGGGTGGGGGGTGGGCGCTGCAGAGTGGGTGCAGGAAAGTGGTGGGAGTAGGAGCGACTTACAGGAGAGATCTGTGACCTTCCCTGCTGGCTTCCTCATTGACTTTGCTTGTGGGAAGCCAGCAGGTGGTGATCACATGACTGTGGGACGCTGTAACCATCATAAGTGTGAGCTGGTTGCCAAGCACCTGGATCATGAACATGTGACTGCAGGGGTGCTGGGACAGCCGGAAATTTGAGGACCATTCGTAAGTACTACTTGTTCTGCACCGTTGTAACTTCGAGCAGTCACTGAATAAGTAGTGGTTAACCGAGAACTACCTGTATCCCACCTAATATGTGGCACAAGGCTCCTCTTCGATTTTAATTTATTTATTAAATTACAAATCCATGGAAGGATAGCCACATAGTTTTTTCTTCGCTAATCCTGATCAGAACAGGAATTGTCTCCACATGACCCTTGGACAGAAATACCTTTTTCTCTGTCAAATTCCTCTCTCTTTGGGGTTTTTTGGTTGTTGTTGTCCTCCCATTTTCATTCAATTTGTAGTTACAGAGAGGACCAATCAATAACACCACCAAAAGAAATCTTAAGAAATGCAAAAGGTCTTTAAGACTGATACAGAAAAATAAACGCCTCATCTGCAACAGGAAAAAAATATCTGGGAAATTGGAGGAATTTTTTAGCACAGTATTAATTTATCAGTTCTTTACAGAAATTCTCTATTTTTTCCAGCTCAGAATTCTTCATGCTTGAATAATTAAGTCCTGTGAGAATATACCAACAAAATCTCTGCGTCACTCTCTAGTGAAGGAAGAGTATTTATTATTAAGTAATGTCCTGTACCAGTTTTGGCTCACAGAATTAAAAAATGCAAAATTAGAATACAGAAAAGATTCAGGACAAATGCTAAAATCCCTGCAAATTCCCAGACAATATCAGCAAATGCAAAGAAAACCCCAGGAGTCCACCTTATAGTGGAAAACACATTCTGCATAAATGAATGAATGAATGAATGAAGCCAGTTCTACTTTTTATTAACATTCACGTGCACTCATAGTTCCTTCCTATTCCTTGCATTCATTTTTGTCTCAGGGATGCTTTTCATGTCACTCAAAAAGCTGTAACAGGGAATAAACAAATGATTCATCTTTCTTTACAAACCCAAGTCTCCCAGTGCCAACAGCCTTGCAATCAGCATGACTTAAGAAAGTGTTGCAAATGCCGTGCTATCTCATATAATTCACGCTTGGCACATAACCCTACTTGAAGTACGTCCATCAGAATTTCTTCCCATGAACAGCTAGCTGTAATACAACTGCAAATTGAATGGGGTACAACTGCTTTGGAATCTATAATTTGGGAGTGTAAAGAGCCAGGTTCAAATCTCTTCTCATCCATGAAAATCCACACATGGCCTGGGTTTATTTTACTCCACTTTCCTTCTATATAGTTTACATCACACAGTTGCTGTCACAGTAGGAAACGCATTTATGAGAAGAAACTTGGTCTATATGAACAGTGACCATATTTTCTTGGAAAAAATAAAGGACAAACCTAAAAAAGGGGCAAATCTGAAAGAGGTTCATAAGGATTAAAAAAATTGTTTGTGTTTATAACTGCTTTACAAAGGAAAATTCAAGAGCAAAACCAAGAAAATAAATAGTCTAATTAAATAAATCTAAAGGACAGCTTTCAGAAATAAATGACTGTCTTTTATAATAAAGGACGCATGGTCATTTTATCTATAATGGTGTGATTTCCAAATTTAGAGAGGGTTTGGCTTGAAGAGCAACCTGAGGAAAAGTATAAAACTATGAGCTGTGGACCTTTTTTTAAAAAAGGCAGTTGGGAAGAAATTCTAAAATAAAAGCATTAGTACGCAAATTACCTACTAGTGATATAATTCTGTTGCATTTTGAGAAGGGATCTGAAATAAATTCTTATCCTCCTCCCTCTAACAAATCTGATAAAACCTTGTAAACAAGTTGTTATATCTGTGTAGCTTATTACAGTCTGTGCTCATAGACAAGGCCAAGTTTGGGGAATGGGTTCCAGAATATTTGTATCACCATGCTAGAGAACCAACTGCTCTTTCCCCTTCTGCATTTAATTTTATACCAGACACTTTATGGAACTGTGAATTTAGCAGTTTAAAGCAGACCCACATCTCCAAAAGGCATTAGTTTTCCTGCAATGCTGACTGGGTTCATATATTATACTAAGTCAAGATGTGGTTTGCTCATCTCCAATTTACCATGCTGTGTGAACTCATATAATTATGGCTTTGTCAACAAATCACAATCAAATAATCCCTGAGTGCAACTCGGTAAACAACCCTTCCTGTTTTTTATCCCAGCTTGGAAATTTCTTAACAGAATTTTATTTATTTAAAGTAATTTGATCCTGCTTTTTAGTAACACATTTTCAAACATGAAATGATTTTTTTTTTTAAGTTAAACAACAACGAAACTAACCAAAGCCAAAAAGGAGATTGTTGCATGTACCTGAACTGTAACCACTCAATAAGCAGGTGGGATGGCACTTCTTTCTGTCATTTACAAAGCTAAGCAAAGGTTCACAAAAATTAACTTGGTTCAATATTGTGCCTTTAGCAAGAAAGTGTCCACATGCAGCACCAGGCTGAAGCATTCCTTGGTCCTCCTCATTATGCAGCCACAATAAAAAGAATAAATGAGAAATCAATTTCAGTTCAGCAAATTCTTGGTGTGCTGGAAAAGATGCCTTGGAAGGGACCCATGGCTTGATCTAAGTTTTGTCTTGAATTCCTGTGTTTGCAGAGCATGGCAATTTTAAATCAAGGTCAGGATGAGCCTGTTTTTCCCTCAATTGGGTCATGAGAACACACCCACTGCCTTACACAAACCAAGCATACAAACCACAGTTTGCAAAAATAGCTCTCAAAGCACAGTTTTTTATTCTAATCTGTGGGTCAAACCTTACCTAAGCTTACTTATTTAACCATGATTGTAATAGCATCCAAGTGTTATATGCATGCATGTAGAGACCTCTCCAAGTTAAGAAAACAGCTGACAAGACAATTGTGCAACGGAGGAAGCTGCTTGCATGCCCACAAATTATCTTAAGCAGCTGAATAAGAGGAAACAGTCTATATGTAGAGGATTCCTAACGCTGAGCAACAGAATGGTTGAAGATGTGATTCCAAACGCAATCATAGATACAGCTGAAAGGCAATTTGGAAATTGCCTTGACTTCCTCTAGAAACTGACTACACTTTCCCCTTTGAAAGTCAAAAGCCTCAGAGAAAGAATGCAAGATAAAGTTCTGTATCCTCTAAAGTAGTGTTTCTCAACCTTGGCAACCTTAAGGTGTGTGTACTTCAACTCTCAGAATTGACTGGGGACTTCTGGAAGTTGAAGTACACACGTCTTCAGTTGTCAAGTTTGAAAAACACTGCTTTAAAAAGAGGAGGAAAACACCTGGCACCAGGCAAGTCTAGCAAAGTGTAAGTGGCCAGTACAGCATCCTTCTTTCACAGCTCCCACTCTAGGGGCAAAAGGCATTGGCAAACCTCTATTGACAGCAAATGAGTTACCGCTGCTCTCCTCTACTGTACATTACCCGAGACGCTACAGAGAAAGAAATGGCATTTCAAAATAAAGTCTGTGTCGATCAAGCAAAGAAGGGCACATGCTGGTTATGGGTGATGGAAGCTACAACCCTCACAACTAGAAAGTGCCAAGTTAGGGATAGGTAGCGTATTTTTTTTTTGGTATTTCTGACAAGTGGAATGGATGACTTTGAGTATTAGCCTGTTATCCTTCATCTGTAAATAAAGAGCTTACCTACATATCTGTCCCAACTCTCTTACATCTTTTAAAATATATTCTTATTTCCCATATGTTTAAAACACTTCACCTATTCAACTGTTTAGATGTGGATTTCATTTGTACAAAATAATTTTCAGAATCCTTTGATAAACACTACATGTAATAAGACCAACAAGAACCATTTATATTGTACTATACTGTATTTTGATGCATTTCACTGGGAAGCAATATAGAAATGTTATGTACAAACCCACCCAAATTTAAATCATAGTTATACACATAAGAATTAATTCAGATTCTATAAAAGTAAATCAGCTATGCTGGGACTTTCAAGAAATGTGCAGCATTCAGGTCCAAAGCAGGAAAACCGTAGATCTGAAGCACCTATCACACTTCGGTTCCAAATACTGACACATCCTTAATGTCAAAAATGGTTTTACAGCCATAATGGCTAGTTGTTTAATCTATATTTTCAAAACCTCCAAGTGAAAACTAGAAATTTCAAAAAGCTGAATCTATGCCCTATGCCCTATTGTGCACCCTCAAGAAATTGCAATACATATACAGAACCATGTCCATGAACTGCAGGGTGTGACGTGTCCTACAGCAGACTGTCCTCAGTTTTTATTCAGTCATGCTTCACATAAATGAGAACTTATTCCTGCCAAGACCTCAAGATATTTGAGATGATTCAGATAATAACTTGGCTTAACATAAAGAGATCTAAAGCCTTCTGCCCTCTAAACTTCCCCTTTGCTCTTTCTTTAGCACAAGCTGCAAATAATCAAAGAAATCTATAGTTCATCATTTCCCCTTTAAAAAAAAAAAATTATGATAGTATGTCTAATAGTTTGAGAATAACAAGAATAAAACTGTATTGCAAGACCACAGAGGACTTGCATTTGTTCTTATCAGACACAGGTTATATGTTCGGAAACTTTATAATATTATATTCCCAGCACTTCCATCGTAAAGAAACCCGAGAAGGGATTTATTTACAAGAATGTGTAAGTTCTTCTCTCAAGCTTACCCCCTGCCAACAACAGAAAGTCCTGCCTCCCAAATCAAAGCGTATCATGGTTCATTTCAAGGTTACATGAGTGACAAGCTCTTAAGGATTTGAAGCGGCAAGTTCTATTAATCAATTACATTACAGAATGTGTATCTAATTACCATAAACTCTATTTAAAGTGCAGGCACACACACACACACACACACACACACCCAAATAACTCAGACTGTATATTTTATTTTCTATCACAGATGTTGCACAAATAAAAAAAGTAACTAGTAGTTTAGAATAGGGGTCAGTAATATTTTTGGGGATCAAACACTGCAAAATATTTTTTTTAACTACAGCTATCAAAATATCACAATACTTGAAGATAGCTATCATGTCTCCTCACAGTTTCCATTTCTCCAAGCTAACCACAACCAATGCCTCAACCATTCCTCATTTTTTTTCCTTCCTGGTCATTTGTCATCTCAGTTGCTGACCTCTAGACGTGCTTTAGTTTCTCAATTTCCTTCCTCAAATGCAATGCCCGGAATTGGACATAATACTCTAGGTGTAGACTGTCCAATACAGAATAGAAGGAAATAATGACTTCTCTTGAACTTGACACTATATTTCTGCTGATGTAGCCTTGAACTACACGTGCATTTTTTGCAACTGCATTCTACTGTTGGGTCATGTTTAACTTGTGATCCAATGAAACACCCACATCCTTTTCACATGTACTGTGTCCTAGCACAGTTCCCCACCATCATCTCAGGTCCTATACTATGCCACTGATTATCAAATGTAGGGCTTCACATTTGTCTCTGTCAAAATACATCTTGCTGATTTTTGCCCAGTGTTCCAGCTTGTCAAGATCCTCCTGAATCTTGATATTCTCTGACATATTGCTATCATTCCATATCATTTGTGTCAACTGCAAATTTGATAATCATATTTTCTTACCCTTCATCCAAGTATTTTAAAAATCACTTCAAAGCACAGGGCCTAGAATGGAACTCTGTGATGTCACTGGACACCTCTCTCTAACTTGACATAGAGTCACTGATGTACACCCATTGGATATGAATTGTTCAACCATCTCTGTATCCACCTAATGGTAGTATAATCCAGCCCACATTTTGCCATCTGCTTTCCTACAATCTCAGGGGAGACTTTATCAAATGCTTTGATGAAATCAAAGTTCGCTATGTCCACCACATTCCCAAGGTTAACTAAATTGGTCATTCTATTTAAAAAGATCAGGTTGATTCAATGTGATTTATTCTTGATAAACCAATGCTGGCTTCTGCCAAGCGGTGCATTCTTTTCTCAATACTTAGCAACTGATTGTAAGCTTAATAATATGTTCCAGAATGTTGCCCTACATTGGTGTTAAGCTGAGTGGCCTATAGTTACCCAGGACTTCTTTTTAGGAAAAAGATTTGCCCTTCTCTAACCCTCTGGCACTACGCCTGTCTTTCAAGATTTCTCAAAAAATCCCTAAAACGCCAACAAGTCCGAAGAACACCAGATGAGGAAGGCTAATATCAAACATAGAAGAACTCATCACTGAGTATTTATAAACACACATGTGATATTCTTTTTGACATGACTACTCACTTGGTTGTCTGGCCAAGACCTATACTCTTAAAGGGTTGAGGCAAAGCAGCACCCAGCTTTGCCATCAGTTGAGATAAAGTTACCTTCAGGGGAATTACTCTTCTTCCATGATGCTTCCCAACCTCATTTTAAGGGTTAAGATCATTGTCATTTGAGACTCTTGATAATTACTGTGATTCTGAATTTCTTTTAATGATATTTATGATTTGTAATGTATTAATCATATATTGTTGTATGTTTGCTATTGTTTTAAGTGGTAAACCATCATGAGTCTTCTACAAGTGTGGCTAGATAAAAATATAACCAGTAGATAAATAAATATTGCTCGGATTGGGGGACAGCGGTATATTTTTTTTTCTAAGCACTTACAAGACCAGGTAAAGCAAAATGCACATTAGACTCAATCAATCTGAAACAGCTAACTCAAGTGCTAAATTCTAAATCAACAGAAAATTGTGCTGACACCAATTCAAATACCCCTTTCAGAACTCAAATTAGGACTAATTTTGCCAAATCAGTTCTGAGGGGTTCTTGTATTCCTTTCTAATTGCCTTAGAAAAATCTCTTTAAAAGCCTATTGTGCTGTTGGTCAAAAGAGGGTCATTAAAGTACATGACATAAAGTTGCCTGATAATTTCATCATTTGGGACTCAAGCTTGTATTTTTCTTTGGTTCAGAGTATGTGTCATAGAAATTTTATGATGTTTTATAAATGTAAAAACACTGAATCAAGCTTGACTCCTGGTAATTAGATGGACATGCTTGTATTTATATTACATGGATTTTTTAAAAAATTCCCAGTTAGGAATTCTATTCTTCTTTTATAGAGACTATCAGTAGTGGTACTCACTTCTTTGAACCTTTCTGGAAACCAAGCAACTGTACTTTTCCAATGCTGGAAACTTTTATCTTGCTCCTTCTCAGTGATTCAAGGGACTGAAGAAATGAATGGAATGTAGAATGTAGTGTCATATTCTGAATCTGCAATTTGCTGCAGAGAGCTCTTAATGGACTCATGCTTTTTCACCTGGATGGTCCATGTGCACATCTGTACCAACTAGTGACTTTCTATATTTTTACCTACCAGTGACCAACTAATGACTTTCCATCATTAACCCTGAACCCCACTCAGAGCTTCTCTTGGACTCATGACTCTTGCTCAAGGAACATGTGGCAGCTATGGTCAGGAGAGCTTTTGCATAAATACATCCTGTGTGCCAGTTACACCCATTCCTGGATTGGGAGGCACTTCTCAGTCACTCGCGCCTTAGCCACTTCCTGGTTGGACAATTGCAATGTGCTCTACATGGGGCTGCCCTGGAAGAGCATTCAGAAACTTCAGCTAGTCTAGCATGCTCTGTGAGATGTACTGGCTTCCAGTAGGCTTCCAGGTCCAATTCCAGGTGTTGGCTGTCACTTTTAAAGCCCTACATGGTATGGGAACAGGTCTCTGTTGGACCATCTCTCCCCAATGGTTTCTGCCCACCCCACCAGATCTGAAAAAGTGGACATGCTCTGGGTACTCCAAAAAAGTGTGCCTTTTCTGTGGCTGTCCCTGCCTTGTGGAACACCCTCCCACCGGTTATTCAACAGACCCTCACCCTTCTAGCCTTTCGGAAGGCTATTAAGACCTGGCTTTCTACTGAGGTGCTGGGATAGGACTGTATAGGTAGATAGTATGGAAGGAGGGCAGCTGAGCCTGCTGTGGGGCATCCCAAGGGGACAATTAAGGAGCAGGGTATTTGTTTTATTGTTTTACTGTTTTTACTGTTTTATGGTTGTTTTATTTATTGGTTTTACTGTTGTTGTGAGCCACCCAAAGTTGCTTAAGATGGGCGGCCATATAAATCTTTTAAATAAATAAAACCACATATGTTTTCTGGCACTCACTCTTTACGTAAGAAAGCAGCAAAATGCATCCAGAATGATAGCCTCAAAAGTCCTAGGATAAATTCTACAACAAAGAAAATCATATTCTGTACTTAAGGAATTGGGTAAATTGTGCAAACAGAGAATATTTACATACTCTTTGATTTTATGTAATTCATTCTATCTGAACTAATTTGAGGATAGGCAAAAATTCTGGTGCTATATCTTTCCACCTCACAGAAAATCTTTCTCAGCAACCTTTGGGTTTCTGAAATTTTAGCAGACAGGCACTGCTAAGACTCTTTCTAGCAAATCTTCACAGTCCTGAGGGTATGTGAAAATACTGGACTTCAAAACACTTTTTTTTTAAAAAAAGAATCCCATACCCTTCATACATTTTTTGCAGACCTGAAGAATGTCAGCAGACAAACAATTCCGAACATGATCTTTTCCTCTTCAGTAGTGAAACCCTGTTAAGTGACATAGAAGGTCACACACTGCTAGTGTTAGACATGCTTCCTCTCAACTAATTAGAACTCCAGAGAAAAGTTGCAGGGAAGAATCAGAATTGCCACTTAGTCAGTCACCGGGGCTTCATTGGACAGAGCTGGATTCCACAAATGCAGACGTAATAAGGCTTCCCAAATGAATCACCTTGAACCAAATACATCAACTGAATCCTGGCAGTTTCTCTGCTGAGTCAGCCAGGTCACGTAAGGAGGTGCCACCTCACAAAAATCACTGGCTCTCAGTCAAATCCTAACACAGCATGGCTGCCATACTATTACCTGATTTCACTTTCTATGGCTAACCATCAATAAAGATGCATTATAGACATCCTGTCCCTCCACATCCTTTTCCACAGCTAAGCAACAAATGCCCACTTAGCTGACAGTTCCTTAAGAAACAAAAATGAAGTACCACCAACCTGATACTTTCTTTCACATGTTTGATTTGACTAGCCCAGTGTTTCTCAATTTTATCAACTTTAAGATGTGTGGAATTCTGGGAGTTGAAGTCCACACATCTTAAAGTTGCTGAGGTTGAGAAACATTGGGCTAGCCAATGCAACCTTCCTGAAGATTATGGCAGTTGATTCCAATATATCTGGTGGGCACTAGATTATAAATGAATAAGGAAGACTGTCAATATAAGCGTGCAATCCAAACACTTTTGGAGTATTGTGTTGCATAAAATATAGCCAAATTCTTCATGTTCAGGAACTACTGCCTTTATTTACCTCTTGCACTTCCATCCCATCTTTTTTTCCCTGATATTCAAGATCAGAAATGGATCACAAAGCCCCCCCTGGAGGGATATTACCTGCAGCCCATCAAACCTTGGTTATGGTCCTCAACCCCTCCAAAATTTGCTGCCAAAAAGTAATGTTTAATGTAACAAAAGGAGGAAAATATTAAATATATGGGGGCTGATATTAACAGGAGGTTTGTTCATGTAAGGCACTGTTATTCAAATTAAACCAACTTTGATTTTTGCTATGGCCATGTTGGCTGTGAATGCTGGAAATTACAGATTCAATGCATCTGAAGGGTGCCAAGTTGGAGAAGCTCTCCTGAAAGGTTTATGCATTTCTTTTTAAGTGTTTTTGAATGATGCACTGAAGATAACAATATGGTACAATTTATAAAAATATACATGATAACTAATTGCTTCTATGAGTAATACTGACTATGGCAATTCTCAGAAAGAGGTACTACCTCTCTCATGTACATAATCTTGAAAAACAATTGTGGATACAGGCAGAATTGTTGTTATTTTCAATCAAACCTTGCCTAACATTGGTAGAGTTGCTGGAAGCTACATGGCAAAGAGAAGGACATACATCTATCTTCCAGTCCTAAAAATAATGTCCAGGCCACCAGAATGTTCTCTGGCAACTAACCTATTTTCTTTTATAAACTTGGAGTAGCAATTTTTTTTTCACTTTAGAGGCACATACACACCAGAGTATTCTCCTCCCCGAGGATCCAGTAAGCGTTCACTTGAAAGCAACCCACACCACAGAATTCTCCTGCTTTCCTAGCCCTGACTATCCCCAACCCTATTTCAGTAGCCAACCTGGAGAAGAGATGCCTATGGCTTCAATGGGCACCATGCTTGCTACGTGACTAAGGAAGTTCAGAAGACTACAAAATCACCTTTTGAAGTCAGAATGTCATGATTTTATGAACAACCAAAAACAAGGAGAAGGAAGGGGGATAAGGTCAGGAATTTGACCTAATAAAACAAATTAAGCAGACAACAATGGTGAACAAGTCCAGGCTTGGTAGCTAAGGCCACCAACAAAATGTTTCTGATTGGGGCTTCATTTAATGAGAGGGGGATTATTCTTTTTAGTTGTCTTAAGCATTTTTTAAAAAATGTCCAAGACAGCTTAGGAAGATTAATAACAACTATTCATTCACCCTTATTATCTAGAAGCCTCAAAACAAAACAAAAAAAGAAAAAGAAAAAGAAAGAAATGGGGGGGGGTTAGGCATGCAAACTGTACTACAGGTCACATCATGGTCTAACTAGGACCTAGGATGTCTTTGACAATAAAGACAAAGAAGTGTGTGGCAAGTTTAGCAATTGCTAGGACTCCCAATTTTCTATGGGTTGCAGCTATTACCCCTACCATCAAAAGTTACACCTTATAGCTACAGTGGGAAACCAATGACCTTCCAGTTATTTCAGAATTACAACTCCCAGTAACCCCAGATAGCAAAATTAGTTGGAAGATTAGTTCAACCACATCTGTAGGGTCAATGATCTCCTCGGTCTTGCATCATAACACTCTCAGAAACCACACAGATCTCAGCAGCCTGCTTTCCTAATCACAGCTTCCCTTTTTCACACATATAGAACAGCAGGAGATGTCATTCAATCTATGCTTCTGTTTTGCTGGCATAGAAACACAGCAACAAACCAGCCAGCTCACTTGCTTCTGATGCTGGCCACAGAAGAATAAATGTCCCTTCTTCCATGGCCTGCACAGACTGCTCCTTTCATTCTCTGCCAGCCTATCTGGTAGAAGGCTAAATGTTTATTTGGCAAGCAGGAGATCCCCCTTCATCTATGGGCAGCATGGCCACAGGGACTACCAACATCTTAACAGTTCAATAAAACTGATAGGCAAATAACTTCTACAGGGTTATTTACACATTATTCTGTTGAGGGTTATAGCTAGGAATGTGTAATTCAGAGAAACATGTTCGGGGACCAAAAAGGACATTCAAGTTGCAGTGCCTTCAATCACACAGGATTGTAAAGACATGCTTGCCTCCAGATTCTGCATCAGGCACAGCCATGCATGAAGATGCCAGAAACTCCCCAGCACTGGCATGGTGTTTTTCCCCCACCCACAAATGAGAGCTGCTGTTCCCAGGTTCACTTCAGGACAGATGTCTGCAGGTGAGTAATCTGCTCATGTGACAAGCTCTGAAATGCCCCAACATTCAACTTTGTTGAGGGAGAGCTTTCCAATAGGATTACAGAGCAGGGTTAAAAAGAAATGAGCCTCTTTGATCTACAGGAGAATGAAGGCTCCCAAGAGCATTAAAACCTCCCAAGGACAATGTGGCTATTTAGCAGCCTGCAAGGAAACTGAAATAAGGGTTTTTTGTTTTGTTTTTTGCTTTTGCACACTTGTTTCTCCTGAACTGCTCAAGGTGCCAGAGTTGCACCATGCATGCTGCATTCTAACCGTCCAAAGCTTAAGTTCTATGTTGGCTCACTTGAATGAGAACTTTACTGAACTCCAAACAAGTGTGCACAGAGTTGACCAGACTAATTAATACGCAAAGCAGCCTGCTAAATATCAATTTCTTTGTTTTATCAGGAATCTATCTAACTCTTCTTCAGATTATACTGATAAACTGGAACCTAATAATTAATCTCTTCCTTAAAGTCTGTTCACTTTGATTTGCCTACACTTTTCATGACAGCAGGCTTATTTTCTAGTATTCAAATAATGCCCATGACTCTTCTGCCCATCTTTTTTGGACTCTCTTCAAATATATCTCCAACCATCTACATAATTCTTGCAGGCACACAGAAGGGGATGGAAGTAACCTTTTACAAACAAAAGAGTGCCTGCATTCTCCAGTACTGTATGTGCAACTTTTTCTATCCCTGGCTCGTATTCCCTAGTTTTTGTCTGGATCACTTCAGCTTTTTCCTTCGTTTGTGCCCTTTTTACATTTTCCTCCCTCTTAATTGCATTTTATAATGTTACTTAAAGGAAAATGAAATTATGAATATATACAATGCATACAAAGTAAGTTTGATTAACAGTGAAAATTAACAATCATCTTGGCTTTTAAACCCATGGTGGCAGCTTTCCACAAAGCAAGGGGGCAGTTTCCTCCCATTTTCAGAGGAAATGGCAGTTAGCAATCTCAAATAATTTGTAAGCTTGTGTCTGAAAGCTAATTCGCTTCTGAGCTGTTATTCATTTATTAGATTTTGTTTTATATTGAGCAAAAATCTTAATTAGATATAAGACAGTAATATGGACCGTTCACACAATATGTTCTGCGTACTTTTAAGAGTATGACTTCATTCTCTCATTTTAAAAAATGCACTGATTCCAATCTTTTCCTCTTTTCACTGTATCTGTGTGCATATATCTAGTTACTATTAATTATGCTTCTTAGATCAATTGCTGTCCTACTAATAGCAAGAATTACTTTTACTCACTATTCTTTTCTTAACGCAACCTAGATCATGAAAGCCCTTTTGCTGCAATGTCACAACAGTAGCTTATAGTCAGAGTCTTTTTAACACCAAGGATTTCCAGAATTTTGCTTCCGAATTAGCTGGCATTTATCCAACTGTACAACTTACCTCTGCAATGAGGGCCTTCATCTGAACCATCTACACAATCACGTTCGCCATTGCAAAGCTTGGTCATGGGGATGCAAAGGTCAGTGCCCAGGCAGTTGTGCTCATTTGGATGGCACCTCGACACCTTGTTCTGCGGACCTGGAAAATAGGAAGAACCACTGCCATTATGAGTATCTCCAAGGGTCCCAGCAGAATTATCTTAATTTATATATATCAAATTTGTCACCGCCCATCTCATTGAAATGACTCTAATTAATCTATAGGAAATCCTAGAACAAGGAATGGAACCTCGTGTGTATGGATGATGTTTAGACACAGAAGAAGCTATAGACTCTTTTACGGCATGTTCTTTTATATCTAGAAAGGACAGTGCATAAACTCATATTAGCTAAGGAAATGAACAGAAGAATCCAACAGGCATAAGGCTAGTCTTGGATCCAAGAGACCTTGATGAAATGCATGCTCAACTGGCTTCAGTAAATAGCCAGTTTCTTTGGTTCTGTTCCTGGTAATGTTGGTTTAAAGCATACATTTGGGTCCTCTTTTTCTGCTTTAAAATGAATCTGAATTCATCTAGGGAATGTTTGAGTAATTTGGACTACAAAGGAGTTAGATTGAAACCATGATGACTATTATGGTAGCTGCAGTCCAAAATCCCTGGAGAGCACAAAGCTACCTATTGCTGACCCAGATCCTTTTTCCACAAGGCTATGAAACCTCAGAGTGTATTTCCAAGGGAAGCACACTGAGCAAATCAGTTTGGGTAACACTGTATTAAGTCAGATTCCATTATAGCTCAGGATAGGGGCCACAGTGGGTACCGATCTATCCATCAAAGTGGTTTGCTATGTAGAATAGTCGTTCCATCAGCCACTTAATCATTACTGGCATGAAGAACCTTAACAAACTACTTTTCCTCTTTTAAAAGCTAATAAATGAGCTAATTTATTTCATCTGACAAGTTTGTGGTACACCCCAAAGGGCTGCATTAGACAGGAATTGTTAACATTAGAAAACCACTTTAAAAGTTGCTGTTCTTTTGCCCATAAATATATGCCCTCTAATTGAGTTGGCTACAATCCAGAAATAAATACAATTGAAAAGGGTAGAACTGAGAAGAAGGTCTGAATTGAGAGTCTACTGATATTTTAGGGGTAAAAACAACAGAAGATTCCAAAATCTTTTTTTTTCCAAAAAAAAGCATTCAACCACATTAATTTTAAGTTGATATCACAGAATGTTTCTGCTTAAAAAAAATCAGGACTGCTACTATTACACAATTATTATTAATATTAAACGGTGGTTATTGTTATTACCGCTAGTGATTCTCTAATTGTGGGTATCACCAGTGGAAATCAGGATTACAAGCAACTTACAATAACTCTGCACAGTTCAAACCTCCTAACATAGGCCATTCTATACAACTAATACTTATAATTCTTTTGATGCCCACCAGCATCAATAAAGGCCACATTAATTCTGAATTAAAATAAATGTTGCTTAGCACCTTCTTTTTCCCTCTGATAGGGCAAATAACTACTTCTGCTCTAACTTTGCAACCTTTGCAACCAAATACCCTACCTGACTCTCATTCTGCTATTTTTGTACAAGCCAGAACATTTCAAATTGAAAACATACCATGATTTTAAAAAATGTTACAAGTGCAACATAGTACATATTAAACCACATGTTAAACTCGTATCTTTAGCATGCAGCTTTGTAATTTGGGGAAAGTGTTGGGGATAGCAAACTAAGTCTAGTTCAGACCACTGTGCACAGCCTTAAGGAGACAGGTTAAATCTTCATTCTCCAGACACTTTAGTTTGATAATATACTCCTCTGCCTGCAAAAAGAAAGAGAATCTACATTACTGCCCCCCCAAAATCTCTTTTTAAATCTTGTACTGGATAGGGAAATTCCCATTGCTAAGTATCTCAAGACAAAGAGTTTAACCTCACCCAACCCTGTTCAGTAATGCTAACCCATCATCCTTAATGGAAGGGCTACTCTAGAATGGGCAGAGATAGGTAAATCAGTCTCTTCCAGATATCTAATTTTAGTTCTCATAAATCCTAGCCACTAGAGCCAATAATCAGGGATGGCAAGAGTTGTAGTCCAAAACATCTGGAAGACACCACATTGCCTGTCACAACCCTAACTGCTCCAGCTATTTTCTTTCCAGATGTGTCAAATTGTGTCAGTGCCTTTTATCAAGGGCTTTTGTCTGGCCCAGGGCAATCAAATGCATAATGCAAGTCTTGTAAATCCAATTGGAATTTTGAGTCCCTTATTTGCTGATAATTTGGAAAAATTCAGAATCCCATAGTAGTTTATATATCAGAAGACCTGTCCAAATAATCCTGCTTTCCTTCTCATCCTCAGCTGCAGCCTTTTCAAATGGCTGCCTTTAGATGACACTGAAGCTACTTGATCTATTGTTGATCTATGGCTGATGCCTGCTTTAATAAATATTTATGCTTTGGCTAGAAAGCTCAGAGGAAAGCCTCTGCAGGTATTGCTCCAAATTTGTCAGCTGTCCAAAACCTTAATTAATGTCTACATTTAAATTAATAGATGCTTTCTAAAATCTGTGGCAACAATCCAGAAGAAGCTAAATTAGCAATGATGATTTCATCCCAACCAGGGGCTCCATTGTTTGGAATATGCTTGAGATTTCCTGGTGTTTGCATGCAAATGTTTGTCAGCTTGACTCTGTAAATCTAACCAACATGGATATTAGCAGTGACACCTCCAGCTTTCCTCTCCTGTTTCCTTTATCTCCAAATCCTGTCTGGGGCAGCCCTTGCTTGTCACCACAAACATAGGACTGAGAAGTTCTCCATCTTCTGGGGCTGTTTAGCCAGTTCTTTCTCACGCCACTATGGCACCGCACTGACGCACCCTTATCTTTCTAGGGTTAGAGGACTTTCTCTTGAAATTCCCCCCCCCCAATGAATTTCCAGTGCTGAGAATAACAGCTCACTTTCTAATATCAATATTAGTAATATCAATGATGCTTGCATATGGGGTAAGCCTCATAAGTCAGAGTCTCTCTTTTTTCCTTTTTGGCATGCTTCACATCAATACTTCTGTGCTGACTGAAAAGTGCATTCAGTTATTGTTTTTTGAATGTTTGGTTTTACTTAGCTTATTAATGTCATGTGCTCCTGACCCCAGCTCTCTAAACCATGCTGATTTAGAATGCTAGGAATTATAATCCAACACATTTAGACAGCACCAAAATGGGAAAAACTGTCTCACACATATATGTGAGCTATAATAAGCCAAGAATCCTGCTAAGTATAATATACAATCTACATTTTTTTTCAAGAAAACTAAATTGCAGTTAGCAAGTCAACTAAATTGCCTTAAAATCTTATTTTGTCCATAGATCAAATTTTGGTGAAATGCAGGGAAAATGGAATATAATAATTTTAAGAGTTATGAACGTCAACATGGCACCTATTCTTCTCTAATAAGCAGCATATTTTGCAGTATTTTACCTGTCCACAGAAGTAAAGCTTTTTTTCTTGTTACCTTCTGTTTACAAAAGCATTTCATATTTGACAAAGTGCAATTATTATTGCAGCCACCTCCTGGTAAGTGCTCCAGTAAGCAATCTATCCACATAGAGTTTGTTTTTCAAATTTATATATGCCACCCATCTCACTATAGAAGTGACTCTAGGCAGCATTACAGATTTAAAAAAACTATAAAACCATAAAAATATATGTTAAAAACGACAAAAGGTTAAAATTAAGCTAAAAAGATAAAACTACAATGCAAACTAAAAAATGGAGACAGCATCTTCAGGCTACCAGCCACCCCCAGTGCTGCAAACCCCACTGGGTCCCCATGCAAGGTGGCAGAGCCAGGTCTTATCGCCCTTTCAGAAGGCAGCGGGGGCGGGGAATCTCTGAGTTGTATAGCATTTGCTACTGAAACTCGTAAGACAATTGCATTTGCTAATTTTGCAATCAGCCAATAGTAAAAATGCAGTTGTTGTAGCTAGTTTGATTTTCCACAAGTTCTTCCAGTAGACATCAAATTACAGTATGGAAAAACTAAAAAGAAAAAAACCTGAACATTTGAATCTGAATTGACTCAATTCTCAAATTTAGAGGCAAACTGAGATCAACTGGAATTTGTCATTGTCTTGCTACAATAACAGTATCTCATTCCAGAGGCACATCTATACAAAAAAACACTTAACTTCTGGCCTCTGTCAGATATTTCACAATGATTGCCCATTTCAAAATACTGCCCTGGAGAAATTTGGCAGATATCCCAGAAGCCAAATCTGCTTTCTTGTTATAATTAGGAATTAATTGCACTGAGCCAAAGGATGAGGAACATGTTTGATCCCGTTTTTCTTGCAGCTAAAAATATGAGAAGAGCCCAGTTGGATCAATCCAAAAGCCCATCTAGCCCAAGATCCTGCTTCTCACAGGAGCCACTAGATGATTCTTGGGAAGCTCCACAAGCAGAGCATGAAGGCAACAGCACCTTCCTGTTCCTTTTCTCCAGATGTAACATCAAGACCCTATTCCTCTGAACCTGAAAATCACAAATACCATCATGACTCAGCCACTGATATCTTTCTCTACTATGGATATGCATCATCTCCTTTTAAGGCTAAGTTAGTGGTCAGCCCTTCAAATCTTGCTGGAACAAATTCCATAGATTAGCTATCTACAATGGAAAGTAGTGCTCAATTTCATCTGCCCCAAATGTCTCTCCGTTCAGTTTCACTGGATAATCTTGGGGTATAAAATTATAAAGTAGCAATAACCTTTCTTCCTATCAAATTTCTGTATAATATGCATCATTTTATACATACCTTGTATCTTCCTCTTTCCTTTTTTCTAATGCTAAAAAGCTTGACATGCCATTCTTCATGGGGAATTACTCCAGCCCCTAAATCATTTTAGTTCTTTTTTCTTTCCCAAGTAGCAATTAGTACTATTCATAACATTCCAAATGTGGTCCTATCACACATTGTATAAAGGCAGTTTTATTTTTAATTTCTTTCCTAATTATTCTAACATGGATTTTTCTTCAGTAACACTTTTCTCTTATATCCCCGATAATTTTTAATGGTGCTTTCTACTAGTTATAAAAAGTTACTGGGCACAGCCATTAAACTATCCACCCTATAGTTACTTGGACAGTCACTAGAACTTTCTGAGAAATGATCTAATGATTTATTTGTAATTTTACAAAACAGTTTGGAATTTTGTTTCTTGGCGGTACTTTTTACATCAAAGTCCTTTTTTAAAATATACAAATATACCACATCTTCTGTGACAGATATAAAGAAGCCATTCAGCATCTCTTCAATCTCATTGGATATTTTTAATTTCAATAGTCCTCCACAGTCAACCCTCTTATGTAATAGTTTCTCGTTTCAGACAGAGAGACAGACAGACAGACAGACAGACAGACAGAGTCTTAGCATTTTTTGTATTTCCCCCCATTTTTTCTAATTTATTCAGTTTATAAAAATAACCATAATGACCAAAAATACATCTCAATGACAGTATCATTTAAAAACACATCCATTAAAACATATTAAACCAGCCTAAACATCAATCAGAAAAGCCTTCCAAGAAAGCTTGAAAAAGCTTCCTTTCCTGTTCCATCTGAAGGCAAATACAGAGGAAAAGCTTTCCAAAAAAAAGAGTTCATAAGAAAAAAATACATACAATTGTCTTGTATCTGACAATTTCACCTGGGGACACACCACCAAACTTAACTTGAATTTTTGTTGTTGAAAAATATCTCTATTTTTTTCTGCTTGGAAGATCCCTCTATGACTTCATCCCTAGGTCTCACCCCAACTTTGTCCCTAGGTCTCACCCCAACCTACCTCAGAAGTTTGTTGTGGGGAAAAACTGAGGAGTGATATGTCCACTATCTTGAGATCTTGGATAAAAGGTGGGATATAAATCTTAATGAATTAATTAACATTCCCAAGGCTCAAACAGAGTGGGGGGGACCAGTGGGTTTAAATTCCTTTGTCATATCCTTGGTTTAATTATGAGGATTATAACTTAGGTAGCAGGGAACTACCTGATGTAGCAATATGGAGATGCAGCATCTCCTCCTATTATTTTCAACTATCCTGAATTTCCCACTATCTACTGAATGCCTGCTGGCTATTCTAAAGAGCTCCCACTGGCATTTCTCACAAATCAAAACAATGTTAAGACTCTTTCTCTGACAAACCATCTTTAGCATTTACAAAGAAGTCCAGATTTCCTTTTAACATTTCCTAGTAAAGCAGGGGAGGCATTTTGACCATCCCTGCCATTCCTATTATTGGAAAACAAATATGGCTTAATGGCTGAACACACATTTTACAGGCAGATAGCCCAAAGTTCAGTCTCCAGCAACTCCAGCTAAAAGAATTAATACTAGATGTGATGGAAAGTTCTGGGCTGGAGAAATGTTCTACTGAGCAGATGTAATTAGGCAATTTTTAAAGACCATTCAATTAGGAACACTATCTTCCTAGGAGGCCAGTGGTTTCTAAAGGAGGAAGCAAAAGAAGGAGAAGAGGAAAGGAAACCCATCAGAAAAGTGAAGTAGGGGCAAAGGATTTCTCAGCCAATTTTGCATAAAACCCCATCCGGAACAGTTGCCCACAAATAGAAAGTACATAGAAACGTGAGTAATAAATGGCATTTTTCCAAAAGTGGAGAATCCTCACAAAACCTCTTTGTCTCCTGGATGTTTTTAAACATTCACAAAGCTGTGAGAAGCATGCCATGAATTTTGGATCACTCAAAGAAAGTAACTGGATCCAGGTCACCAATGCAAAATAGCTATAAAAACAATTAATAGGGAAGGAAGAGGAAGCAAAGATACATACATATATCTGGTGATTCATCAGAGCCATCTGGACAATCCTTCTCTCCATCACATCTCCAGCCCTTCGATATACACGTGATCTGATCTTTACATGCAAACTGTTTGGGGCTACATGTCTTCGGTGCTGGATAAAGAAAGACCAGAAAAAAGGAAAGCATAAGAAGTTAGTTTCTTCTGTAAAGCATGTTATTGACAATAATTTCAAAGGCTGGCTACTTAAAAAGCAACTGATTCTGACAGTGCCATTGGGCTCATGCATATTCATGATAGTTCAGGAAAGAATATTCTTAAAATGAAAGGTATTCATCAGAGCAGAGCAGGAGTAAAAATTCAGAACAGATTTTAAACATTGTTTAATTTGAATAAATCTCTCAGGAACCCACAATTTACACATGAAAGGCTTAAACACAAACCAGGAACCAGAGTTTTAAATTATGTAGTGTTTGCACTGGAAAAGCTGTAAGAATCTCAAATCTGACTTTTACAAAAACTATGGCAATTCCTCCAGATTTACCTAAGTTTATATAACCAGCATCTCAACAACTTACAGGGGCAGGGGATCCTGATAAAATTACACCTTAAGAAGGTAGACTGCGTGAGGGAAAGCCCACATTTCAAATCTGATTTCAATAGCCTTAAGGTCAGCCATTATTCACTTTAGCTCAGCCACAGGTTGGTCATCTGGGTCTACCTCACAAAATTATTGTAATGATTACTAAAATAATGAATCAGAAGCACACTGAATGCTTCATTCAGCAAAAACCCCTCTCACGCATAAGTCAAGTCCGTAGCCTTTGCTATTATAATCCGGGCAGGTGAATAAGGAGTTAACGCATGGCATGTCCCAAAAGAACATGAACCAACCCTATCCATTAAGCAACTGCAAGCACAGGTAACCACTTGGTCAACTTGCAACTTTCTGCCTTATTGTATATACCATTCTTCTAGCACGGCCCTCCCCAATCTGTCACCACTCAGCACATCCAGAAGGCACCAGGTTGGAGAAGACAAGTCTAGCTTATCTACAGGATCACTACTGTACTCTGATCAGAATCAATCTCTCCAGTACAATCATCCCAGAAGAAACTGTGGGCTGTTCCCCATTTCTGTGAAGTGAAGTGGGACAAAGCCAGGAGGCAGCGCTTTTCAGTTATACCCCCAGTCTAATAGAAAGGCCTCCTCTCAGAAGTCAGATTCACCCATTCTGGAATACGGTAAAGGCTAAATTCTTCCAAAGAGCATTTATGCCACCCCTTTGAGGTAGCCAGGTCAGGAAACAGACCTCACAAGAAATACTAGAGCTCTACCTTATTAATATAGTCTATAACAACAAAATCCTGAAAGCCTGATAACATCTCCCTTTCTCTCCCTCTTATACCTGACAATCAAAGCTGGGCAATCTTGAGTTTCTTTCTCACACTTTCCTATTTTTCCAGGTTAAGCTCATGTTTTACTAATAGTCTTCATATATTTTCTCCAAGGTCATCACTGCACTCCTCTACACTTGGTAGTTAATTACTTCACTACTGGTTATTACCATCATATTACTGTTCCTTGCTGGGCTGGCTGATGATAGCCCTGCCACTTCTATTACTATTACTGCTTAAGATAATAATTTATTTTAAAGTAGTTTGCTTTATTATCATGGATATATGTTAATATACTACCATGAATGTTTTCATTGTTTGGTCTTACTATAAATCATTCTGGCAGATTCAGCAGTATACAAATATACTGCTCTTTAGATCCGTGCCCCTCCTGGCTTGTGAAAGCAGCCCGGGGAGTGTCATGCGAGTGGGTTCTAGCGATGGTAATGCATCTTTGAGTGAGGGGGTTGTTCCCTCACTTCTTAAGGCGGCCTTGGTTCACCCCCTCCTCAAGAGGCCATCACTAGACCCCACTATACTGGACAATTTTCGTCTAGTATCTAACCTCTCCTTTTCGGGGAAGATGATTGAAAAGGTGGTTGCACAACAGTTACAGAGGACCCTGGATGAAGCGGATTATCTGGATCCCTTTCAGTCAGGATTCAGGGATGGATATGGGATGGAAACAGCATTGGTTGCGCTTTTGGATGATCTCTGGCGAGGGCGGGAGGGGGGTTGTACATCCATCCTTGCCCTACTTGACTTCTCAGCAGGTTTCAATACCATCGACCATGGTATCCTTCTGGATCGGCTCAGAGGATTGGGGATGGCGGCACTGTGTTGTGCTGGTTCACCTCCTTCCTCCAGGGCCGATTCCAGTTGGTGGTGGGTGGGGAGGAGAGATCCTGCCCTTGGCCCCTGTTATGTGGGGTGCCACAGGGTTCGGTGCTCACCCCCCTCTACATGAGGCCACTGGGTGAGCTCATCCGTCGCCATGGGGTGAAGTATCATCAGTATGTTGATGATACCCAATTATACATCTCTGCCCCTGACGAATTAAGCGATGCTGTGAATGTCTTATCCTGGTGCCTGGAGGCTGTGAGGGTCTGGATGGGGAACAACAGGCTTCAACTGAACCCTGGCAAGATTGAGTGGCTGTGGGTTCTGGGGCCTTCTGGTGCTAGAGGTATGCCACCTTTGGTACTGAATGGGGTTGCACTGCCCCAGACAGACCCTGTGCACAATCTGGGGGTCCTCCTGGACTCATAACTCCTGCTTCAAGAGGTGGCAGTCGTGGCTAGGAGGGCCTTTGCACAGCTTTGTGTTGTGTACCAGTTGTGCCCATTCCTAGATCAGAGGGACCTAATCACTATCACTCCTGCCCTGGTCACCTCCCATCTGGATTTATGAAATGTGCTCTCCATGGGGCTGCCCTTGAAGAGTATCCGGAAGCTTCAACTGGTGCAAAATGCAGTGGCGTGGTCAGTTATGTGTGTCCCTAGGGCGGTACACGTTGCACCTTTGCTTTGCAAGCTGCACTGGTTGCCAGCTTGCTTCCAGGTCCAATTGAAGGTGCTCGTTTGGACCTTTAAAGCCCTTCATGGCATGGGCCCGGTTACCTGAGGGGCCGCCTCTCCCCGATTACATCTGCCCGTCCCATCAGATCTGGCAGAGAAGGCATGCTGCGGATCCCGTCTGCCAGAGAATTACATTTGGTGGGTCCCAGGAGGCAGACCTTCTCTGCTGTGGCACCTGCCTTGTGGAATCTCCCCCCAGAAGTGAGATTAGCTCCATCCCTCTTAACATTTCGCAAGTCCCTCAAGGCCTGGCTATGTGATTGGGCCTGGGACTCCCAGGGGACCGGGGAGATTTTACAGTGGCTCCCTTATTAATTTTGTCCCCTCCTGTTTTGTGTGTTTTACAATTTTTTATGTGTAATTGTTTTTATGTATTTATTTTTTTAATTGTTGCACGCCGCCCAGAGTCACCTTGTGTGAAATGGGTGGCTATATAAATATGATAAATAAATAAAAATAAATACATAATACAAATGCAATAATTAAATAAATAAATGGCCCATTTGTTCCATACACGCTGCCAGAACCACCACAAGGAGAATGGAGACTGGCAGACTAAAAGGCCCAGACGAAGTACTTAGCAGTTAGAAAAGATGGCATCTTTCAAAAACACACTGCTGCATAGTTGGCTTTCCAAAGTCATGCAAATGCCTTCCTAGCAGTCTCTCTTTCTCATTCTTTTAGTAGCTATATTTCATACCATCTCAAGAAAATACCAGCAGGAGGGCCAGAGACAGACCTAGAATGGCGTAGCTTCTTCCAAAAATATGTCTTAGCTGCTGCGCTTCACGACCAAGTCTCTATGCCCGTGCAAGCACTGTCTTCTCTGCAGCACCATCAATTAGACTACATCAGACCAAAAACATAAGATAAGGCAACAAGTCCTAGGCAAACTGAAAAAGGAAACATGTGGTGACAAGAGAAGGGACAAGGAAATGAAGCAGAAAGAAAGAATGGGAAGTTGGGGGGTGGCATATGAAAGAGAGGAGATATGTATCCGCTAATGGAGAGCATGTGTACATGAACAGATGCACTGCCTATAGATGTGATAAAGAGTATCATGGGGTAGTGATTATCTCAATTAAAAATAATTATTTCTCTCTTTCCCCCTGGATTCTTAAGAGATGAAACAAGGGAGAAATAGCATGACGTGGTGATGATCTTACAAGAGCAAGGAAGGCAGTGTGAGATCAACTCTGACCTTGTTCATTGCCAGCACGGGGCTCCTAAGAGACTACCTCTGAAGCAAATCAGCCCTGAATGGAAAAAGAGTGCTTGCCTGCTCCTCCTGCAAGCAAGCTTCTGATGTAATTATTTCTGCATGCAACAGTTGCTCTCTGCAAACAAGGCATACGTTTGGCTAAAGGATGTCTTTCAAAAAGCTGTCTGTCCCTTCAAACTATTTGCCATTTGAAAGAGAGACATTCTTTCCAAATGAAGAGGTAAACAGTGTGCACGCATCAAGAATGTTTTTCACATAATTTTGTTTCCTTCAATGCTAAATGCTAATAAGTAATGAACTCTGTTAGAAGAAACCTCTCCAAGTAAGCTCTCAGCCATCCCAGGACAGGCAATGACTGGAAGAAAGCTGAAAGAGAGGGCCATTGACGCCTTCTCCCAGAGAAGAAGTAAGAGTTCCCCGATGCCTGCTCTAAAAAGAACGTAACTTAATTGTGCAGCTGAACAAAACAGATCTACAATGAAGATCCATTCTTCACCCTGAGATCTTACAAAAACATCCAGATTTCAGTTTGGGAGCCTACAAGCACTTTTTCTAGGACAGAATGGATGCTCAAGGCCTTGGCACTGCGGACCTGTGTGTTATATATTATGATACCACAACATTCTTGGTTGGGTTTGCTGTATCCTATTTCTATAACTAGCTCTCTGGCAATAACCAGTAAGTTCACAATTGTTATGACCACCAGGATGATTACAGCAAAACAAACCCAAACCAGAAACAGAAGATAATAGCAGGCATGTCTACCCCATGCTGTCCTGCTCCTAAGAGGCACTTGCCTCATTTAGTTGATACCAAATCCCTCCTTTCTGAACAATGCTGCCAACTCCTCCCAACTTTATTCATCAAGGACTTTGCAGAAAGAGCACATCTCTGTGAAAGCACTGACATTGCTCCTTTTGGGGAAATAGTGTTGTTGTTTTTTGAAGAGGAAATCCACAAAACAATCAGACACAGAGGAGTAGAGAATACTTCATCTGAGGCAAACAGTACATTCCCTTCCAACAGAAGTAACAAACGGGAGAAGAGAAGGAATGCATTTGTCCGCAACAATCAGTGTCAAATGCATTTTTACTGTGCACCATAATTGACCAAAAAAAAAAAACCCGCTACAGCTTTGAGGAAGCAATTTAATTTCTGAACAGGTCTAAAGTATTACTTATTTGAGTCAGTGCACATAATTTTTTTTTTTTAAAGGTTGCTATATTTCATCCACTTATTTAGCAGCAAAAGTGCCTTAAACATGGCTGAGGAACAGCCACAATAACAATAAGGCTGTTCTTAAGCCATGTTGATGTTGCTAAATAAGAGGATGAATTACTACCATCCAATGGAATATTTTTATTATAATAAACTATCATACTGGATTATTTGGAAAAACATTTCAAAGGAATCATTGCTGAAGAAGCATACAGCTTGAAATCAAGGTTCATTTGTGTGAGATATGAGATTATGATTTGAACCATGATGAAAGCTAAGCCTTCCCAATCTGCCAAGGTCTCAGTGAAATCCTTCCTGCCCCAAAGCTGCTTATTATATTAAGCTGCCTCACTGGCATCAATGAAAATTGTGTCTTTGCGAGTGTGTGAAAGAGACAGGGAGACATCAGAGAGTGTGGGTAACTGCTATTGGATGGGAAAGATAAAACCACGCCCTCATCATTGTTATTGCAGTTTTGATTAGGAACACAAAGAACTTTCAGCATCGATTCACTGTTTAAGAAAGAAGGCCGGCATAGCAGGATGCTGCACCCAATATGAGCCAGCAACTTTTAAATGCTTTCTGCCAGAAAGAAATAGGAGCATCAGCTCCATCCCTGAGTCATGCCATCATTCTAGACTTGACAGGCTATCAATCCATCAACAAGGAGGAAAGCATGGGGAGATGACGGACTAGTCTTCTGTCCTTCTTGCAGCAGTTCGGCCAGGCCAATGTACTCTCCGATGGGACAAGAAAGGAGAGAGGAAAGTGGGACACAGTGGATTACCTGACAAGGACTCCTCTAACCTGGGGGGGGGGGGGGTCCATTCCAAGAATTCCTACTGCAGCCACATGAAATGTTGAGACTTCCACTTGCAGAATTCCCAGGGTGGCCACCTTGCACATGTTGCCTGATGTATATTCCGAACTCTACCCATCCTTCTATTTTCCTCAGCATTTCTGAAAATTAGTCCGTTCTGTATCTCTTTTGTACTCTGGATAGCCAAGTCCTGAATGTGTAACTGTTTTAAAAATTAAACTATAAGACTGAGGATTTGTTTTCTGCACTAACATCTTGCTTGCCTGCTTCTCCTGAAATGAAGAGAGGGCTACATTCCAGAAAAATCCAGCAGTTTATAGCTCCATTTGGCACAACAAAATAATTAAAATACTTTAAAATAGATTTGGACCATAAATGAATGTTTGAACCCAACCACCCTTCTCAATCCTATACATCAAATCTACTTATACATAGAAATTATACATTTGATGCAACAATAGACTTGACTGTAAAGGATGCTAAAAAAGTAAGTGCAGCATGTATTTCTCTTCTGTTCCCCCCCCCCCAACCTTCAGGGATTTTGCTGGACAAATCTAGAAACACTGTCCCCACCCCCCACCCCCAATCATTTCAATATTTTCAACAATTTTACACTTCTAGTGAAGGAGTCAAAGTCCCTCTCACAGTTCATAACAGAGCTGAGATTTCTGCAGCAACTGCTTGAGAGGTTTACCTTAAGAAGCAAATAACACAAGACTCCCTGTGTCCTTCAAATAAGAATGAGGCAGTAGAACCCATGTGGTAGTGGTGCCATTGGTATGTATGAAAAGAGACACTATGGGTCAAATCACAATTCAGCCAGAAAACTAGCACCAAATTGGTGAGTTATTCTAAAAAACATGTTCCTTTTTTTGGTTGGAGGCAAGCAACTGCAACTTGACCTGAGGCTACAAGGTTCAACACGGCATTAACATCAAGAAAAATTGTGCATGATCACCAAAGCCAAAAAGCGGACGTATCAGATAATCCATGATCCTGTACTGAGTACAAAGGATTATAAATTACGAACAGCCAGGAAGACAGTTCAGAAGATGGGAGAACATATTACTGATGAAGTTCTTCCCTGTGCAATATAAAATTCATTTTTTTAAAAAGTAAAATTTACAAACAGTTTTCTATGGCTTGGAAACATATCCAGAACCTAGCAGTTAGCAAAATCCAAGCCATTATGTTGCCTAATAAATCTGCAGCCCAACTCGTGTCAAGACATCTCCTGCTGCCTGCTTTATAGATACTCCAAGCAGCATGCCTGCCATCAGCTCATTTTTGTTCCTATGCCAATTTGGGGAAGACAGGAGAGGGGTCACTATGAAGACTTCTGCCCACGTGGCTTCTTTAAGTGAGTTGAGCATATTATTTACTATCATGTCAAAGGGCCAAGTATCACTTGCCTGATAAGCTATTTAGTGTTTCTCAACTGGTGGCAAGGATATTGCTAGTTGTAAGCACACTAGAAGAATGTAAGGCTTTTAAACTCCACTGATGGCTTCATATCCATGACGACATGAAATCCAATCACAACGCAGTGGATTCAGGTCCCAGAGGACCTGCTGGAGTAGCCCTCTGCTCTTACTCCCAATCCATGTCCACTTCTTTGTGTCTCCTTTCTGGAGTTTTGCACATACTGTTCCAAAAGGTGGTGATTGCAGCTAAATCCCACCCAACTAAGCCAACCTAGTTTTCCCCACCTATTTATCAAGAAAGTTGTAGAGTGGGGCTTGGCTGGAGGTAGGGGGGCTATCTAGCCAGATTGGTTTGGTTCTGGAAAACAAGCTGTTAAATTTATACACACGTTAGACAAGCTACTTTATATAAAACACTGAAAATTTTCCAGCTTCTCCAGGCAGAGCAGGAAAGAAAGCTGGGAGTACATTTAACAGTGATGGAGTTTTCCAGACAGCCAGCTGGTCCAGGCAGAGTGGGAAAAAACTTTTAAGTTTTTGACTTAGCAGCTCTAATCATATTGAAAATACTGGAACTTAGGGACCTAATTAACAACTGCTATTGATTCTGTTAACAGACTATAACGTGCAGAATTATGGTTTATGGATGAAAATTTATCCCACATTTTTATGTGTACATATACCTATTTAATTCTCAAGGACTCTGGGTATTACTTCAATCCTATTTGAAGCACATGTATGACCAGTGAGATTAGGACTACATCTGATGCCTCACAACTAATAAAGCATTTTAAAGTGTTTAAATTATCTGTATGCCATATTAACAATTTTTTAAAAGTGTGGTTAGATCAAGAGAAATTCCTCTTTAAGCACTCATACTTTTGCCATCCGCACTTAAGAGGGATAGCAAGTTATTTCTCCTTAAGTCGTCAGTTCCCTGCATAAAGCAACCAGAACCAATTTACTATTAATTATACTGACATTTTTCTGCTAATGTTACATTAAAAAACAATTGCAATCCTCAGGGATTTCAATGTTAGTTCAATTGTATTATTCAGAGCAGATTCCCGAATTTGTGATAATCAAACTAATGAGAAAGCTTGATTCTATTGGAAGCTTTAGTGGAGTCATGGTTGGACAATCCCATTCTTACTGGAATTGTTGTGAATCATTATGTTTTTATCTTTGTTGAAATAATCCAACTTTTTAAAAGGTACATTGGTACATCCTGATTGTTAACTACTTTGAAAGACTAACATGATGAATTATTGTCAGAACTAGTTACTGCCTACTTTAAACACATCCCTGGCTGGAGAGGACCTTGAGGCATCCAGGGTTAATCCCCTTTTCCTAACTTGCAGGTATGATGGTATGTCTATCATTTTGCATGACGTCAAGGAGTCAGCTCCTCTTCCCCACACACCTGCTACTTGTAAACACATAAATGCCTCTGAACATATCAACGTCAAGTGTGCCAAAGTTTAAAGTTCGAAACGATTTCAACCTTAGGGGTGTTTCAAGCCTGCATCACTATCAGCTTCAAAACGTATCCTGTAAGGGTACAGCTGTTCTGAAATAGGGTATTTCAAGCTCAAACAGGGCATTACAAGTTTGCAAATATTTCAGATCTGAAATGCTTTGTACACCACTAATAAATGTTCTTTTCTGAAGAAATGGGGATTTGTTTCTACCATGGCAGAGTCCATTCTTTGACAGAGTGATTGGTGGGATAAGAGATATAAAAAGTTGAGAAAACCTGAAATCGAACACTCGTGTTCAAACAAAGGATCAAATGCTGGAGACAAATAGAAGCCAGCATCATAAGTTCCTCGAGGACTATGGCTAATTACTGACTGGTGGATGAACTAGACAGGCTTTGACTTGATCCAGCAAGCCACCATAAAACTCAGGAAACTCACAATGTTCCCTCTGTTACCCCTCTTCAGTATCTAATACATCAGAAGTGCCCTTGTATTTCAGCTGAAAATCAAATGTTTTAATAGTCACAGAGAAAACAGTATTCCCGTCTCCAGTCTGCAATGCTTAAACTAGAAGAAAGATTCAAGGATACAGTACAGGCAGCCAGAGGTATATTGAAGAAAACATAAGGTTTTAGGGCATTTGTGATCCTGCTTGGTAAGCAAGCCATTAATTCACACTCTGTTTCTTGCCATTTCAGTCGATTTGTCAAGGAAGATGTCCTATATGGTGTAGCTGCTATCTGCTAATTGCTGCCCATCTTCTGTGCCTCTGAGCTTTGCCAGATCACATGCATACAAATTAAATAGCCATCAAAATCCCAAAGTCAATGCCATTAACCCTGAGGGGCTCTGACACCAAAGAGCAATAAAGCTGTGACTGAAAAAGTATCACAGCATCCAAAGAATAAACGGATTTGGAAAAGGGCAAGGAGGGGTTTCCTTTGTAAGGATCACACATGCCTGTAATCCTGGATCTAAACGTGCCAGAATGAAATTGACAGTCGATTCAATCGTTCAATCACTCAAAGCATTATTGGTGGGAGGGCTCCCCCAATCATGCTAAGACAGATTAAAGCAAATGTATAACATCATACTCAAGTTGGAAACAAGCCCCAGTCTTTTTAGTGGAACTCCTTTCCAACTGAGGAGGACTGTGGGTCTGTCTATGAGTTTCACAGAATCCCGCTGTTTTCAAGCACTTCCTTGTTTGCTGGAATTAGATCTTGCCTTTCATCCAGGAGCACAAGGGAGCGTACCTAGCTGTCCCTCCTCTAGTTTTTCCACGCAAAAATTACCCTGCGAGGTAAGCTGGGCTGAGGGACAGTGAATGGCTCAAAGCCACCCAGATACGAGTCTATGGCTAAGAGGAGGCTTGAATACGCTTCTAGTCCAGCGCCTTAATCACAAAAACACCAGCTGAACCAAGCTATAGGTGGCCAGTAACATTCTGTGAATCCCTTATGCAAACAATTCTTAAACAGATAATGCAAGGAGCCTGTCGCAAAATGGAGGACTTGAACCAATGCCTGCAGCACACATAGTAGCTGCAGATCTGTTCGAGAAAGTCAAAGTGCTCCCAAAGCTTGAGTTTGTTCTGCTGTTATAATAGAGATGGTTTAACAAGACTATCCTATTGCTGACCCCTGGGACCTACCCCTCAGACACAAAAGGCATTTCGTTCCCCACCACTGGCCTTCCCTTTTCTCTCTAACATAAATCTTATCCTGACAACCCTGTCAAAAGGCTTCTGGAGAATCCCAAGCCTTGTCCTGGATTTACAGAGCCTGTCACGGAAGAGATGTCCTTCAAGGCCTCCAAGGAGACAAAGCAAGACCTCCTGCCAAATAACAACACGCAGGACTGACTTCCAGCAGCAGAAAGTCGCCTGTTTCTAAAAAAAAATGCAGCAGCTTCTTTCCCTGCCTTTCAGAAGTCATGTGTAAGTCCTAATACCAGTGGTTCTTTGTGCATCTTTCCCAGAATTGTCTACTCTGACCGCATGTCAACCTACTTTTTGATCCTTTTCCAAATGGAGATACAAGGCACTGAACTTATTGATGATGATGATGATGATGATGATGATGTAAGGTGGGGAAACAGTCTGTAATAAATAATAGGGTTGTCGTCGTCGTCGTCGTCATCGTCATCATCATCATGTCCTCCAGAAATGTTATACTACCAGCCTCATGAGTGGGTCTTTGTCAGGCCTAGCCCAAGGAACTCCAAGAGACAATGCCAATTCAGTCCAGCTGTTTATTAGCTACAACCTCTAGCAAGAATCTTCTCAGACTAAAATCCCAGTTCCCAAAGTCCTCCAGCCACAACAGTGTGAATTCCTTGGGGAGGTGCCAGTCTCATCCTCTTGTTCCTCCCTCGGGGTTCTGGCGAGCTAAGAAAATGTTTATCTCCCTGAGCCTGGCCTTCATAATTCCATTCCATCCCAGTCTTGCAGGAGATAGAAGCCACCACACTGCAGAAGACTGGATTATACAGTGACATGTCTCATTCCCCCAATATAAGAGTGTCCTGACTCATCTTAAAAAACATATAGCTTTCCTTTCAAAACAAAAAACAAAAAAAAGGGTTGCAAGACCGGGATTCCTAGAAAGTAGCAAGATAAGTTCCAAGAACTACACTACTATGGTAATGAATGAAGGCTTAAGGGCCAGTTTAATGATCTGTCTGCTTTCATTCTGCAGAGGACTGAAACATATGCAGGGCTAGAAGCAGGAAAACAGTTATAAATAATAATGCCATTACCCAGCTAGCAGAAACATGCTAGAAGAAAAACCAGACCTCAGGGGAATATCCATCCAATCCCTGATCAGCATTCTTAAGCAGTTACAGTACTAAGAAGGTTGTATCACATTATTTTTCCCAAAGATATACACTGTTCCTCGAAGAACATTTAATAGGCAGTCACATGATTCACCTGCAAATAATTAATATGAGATATTTCATATCAGAGGACTCAATTTGTATACAATGAAGCAGCTTGCATATATCTTATGCTTGCATGAATATCTGAAAATGAAGTCATGAGCAAGCCAGGATCCTGAGACCCAACCCAGACACTGAAGACACGTCCTCCAAACTGGAGCCCCTGCAATCAAGTGCTGCACCAGATATGCACTAGGTATAAAGCAAACTGAGAATACAGAGCAGAAAGGGAAGTGTTTAGGTCAAGCCTGGCCTCTATTACTAGACTCCATGTTATGTCTAGCGATGGGGATGGTTTTTTTATACCTGTTTTCCTTTCTGTGGCTCAAAGAGGGGAAGACAAATGTAATACAAAAAGAAAATTCAAAGTAGACAGCCTTTATATTTGACATAATTGCCTTCCGACTTAGTCATTTGTAAGTCAGAAATGCAAAGGGAGAACAAGATCAGTGTCAGTCTTGCTCTTTCTCCAGGGTTTATGCCTCCCTTTTTCATTTTTAAGCAGCTGTGTGTATGCTTATATATTTGTATACTATCATTTCCTCTGCCTAGTTTTTGTTAATATGCATATTTCTGAACATTTGCCAACCTGTTCCATAGATTCCGGGAGAGGAGAAGAAAACAGTTCATCAACTAATCACAATGTCCTCATGCAAGAACAGCCACGCATAACAAATAAGTGGCAGTATGCAACTCTATATCAGCTGCTATACGCATCAGTGAGCAAAAGTTGTTTTCGTGTCCTGCTCCCAAAAGGCATCTGATAGGCCACAGTGGAAAGGGGGATGATAGACTAGAGTTGTTGGATCCAGCAGGGCCGTTCTGATCTTCTTATAAATGAGTAGGACTGTGCAATCGTTTCAAAGGGCAACATTATAAAGCACACTGAGCAAGCCAGGCACACTTCCTTAAATTGTTACAATGGCATCTGCCAGAAGACTCTGGGTGCCATTTCAAAGGCTTTCTCTGGGGGTCCTTAGGCCTTCAGAGACAGTACCGCTGGGACCACCACCTACAGGGAGCTATCACACAGGAACTAAAGCTCAAGAAGGCCTTCAAAGCAGTTGTGACTAGCCTTCTGGAGGACATAGATGCCTTAATGTTAGGGAGGAATGCTTTCTCTATGCAACACCTTTTGCAAGGTGCCCCTTTCAAAACCCTCGCACAGCCCTAGAAATGATTTCACAACAACCATAAGAGACAGTCATTCGGAACATATTTTTTTATTCAAGATAAAATGCCCTGGATGCAAACTAAAGGTCATTCTTATGGGTGGAAAATTCCTAAGCATTGTGGCTTTTCCACATTTTAGGCAACTGTAAATATGTCTACGTATTTCTATATTTCAGAAGAATTTACCTAGACGCGAAACTTGAATTATAAAATTTACCCTAGCTCAAAAGCATTTGAAACCTATTTCCCAGCTCCATGCTGTTCTGAACAAGCATAATCTCCAAATATTTTCACAGAAGATTCAGCCCAAGGAATCTTACTTTGGTAAAAACCTTACATAACGCTCATTTTCAAAATGAAGCAAGAAAGTATTTACGGAATAAATATGTCACCGTGCCTAAGATATTAAGAGAAATGTTAAAGAGAGATGCGCCTTTAAAAGACTAGTCCAGGATGAATCGAGATTTTGGCTCTTAACCTTTTTAAAAATTAAGTAAAAGCAGATGCAGCTCCAGCATTCTTCTGTAGAGAATGAGCAGAGTTTGCACTCTGAAAAAGGAAGAAAGAGCCCTTCATGCTGGTCATAAAGTCCAGTTCAAATCAGCAGGGTACAGCTGCAAGGCCTTCCATTTTCAAATGTTCCCCTCTTTAGTATTTGGGAAGTTCAAGCGCCAATTTGCTAAAAATAAAAACCAAGCAGCTCTTCCGGCAGAAAAGAAAGAATCTCCCTCTTTCTTACTCTCACGTTCTCCCCTTTTCTCTTAGTGAAACTGTTGGATATGATCTGTTTTTTAATTCAGTTCAGATATACAGAAAGGAGGATTAATTCCAACTGTAAAAAAAACCCTCAAAACCCCTGTAAATTAAGCCCAGCAGTTTTCAACTCAGCTTTCCCTTTTCACACACCCAGAAATGTTCCTAAAGGAAAGCTAGATATATTAACAACATTTTTCTTTTGTTGGTTAAATTAATACCCCCCCCTTTCCTCCAGCAGCACAAAACAGCGTATGTGCACTCCCCTCTCTCATTTTTCCCTCACAACAACAACCGTATGAGGTAGGCTGGTTTGAGAGAGAGTGACCTGAGCCATGTCATTCAGTGAGTTTCCACGGCTAAGGGCAGGCCTGAACCCAGGTCTTCCCAATTCTCCTCTAACATTTTATCCACTGAATCACTGAGTTGGATAATCATTCCCACCACAGCCCAGTACACCAGAGAGCAGCCTTAATACTTAGGCTTCCTATCCTATATTCAACCATCAGGAAAAAGAGAGAGGTATGTGCATATAAATGAACCAGCCATTGGTCCAGCCTCAGGACACAAATCTCTCACTACTTTTTTTTCTTTTTTAAGTATGTTCCTTAAACACAGCTAGTGAGATCACCCCCCAAAATTCAAACCAAGTATGAGTCTGCAGCCACAACTGTTTAAAGCTACAGTCTCTAACAAGACCCAACTGTGCTTCCCCATGAAATGCATTTGGCTCATTTCAAAGCCGCTCCTGTGGATGTTTGGATCTTGTGGCCCCTATGATCTGGCCAAAAAGCCAACTCTCTGAGACCACTTGGCCATAATTCTTGAGGGGATGCAAACAAACCAAACCACAAAAACAGAACAGGATGTTTGTTACATATTGGCAGACGGGCTTGTGTCTTTGACTTAACAAGCTCAGAGCCAGTTTGGGCAACACAGTAGCCAGCTTTACTCAAGTAAACAATTGCTCAGAGAATTGGTTTACTGAACAGGGCTCAAGTAAAATTAGGTCCTTTTTTTCCTGCTTGGAAAAAAAAACATGCTTGGAGGCTTAAATGGCACATTACACAATGTCTAAGTTTTCCTCCCTCTGTCACATCATCAATTTATTTTGTTTCTGTAAAAACTGTATCAACCTGGCCAAGCTGCAAGTTAGGACAGAAAAGTGGTAGGCCCCCTGCTTCTTGCAGAGCTTTACTTCAAGCATTACCTACCTAACGGTCTTTCCTTCAAGGACGGAAAAGATTCAGGATTTCCCTGGATTTTCTACATACCCCACCAAAAGAAAAAGGTAGCTTAGGGAGAATGTGTTTAAGTTGAAGGTAAATATCAGAAGGAAGGAGATCAAGCTTATGTTTCTCCATTCTAGCACTGAAGGTTTACTGAAGATTTCATTCTTATCAGAAACCAAATAAATACAGAAGACAATGTAAAATGTTGTCTGAGCTTTGGATTTTCTTGTCAACAGTCAAAAATTGCAATCTCACACAAGGCTCTTGCTCCAAGGTTACTCTGTTTACAAAAGTGGACTAGTTTCTCACATGCCAGCACTTGATATGTGTGAACTGGTATACAGTTAGAACAGTGTTGGCCACAAATTTGGCCACTTTAAGAGGAGTGGACTTCAACTCCCGGAATTCCCCAGCCAGCCATGGGGAATTCCGGGAGTTGAAGTCCACTCCTCTTAAAGTGGCCAAGTTTGGACAACACTGAGTTAGAACATACATCCCCCATTCTTGGTCATTAGATGGACCTGGTCACACAATATCCATCCATCCATCCATCCTCCCTCCCTCCCTCTTTTCTCTTGGCCATTTTAATCACAAGATCTGTCCTGGAGAATCCTCATCAGATTCAGGGAAAACCTGGTAACTTCATATCTGTACTAGAGCCTTTTATCTCCCAGGTTTACAGATAGTTCATTCCAAATATAACCACAAAAACTGCCATGACCTCTTACCAGAATCTGCCAGAAACGGTCCCTCTCTCCTTTCACTGACAAGTCAAGATGGCCTTAGGCAGCAGAATAGTTAGGAAGAGAGGCATAGAAAGAGTTGTTTAAGGATCTGGTTCTGCTGCACTTTTCAGCTGACATTTCACAGAAGACTCTTACAGCTCTCTGGCATACTGCATTTATTTATGTATTATATGCAGGCCAATAACAAGGGTTAGAATGGAGCAGAGTTTCCCACTTTGCCATTAGATAGGAGCTGTACCATCCAGGGAACCACCCAACCAATACCCCATTTACAATCACAAAAGACTTCCTGGTATAAATTTACCAAAGGAAGTATTTCCATTCGTTCAAAACCTTGGGATGGATCTTTTCAAGGCAGATTGGACTTGGCAGGATAAAGATCCTTCTGTCCCTTGGAAATGATGCAGCTAATTTTCTGTACAGCATGGAAGCTGGCCTAGCTAATTTTTCCACAGCTTTTAACGGTGATGGATTTTTGTTTTAAAGGTGACAAGCTAAAAAAATCTGGCAACTCCACTACCCTTCACCCCACTAAAACCAGATCAATCAACCACACATATATCTCCTGTCCTTCATGGCACAGGTTACCAATCCCACTTCAGACTGCTCTGTATCTCACAGATTCTTTTATTGTTAGTGATTTAATGTCCTGCCTTAATCACTCTGTATAGTCAGTAGGGAAGCAAGACATCAGTGCTTGAAACAAGCCTAGAAAAGAGCTGCTCTGCCCATCAAGGGCAGCAGATGGAAGGACACCCACTAGCGTGACACAATTAACTGCAAAATATTTCTGCGCATGCTTGAAATTAATATATATCATATGATTAGATGATTTTAGGAGGTTGTTTAAAAGTTCAGTCATACTTTGTGTTCTTTGAAGCTGTGGTTATGCTTTATGTAATTGTACAATAGAATTAATATTTAATAAAGCATGGCTTAAGCACTCTTATTCCACGACTTTTTAATTACCTTGAAAGATCAATGTCTGCTGTCCTGAAATACATTTGGGACTTGGTTTGACTCAGCTCTATCCTTTTTTTCCCCTTTCTCCTCCATCCCAATGTGATCATATACAAGCCTTTGTACACTTATACACCAAAATACGTCACTGGGGTTTTTGGCTGTTGCCAGAAGAAAGAAGAGGCTATGCAGATGGAGACGGAGCCTGTAATCACATCCACAAGGCCAGCTTTTTTAGTTCCACAATTACTTTCCCTCCTAGTAGATCCAGGCAATGTTCGGGTGCACCAGATGATGCAGCACGTAACAGTTAATCTGATCAATTTCTTGGATAGGAGACTTATGGCAGTTTTACAACAAACGAAGACTGACAACAGACATTTTAAAAGATCTTTCTTCTCAGAGCAGGGAACACATGCAACACCACCCAGAGAGATGAGGCTGTTTTCTCCAGGCTGTTACTGTTAAACACTGACCCCGAGTCGCAACTCAAGAAAAATGCAACCGACCTCCATCAGGTGCCCTCCAGATATGTTGTGTCACCTATCCCATTAGTGTTCCCAGGCAGTACTGACACTGGTAGTGGTGACAGCAGTTACAGTCCACCACATCTGGAGGGGTCCAGAGAAAGGAAAATATCCAAAGGACTGCACCAAATCCATACCCACATAGAACTGAACTATCACTCTAAGAAAGGAGTTGGGGAGTCTGATAGATGCATCCTGCTATCCCACCTCATTAGAGAGTTCCAAAATGCAAACATAGCTATTATTTTAATGCTGTTCACTAGCCTATCTTAAGCATGAAAGAGATGGCTGAAATTTTAAATGGGCGTCATGATGAAAAAGTGGTCTCATCAAGGCAGATAATAAATTGCCTTGAGCATCAGGCATTATGGAAGGCAGAATATACTTCTGTGCGGCTGTACAAGGATTCTAAAGAGTGCATCTGACGTTGCAGTGCTACCTCTGTGCACCTCCTCCAACCCAGCCTTCTCCAACCTGGGACACTCTGGATCTGTAGATACTACATCTCCTAAAATTCCTAGGCAGCATGGGCATTGTAGGAGTTCTAGGCTCAGCATGTCTGGCAGGTTAGAGAAGGTTGCCCTACGAAGTAACTAGGACTAAAGTTAAGATAAAAATATAAGTGGATTTAGACAGACAGAGACACTGCAGTGAGGGCTGAGGCAATCTGGTTTTCTCTTGCCCAGTCTCACTTTTGGTTTACTCACTCCTCTTTCTTAACTAAAACTTCAGGATGGACATTTGGCCTTGACTTTTGCAAAAGAAAAGCACTGGCAATAAAATTGGATAGGAATAAGGTTGATATGGGGTGAAAAAAGGGGCAACCAACTCTGGGGGTGGCTAGCATCTTGAAGATGCTCCCATATGTTAACATCTTACTGATCATCAACATCTTGGAAGATATTATTATTTGCGTATGTGTTTGGTTTTATTCCATTTTTACTGTATTTTTATATTGCTTTTATTGTATTTTAATTAATATTTATTGTTGTTTTATTGTGAACCGCCCAGAGTCACTTTTTCATGAGATGGGCAGTAACTAAATTTGAAATATAAATAAAAAAAAAAAAAATCAAAACAAATGTTCCCAGAAGCAACACAAACATGGCATCATTTCCTGGATCGTGGCCTCACCCCCTTCCCCAAGCACAGACTGGGAAGTTTCGATTCTGGATTATACAAGCCTGTTCCCTTCGCCATTGGACAAGCTTAGGGAGGGTCCTTTCTGAGTCTGTCTGGCCAGGAGTGGGGGAGGGTAGTGTCTCTCAAGGTGGCACCACCAAGTGATAAATTCACACTCAAATCCACTACCGAACATATGGATCACGGCACTCCACTGCAATGTAAAGCATGAAAGGCTGCCCCTGCCAGAGGGTGGGAGAACTGTGCCTTTGGAAAGGAAACAGCACTGGCAATAAATATGGATAGGAATGAGGTGATTTGCAAAACAGATGTTCCTAGAGGAGAAAAAAAGAAATAAATCCATATGGCATTAATTATGGAATCCCCCTTCCCCCTCTTCTTCAGTATGCGAATTCATATGACCCTGCAAAAAGGAAAGAAAAAAAGAGCCTCAGGGTTGGAACTTATCCCAATTCCTGAGGTTTCAGAAAACTGAATTGAGAATGACATGATTCTAAGAGTTATTTTACCATCTGAGTTATGCGGGAAATGACAAATGCTTTATTTATCAAGGATGGGGCCATCAACAGTTTTTTCTTTAAAGGTTTGTGGGGGTGGGGGCTCAGTTAGGTCTGGAATAATATTTCAGAGTCCCTCCTAAGCAACAACAACTTTAACAATCACCATCTAATTTTGGGGCATAAGCCTTGCCCAGAACTGAAATATTTTGAATTCTTCCATTTTCAGGCTCAAAACTTTAGTTCCCTGAAATTTTCTTTTTTGGGGGGCCCATTCTAATACTGAGTGAAAGATGGGGATTCATTCCAGAAATGTCTTGGGTTTTTGCTATCCAGATGTGCTGAGCCAACTCTCATAATCCTTAGGTCCATAATCAATCATGTCTCTGCTGGTTCAAGATTATGAGAGTTGAAGTCCAACATACTGTATCTGGAAGACATTAGATTGGAGACATAGTCAAGTCTTTGAGTCAAAGTCAACTCCTGGCAACTTCATGGGCATGTGTGTGTGTATTTTCTTGGCAATAATAAGAAAGTGGACTGTCATTAAACATCTTCCTGGATGTTTTCTTAACTTTTAACCCAGTGGCTGTTCTAAATGGTACAAACCACTAACATATATATTTGCTTCAAGCCCTATGGAAGGTAAGAAGAATATAAGTGATAGTCTTCTTACAGCGGGATCTACCAAAGAGGCTTTAATCTAATCTGTAAATATAGATTTTATAAAATGCACATAGTGCAGGGCAAACAACTAGTCTGACCCACTGGGATCATTCCTATATTCAAAGCATACAAGCACTCCTTGGCTGGAACCGCATCACTGAACCCCAATATAATTCTACTTTTCACTGTCCCAAAAACTTTTATCAAAACCCATCTTGGTCATTATTTAGCCTTTGGTATAATGCCCCAGTCCCTACTTCATAGTAACTAGGTTACCTATACATTTCTACTGAGATCATTCCCTCTGAATCCAATAATGATTGAGAAAGTTTCTGATAAACCTAAGCTCATATCTATCCATGAGAATTTCAAGGCGATAAGTGCATTCCTCTCCAATTTACCTCTGCCTCCATTTAACTCCTTTTCCCCTTTAAGCTATTAAATGATGTTATGCTATAATCTTTTGGAGAGAGCAGGAAACCCCTGCCTTCTTGTAGTTCGTAAGTACACATATGGATGGCCCTCCATCAGTTCATAACCATTAAAATCTTTAGGCTTGGTATTCTCATGTAATCATTCTTTTTTAAAAGAAGAGCATGTGTCAGCATTATCGGTCCTTTAATGCTTTCAAGTATTGGCGATGCACAGAGGGGGTGGGAAAAAGGCTCAGATGAAGCCATGCCATCTCAGAATGTTAGCATTCTAAAGCATTTCTAAAGTCTGTTGGTGCTTTCAGGAGAAAGATATGAACCTAAAACAAACAAATAAATAAATGAAGAGGAGAAGAGGAACCTCCTCACAGCATAAATCTGGTGAATTCTAATTCCCAGCCTAACTGTAATATGCCCTGCGAACCTCACAATTTTGGTAGTTCTTTCCACTGAAATATGAAATACACACACACACACACTCTCTCTCTATATATACACATACAGACACACACAATATATATACATACACACACACACACATATACATACACCCACACACATATTCTCTCTCTCTCTAGATATATGTATGTGTGTGTGTGTGTGTGTATATATATATATACTGTATACACACACACACACACACACACACATACAGTGGTACCTCGGGTCACAAATTTAATTCATTCCTCAACCCAAATTGAATTTTCCCATAAGGTTCAATGTAAATACGGTTAATCCATTCTGACCCCTACAAATTTGGTCGCCAACTGATTTTGGTCGCGTCCCGAATCAAATTTTCCCATAAGGTTCAGTGTAATTACGGTTAATCCGTTCTGAACCATCTGTATTTTTTTTTTAAAGCCACAAAAATATGAAACAAAGTACGGTACAGTACACCATGAAGAGAGAGAACGCTAACCTTGCTTGAGGCATGGAGGACAGGAAGGCAGGTGGGGAGGCAATTATTGTTTGGAGGGAGAATCCCCCTCCCTGCAGGAAGCCACGACCACGTGTCACGGCAGGGAAAATGGCCGCAGATCCTGTTCGTCACCCGATGCGGAGTTCGCGGACGGAAGCAAAATTTTGCGAACAGTGCTGTTCGTGACCCAAATTGGTCGTGAACAGAAGCGTTTGTGACCCGAGGTATCACTGTATATACACATGCACACACACACACTACACACACACACACTCTAGTTTAGATATAGATGGCAGACTAAGAGGACTACATGCAGGAGAAAAACTTAGCAGTTGAGCACTTCCAGAGAGCTCCTACCTCTACCAGTTTCATAATTTCTTCTATAATGGATTCACCCAACTACTTTTTAAAAGAAGAAAGGAAGAAAAAAACTGGGGAAAAGGTTGGAAGGATTACAGATGGGCGACCACACCATCCGTTCTGTGGAAGAAGGCAGGGCAGATGCATAACAAAAGCCTCACCTGGAAGCATCCTTCCTCTTTCTGCTTCTGTTCTTCCAATTTTTAGTACGCATATTCATCAAAAATCACAGGTGGAAGGAGTGCAATCCTTCTGGCCCTTACTGTAACTCTATCATCCTTCTGAATGAATCACCCGCAAACGTTGAGGATCAGGGGCCTGTTCCTATCCATCCTGAGCAGGTGGGGGGGGGAGGTCAAGCCCTTCCCCATTCCATTGCTGGGTGTCCCAGGACCCGGCCTCTCCCCCACTTTTTTTTTTTTAATCAACATAAAACCACTGGGAGAGGTCATCCATCAGCCATGTGGTAGAAGTATCTTTTGTTTTTGTTATATTAAATGCAGCCTCCAAAGGAAGAGCAAATAAAGAGCCAGAATTGTATGGCCTTGGACTTTCATAGTCATGATTAACTTGGCTTGTCCCTATCCAATGCCCTCTAGACTTCCTGGGACTATTGTTCCTGTATTTCCCTGCCAACACGGCTAGTGCATAAGCCTCAAAAAACTAGGCCAGGGGATGGTGAAAGGTAAAGTTTCAATGAAGTAAAAACAAAAACAAAAAAACCCAGAATATATACAAGAAAACATAGACAACACATTGACAAGTACCACCATTAATACAGAAAATGACTAAATACAAAATACTTGTACTCTTCTGAATGAGTTATAATTTTATTGGGGCTTTTTAAGAGAAATGCATATGACATGGAAAAGTGCCTGAACTACTAAGCAAAAACTGGATTGTATTAGTTGTGTCTTATGGATACAGTGCCAGAAAGCTGCAGAGGCAGTTTAATGGGCTCCTAAGTGTGAGAGATGAGAGCCAGAGATGAGAATGCTCTGTTTTTTAAAAAGTCCAATTTTAATACCTTTAAACATCTTTGGATATTTAATGTCTTTTAAGTATCCTTTCAACCCATTATTTTCAAATGGCAAGCCTAACTACTCTCCTTTAGCACCCTTGGATAATACTGTTAATTTTACTGATAGAAAAGAACTGCAAACATTTTTCATTATTTCCTGTTTCTTCTATTCCAAGTCATAGGGCAACTATGAAGACATTGTGGAATAAAATATCAAAATTTCCCTTTTAACCTTGAGAGAATGAACATTATGATTCATTCATAGCTCATATGAACACCACTTCAACCACTTATCACCAAATGAACTCATCTTCCCAACTCAGAACAGAGGCACAAAATTATCATTTCACCATACATACATTCTTCCAAAGTTTAACAGTTTTCCCAGTAGCTCCATAACTGCTTGATTCTGTACATTTGATCAGAATCCTGCAATTTCCAGACAAAGGGTACCGAATGCTCCCGATCAAAAGTCATCCTGCAACTAGTTTTTCCTCCACAAAAAAAGATAGGATGAGCTTCATATGGGACTCAATAACATTTGGATTCCTATTAAATCCCTCAGAGGAAGAAGGGAGATTGTTTAATAATAGCACCATAATTCAGACCAAGCAACTCAGATAGAAGTCTAGAAAATTCACTGTCTATAATCCAGGTGTTGGGCAACATTTAACACCCAAAGCATTAGCTGTTTCTGAGGACACAATCCACTGTTTAATGTCATGTCAGCCTTACCAGGCAGACTAGGCAGGAAACACGACCAGACAAACTAATTCTACTTTATTGTAAAGCTATATTAACAGAATTTTGCAAGTCTGAATGTACAATTTTCTCACCTTTACAGCCCAAGAACTGAGGGAGGGTCCCTTCTGAGCCTCTTGCTCCACCCACTATGCAGCTGTGGGCTGTGCTGTCTCTTACCTGACCATTCCTTAGGCAGCATCTCTTCCCCCTCCAAACGTCTTTCCCACATACCATTACATGTCATAACTGAATTATATAGTCTAGACAGTACCAGAATGAGCCACCCTTCATTCTGAAATTATCTAGCCAAGAAGCAATCCACTATGTAACTGTGCCAAAAGTTCAGCAGAGTTTTCAATCCATGCTTTTCAGTACTTGCTTGATTATGAATCCAGGATATTATGTGGCTTTCTTCTGGTCACGTCCACCTCAATAAAAAACATGTGGGATGTAACAACATATCTTCCCCAAGCTCAGAATTATGGCCTGGGCCTTAGAATACTCAATTCAAAAATGGATGCAAAAACCTTCTATGGAATGTAAAGTAATAAATAATCATGCCATTATTACAGTAATACCAGAAGAAAGAGGCTGACAAATATGTAACACCGTTGATCTTAATTAGTTGCTGAAGCATCACTGGTTGACCACAAGGCAGCCTATTTTCAACCATATTCAGCAATCATAAGGGTCATTTTTGAAGACAAGCACATTAGGGAATTTCCCAAGCGAAGATTCTTGCAGAATAAGGGGTGTATTTAAATCAGCAGAAGGAGGAGAGTACAGATAAATTATAGCAAGAGCTTCCTTACTATCAAAGGAAAAAGGAAGGCCCTCAAAAGGAAGCCAAAACTACTCAAAAAAGTTATTAGTCCTATGATACAGCGATGGATGAATTCACCCAGCAGCCTCATGTAGACGTTAATAGAAGAGGGGAGAGTACCAAACCCTGCAGCACCCAGGGGCAGGATCTCTCCTCCCCAACTATCATCAACTGGAATTGGCCCTGGAGAAAGGAGGTGAACCAGCATAACACTGTGCCGGCCACTCCCAATCCTCTGAGCCAATCCAGAAGGACATCATGGTCGATGGCACTGAAAGCCACAGAGAAGTAGGGCAAGGATAGATGCACCACCCCCATCCCGCCTTCGCTAGGTCATCCAAAAACGCAACCAATACTGTTTCAGTCCCATACCAAGGCCTGAATCCAGACTGAAAGGGATCCAGATAATCTGCTTCATTCAAGATCCTCCGAAGCTGCTGCGCAACCATCTTCCCAATTATTTTCCCCCAAAAGGGGAGATTGGATACTGGATGAAAATTGTCCAGTATAGTGGTGTCCAGCGATGGCTTATTGAGGACGGGGTGAATCAATGCCTCTTTAAGAGGTGAAGGAACAACCCCTCACTCAAGGAAGCATTAACCATCACCAGAACCCACTCACACGACACCCCCCGGGCCGTTTTAACCAGCCAGGAGGGGCACAGATCTAAAGAGCAAGTGGCTCTTAGCTAGGTTTTCTTTGCAGATCCAATTCTGTTTCTTTTTATACACCCCACCTTTTTGGGGAAAATATATATATATATATATATATATATATATATATATATATATACACACACACACACACACACACACACACACACACACACTGCAAGTTTCCTTGAAAACTAATACGAAAGGGCAAAGTGACAGGTACCTTATGAACAAAAAAATTCAAAAAGGGAAAGAAGCCGCTTTTCAAAATATGAGTTCTTAACCGTATCAGTACGTTTTTGCAATATTTTAAAGTGTCTCTGCTTTCAGGAAGAGAATGTTAAAAGTAGTATTACTCCAATCTGGTATCTGGTTTCATGAACGACAAGTCTGTTAGCCCCTCTGTTTTAGATTCCATTGCAAAAGCCACAGGTATTTGCTGTCTGTAATTTATTTCAGTTTGGGGAGGGAGGGGTAGCAGCGGGTCACTTACAACGTAAATGTTTACTTTAAAAATGCATACCTTTTCCATTCCCACCCTCCCACACACAGTGTGTCCACATCCACCAGCAAGCTTTCCAGTCATTGTAAGTGCTTCCAGCCTACTGTGAGTTCCTCTGTGTATAACACACCACAAATGTCAGAAATAAGAAACTGCCTTGCTTTTAGAGGCATGAAATATCAAAAAAGAAGCAAAGTACAAGAGATACATCATGGCAGATGAACAGAGTCGCAGGTCACAAAAGATACTACTTTTTAATTGTCTTCAATGAACAATGGGCGTGGGAGAATTTGGTTTATTTAAACTGCATCGGGAATCTACAGATCTCCACATGTTACTGGAGCATAACTCCTGTCATCTGCAGCCAGTTGGGCAAAGAGATACGAAGAAGGAGAAATGGGAGCTTATTCATGTCTCAGGAATGAAAAAAAAGTATTTAAAACAGAGATGTGTTTTCAAAAAAGATAATATCTATAAATGGACAAGTAATTACTGAACTTATACAATTAATGCTGAATATAACATTAGTAAAAGATTCCAAGCAGAGTACATTGAGTTGATTTCATGATATGAAAAAGATGTATAAATTTTTGCTTAATGCCAAAATCTCCACATTATTATTTATAAATGTTAAAATAAAGAAAAACATCCCTAAATATAATATAGATAAATATTTGATTTCTGACCTCCCCCTTCTTTATACTCCAACCAATTTGCAGTACCTATTGGTATAAATTTTGGTATAAATATTGGCATAAAAATTTGGTATAAATAAATATAGAAATCAGCATAGATGAAACCATACTCTGTATTTACCTGGCTGTATAATATATAATATATATAGAAGCCATGACTCAGAAAATAACTTTAACTCTTATTTCCAAAATATTTATATGATTGTAGAAACAAATACAGCTTTTAGCATCTTCATTTGCAACGTGCAGACCATGAATAAATCCAAACTTCTAAAAAGTTGTCCATGTCAAGCAAAAACCTAAACGTTGGACCATTTTCATATTACACAAAATCTTGAGAAAGCAATCTTTGGGCTATCTGAAAATATAAAATGCTTTTCCAGATTTACCTTCCTAGCAATGGGAACGATAACAGCCTAAAACCTATCACACAACCTTGAATTTGGAGGCTTAATAATTTTCAAGACAAAGATCTTGGTATGCTATGGAAGCTGGAGGGTAATATCACAATAGTCTTAAAAGTTATGCGCATAGTCAACTTGCATCTTAAAGGATCTGAAATGGACACACTGTCTGATCTTTGTATCCACATGTGAGCAAGGCAAAGGGATTGGGTAGAAGATGTTTGTATAAATTGCAACTGCTTTACAGTCAAGTTACCTAAATAGCAAATTGAAGTTTGCTTTTAGGCAGTTGCATTACCTGAATTCATTAAAGCACAATTATCTAGGACTCAACAAATAGTGCAGAGCTGATGAGATCCATGAACAAGCTTACCAGGATCCCCATGGAAGGCAAGGAAAGAAAAATAAGTATTTTTAGGTATAATTATTCAACAATAAAAACCATGGAACCACAGTAAGAACTGCAAAATTACTGAATAATCCAAGCACAAAATGTCACCTTTGGAATGGGGATTTTTAACTTCAAGTATTTAAATCCATTTGCATAGCTGTCCATATGTTATTAAAGATATGTTTACCCCATGGGCACTTTCTCTTGTGCGTGCATACACATAGAGATGCATGCATAGATACATCACTATAGAGCCTTTCATCATGAAAGATCGTAAAAACTTATAAAAAGGGCTGATTAGTGAACTCCATCAAAATTATTTCTTTAAAAATAATGTTGATTCATTCCTTAAATGCATGCAACTGAATACTAAGCATGAAACCATAATCACAGAATCATACAGCTGAAAAAGCTCAGGGCTCTAGTCCATTCTCTGCTCACAAGATCTCTTAAAGCACTTTGGACAGATGGCTATCCAATATGAAGACCTCCTATGAAGGAGGACATACCACTTCATGAGGCAGCTTGTTCAGCTGGTTGACAGCTTTTACCATCAGGAAATTCTTCTTAATATCCAACCTGAATCTACTTCCCTGTAGTTTTCATCCACTGGATTTAATCCTGCTCTCCAGGATGAGAGAGAACTAGTCCACTTCCTCTTTCATGGGACAGCCTTTTAAATATCTGAAGATATTTTCACTCAGTCTTCTCTTCTGAAAGCTAAACACATCTTCCCTCAGTCTTCTCTCCTACAAACTAAACATATCCAGTTCTTTTAATTGTTCCTCATAAAACCTTGTTTCCAGTCCTTTCACCATTTTGTTGGTCTCCTTTGAATTTGCTCCAATTTGTCAATGTCTTTTTTAGACTGCGGTATCTAGAACTGGGCACCATTCCAAGTAGGGCCTACCAAGGTAGAGTATTGTTGGGATGTGTGCTCCTTAATACATCCCAAAATAGATTATTTTTCAGCAGTTGCATCACATTATTGGCTCATATTCAAGTTGTCAGCTGCTAGAACAGCTAGATCCTTTCCACATATTGTACTGCCACACCAGTTCTCCCCCATCCGATACTTGTATCTTTCTTCTTTCTCCCCCAAAAGCAGGAATTTACATTTCACCCTGTTAAATTTCTTCTTGTTTGTTTGTTTCAGGCCACCATTCATGCCTGTCTACAACTTTTTTTTACTCTTCTCTTTCTCTTCTAAAGTGTTCATTACTCCTCCTAGTTTTGTGTCATCTGCAAATCTGATAATCATCTCCTCAACCCATTCATCCAAGTCTTAAGAAAAATGTTGAACAGCACAGGGCCCAAGACTGAATCTTGTGGCACTCTGTTCAGTACTACTCTCCAAGCTGATGTGGACACATTTATGAGTACTGTCTGGGTGTGGTCTTTTATCCAAGTATGAATCTAACAGTTGGATCATCCAGTCATAGTTTACTATTTTATTTATGAGAATATCATGAGAGGCTTTATTGAACAATTTGCTGAGGTCAAGATACACTATGGCTGTAGCATTCTCCCAGTCTATTAAGGTAGTAACTCTGTCAAAAACGGAGGTAAAATTAGTCTGGCATTATGTATTCTCTTGTTCATAAACTTGCTCCCATAGGTAGGCTCTTAAGAGTGAAAGACTTAAATCTCTTCACTTTAGGGTTGTGCATTTGTTTGTTACAAGCCTTTGGTTAACTGCTACATTTCTGTCCAAGTACTCACAAATATACTGTTTAATAATCTGATTCAAGACCTTGCCCAGCATAGACAAACTGTAACTTCCCAGGTCTCCTCCTTCCGTTTTTTAAAGATGGGAACAACATTTGCTCTCCTCCTGCCTTCTAAGACTTTGTAAATTCTTACAGTTAGTGGTTATCATTTCTGCTAGTTCTGTCAGTATCCCGACCAGTCACCTGAAATGTTGCACTAATTCTGATAAGACTGTTTTACCGCTGATCACCTGGAGATAGTTTTCATTCACCATAGGTAAACAAGCTCAATGGCCATTTACAAAAGTGATTTATGAGACTTTTCCAAGTAATAGCTAAGAATCCCATTTCTCTCTATCTGTAATAAGAACTCAGTACCTTCTACATAAATGAAGAACACTGCTTCATCTAAGCCTCTGAGATGCAGGACCATAAACCAAGGAATAGACACAATATATAACATCAGTAAATGAGCAAAATTTATTTATTTATTCATTCATTCATTCATTCATTCATTCATTCATTCATTCATTCAATTTATATAGCCGCCCATCTTGCTCCAGGAATTACTGCAATATTAGCTACAGCTTACTACAGTATATCATTTCACAAGATAAATGAAATGGCTTTCTTAAAGCAAAGAGCAGGCCTTATGTGAACAAAGCTTTTTTACATTTCCTGCTTTAGAATATGAAAGGATTGGACATGCCCCCCCCCCCCAAAAAGAGCTACCTACTTTCACATCCTGAAATACTGGACAAACATTAACATTTTGCACACAGGGCAGAATTTTCACCTGTGTTTTGTTAAACAGTTGATGGCAAGCTCAGAAATCAAAGCTGTAACTCTAAGACCCTTTTCTTAAAAGATATAATTTGCATGACCTTTAATTACATTTCTTTTTTCCCCCCTAGTATAATTGATAGGAAAACAAGACAAGTAGCTCTCAGATGTTTTCAACTAGGGCCCATCCCCATAATCTGCAAACCCAACCTAGGAACATATTTTCAACAATGGGACTCTATTCCCATTTAATGGAAATAATGGTGGAAAGGAAAGGTGAATCAGCTAGCAATAAAAGTCTCTTACATATATATAGAATCCTGAATCGAGGATGAAAAACCAGCTTCATCAGAAATATTCTTCTTTTAAATAAATTAAGCACCAATTCAAATTATTTCTTTGCAGCTTATTTGTCATATCTCTTCCACCTGACAGATATTATCAAATTCACTCAACAAGAATTATAAGGCTTTGGCCCTTGGAGATGAACCAAAATCAAAGATTCATCATAACAATACAGGACAAAACAATAGCATTAATCAAATCATCCAGGTTTTTAATGGAAATCTGTGATTCACATATGAGCTAGGTAAAACTTGTTTACTATTCTTCATTAAAATAATCTTCATGGCTCAATAAAGAACAATGAGATGTATTAAGAATGTAGGTGTGCATGTAGGAATGCAGGAGTCACGTATAACTGATTCTTTAACTGTGTGTGAAGATCTAGCTCTCTGGAGAAGGCCCTAATGCTGGGAGAGGTGAAAGAAAGAGAAGAAGAGGACAACAAAATCAGAAGGCAACTCAGAAGGTATCAACAAATCTATATACCTGGTCACTAATGACTGACACCAATCAACAGTCAATTATCACACTTAAGAATACTCTGACCTTGACCACATATACTACTACAAAAGTAGGGATATTACTTATGCCTTCTTCCATAGCCTTGGCATCACTCCTATGCAACCATTTCAACAAAAGGAATTAAGCAGGCGGCTACATGAGACAAAAGATGGGAAACAACAATGCACAACAATGATGGAAGGACACAGAAACATAAAGGGGAACACCAGCTTTTAGCCTAAGGAAGAAATGCTCAAAAGATAAAGTTTCACAAAAGAAGAGGAGCTGTTTAGCACTTTGGTCTTCAGACTTTCAGGCACTCTTATTCATCAGAAGGCAACTCAGAAGGTATGAAAATAAGGTACCCAACTACAGGCACAAAACAAAGAAAAACCCAGCTCCTAAGATTCTATCATGAGTTATCCCCTCACTCATGCACATTCATCACTGAGTTTTTTTCAGGACAACGCTGGTAGTATGGCAAGCATAAAACTACAAAATAAAGACACTGAGTATTAGGAAGCCAGAGGTGACAGTCTTCTAATAGAGTAGACAGTAATCATGGCATCCAAAATTACTCAGATGCAGGAGGAGGACCATTTTGATCCACAAAACTTTGATGAGCTCCCCTCAGGTGTAACCCTAAACCTAAAGCACAAATCTAAAAACAAGGATTCCATCCAGTGAATAAGATCTTTTTTCAAGGACTCCTAAATCTTCCACTTTGAGATCTGAGCACCTATATTACAGTTCAACAGGTGTAACATTTGAGAGTGGGTATCTTTCTCATTCTTTTTCACATACATACATACATACATATTAAGACAACAGAACTTAAAACAAAAGAAAAATCCCACTGGTACCCAGCAGCCACTTGCGAAGTCAGATCCCACTGATATTTATTAATTTAGAATCCGTAGTATTTAAACCTTCAAACAGCTGCATAAAAATAAAAACATATGACTGGAATATCCAATTTGGAACAAATAAAATAAATCTGAAGTCAAGGTGATAGCTTGAAACTTTAAATACTGCATAAAGCCTCCTCGTCAAGAGCTTGACCTAATGAACAACCCAAAAGAGGGCACTGGGAGTACAGCCCTCGGAACTGTAAAATCTCAGGCACAAGCATCTTTGAGGACCAAATAATACAATACGTTAAACAGGGAGCCTGCAGTTGCCCGTCTGCTTTTTCTTCACCACGTGGCCCAATCCAAATCCTAGCTGTCGCATACAGGGTGGAAGTGTGATCTGCCAACCAATCCCTGGTTTCCCTGGCTTATTATCTGAATGTGTGTAGTATTTTTCTCTCAAAAATAGCACTGGTGCCAGGGGAGATTGTGGAAGACATTGTTGTTTAAGCATTTGTCACGGGAAATGTTTGGTTAAGAAACAGGCAAAGCAAACACAAATCAGATAATCTGGTTGCATGGTAATCCACCACGAGAAGAGTTAATTTATTTTTTAAAACCTTGGCCATGCTCAGTTTTCCTCGCCTCCTTGCTTTAAGACAAGAGTGGGTGCTCTTCTCAGGCTGAGGTCCACACTTCATCTGAGTGGTGTGCCAGGACCACATTCTCAAAGTAGTGGGAAGGGCCAGGTCAAAAACTAAACTGGACTGAATTTCAGTCAAAATCAGACCTTCAAATAATCTGATCCTGGACTATTTTGATTTTTAAATCCCCTCCTCCCCCTCCCAGCCCTAAATAGGTCTTCTCCAGCTTGGGGCCCATGATGCACCTTTAACTCCAAGTATTCCTATCTACCAATGACCATGAGATTCCATACATCTAGGGGATTTCAGGTTGGTAGGGCTGCCCTAAATCCATAAAATAGCAAATGGCTTTAAGCCTTCTATACTTGATAACCTCCAAAGATTAATGTTGCTATAAATAATACAACCCTTTTAAGTTAAGATTTAACTTTTTTTTTCCTTGAATGTACTATTGTAAACAGTAAAAGTTAACTTGAATCACAATCTTTTTTTTTCTTTCTAGTGTTTTCCCGCAGGTGCAGGTCTGCTGTTTTCAGATCGACCAAAGGTTGATCCATTGGTTGCGACAGGAATGTACTGACCAGCTTGTTGCCTGAGCTTGAAGTCATGGGCTGAGAGAGAGTAACTGGCCCAAAGTCACCCAGCTGGCTTTCATGCCTAAGGAGGGACTAGAACTCACCGTCTCCTGGTTTCTAGCCTGGTACCTTAACCACTAGACCAAACTGGCTCTCTAACTTGAATCACAATATACATATGGAAATAATATTTGTCAGAACTACAAAGAAATTTTCAAAAAAACATTTTCAAATTATAGTCTTCTTCTAAGACATGCCAGAAAGGTTATATTTCTCAGAGAAGTAGAAAGTTCCTTCCCCACTTCCAAGTTACAGTATCAGAAAACATGCCTTCTCACCCCCTAAAAATACAGGGAAAACATGCTCTTTAAGAAATTATATCCTGCAAGCTACAGTCTCAACCAACAGAGATCAAAATGAAACATACATAGCCTGCTACACTGGGCTAGGGAGGAGGCTGATGTGTCAGCCCTGGGAGGCAGCAAAGATTTGTCAGGGGGACACTAAAGTTGGTGAGGACATTTAAGAATACAAGTGATGTTTCTCTGCTCTAATTTTCAATTTTAGAAAACTGAAAATGTTTATATAACATTTGTTTCTGACTTACTAAAAAATTATACTTCCTTTCTTCAGAATTCTGCTCCTTTCTCCAACTTTTAAAAGGTTGGGGGGTTTTAATGTGCTCTCTGCTTTAATCCTAAGCAGCAAAAGAAGGAAAAAGAGAGACGGTCTTCCAGACATCTGGAAGCTGATCTACAGACTTTTAAGGACAAGACTCCCTTTTTGCACAGCAAAGATCCAGACTGCATCAACTCTGTAGCTTTTAATCAAATAGCTGCTGCACTGCAGTAACTAAACAGAAGGATCCCAAAAGCTGCATAGACTTATAGCTGCAAAAGGTTTAAAAAGAGAAATGCAATGCAGAGGGGGAAAAGTCCTTATAAAACCCCAAGGGAGAGAGCTTCTCTAGGCCCCAATTTTTATTCATAAACTTTGAATCAGTTCCCATGTTCTGTTATCTTATTCTTTCTAAAGACCAGTAAGCAAAGCTTGCTGCTGGGATGATAACAGCTTCAACTGCTAATTCCAGGGCCTTGCCCTGCAGGAAGAGACAGACCAAGATAAAATGTCAAGACCTTTTAAATTCAAAGCCAGCTTAATCAATTACTTGGCAGACATGTGCTAGAGGTCTACATCATATGGCATCAATCCAAACCACTCAACTCTCTACACTATAATGAATTGTGTTCGCATGGCATCCCACTGTCAATTCATAGTGAAGACCATTTACCAGCTAAACTGGAACATTAGTCCCACAGACAATGCCACCATACTGACCTTGAGCTAGCGGCAGTGTGTTCAATGTGTCTATTACAATATAATAATATTCAGCTGCAGAAGTAGAGATCTCAAGCTATGAAGGGCAATAACTGACAAAGTTTATCCTCCCTATTCTTCCTCATTACATGGTTGGTTCATTGCCTATGGCCCTTCAAGTGGTCATCTGTGCCTGAACAGCAGCTTATTGAAAATAGGATTTTTGGTGGGAGACACTCGCTCCCCCCAACATACATTATATAAATATGGGGCACCCACCAATTTCCCCAGTTGAGCATCATGTGGTGGATCAAAACCAAACCACCCACCAAGTCAAGTGGGGAGGATGAGCAGGCTGTGTGCATTCACAGATGACCACTGAAAGAATTATGCTTAGAGGTAAATAGCCAATCCTTCATCACTGTATTTTCTGTGATTCCCACAAGCAGTTGATTGGCAAACTTCCCTGCCGTTTGTTAAAAGGCAAACTATTGAGACCAGAAGTCCAACTGATAGTGCCTGATAAAAGCAGGCAGTTATGATCAAGTGGTGGTTGATTAACAGAGCTCAGGCCACAAAATATCTTTCCAAAAGCAGCTGAGGAGATAAGATTTTGCTGTATTTCTACAGCGTATGGCTTAGTAAGGTTAACAACATGGTCTACTGGTACCTATAACTCATTTAGCAAAACACTGGTGGAAATCAGATGATTTTGCTTCAACATGGAATATGACATGAACAGATACTATATTTACAACCAGTATGGCTGATACAGAATGCTACACCTCTCCAAACATTAAGGGCATAAAGAAGACCCTATACGGGAGGACTTGGGTCTGGAAAAAATGTTTGATCATAAGAGCACTGTGTCCCAATGAAAAATCAAATAAAATTCATCACAAAGTCTCCAATCCAATCAAATCTTTATTATGGTCACAGACCAGCATAGATCACAAAGGAGATTACAAAGTTCACTGAAAGGTCACATCAACATTTACAGCCACCAGAAAGTTTTCCATCTCTATATGTGGGGAGGACATACAGCCTTGGGCTCAAAGAGTTTTGATATCAGCATAGATAAAAGATATAAACTCCAAACCTGACTTGGGGAAGGATTAATGAAATTGACTATTCCTTTCAAAATAGTTTTACATCTGTATGAGAGAAAGTAGTATCTTCCCTGAATGGATGTTGAATCACTAATATCACTGTGACATAAATCCCCAAAGAAGAAAGAACAAGGTACTTTGCAGAGCCACTCTAAAAAATCTAAAATAGGTCTACTTGGTGGTCCAATGTGTCTGCTCACAAACCACTTGCAGAATCCAAACTGCTATATTAATTTTTTTTTTTTAAACTGTAAAGACGTGTCTCAATTGCAAACCATGCAATCCTGGTTGTTGAGGAACGGAATGATATCTTCTTGAAGTAAACCAAACCTGATGAGGCCATTACGGCATTAGTAAAATGCAATATAGTCACTTCCATCCTGAAGACTCTTGGCTCAGGAGACTCAGGAATCAGTGGTAACAACAGGAAGCCTTGGGACCAGTGGAACTGAAAAACTTCTCCCAGGAATCTACAGAATCAACTAGAATATTAAGTTATAATCAACAGCACAACGCCAAAGAGGCAGACGTAAGCTAGAGATACAATCCACAACTTTACCTCTGTACTAAGAACAAAAGTGACAAAATTAGAAGGAGCTCTGCCTTCATAAAATGTATGTTGTGCAATGGGCTGGGTCTTCAGCCACAAATTCTATGCTGTGGAATATTCTGGACAAGTTACTAGGCAGGGGCAGAACTCATCCTGTATGGAGGATGCAAGGAGAGGCTGTGAAACTGCTGTTGTTGCTGAGACAATGCAGAGAGAAAAGGTGGGAGGACAGACACCATCAGACAGCAAGCACAAGCTGCTATGCCTCAGCCAAAAGGCATCCCCTCAGGGACTACCCATTTTACGGCACATTACCTAATTAAATAGGTACAGGAAAACTCCAAGATCTTCTCAGCAGTTAAAAATAATCAAAGATTTTTTACAAAATGTTCTACCTGATTCCACAGATATTTCCAAATAGAAAATCTCCTATATAAAATGTAAGTGTCTGAGAGCTCTTATTTTAAAATGTGACCTTTCTAGAATGCCAGCAACTTATAGAAGTATTCCTGGCAATCAGCTGGTTTATTATGGATTTGGCAAGCTTCTCCAATACTGAAAGCTTCCTTAGAGAAGATGGGAGCCATAGTACAGTAATATGTTTAAGACAGTAGAAGAACCAGGAGTTTAAAATGGCTTAGTATACAATCCTATCTATGCACACTTCTTTGAAAGCAAATCTACTGAAATCAATGAGACTTACTTTTAAACAAACATAAGTAAGATTGTTCCAAGACAGAAAAGCCTACATATATGCTTGTCACTTACTGACCTAAACCAGCCTAAAACTGAATCTAGAAGCTCTAACTGAAACCAAAAACAAATAATTCACCAATAATGTCCATTACTTTTAATTTGGCAAGCAGAGTAATGGAGCACAGGGCTGATCTTGACAATGACCTTCAAAGTGCTTTGTACAGTAGATATGCAAAAATAAAACATTACGGTCCCAATTCCTACTTGTTTTGGCTCCACTTAGCTGGGTATCTCTAACTTGGAATGATCATGCATATTTGGTTAGAAATATATATACACTAAGAAGAAAACAATGCACAAGTTTAATAAGAAAATATTTCTGAAGAACAGAAATACTTCTGAGAATCCAGCTTAGAATTCTAGTGAATAATAACAGAATTACTCTTTGAAAAAAAATCAGAATATAATCAACAGTTATTCTGGTTGTCAGCATTAAATACATTTATTCCAATTTTGAGGTTGATTTTTTTTAATTTTAGAAATGTCCTTTGCAAACTATGTTGTGGGTGAACATTTTTCATGTTCTCAGAATCCTTTTGTTTTTTTCCTATGAGTCAGCTGAATGATAAAGTAAAGACAATTATGCTTTTAATGGACCTATGCATCCTTATCTGCAAAAGCTGACATTGGTTTCTTTCCCACCCAAACTAAGGGTCAACTGGTCTTATCACTGGCACCAATTTTCAAGGCCTCAGCTTAGCTTTGGAATGCCAAATGAAGTGATGGTAAGAAGGGAGCATCACTTAACATATCAAAAGGCCGCTAAACCTTTCCTCACCACCAAGTAGCTCCAAGACAAAGAGAAAGGGGCTTTTGTTTATCTAATTCAGTACCAAAGTTCACCTCATCTCTCCTCTTTGGAATTTGTTCAGTTTATCACATAAGAGAAATATATTGCCCTAGGCACCAAGATTAAGAAACCTTCCCATACATGAGCTGCACTCAGATGATGTCTACTGAGTCCATAAAATATTATTTGGGAAAGCAGGGAAGAACACTAGGACATATGCCTCCTTTGTCTACCCATTCCTTTTTTAAAATGTCAGATTTCACATGAAGATCCTGTTTACATCAACTCAGACTTCTTCATTATAACCTGACCAGGAAAATCTGGATTAATATTGGAATCAAGGAAAAAGATAAGGCTTTATACTTGGTTACAAAGCCCATTGGTCACATTCATCGCACTTTATCTCTTTAAAGCAGCCAACTGACAAACACGTTCAGGATTAAATGAGATTAAGGGTACACTGTAACTAATGTTTAGGTTACAACATGTCCTCACTGAATTGCACTGCAGGTTTATTTCTGTAGGAGCCAATGAACTGATTCACCAGGAGGAAGAGGAGGAGGAGGAATAGTAGTAGAGGTATAGGATAGCAGAGCAACATAAAAATATGCTAAAAGAATGATGGGAGAATGAAACTAAATTAAATGAATTAAATGTTACTATCAAGTTTAGTTATTTGTTCAATTTTAACTATTTTCAATGTTATAATGCTCTTCCTCTCATCTCAGTTGATATATACATGAACAAAGCAACACAAAACTTCAAATCACATGCACCTATCTTCCCATGCATGATCCCCAAAAAGGCATACCGTATGCTGTGCCTGCACACATACGGGCGCACAAGACAGAGAAAAACAGCGGCATCTGTGGCTAGTGGGCAACAGAATCCGGGGGAAGAAGAGGATGTGACTGGGTATTACAACTGTCAATCACAACAGTAATGCAGAGAGGCACTTCCTCCTGGTTCCTACTGTGGAGGGAAGGGGAACTGGAGGAAGTAGAGGAGCCATACCTCTTAGGGGTGAGGGGGGTGTCACAGATTGTGCACCTACTTAGATCCTCTGTGAGATATGAGCCTTACATCTCCATATGCGGAAGAAGCAAAGAAAGAGTGTGTGACAATAGGGGGTTGTGTAGATATTGGACTGAAGAAAAGAGTATGTTTGCCTCATATTCAACTGCTCTGAGTGGTTAATGGAACCAAGCATTATGCCATCTTATCCTCTGTTTTGCACAACCTTTTGAACGTAGTATCCAGCTCACCTCAAGCTAAGCCTATCATCCAAAAATGGGGCACCTGCCATTTCTAGCTAGCACAAATCCAAATTTGAAACATACCAGAAGTGGTGGCCTCTTAGGGTATGAACAACACACAGCTTTAGGAAAGCCCCTGACCATGGATAAAGGAATGAGGAGAAAGTTGATAGCATACATGGTCCAAAGTGGCTTGGTGTGCTATGCAAACCAGGTTACTGTATTAACTAGCCTGGGACAACTGCCTCTATTCCAATGACTGAGTGTCACCTAGCTTAAGCCTTATCATATGATAGGCTACCAAGCAGCCTAAATAAACTAATCCAGTGTCACTACATCTGATGTTCTGATCCAGCAATCCCGAATATATACATTTTAAAAAAGCAACACCAATGGTAAAGAGAATGTTCCTGGGTCATACTCTCCCCGCCTTCCCAAATTATGCTCGCTTCTCAACTTCATCAGACGGGGCACTGGATTCTTTACGCAGCAACAGGAGACAACATGTATAATACTGGCAGTTAAAAGAAAACCCACATGACGTACTTTATTACACCAGCCGCCCATTATTTATAGCTCATAGTCCAGACACAGATTAAACTTCCTCCAGGGACATGCCTGCATCATGCAATAAAGCAATTTCAATGTTGTGGATTAATAGACAATTTATCTTCAGCAGCTGAGTCACTGGACAGGGCTCCAGAATGCAGTCAGAGGTGCTGATGCTGTCCCCATGGGAACAAAGTGGATTAATCGTAGAGTGGAGAGATGGCAGCTTGATTCAACTCCACAGCAAGCATTGATTAAAAGACCAATGGCTAGAGACAGCCCATTACCTCCAGCCAGAAGCTACCATTCACAGCAATCTCACTGGCGTGTCAGAGGGTGAGATAGGGGCAGCCACAGAGCCCCTGGAAAGAACAGAAAAACTTCAAAGAATGCAACCTACAGACAGCAACGAATGGCAGCTTTTCTCAGTCTGTTTTCCATAAACTGTATACCCAGAGGAGATCCACATTACTAAGATGACAACTTTAGCAAACAAAAAAACAAAATGTCTCACTGAATAGCTGCTATTAGAGCTGGACCATAAAGAAGGCTGAGCGCCGAAGAATTGATGCCTTTGAACTGTGGTGCTGGAGAAGACTCTTGAGAGTCCCCTGGACTGCTAGGAGGTCAAACCAGTCAATCTTAAAGGAAATCAACCCTGATTGCTCATTGGAAGGATCAATAATGAAGCTCAAGCTCAGATACTTTGGTCACCTAATGCAAAGAGAGATCTCCTTGGAGAAGACCCTGATGCTGGGAAAGATTGAAGGCAAAAGAAGAGGACGGCAGAGGATGAGATGGTTAGATAGCATCACTGAAGCAATGAGCATGAAACTGAGCAAACTCAGGGAGGCAATGAAGGACAGGAAGGCCTGGCGCAATATGGTTCATGGGGTCACGAAGAGTCGGACACGACTTAACGACTAAACAACAACAACAAATAGAACCCCATCAGCTTCGCTCAAGTTTTAGGCAATAGTTATGAAACTAAGGTTGGCCATGTTGTTGTTGCCAGTTCTTTAGTAGACTGAGCACAATATAGCCGGACATAATCACTACAAATACTTTTCCAGATAAGGAAAGCCCACAGACATTCAGTGGGACTGGTATCTAATCCCAGAGCATAATTTGCAAGAAACAAAACATGGTGGTCCACCTCTAACAAGCTTTCACAGCTAATTTGCTGGGATAACCCAACCAACCACCTACCTATATTTAACATGTGTAAATTCTCTTAATACTTCAGAATAGCATCTAACAGTAATTTTCTTTTCTTTTTTTTAAAGGATAGTTGGATAAATTTGTAGATGACAGGGCCTCGCACTGGTGGTGGAAACTAATATATAGTTCACCATTTGTCAGATTAGCATGAAACAGCTAATGGGAGCCACTCTTGATATTTCCATACACTCCTCATTGTGCATTGGGGTAGAGAACCTCTCAACATTTAGAGGTGCTGCTTAAACTACAGTTCCCACTTGCTCTCCTGGAGAGGGGTTTCCTACCCCTGCTGTATACATCCTTTAGCCAATAAGATCTACAAAGGAAAAGAATCTTATTTCCTGAGAATTTATTTGCAGGGTTTGTTTGGAAAGTGTGCTTCAACAGCAGAAAAAATGCCATTCTTCAAGACGCAATCCTGACACCCAACAGCAAAATGTAATACATCACACATGAAGATAAACCACATACATAAAATACATAAGAACCTTGTCTACCTTGATGTTCTCTAGACCAGTGCTATTCAAACAGACTGTGAACTGTTTGTCACTGGCCCATGATGTAATAAGTATAGAATTCAAAAGTAAGCATTTAAAAACCTTTAGAGCAATTTAGACGTTACGGCGGTATCCAAGTGTGTCAGCAGAGGACTCATCTCCTTGAACAGAGTATAGACCAGTTAAGGTTTTGTAAAACTCATGTGAGCATGTGGTGCGAGCTGCATACTAATCTTGCACAGCAGGACTATATTACATGTGACATTTTGTATGGTTATTTTGTCAACTATATCTCAAAAGTGTATAAAGATCTGAGAAAATGCAAGCATTTTTATAACTTGCTATCAATAAAAGAGAATATATATAGCTCAGGGTTGAGTCCTTGGTGCTCTCTGAGCTTGGTTGTTTGCTTGTAGATGTTTCATTACCCAACTAGATAACATCATCAGTGAGTGTGTGGTTTGCTCCTTGTTTATATACAGTAGTTTGCCCTGCCAGTGTTGGTGGGGGTGTGGTTTTCTCCTTAATAGTTCCTTGATTAGGGCATTGTTTTCTGCTTGATTGTTTGCCTGATGTTAATCCCTGCTTATCTGGGTGTTGGCTGCTGGAGAGGATGTGTTCTGGTCTTTTTGTTTCATTCTTAACTTTTTTATTGTCTCTTTTGAACGGTGTGGAAATATAGTTCATTTTTATGTATCTATTAATGGTTGTAACTGATTGCTATATAGCTTGCTATGACTTTATAACTTGCTATTTTACAATCATTTTAATTTTTAATCAAGCCTATTTTTTAATGTATAGTTTTTTCCACTTCATTTTTCCAATAAGTTATTTTATTGTATTTAACAAAAGTATCTTTCTGTGATGGATTGAAAATTAAAAAAAAAAAATCTGGTCCTTCACTACAGATAGTGAGTGAACTTGAGGAGAGCAAAAGAGTAGGAGATGTTGGCCTACGGAAGAGTCCTCTTCAGTTTCAACAAGATAGCAATAGTGTTCAGGAAACACAAAACATTAGCTCTTCATATAAAATGCAACAACACACAGGAGTTTGGAGATTTATTAGAAGTAAAGAACTTTATTTTATACCTTCAGGGTATAATTCAAGATGCTGGTGGTCTTCTGTATATCCCTTCATGGAACAGGGCAGAACTATACAACTGTTTCTGGCTGTTTAATAAGATCAGAAAAAGTGGACATGCTCTGGATCCCATCAACAAAACAATCATGGAACACAGGAGACAAGCCATCTTTGTCACACCTGCCCTTGCTCTCCTCACAGGCACTGGGCCAACATGATGTATGCACCTGCTAAATGTTGTGTATTGGGAGTTTGTTTTCTCCCTGCATGGTTGCTGTGATTCTTGGGTTTCTTTCTACTGTGATGTTTTTAATCCATCCAGAGATACTTCTCGAGTGGGTGGTCTCAGAAATTAAAAATAATAAATAGACATAGACATGATCATCTGCAGTGGAGGTACAAACAAGGTCATGTGCCTCATGACATCATTGGGCAAATGACACTTATCATATACTGTGTTTATGATACAAATTATCACTTGCATGATGATGTCATGGCTTCTACTGGATGCTAATGCCCATAACACGTTCTGTTACCTTGCCCCTTTCACAAAAAAGCAGCAGAAATCTTGTTGCTGGGAAATGTGGTGGGAGTAGTTGTAACTATTAGTGAAATAGCCATGAAAATTACAAGTCTGCGGCACAATATTTATTTATTTATTTATTATTTCATTTATTTATTTTACTCAGCGTATGGCAAGAGATATGAGGAGGCAACCTTGAAAACCTGCACCTGCACACCTCAAGCAAGGACTTTATATGACCCCAAAATGGGTTGTGCAGTTTATTCAGTTTTTATAGTGTTCCACAATATCCATCATTCCTATGAAAATGAGGCTTCAAACTCCAGGAAATAAGAGATAAAGAAACAGGTATTCATGCATTATCTGCAATAAATTTTACTACTGGAGATAATTGAATATATGACATACTCATTGCTGTCCTATTACTACACTATAAGTGAAATTCTTCAAGAAATTTAAAACTACTTTAGATATTTGGAATATGTCTTTAGGAAAACAAGTATGAGACCAATCACAAATAATAGATGAAATGAGTTAAACAGATTTTAGCAATAACCCTCATTATTCAACATAAAGTACAAATATCTATTTTAGCAGTTGGGGAACAAATGGAAGGGAAGAAAGCATCACTAAAAAAAAGTATTTCTATACTTTTTTTTACTCTATAGCTGTTTTTTCTTACTTTGTGCTTTGCATCATTAACCATTAACACTTAAATAAAGCACCAATTCTGCATCGTGAAGCCATCTAGTTCAACAACTAGCAGTCCTGACTTTTCAGATAAAATGGGGGAACAATACAGGATTTGCAACTACTAACCCCCAACCTAACATTATGTCTTCCAACATAATGTCCTCCACATAAATGTTTTCCACACAAATAAACCATGTTAGTTACTAAACCCAGTAATGTATGTAAGAAGTTTGAAAGAGACATTATAGAGCAATTATCAAAAAAGCTATTGATAAACATAGATCTCCAAGGTTCAAGCTACAATAAGCAGCAGAGCTCCCTGACAAAGAAGTTTAGACTTGTCAGTCTTGTCTTGTGCCATGTGAATGTACTCTCCCCTCTCTAATATGCCTTAATACCACACAGTTTTTTTTAAATCCAGTTTCCTATTATGTCCAACGTAATATGAGATTCTGGACTGAAGGAATCACTCAAACCACAGTTTCCTATTTGGACATCATAGAAATATTGTTTAGGAAACAGGGACCATGATTATTTTATCAGAAGTAACTCAGTTAAGAATGCTTTGTCCTAATTGCTTCAGAAGAAGACTGTGTTAATGATTAAGCATTTATACTTTGGGTATGAGACTCTACTATGTGGCCTGGAAGGAAGGAGCTCATCAACACAGCTTGGGTTTAGTGTGCTAGTGTTGTTTCTGAATCAACACTGTTCCATTCTTCCTTCAAAAGGTTACAAGCAGGGAGGAACGTGGAGCAGCAGCTCTGCAATTTAGCCTCCAAAGAACACTGTGCTCTACTCCCTCTGTCCCCAAGAGAATGGAAGTCCTGATAAAATCACCCTCTCCTCCACATGCATGCTTCCTCACCCTCTCTTACTCAGTCACACACTCACCCACCCATCCCACCACAAAAAGCATTTGATCCTTTGGATTGTCCTCAAGGTTTCTAACATGCTCCTCAAGGAAACCAGAAGCTGAAGACCGATTCTTACCATTCTTTATTTTGTGGGGATGGTGGTGGGTTCAATTTAGCCTTGACTCCCAGCAACTGTCTGGACAAGTCCCTGCAGTTTATTTGGCAACATTTTCGGAAATGGTTTGAGAGAGTGACTGGCCCAAGGTCACTCAGCTGGTTTCCACGCCTAAAGCAGGACTAGAATTCATAGTCTCCCAGTTTCTAGCCTGGTACCTTAACCTACACCAAACTGGCTCTCTTTTTTAATCTATTTCTTTCAATTTCTCAAAAATTTCTGCAACTGATGTCATCATGATCCATCCTGATTTGGTTTTGATTTGTTTGTTGCTTGCTTTTCCCATTTTAATACTTGTAGCCTTAATACTTTGCAGTGAAATTCCATAATAAAGAAAAAATAGGTTTATTGCTTAGTATTATGTACAGATGGAGATCACTGAGCAAGCCATGATTTGTCTTAGGATACTAACCACAGTTTGAAATCATAGTTGCTTTTTGATTTACTAAGTCTAACTGCAGTTTAATATATGTAATGGGAATGCATAATTTGTTTCCTAACAACTCCTCTCCAAACCTCCAGAATTCAGGCAAGGATCTTTCCTATCTATTTGAAGATCCCAGGGATCTCATCAGGGATCTCCTGCATGTAAAGTACAGTTGTTATCCTCCCCTTGAAAAGTTGAAATCTGGCAGACTATGAATAGCAAAAACAATAATCTCTTGTTTATTGCGACGTGTTTCCAGAATTTCATTTCAGCTTCAGAATAATCATTCTCTGAGAGTAACTACTATTAGTTACTAATAGTTATTAGATTCTAATAATGCTAATATGGCACACTCTTTATTTCCTATAATGTTTATTTTACATTATGCTTTATCTTCTCAATTTAATCTAAACAGCTTTCCCATTTGGCTTTTGGTCCTTATTTCTTTTCTGCCATTGTTTCTTCCTTACCAAAGCTTCTTTTCAGACTGTTGCAATGAACAGACCAAGATCCTTAGAGTTGTCCCCAACAGTTTGATTTCCTAAACTCCACTCAGTCCAGAAAGAGGAAACTAGGAGCCCACTTAAGCAACCCACTTCCATTGAGGTTATTGTACCACTTCTATTAAATCCGGCATGGGAATTAAAACCCACGTTCAATCCTCTAGGTAGTAGCACTATGTATCAACAGTACAGTAGCAGCACTTCTTTGCATCAGGCTAAGTCATCACTTCTGTGATGTGCTCCTTCAGGTATATACAGTCAAAGAGAAAGATATACCAGAAGCATTAGGAATTTCATTAGGCCTAGCTTTGGGCCAACCAGCAAGAGCAAATATCAAACAAAAAGCTCAAACTGATTACATGGAAAAAATAGACTGTGCTGTAAAATATGCAACAGAACATATATGCTAATCTCAATTTATTCTACTCAGGAGAACAGAGAAAGGTGAGTAAGTAAAGAAATTGTCTCTTATACCAGAGAACGCCACTGTAATTTCCAAAAGCTGTTAAGCTAGTGGAAATGGGCTGTAATTTATCTGATGTTGATATGGTTCCCAACACATCTTGGACTGAGATCTTTAGCCATTACCACAATATAAACGCTTAAAGCAGTAATAATAAATCCTACCAAAGCAATAATGAAAGAGTTGTGGAGGACAGAGAAGAGCTGGGCAGGGAAGCTGGTCTCTATGTAGCTCAGTCTCAAGGGAAAGGAGTCAGCACAACAGGAACTCTTCCTGAAGACTCCTTTACTCCAGCCTTCCCAACATAATGCCTTCCAGATGTTCCAAAATACCACGCCTCTAATCCCCAAGGAACCATGGTCATTGCACAGGCTGGTTGCGAATTAACGTGAACTGCAGCCCAGTATATCTGGCCAGGGAAGTTTGCTTTACCACTCTTCACAATAAAAAAAGAAAACCAGGAAAGTAGTTCACACAACATATTAAGTCATACTGCAGTTTCTTCATCTTTAGTTTACCATAGTACATGAAACCAGCCAATGTAGTTTATAAGCTATAGTGTACTGTACAAAATTAACCAGCTGTGATTTTCCTTCATAAACCACCACTAAACAAACCATGGGTTAGCTTGTTGTGTGAACTGGACAGAGACTCAATAGGCAGTATCTGCAGAATCCTGACACTTCCATAATAGAAAGATGGTCGGATAACAAATCTCCTATTAGATTAGATATCAACAACTTTCCAAAAAAACCAAACAAACAAACCCCACAACCTCTCATCCTTGGGCTTGCCACACGTTAGACTTCATAGCTGCACCCCTTTCAATCTTCCTTTATCCAAGAATACCCAGCATGAAGCTGCTGAAGCAGAGTTGAGGCAATTCAGATGCCAAGGCTGAGGCCTAGGATAAAATCAGGGGGCCAAGAAACCTCTGTAAACAGATTAACAAGATACAAAAGACAAGGTTGCCACCAAACTGTAAAATCCCACAACAGAAAGGAAAGAGAAATTATTACACGTCCCAGCCCCGCTATATAATGCTGGGGTTTATTGCCATTGTTAAGTCAGATTTTGTCCCATCAACTATCCAACCTTCACAATAAAATTAAGTGGATCTATCAGCTCTGATTCAGTTGTGCCGAAGGAGAAGAGGGGACTGGACTGCAAAATGCAAAACAGCAAAAGAACAATGTTTGTATATATGGGCTTCACTTACTGCCCTTGGAAATAATGGTTACAAGCATGAAGCAAATGGGCACTGGCTTAGGGGCACACACTGTGAACTCATACCAGATGTGATACTCAGGCACAAGCTACAGTACTAGGAGCCAGAACGCTCTGCACAGCTCTCCACAGCTTTAAGCAAATCAGAGTCTGTTGCTCTACAAGCCCACAGCAGTCTTCTTAAGGACAGGCCACACTCAGGGGCCCTGATCTAAACCAAGAGGAGGTTAAGAGATGTCAACTCCTCCTATCAGAGCCTTCCGGATGGGTAAGTAAAGGGAAGATTGCCCCTGAGGGAAATAAAGGAGGAAATCTTAATTTTTACTCTTCATATATGGCCTCACACTAAAAGAACATTTTCACTGCAGATCTTCTGCTCTCAATTACTTTTTTGCACAAAAACAAATGGATAACTAATACACGTAGGATAAGTAGGGAAAAAAACCCCAATCCACAGTTTTTTGTATCTAATGTTTTACATAGAAACTAAAAACTAAACTGTTTTAGAACATGCAGCTTAACCTTATCAGGTAGATATTATATCATTTATTCTTCTTCCTATCCTGCAGGTCATGTTATTCCTCCCCCAGAATTGGAAAACAAACAAGAGAGACTGCTACTTTGCTATAATCAGTGACACCATTCATTTATAACTGGTTTGCTGAACAGGCCACCAACTTACCAATCACAAGACAGTAGCTGGATTCACACAACAACCCCAACCAAGCAAATAGCATTATGACTTTGCCCAATGTCTGAACCTAGCCTGTGACTGAGCACCAGAGTTGATTGCAAGTCTTGGCCAAAGGGAATTATAATGAGTGAAGTGCATAACAATACTTCTATACTCTCAAAAATATGATGATAAAAAGACTCTGGATTCACAGCATGTCCTTACTCTTCTTTACAAAGATAAGAGAATTAACTACCATGGTTAATAGTTAATACTATTCTAATACTAATAGAATAGTATTAACATAAGGCCAGGCTGTTACATTTTCCATGAACCTTCTTCAACCTTCAAGATGCTGGAACTACAACTCCCACAATTCTCAGACAGCATGGCTTTTGGTTGGCTGAGAATTGTGGGAGTTGTCATTCCAGCACATCTGGAAAATATCAAGCTGGGGAAGATTGGATTATATATATGAGAGAGAGAGAGAGAGAGAGAGAGAACATTCAAATGCAATCTGAGATCATGTTGGATATTGGCACCTGCAAAAAATCATTTTATATTATGGAGGAAAACATTATATATAATAATATTACAGACCAACCACAACTGAAGTTAGAAAAAGAGCATAAATGAAACCAGGGGAACCATTTATTAAAATTTTAAAAATCAATGTGTTCCAAGCCCAAAAAATCTTTTTCTTTTCTTTTTAAGCGACGTAAAAACACCCTGGAAAGTTTGCAAATGTTGGCTCTGCTGAATCTTCGGCTCTGCTATCCGAAGGGGTGGTGTGGAGAGACTGAAAAAGCCCTAAGACTCAGAACAACTCTTTCATTTACAAACTAAATAAACCCAGACTCAGCCTTTTCAAAAGCTCAGCCACTGTGCTTCAGCACTGCCAGCTTTTGGCAGCAGCAAAGCAAGGAAGTGGTAGGCATTTCTCATTAATAAAGCTCTCACACAGAGATGCCTTGCATCCAGAGCTGATGGAAAACAACAACTAAATGCTCCATCTTCAAGGGCAGCAGGAGGAAGCTCTCTGCCAATGATGCTGCCTATTCGAGCAAGGCATAGGTTTTAGGCTAGGCCTATCCAATCTGGGCTGTAAAACTCCAGATGACCACTACATGGTGGTGCCTGCCTCTGGACTAGCATCCCCCGCTCCAAAATCCATGTGGCTCCCACCCTAATAGCATTCCAGAAGCCTTTAAACCTCGGCTCTTCTCCCAGGCTCTGGAATAAGATGGCTCTTGAGTCACTCTCTGGGTGCTCTGTGGGTAATTCGTTTTGTCTGGACATTCAGGGTTTCTTCTATTACTATTTTTTTTTAAATTCTGTTATAATGTAAGCTGCCCAGATGTCTTCTAGAGTCAAGTGGCCTTAAATCTAATATATTTTAAAGTGGCATCAAAGAGATAGAGATGTTTGCTCCCCCCTAGTGATCACCCAGAGTTTTGCAACCAACCCACATCTTGTAGCTCCTTTTAAGGCTTATTCCATGGGACCATTCCTCTGACTCAGGGAAACATCCAGATGCCTGGGAGTTAAGCCTGGTTTTCTACTTATTAGGTGGACTTTGCAGTTCAACATAGTCCTTATCTTAAGTCAGGACTGTTGTGTAAATCACGCATTCACTAGGAGGTTGATGCTGAAAATAATCCCAAAATAATCAGCTCACCCAAAGGGGAAAGAAAGAAGAATCAGGGTTATCCCCCCTAAAACAACCAAGAACTGGCAAGAGAACAGACAATTGCATTCTCAAGCACCCCCCAAAGGCATGCAGCAAAGTCAAGAAAAAGCCCCCCTCACCCTCACTAAAAAAGCAACACAGAAAGGCAGCCTTGTGGATCATCTGCCACCAAAGAAAGAGAGAGATGAGAGACAGAAAGAGAACACAATGTGGCAGTCATCCCTCCCTGTTGACAACAACTGGCCATCCGTGAAAAATGTTGGGTTTTTCCTACCAAAAGATTGGTCCTTGAGCCGGTTCCAAGCATTCGGGTCTCTCCCTTTGGGCGGTGTAGGTCTAGGCTGCAGCACCCACTCCGCACGCGGGGAATTAGGAGGTTTCACTTTGATGGAGTCTTCTACTGAAGAAATAATAGGATCATTTTTTTTTCTTATAGTACTTTTCCCCAACTCCCTTTAAAAAATACTCCCCCTCCTTTTTAATTAAAAAAAAATCTTTGATAAAATTTATATCCACAAAGCTGAAGTTTGTTAGGCACTCCAGGGGTGTGGAATAATAATGTTCTTGAGAGAAAGAGCAATGAAAATGTGCCAGAAAGGGCATAATGGGATATTGCATTCTTAAGAGGGTAAGTTAACTTGTTTCCCAAATTCTCAGGCTTACATACTGCACACCCAGGACCTTCCAGTTTTGATTACACTGGTGAGAATAAATAATCATCAACTAGAAGAAGTAGTACTTCATCTGCTCCAAGAAATTCTTTCCTATGAAAAATAATTAAAACTCCCAGAACCAAATGGACATGCAAACATTTCGTTAATTCTGTAGACACATGCTACTCCATACATCAGTTGTTTTGCAGAATACTGTAACATGAACTGCAAACAGGCCAATCACATTTTTGCCCAATGTACTGTGCAAACACAACCCACTGAGTCAGTTTATGCAAAACTGGGTTAAACAAACCATGATTAGGATGATGACAGATAAGCAAGTCCTGCAAATATCTGCCACATACTTGCACATGGACAACTACAGGCAAAGGCAGCCAGCCTGCTCCTGTTGCTTTCATTTTAGCAGATACGCATTCCTCATTCTTGCACAACAAACCATTCATATCAATATTCTCTCCCATGCACAGCTTTCAGATACACAGAAGTCCTACTCCCCTGTACATTTGAAAATTCTGTTTGTGAGGGTCCTTAGACAGGCTACGTTCTTTCCTTAAACTGAGCAGTTACCAACCAAGGAATGTCATCGGCAAAGGCTGCAGTCCATGTTAATATAGCACGTAATTCTTTACAATGTATAGAATAAGTCTGGCTCCTAGAAGGAGGAGGATCACTGCCTTACCAATTTGCTTTCACTCACTTTTTGCTCACACTGGAAAGGCTCAAAGTGGTGCGTTGTCCTTTAATTACTTGGCTCACAAGGGCCAAGTATGAAAATCTCTGATCAGCTTGCTTGTTCTGGCCATGCTGAAACTGGATTAGCCATACCTTAATAGTCCCAATTCTATACAAAGAATTACGTGCTATATTAACATGGACTGCAGCCTTTGCAGATGACATTCCTTGGTTGGTAACTGCTCAGTTTAAGGAAAGAACGTAGGAATTTCTCCAGCTTCACTTTTAAGCTTTTCAGTTGCTAAAGTTTTTAAAACCAACGTTGGGAACATGTACCCCTGCTAATCTCACACTCAGAAAGATGCTTAACTCCAACCTTCCTTGCTCTAGTTTAAGCCCATTTGAAAGCAACTGTTTCCACTCCTCAAGTCTGAACATGCCTGAATCCACCCACCACCCCATTCACTGCTCTTGCAACATTTCAACACTTTTTTATCAGTTTCTTGTGCTCAACCTCCCCTCCCCACAGCTAGATAGGTCTCAGCTAACATTTACAAGTCCAGGAACTGAACAGATTTCTCCAAATGATACTTCTTCCAGACCAAGTGAAATTACAACTTTACCAGTGCATCCTGAGGAAAGTTCCTTCCAAAATCAATGGAAACAATGCTCTGAATCATATCTCAATCATCTTACAAGATGTGGTGATGGCAGAACCATCTCTTTATAAATGGACAGGCCTGGCATCAGGCTTAAAACAGCAGAAGGATCACAAAGATAAAAATTGCCTAGAACTGTTTACTTCCTCTGTCCAAATCCACCAAAGGGATTTTTTTTTTTCATTTCTAGATGAGGCATTTACTGTGCTATCATTCTGCCTCATCTAAAATGTTATGGGAGTTGCTGGTGGCAGCTTCTATTTGCATCCCTTGTTCTCCAGGATTTTTTTTTAAAACATTTTTATCCCAGAAACACACTCACGTGCACACCCAGGAGGAAGAGGCATAACAGTTATACAATATCTTTTAATTGATAGCACCAAGAGCCACCTGCCTGGAAGCATCTCCAATCTGAGTACCAACATGAGAGTCCTAGAAGTAAGTTATGAGAGAGTCTCATGGGAGAGAAAATGAGGTTCAGCCTTGTACATTTGAATCAGATCCTTTTTTCCTGTGTCATTATATTTTTTTCCTGATCTTTTTTTTACTTTCCCCCCAAGTTTCACACCTTCACCAGATAATAGAGGCCTATTATGGTTGATTACTATTGATCCCTGTATCCTCACAATTATTGCAAAACATGCTGCTGTCTCATTCTTAGCTCACAAAAGTTTTGGCTTTCTGCTGTTATATGCCTTTAATCTTTCACTTATACAAAATGTACTTTTTAACAAAAGCGACCAGTAAAATTAACTTATGAGAAGTTTAACACATTCCAGTGCAAACAAAGAAACAAAAAATCAGCCAGCTAAAAGAAAACATGAGCGAACCAAATAGCTTTTCCATAAACAAAAATGATGCATGATGGGAGGGGAGGGAAGAAACTCCAGTTTTGTTCCAGAAATGCATTTAGCTTCTATTAAAAAACAGAGCAAGGGAGAGAGTGTGTTATTTGGCACCGTGAAACATCCCATCCATTCAGAACTGGTAAAGCAACGATTAAATAGAGATCGGGTGCAGTTATGTCTGGTCTGGAACACAAAAGTCAGACATTACCCTATTCGTCTTGGCATTCACACCAGAGCTATTCTGCTAGGAGACCAATTACCTGCTTTCCTAAAACAGAATGAGACGAACTTGGGTTTAATGCTTAGGGTTTAGGGTAGGGTTTATTTATGGCTTTTTTAAAAAGTGAACACTGATTTTCTATTATAAATTTCAAGCAGAGTGTTTGTATGTACTGAGTTGAAAGCACGAGGCAGGAATCAGTGTGATCATAAATGACTCAGCTTCCATTCAAAGAACAATTTAAAGTTTTCTACTTTAAGACAAACAACCTAAGACAACCTAATTCCTTCCAGATGTTTTGGACCCCCCCCCCCAGTCCCAGCTAGGGTGGCTGATGGCAAAGAATATTTGGGAAACAAGCAGAGGTTGTCAGGTTGGTTATCACTGTCCAAAAACAATCCTTTATCTTTGGGGGAGATAAATGAAGGGGAGATTAAAACCACCATCAAATATACTGATTAGGAATTCTGGGAATGTATTTACTGCTTTTATATCATGCCTTTCCTCAGGAAGAGGCAAGTGTCTCCCCTATTTTATTCTCTCATTTAGGCTGAACTAAGAGATAGTAACTGACTCAAAATTACTGAATAAGCTTTGTATTCCAGTGGAGACTTGAACCTGGATTTCCCAAGCCCTAATCCAAAACTTTAACTACTACAGTAGAGTCTCGTTTATCCGACATAAACGGGCCGGCAGAACGTCGGATAAGCGAAAATGTCGGATAACACACAGTAACGATTGAGTGCAATCGTTACTGTGTGTTATCCGACATTTTACTGAGTGTAGTAAAAAAAAATGTCGGTGTGTTATCCGACATTTTACTGAGTGCAGTAAAAAAAAAAACGATCCGCTGCGCCTGTTGCAATCGATTTTTGCGTTGCGGCGGCACACCGTCAGGAGCAACAAGAAAGAGTACACTCACGCTTGCAAACAAGCGGCACACTTTTCTTGTCGCCAATTTATGCGTGTTGTTGTTTAGGGGCGTCGGATAAGACGGAATGTCGGATAAGCGAAGGTCGGTTAAACGAGACTCTACTGTGCTCCCTATTACCTGGTTAAGGAAGACTGAACTAGAACACTGGGGTTTTTTTTAATTTCTTGAAGGAAATGGGGTCCAAATATCACATACAGATTTGCTGTTTCCAATAGCTATACAGAAACCATGGCACTGTAAAGAGTGAATCAGAAGTTTGGTTGAGATGGAACATAGAAGATATAAATGGATAATTACTATGTCACAAGTGACTGAAGTAGTTGTTGAAAGAAGCAGAAGAGCTGGTAAATGTTATACTCAGTATAAACTATTATTAAAAGCAGGAGTCTAGTTCAGAGGGAGAGCACATTCTTTACATGCAGAAGGTCCAAATCTTAATATCCACTATCCATCCCTTTTTGAAATTCTGGAGAACTACTGCCAGTCAAAACAGACAATGGTCCAACTCAGTGATTGGGTTTCACAGTCTCTGTACTTGTGATGCTTAAACCATGGTTTTTATAACTACAACTTGTGGACCATGCCAGAATTGGTTGGTTTCTCACAACATGCTAAGCCCAAACCAAACAAACCACATTGCATAGCTTAGTATATTGTGGGAACCAGGCCAAAATAAAAGACAGGGACCAGCTTCATGTGTCCCTATCTTTAAAAAAACCTATAGATCTACATTTGAATAACTCCTCCAACATGTAGAAAACATATGGCATTGCTCCAAACCAATTAATCAAGTTCATAAACTAATCTAGACATGACAGAGGAAGTCATAAAAAGGATTTTCTGATCTTCAAAAGTTAAGCTGCAGGGAGACAGGGGATTAATTTCATTGGCACAATACTAACAAAGGCTTTTTTTTTTTTTAAAAAAAAGTCCCCTTTTTGAACAAGGGAAATGTAGAAATTTAGTTTCACAAAAAGCAATCAAAACTTTTCCATACTAATTCACATATACTTGCACAATGGAGCGAGCCTTCCCCACATTTTGGGAGCACTGCAGAGCTGAACCCACAGCCCAATGCTTCTGGATGGTGGCAGCTTGAGGGAGTCCGCTTGAGGCCCTCAAGCAGAATTGTAAAAAGAGGTTCTTAGGCAGGTCAAAAGAAATCATAAGCCATAACAGAGGCAGATCATTTATTCATTAGATTCTCTTTTGCTAGATGAAGTGCCTGTCCTTCTGAAGGAAGCTTTTCACATCCTGCAGCAGGAATCTTTGGAATAGCCATCATTTCAGGAAGCAATTTAGAATAAATACTTCCTTTTCCAAACAATGCAAGAAGTAGAGTTTCTAGCCTGATGCCTTAACTACATACTAGACCAAACTGGCGCTCTCTCTCACACACACACACTGACACATAAACAAAAGGGGCAGGGCGTCAGTTGTGACAGTCACCTTGACTTTTCTGACTCCCCATTTGGACACCCTGGATGTCCTGCATATATATCAGGACTACAGGACCTAGAGTTCCACTCAGCACAGCTAATTAGGAATTGTGGGTATTACAATTCTAATCCATTTGATGAGAATCACTCTGGGGAAAGCTGACCTAGCTTTCCTAGGCCGTTAATCAGGTCTATCCGCATCCTGTTCCTTTCTAGCTCTAATAAGAGAAACAACAGCAACGCTTTCAACTATAACAATATCATTCACACATCGTTCTAAATGATAATACAATACTCTAAGTCTGTTTTTGGCTCGGAATTGTACAAACCTAGTCCCTGTGTTTGCATATCATGTTTCAAGGCTTAATATTGGGTATGCAGAAGGAACTAGGGCTTATTCAACAAGCCATGGTTAGGCAAAGCATTACCTAGCACAATGTCTGAATCTACTATATATGTCTTTTGCAGAATGGCTCATAACCAAAACAACTTTTTTATTATAACAGCTGAAACCTTAGTATGCAGGTGTAAGAACATTTACAACAGAAGCAAAAAATGGGCCAGTCCTACCTTTCATTTTACTCCCCCAGATAAGCAGAGCAGCTTCATTAGATGCTACTAATCATGAGGTAATTGTTAACAGGTAGAACATTACAATGTTCTTGGCACAACTCCACTTGCCATCAAGTGAGCAGAGGCAGAAAGATAGTCTTGTTTAAATGTTCAGCAGGACACAATAAGCTGCTCTTTGAATCTATTATCCAGCCTCATTATTTACACAGCCAATCTCAGATGTCTAACCCATTTCTCAGGGAACAATTTCTGCATGGAATTAAGAAGATGGACTAGACTGATGATTTTCAAAAAGCTCCTGAGAACAACTTTTCTATCAGGCCATAAAAAAGGACAGAAGCAAATCCTTCAGTGGTAACTTATGGCATCTTCCAGTGTCCTCAAGGCTTAACTAAGGTGATTAAAAAATTGCCCTATTTTATCAGCATAATTGCTACGTGTTTTGCTCTCTTTCTCTTAGCTGTGCCTTCAGTTTGGCTCAAGGTTTGTGCAAACTTAACCCTATGATCAAATCAAGACATTAAAAATGCTGGTTGCAGTGAACATGTTCCTTCTATAGTCAGAACTGGTGACCCTAAGCCAGTGTTGTCCAAACTTGGCCACTTTAAGATGAGTGGCTGGCTGGGGAATTCTGGGAGTTGAAGTCCACTCATCTTAAAGTGGCCAAGTTTGGACAACACTGCCCTAAGCACTAGAAGGAGTCTGGCAAAGATACTTAGCTGGGAAAAGAATACCAGTGTAAAAAAAAGCTGGGTGCCTCCAAAAATCTCTTCCCTGATGCTCTGCAATTCTAATAGCAACAGAGAATAAAAGTGATATTAAAAAGGATCCAATGACCCTTCCAAGGTTAGATTGTACAGATGTGCCCCCTTAATTCTTCCCATATGCGCTGCTGATTGCTGGGTCCTGGTTTAAAAAAAAAGAGAGAGAGAGAGAACAATGGCAAAGGCAGCAAGAAGAGATCTGCATTAAGGCAAGGTTGTCAGAGCCATGAACTCATCCTGGACCCTTCCTTTTGTTCATCAGAGCAATCAGCATAAGCTCATCAATGGCTCATCTGCTCTTCCTTGGGACTTCTTTGTTAATCAAAAAGAATCTGGGAATAGTCTTGATGACCTTTTTATTTATCTCTTGTTTCCAGAATGGGATTACCTAAACTAGTAATATTTTGCTTAGGGCAGAAACCTCTTACAACATGAGAAGGAAAACCCTACTTCTGGAACTTGAGCTTACTTTGCTTGTCTTCTCCTTTTTCAATCTACATCCATAGCTGAAGTTCCTGGGAAGAAATGCTGTGAAAGATAGCCAACCTTGAGCTTTTCCTCTCCCTTCCCAGCCTCTTGCTTATCCCAAAGAGTTCTCTCTTTGAGATCCCTGAAACCAGCCTCCATCCCCCCCCACCCACTGGACTCAAGTCCAGCCAATATGATCCTCATGCAGATGTGCCAAGAAGCTTAGTAGGCCTTACAGAAACTAGGCCAATTCCTTCCAGTAAGTAGACTCTGGAAGCACAACCTTCCTGGGTCCCTGAAGCCATCTGACTAAGTTCCTTCTGATAGCCTAAAAGAGCCAGCCAGCTTCACCTAATCAGCTGGATCCAGAATCAGACAAAGGAATGGTTTGAACTCATCCTTTGAATTGGATTGAACCCCCAGCTCCAGGAGAATGTGGTTTCAGGAAGCCAAGGACCACACTGAGCACAGTTACAGATAGGGAAAGCAGGGACAGACAGGGACAAAGCAGTTACAGATAGGAATCCTCAACCTTCCTTCTCTTCCAACTGTTTGAGGATTCATCTAACGCTTACCTTCAAGACCCAGAATTTTGTTCATAATCACCAAAGGAAAGGTGATTCTTCCCCAGTTCTTGTCTTTTCAATCCAGTAACATTCTAAGTTATTCTCCATTTCCATGTGAAACTGTAGCTGCTCAAAAGGTATTCCCCTTTGACACCTATGTGTACAAATGCTGCATTTTATTAATCTCTCTCTCTCTGTACTGTGATAGGAACCCCCAAAACTTTGTTTAGGGTGTATTTACAAAGTTTCCTAATTCTGCTAATTTGCTGCTCATGAAGTAGCTATGACATTTTGCAGGAAATTTCATGAGGAAAAGGGTCACATATCTTCTATTTCCTACATATTTTGTCTGACCTTTCCTTCAAGGAGCTTAAGAAAGTACGTGTTCTACCTCATCCCACTTGCTGAAAAAGCATGCTCCTCAAATCCCTATAATCCTATTGGCAGATTAGGGTAAGAGACAGTACTTGGCCCCATGAATAAATAGGGATTTGAACCCAGTTCTCTCCAGACATTAATGCATTGGTTGGCCCTCTCCTTCTCGTCACCAAAGCTTTCTACTCAGAGGAACTCAAAGATTTCAGCCATATCTTCAAAAAGAAAAGAACATTTGCTTTTCAGGACAAGAACCATTTCCTAATTAGCAATTTTAATTATTTAATTATCCTTCATAGAGAGTAGTAGTAAGTGGGGGTATTATAAGAATGAGTATAACCTCAGCATTATCCCACATACTTAGGGAACAATTCTAGGCATATCTATGAAAAAGTAAAGCCACAGTTCAATAGTTTATTGATTTATTTATTTTATCTTCCAAGGCTTATGTGCCAGTCCAACCATTCATTAACTCTGAGTAGTTCACAACCCTACTTGTACAGAGGATTAAACCAACTAAGAAACAAACAATAACAAGCATTACAGAGTAAATTATGAGGAACAAGCTTTATGGTTCCTCATCACAGAAACATTTTACTCTGTAACAGTTATTATTTATCTGGTTTATTTCACACACTTTTTTAACCACAGGTTGTTGACTAAGCAACATTGGCTGAGTTCACACTATGCTGGGGCCCACATAAAATTTTGGAGCAATTATTGTGTAATGATTCAAAATGGATTTTCTTGATGTTTTTCTTAGGTATTTGGGACAAGTTTTTATTGGATTTTTCTCCTTTTTATACTATTACATCTATTTTCAGCTTATGCAACAGTTACTCATCTCAGAATGACAGGAAACTATGCCATTGATTTTCAGCAACTATGATCAGAGCTGGCTTCAGGGGAGACAAAAATAGGTGTGAGGGCTGTATATGGTCCTGAGGTTCCACATCCCTACATTAAACTCAAACCAAACCAACCACATTATAACTTAGCACCATGTGTGAACCCAATTATACAATTCTCCGGCTTTCTGTTTTGTTACAACTTTGCTCATTCACCAGAGGAATGTCACTTACTGTTGTGCTATAACATCTACGCCAACATTGCAACAAATCTCATCTGATAGTAAGAACAGCAACTGGGCTCAGAACTTGTTCCATGTGTAGCTGTACTAATTGGTTTGTCTGGAAAATCTGATTTTAAATTCAATTAAAACTCCATTAGTTTTACAACTGTTTCATACGAATTGATTTTTAAATCAAATTCAAGATAAAAATGTAAGAACACAGAGTCAGACTGTAGGAGTCAGGTGTTTTGCAGAAGGAAGGAAGGGTATTTAGCATTCTTAATTGCCTTGTCAAGGTACAGTTCTGCTGCAAACCAGATTAGGAGATCCAACTACAAGAAAACCTATTTGATGCTGGAGAAGAGTTCCTGTCCAGTGCAATAAGACTGAGCAGGGGAGATATGGAAAGCAGCATGATCCATTTGCTTGTTTTTCCACCCCCACTTTTTTTTTCAAAAACAGGAGAGGACAAAAACAGCACATTTTAGCTGAACTGTAACGCAAAAAGTATTTGCTGTCATACTGAGTACCCTGCCAAAGTGTATTAGATATAAATAGTTTTGGAAAGCCAATCAACAGCAAAAGCAGGAACCGCACACTTGGTCAGCAAATAATTCTATAGCCATCTTGCACTGAGCCATGGAAAAAAAAATAAATTCATCTCCCAACAGTGCAGCCAAACAACAGTAAACAGAATTCACACATTCTTAATTGCCTTATAAAGGTACGGCTCTGCCACAAGCCAGATTATGAAATCCAAGTACCAGAAAACCTATTTAGCTCCAAGACTCTGCACACAGCTGCTACCTCACAAAAAGAAGAAGAGAAAGAGAAGTTGTACCATTTGAAGCCTATGGTCCAAAAATCACCCTTATTTTGTGTCACTGAACTAGGATGTTGTCAGGAAAAGAAACTTCTACAGTGAAAAATCATTACTTGTTTGCTTCAAACTATAGTTAGACTTCCAATTTACTTCCTAAACCAGTGAGATCAATGGAGTCCCTGCCACCCCATCTTGAGGCCACAGATGACTCCAAGATTGCATCTCCAAAATTCAAGGAGTAAAATAACTTTTCAGCAGTGGAATTTTCACTCCGTTTGGAAGTCTGGACATGGGAGCTCAAGACCTCTATGAGGCAAAATATACTATCTCCACCTGAAAACTGCCTGGGATCCTTCAGTTGAGCAAAAATGCAAATAAATAAATAACTAAATCAGTTTCACACTTCCAGTGACATAACCCCACAACCAGAAGGCTTTCTGCAAGCCTGCCAGGAGGTTGAGAGGTTGAGTCGCAGCCCCCAACCATCCCATCCAGAAGCTGTTCCCACTACACTACTCTAAGAGGGAAGATAGTACATTTTCTATATGTGAGTTCCACTGTATCCATCCACACTGGTGCCCTTCGTGCTATTTTTATTTTTTTTATCATTTTAAAAAGCACAAGTTTGGCCATGAATTTCAGGCTCAGTTCAAATTTGTTATATCCTTTACAGTGGCACCATTTTTATTACCCTTTTAAAATGATTAATCGTTCTTTTTTAGATGGTGCTAATGGTGCTCTGGCATGTTTTTAAAAAATAAAGTAACTGAAAAACATTACTTATTTTAAAAAGTGTTATACTGCTATCATATGCAATGTTGTAATACACCTTTTTTAAAAAAATGATGAAACAAATTAAGGTACTTTTACATTTAAAGTGATACAATCACTCCTCCAGGATGTGAAAATTGTTCACTATTTGCTCCTGCAACACCCAACTATTCCCTCCCATTCTTCTAAAATGTGAATATGCTGACTCAGCCATAGCCCTGTTTGTTTATTGTTATTTATTTATGGAAATATTTATTTGCTCTTCCACCCTAATGTAATTCACATACCATCTCTGGGAAACTGAGGGGTAGAACCAGAAAGCCTTCTTTAGCCCATCAGCTGTTTCAGAGGCTGAGCTGCAGCCCCGCCCCCATCTGAAGGAAGTGGTTCATCCCTGAGTCTACAGTAATGGGGACCACGGTACATTTTTACAGGCTGCATGCAATAGTGAAAAGAAGGCCAAAATATTAAAGAATTAAATCTTTCCGCTCACAATTTGGGGAAAAGGGTATTTGGTAAAGGTTCTGGGATGTGATCTACAAATGCCATTTTAACAAATCACCTTTCCATATTTTCTTCAGGCACGTTTGCTCCATTCTGATAGCCATTTTAGAAGGACTGTGCAGAAAAGGCAGAAGTGAAGGGAAACACATAAACAGCTGAATTCTAACAAGCCACCCTTGTCTAGGAGTGCACATACATTTCTGTCTTGCTCTCCCTAAACAGAATAGCACATCAAACATTCTAAATAGTTTACAGAGATTCCACATAAGAGATTTAAAGTAGACTGCTATTTTCTCTCTTGAGCCTTTTAGATCAAAGAGAAATATTAAACATTTAATGAAATAGAAATCCACAGAGCAGTAGTTTCCAGAATAATACTCTCTGGTGTAATGAGCAGCACCACAAATACAAAGAGCAGAATGCCTAGATCCCATTAAAAATTTAAGGTATATCTGAAACCAGGCCTTTAGGTTTACTATGGAATCATAAAAAATAGCCATATGCTCAAAAGACAAAGCATAAAATCCCAATTCTATAGCATCTTTAAATCAAACAAGAAAACAAGGGGACTTGCTAGGATTTTCACAGAGGTTACTATTAACCAGGCTCGTCTTATTTCAAACCAACATACTAATTTGGGAATTTCTTCAAATGAAATTGGATTACTGGAGAAGAGACATTGTATACAAGGCCAAATCCAGACCAAGAACATATGAAATGAAGACAAAGTAACTCTTTTGCAGGATTATGAAATATAACTATGTCCAAAAGTATTCCTCCATACCAGTGTCTCTCAACCTTGGCAACTTGAAGACATGTGGACTTCAACTCCCAGAATTCCCCAGCCAGCATAGAATTCTGGGAGTTGAAGTCCACACGTCTTCAAGTTGCCACGGTTGAGAAACACTGCTCCATACCTATCATTCTTCCTAATCAAAACACAGTGCTGAGCCACCACTTGGGCATTATGAGTCCCAGTTTAGAAGAAGAGAAAAGCACAGAGACTTGACAAGGGCAGACAATCATATACTGATTTGCATCAGCTGAAATAAGTTTCTCCCTTGTACTCCCTAATGAGACCCAAGGCTTTATAACTTTTGATGAAAGAAAAGCAGGATGATATTTAGAGAGTGAGTGTCTAGAAAGCAGACAACAATCTAATTCAACTCTCAAGATAGATGGGAGAAGTGGGATAGGGGTTTTTTGGTCTAAGTCAGCGATAGCTTTTCTAGCCACTAAAATTTGAGAATCTAATGGAAAAAAGAAGGGCCTGGCATGGACATTCTCCAAAGGAAGATGATTGTGAAATCACCCTGATTTCACATATGCTGTGATCTTTTCCAAAAAAGTACGGAAATCAGCTTAACTATCATGACTCAAACAGTAAGTTACTCAGTGATGAAAATATTTTGTTGAGCTCAGTAAACTCTGAAGCCCTTCCTACAAAACCCACCAGCATAATGTTTGCATCAGAATATTGTGTAGGAGCATCAGTTTCAGAAGCAAAATCCCCAGGGCTACTTTTTAGAGAAATGTATTACTGTCTTGGAACTACAAAACAGGCTTTCTCAGCCTGAAGTTCTCTAGCTATGTCTGCCTGCAACTTTCATCAACCTGCCCCAGTAGCCATTGTGGCTGTGCTGGTTGAGGATGGCAGCAACTGCAGACCAAAGGACCTGCAATGTACCAATTTGAAGAAAGATGCTCTGGAAGTTATCTATCACTGTTTTAAGACACAGCTGCAGCTCATAGGGAATTAACAGCTAAGACAACGGGGCACCAGCAACTTGCATTCATTTCAATAATTATTACAGACAATGCTTGTATGATTCTTTTCTGTTCTGGGTAAAAGACTGCCCAGAACAGAAAGAAATCAGCTCAAGGGTTGTGTGAATATTCCCTGAGTCACTAATACATCTGACGGAAGGAATGACTATGTAATGTGTCAAGCAAAACTAGTGGGGAAAAGCAGACAAAGTGAAAAACATCAGCCTCCTGTATCCAACAACACATAGAAACTAGACACAACTTCAGCAGCTCCATATAGAAAGGGGAGGGGGAGGAAAGGGATTTTTCTTTGCTTTCCCATTTTTATTTATTGTTATCATTTTATACAAGAACTTTAACAACAACCCTGGGTTGGTTTAATAGGAAAAAGAGAGGGATTCTTAGTCCCACATCTTTTAAAATAGAGAAGAAGAAAGCTAGAGAAGGAAGAACATATAGAGAGAAAAGCCAAAATCACATTCCTGCTAGGGTGGAGTTCTGTTTTCACACAGCTAGTAAGATGTATTGACTTATGGCAAGGCATCATAGCTCAAACACTGAAAGCTGGAATCTGGTCCTTAATTTGCATGCTCCTGGAAAATAGCAAAGTTCAATAAACTGTCAATTCTACAGACCTCAGCTTGGCAGACACTCGTGCAGTGCTCAACATCTGAGTATGATCTTCAACCCAACAAACTCTGATGTTTGGTGAATCAGTCTGGAAAGCTCATACATTATATACATTTTACTCATTTTGTTATTTATTACATATGTTTATATAATGCCCAATCAGACTCAAGGCAGTTTACAAAAACAAACAGAATAAGTATGGCACAATCAACAAAATAGCCATTCTCCAATCCTCCCAAATCCCAAAATATGTGAGCTGTGAGAATGAAATCAAACCAGGAAAAAAAACCTAAAAACATAACTAGAAATGCCAAAAGGGTAGCCCAACACTACCACTAGTGCCCAAAAATTCTTCCTAAAAAAAGAAGTCTTAACAGCTTTCCAAAAAACCCCACCAAGTTGGGGGCTCAAAGAAACTTCAGGGTTCAAGCTCTTCCACAGTGTCAGGGCCACCACTGAGAAGGGCTGCCTCTGCATTCCTCAGTCTCTCTTAGGGCAGAGACCCTAAGCATTCAGGACAGCTACAGTCTAGTCCTGAAGGTGAATGGGAATTGAGCTGTGTATGACTTGCTAGTTGACACCAGCAATTTGGATTGGGCATGGAAGCCAAATGGCAACTGCTGCATATGTAAAGTCTCATTTGGCATTTAAGGGACATTCAGTTCTGACAGTCACCTCTTCCCCATGCTGATCCATTAAATTGGGGGTCTACAGTAATGTTGGAAAGCATGATCAATATCACAGTAAATAGCATTTATCAAGTAGGAATTAGGACGAGGTAGAAATAAAAGGTGGTTTGTTTTTTTAAAAGAAATTTTTAATCCAACTACCTGTAAATTATCTCTAAACTTGGGGGTGGGGGAGAGCAAACTCCATGCAAACTATGTTGATGACTTCCTAGGCAGATGATTCTTGAAGTGTGGTCTACCACCATCTGCCTGCATTCATGAGCCAGTCCATTCACTGTCTCAGCTCAACCTCTCCATATATCCCAATAGTCAGATGCCAAAAGCCCACTTTCGACCTCAGCACCTACCTTCCTATGTGTCCCAAGAATCTTCTAGTTCACAAGAATGGATCAGTAGCTGAAAATTGGTTCACTGAGATGTACAAATAATAATGTAACATGGAATGTAAGCATTAAAGTTAAGTTCAGAAATCTGAAAATCATGAACAAGTTTGATTACCGTAACGGACTATAAGTTCATGTACACTGTGCTAAGTAGTATTGTGATCCTGCAGAAGCAACCAAAAAAGAAAAGCAGAAATAAGATGCTGTTGAATATCTAAACATGGGATCTCTCCAGAGTCTAAATCCACTTGCCCCCAGCTACTAAATACCATATTTTTCCATCAATAAGACGCCCCCATGTACAAAACAACCCCCACTTTTCCAACCCAAAATTAAGAAATCAATATTTTAAAGATAGTGCAGAACACATTTTTATTTAGTAATTAGGTAACATTTACCTGATACACTCGGTGGGAGGAGGTCCAAACTGTCTCTCTGCAGCTCTATTTCCAGGCTCTTTTGCATAACTGATTACATTCAATCACAAGTGAAATTGCCAATAGCTTGTCTCTGCAAACAGACTTCCTCCAATTGGTTTGTTCAGCATTAGCTGACGTCAGTTAAATAAGGCTCGTGATTGGAGGAAGTCTGTTTGCAGAGATAGTATGGACAGTTTCACTTGTGATTGGAGGAAGCCTGTTTGCAGAGTCAAGCTATTTCACTCGTGATTGGAAGCTAGCAATAGGAGGAAGCCTGTTTGCAGAGACCAAGTATGGGCAGTTTTGCAACCGCGCGGTTCTCTCCTCGGCTTACTTCCTTGAATAAGACGCCCTTCAATTTTTAGCGTAAGGATTTTAGAAAAAAGTATCGTCTTATAGTTGGAAAAATACGGTACTTAGAGGTTTTGACTGAAAAGCATTCTTGACCAGCAAGTTTGTGCTAAGAATTATTACAGCATAGGGTACATAAAATAATTCAAGTGGCAAATAAAGTTAATTTTGAGGTCATTTTGGGGCTCAGAATTTCATTTGAAAAGGCTTCTGCAATTAGAAGGAATGGGGAGATATATCAATAATCATAACTAATAACATATTTGCCATTATTATTTAGTGGTCCATAATTTCAAAAATTTGAGAAACGCTGTTTTAGATTATGAACCTATGGGCAAAGCCTGCCTCTTTTTTAAACTGTTGTGGGGATCTTTGTGAAGCAGCACTTATTTGATCTAGATAAATTATTAAAATACCCATAGCATAACACCTGGCTACTTGAGGGACCACTTGTCTCAAGTATATTCCTGCCTGCCAAGTGAGTTGGGTAGAGTGGGCATGCTTTGGATCCTGTTGATCAAACAATGTCTACTTGCGGGACCCAGGAAGTGCGTCTTCTTAGTGTGGCCCCTATCGTCTAGCATGACATCCTCCAAAGATCCATACCGCTCTCACCTTATTGACTTTCCACAAACGTTTAAGAACTTGGCTGTTCTCCCAAGCCTTGAGATGGGATGGGAATGAGTCCCTTTGGGTTTTATTTGTGTAATGAAGTTGGTTTTCTAGTCAGCTGCATTCTTTTTTTGATACATGCTGCTTTCCTTTAACTGTAAGCTGCCCAGACTCCTTGAGGAGTTGAAATTTAATTAATTAAATAAGGGGGAGGGGGAAGGAATGGGGCAACAATGTTGTTCAAAATAAGAGAGAGTGGCTAATTCTTAGAAATCTCCAGACAACAGAGGTCAGCGTGTGATGCAGATGATGAGAGTGGTAATATAACACACTTGGAAGGCACAACAGACCGGAAAAATGGGTTAAAATTGCACAGCACATGGATCTAGCTTTCTGTCAAGCTCAACCTTGGGCCTCATCTTAATGTATCCTTAGAATAAATATCCATTGTTAAAACCGAATACAAAAGTAAAATCTCCTTCAAGTGGCTCTCAGCTCCTGGTGACTTTCATAGACCCAACAATGCTCTTTTCTTGGCATGATAAAGAAGTGGTTCGTGCTTTCATTCTTCCCAAAACTGCATCTGCTGTGAGCTAAAAGAGCTAACACTTCCATTTTAAACAAAGGTGAATTAATAATTTTTGAAAAGACAAAGAAAAAGTTTAATTTACAATACCTTATAGGTCTATTACATTCAGTTAGTTAAATTAGATTTCTAAATAGCTACTCACCTGTGGGAAATGAGAATTGCATCCAGTCAACCAGAACAGCAAACCTATTTAATAACAGTTATTTTCTCCTAACATTTCCCAGCCATCTAGTATCAGAGTATGAGAGTAATGCAATATTTTCCCCAAATAAATACCTGCTTAGATAATGCTTTTAAATTCTGCATAGCCACTGCATATTTACTTCCCCCCCAAAATCCTCAAACATATAACATTCAGTTTATTTCCATGACATGAGACACATCTCTAATTTAGCACCTAATCATTTAAAAACTGCTTAGAAGGGAAAATCTAATGCCACAGCTCAAGGGTGGCTATTTGACATTTCTTTTGGGGGAAAATAATAGTAAAAGAAAAGCTACAAGACTTGAATCCCTTCTATTTCTCACTTCCAATTCACTTTTCTTAACTCCCAAGTGATGTATTCTCTGCAGACTCCAGGACTCAAGTAGATACAACAGGAAATACTAAGATAAACAGGATGCCATTTGAGCCAGCAAATAGCAGGCCATGGTGGACAGATTGATCTCTCATATTTTTGTAAAAAAGCAGTTTGGAAAATATTTTCCTCCTTTTCACAACAGAGAGACAGTATTAAGAAAGAGAAGGGGACTTTTTATTAACCCAGGTGTTTTCCTTGTGCTTATCAATACAAGCTTGTTTTGCACCCTAGAGTGCTTTGCGCACCCTACTTCAGGTGCATTTGTTTCTGACTGGAAATACTTATATGCTTCAATGCCTCCCAATGGGTCACCAAAATTATTTAGGCTTCTTAAAATTATAAATCTACAGAGCTATAGTAATTCAATACCTAGTCAAATCTTAGCCACTAAACACAAACTCAAGCTGACTTCTTTGAATACCTCTGGCCATACTGTATGTAGTATTTACCTGAAAGTGTATTAGTGTATTTACCTGAAAGACTAGACTTCCCACCATAAATGAAGAGCCATCTTTTGATTCATTGAGGACTAGTGACAGATATCATTCTTCCACCTAATATTCCTTGGAGAAAATTCAGGGTCATCTTCCTCTTAAGTATATTCAGAATTTGCAGAAGGTAAGAACACTCTCAAAAGAGACACATATGACTGAGGATTCGTGAAAGTAGAACACTGCAACAGATATATTTGGAGAGAAGCTACAAAAAACATGAACTCTGTTTCAGGATTCTTTCTTAACACAATTTTGTAGATTAAATCTTATCCCCTACTAATTAAAAAAAAAACCGAACTCATCAATCTGAACGTTTGGACCTATGTATCACAGTGTGACTTGCATAACCTTCAGATGTAGAAAAGAACCCAATCATGTGTCTTAGCAAGCATTCTTCTCAAATGGACCACGTCCTCTACAGTAAGAACTCGCATTAAATATTCACTTTTTTAATGAGGCAGGATTTTTTTTTATTATGGTTCAACATTATATACTGGTTTTACATTATAACAATACTAAGCACCCAATGATACTAGGGCAGTCATGGAAATTATAATTATTGGCCATTGGATATAGTGCCAAAAATGTGTAGAGGAAGAGCTGCAATCAGAAACCTAAATTAGATTTACAGAACAATCTGATGCATGTTTATGGGAAGCAAGTCACAGCAAATTCAGGAATGCTTATTCCCAGGTCAGTGTGTGCCTAAGACTGCACCTTTAATAAGACTGTAGGGCAAAAGAACTACTGAGAACCAGTTTGATGCCTGATTAGTCTTTAAAATATCTTACATAAGATTTTAAATTATTAGACATTGTTCCTGCTATCCTTCAGAAAGTCCTGTGATATTAAAAGTTATTCTGCAATCTCCACTACATTCATACTATGCCTTTGCCATGGTTTACTAAACTAGAGACAAGCTAATTAATTTTATAAACAAGAAAAGCAATCATATTTTTTTGCCCAATTTCTTGTTTTATTTATTTATTTATTGCATTTTGGTTGCTCCTGCATTGAACCTCTCTGGATTGGTTAGAAACTTGAGTAAAGCATCAAAATTTACCAGGACTAAGCCAGAAAACCACAAACTATGTATCCTCATTTGTATATCACTCTAAGTCACAAATGGAATCAGCAAGCCAACACCTAACAATGGTTGTAGACCATACTTTATTCACTAACCCCACTTATATATCACACTAAATCAATATACAAAACATACAGTATATCTTAGCATAAGGATTCTCAAATTGTGCATCATGGCCCCACAGGGGGGTCTCAAGCAACTCAAGAGATTAACATTTAAAACGAATCAGACTTGTGCAGGTGAAGTGGGAAGCAAAACTTCAGGTGATTTTTTTGGGAGGCTAAACCTGTGTTGAGAGCCAGTTTGGTGTCGTGGTTAAGGCAACAAGCTAGAAGCTGGGAGTTCTAGTCCCACCTTAGGCACAAAACCAGTCTCTCTCTCTCAGCTCTAGGAAGGAGGCAATGGCAAGCCACTTCTGAAAAACCTTGCCAAGAAAACTGCAGGGACTAGTCCAGGCAGTTGCTAGGAGTCAACATTGACTCAAAGGCATACCCCCCCTTAAAAAAACTGTGTTAAGCATATGTCAATACAAAATGTCTAATTTAGTTGTATTCCTGATGGTGGTAGCATAAATTCATTTACCATATTTGGGGGTTGCACTACGGCAAAATTTGAGAACTCCTGGCATAACATGTCATGTGGAGCTAATTATTTGTCCTCAAAAAAAAAAAAAAAAGCATATATAAGTCCAGTGAAAAAATACAGTAACTTTGCAGATTTGATTAGAGTGGCGTGGGGAGAAGGACAGGCCACAAGCCACCTTAGAAATCTGTGACTTGAAAGGAAGCACAAAGATGAGGCTCCACCATTTAAGCATCTCCTTAAAAAGCAAGTTGCCTCATCAACACCTCTAATGCACAACCAGCCCTGGTTAATATTTGAATGGAAGCTACCTGGAATCCCAAGACTACTGGCTAGGCTGGGAAGTAAAAAAAAAAAAAAAAAATCATTCTAGAAGAAGGTAATGGCAAACACTTCCTAGGAAAGCTACAGAGACAGAATTAAAGTTTGACTCCAGGGCATCTTTACCTATAAATAGCACATTAATAAGATACTCCTTTATTTAGAACCACAGCGCCCTTAATGGAGGAGTTGTGACATCAACTGAGTAATGGCAAGTTTTAATTCTTAAAAAAATATTTATTTCTTCTCTCCGAGCAGCTCTTTGAACCTGAAATGTGTTCCTCAGATTAGGTCACATATCCTGTATTTTAAGCCCATTACAGCACAGCTAAAAGGGTCCTTTCCCCGCCACCACCCCACCCCTGATTTTTGGCCGGGGTTAACATCTAGCCTGACAGGAGAATGCTCATTAAGTCATAGCTTGCTTCCTCCTTTCTGATTTGTCAGTAGATTCAAATGTATTTTGAAAGGATGCTAGCCTTCTGTTACTTCTGGAAAATTACTTACAGATTTTGGAACTCCTGAGGAAGAAAACTGTGCAACTATGAAATAGATTACCTCTGGCAGTAAAGGGCAGTCCTTTTCGGGAGCTATTCAAGCAGCGGCTGTATAACCATTTCTTAAGGAGGGTTTGCCTGTAAGATTCCTACATTAAGTAGGGGCTTAAGGTTCACCCATTGCATGAAGTTATAGTTAGTTCTGGTTTGGTTTTATTTTAGGTTTTATATTGTTTTACTACATTTTATTCCATTTTTCCCTTATTCTTTTTTAAGTCTAAATTTTTTAGGTTTTATATAATGGTTATGCTGTCATAGCTGTATACGGTCGTTTCTGAGGTTTTTTTTTTTTACCTTACTTAGTCATTGACTGTACTTAAATAAAAAATTGGAATTGGTTTCACGTGCTGGGTAATACTATCTATGGGGGGTTACAAACCATAGTTTACACCTTCAATAAACCATCAGTTAGCATCATGTGTGAACTGTATTTCCCAAACCTGACTCTACTTCTCTTTACACATTTCCTTTTCTGGTGTCCTAGAAGCAATTCAAACCTGCCATGGGCAAGTAGTATTTTGAAGAACAACTTAACCAAGTCATGTTTAAATTTTGCTTAGCTTTGGGGAAAGTAAACAAAACACTGCAGAGTTTACAGTTTACCAGAGCAAAAATGTCCATGCCCTCAAGTCAAAAACATCTTATGCAAAGAAATCTATTAGCCTTTAAGGTTGTGGTGTTTAGTATCAATTAAGCCTTTGTCATTTTTCAAATGTCTGACTGAGATTAGAACATCATGTTTCTGTGCAATAGATGAAAACTTGGGATCTACAGTAATGGATGATAAAATTCCAAGGACTTCTATAGATCCTAAATAGATAATAGGACAAAAGAGGAAACAGCTGCATGAAGCTTAAGGACTGATTCATACAAAGACACAAGGCCAGTATTTATGAGAAAAGCTGCTTTCCCTCCACTCCACCCTACCCAGCAATTTATTGGGAAACCTTACTATTGTCCAGAAGCCGTTGCTTTCTTCCTATTAATGTGCAAATGGTTACCAATTCAGATGCTTTCCAAATTCCTACTGCGATTATACAGCTATTGCTCAAATCTCAGGAATAAAAATGTTGAAATTTCTCTAAATTATCCCAGATCAGGGTAGAGAAGACAATATTATTTTACAATAAACTGTTCATGGAAGACCTTTTTTTCTTTCTTTCTTGCACAATATGTTCTGTTCCTTTGGACAGCAAACAGTGTAATTAGGGGAGAACAGTTTAAAGTGCAGGAATTCAGGCTGGACAACTAGTTCAGGAGATGTGGGTTCAAATCTAGGATTTCTGTAATTTCATAACTTTTCAAAATAGAACTGTGCATGATATCATCTTGTCAGAGTCACTTGGTTGAGATGGGTGGCTATAGAAATTAAATAAATAAATATTCTGGACTATACCAATGAATAACTTAAGTTGAGTTAAGTTGAGTTGAGTTGAGTTAAGGTGATCACAGGAAGGAATGCATTGCTAGACTAACATTTCTGGGCACAAAAAACATTCATGCTAAAGACAAAGGACATGCTAAGAGGAGGGGGGAAGTCATGCAAGTTCACTCCTATCATTTGAAATGACATATACCAGGCCCAGATTTTAGCATTCTGTTCACTCCTTGGAAGAACACATAAGATCGCTTATATGTGATCAGATGTACACGTGATTCATTGAATGCTCATACAGGGCAAAATATTGCATTAATTTCTGTGATCTATACTTAGCACTCTCTCTTAGTACAAAAAAAGGTACTGCTTTTTTGTTGTTGAAATCAGCAGAGGTCTTATCCTGTCCTCCTCTTCAATTCCCTAGAAACTTTTTTTATTGATTATGTGCCATCAAGTCAGTGTCACTGTCAGTGACCACATGGACCTTTTCCAGGATGATTTATCCTCAACCTGTTTTTTCAGGTCTCCCAACAGTACACCATTGCCACTGTAATTGTCAGCCCTTCAAGGTTATCCAGATCTGGAAACAGATTCCACAAGACTAGCACTATACTTTATTGCAATAGACTATTGTAACAAAATCTTGCAAGCCTGACTATGTTTTCCCTTCCTTCCCTCTTATACTCCAGGGAGTCAGGGAGGAGACAGTCTGATTCTCTTCCTAATACTTTCCATGTTTCTGGGCTCAAAACATGTTTTTGCACATATCGTTGTTGAAACAGTTTCTGAATAATTTCTCCAAGGTCATCTCCATGGCTCCCTACATTAATCAAGTCAATCCATCCTACTGCTGATCATCCTGTTCTCTTTCCTTCTACCTTTCCCAGCATTATGAACTTCTCAAGTGAGTTGGTTCTTGACATAATGTGCCCAAAATATGATAATTTGAGCGTGGTCATTTGTGCCTCAGGTGAGAACTCTGGACTGATTTGTTCTATGTTTCACTTGTTTTCTTGGTTATCTGTGATATTCTCAAGAGTCTTCTCCAACACTGAAGTTTAAAAGCATTTATACTCTGTCTATTCTGCTTCAAAGTCTAATTTTTATATCCATAGAGTATCCCAGGGAAAACAATTCCTGCACGAGTCTGATCTTTGTAAGTATAGACACATCACAGCATCTGAAAATCTTTTCCAAGGCCTTTATTGCTACATTAACCAAGTATTGGTCTGTGGTATACTTCTTTTACTGTCGGTAGTTGATCCTAAAAGGCAGAAGCTATCCACTACTTCAATACTGTTATTGTCAATTCTAAATCTGGTTGATGTACCCATTAACTATATTTAATCTGTGTCTTCCCCCCCGCCCCCCACTGTGATCCTTGACTTTCATTATAGAGCTTGCAGTTCATCTGCATTGCCGATCTGGAGCCATGTTCTATCTGGAATGTGGTTTCCTATTCTGTATATGGGTTTTGCATGAGGACAATGAGATGTTCCGGGAGTGCAGTTTTTCTAAAGACATTCCACAGTCTGACATGGTCAACATTAATCAAAGGCCTTTGCATAGTCAACAAAGCGTATATGACTTCTTTTTGGTATTCTTTGTTTTTCCAGTGTGCATCAGCAATAATGTCTCTTGTTCCTTGGCCTTTTCTAAAACCAACTTGTATTTATTTTTATTTATTTATTCATCAAATTTGTCACTGCCCATCTCATGAAACAACTCTGGGTGGCTTACAAGATAAAAATTCATTAAAATGCAACATAAAAACATAAAAATCCTAAAAATAAATTCCAAGAAGATAGAAAATTGGCAAATAATTCCAGGGATATATCTGGTATTTCCTTTTCCATGTAAGGCGCTAATCCATGTTGGATGATCCCAATCATTATTTTACTAACATGTGAAATTAAGGCTGTTGTGCAATAGTTTGCACACTCTGTTAAGTCTCCTTTATTTCATATTGGTAAGAAGAGTAGCCTCTTGTAATCTGTTGGTCAGTGTGTCATTTTTCAGATTTCTAGGGATAGTTTGGTTCCTTTAGCGATTCTTCTTCTGTTGTTTGCCATATTTATGTAGATAATCCATCAATTCCTATAGCCTTCCACCTTGTAATGAACGGAATACTGATCTAACTTCATCTTCTGGAAACAAATTTGCAGGGCTGGTCACAATCTTTTCTCAAGCACATCCAAAGTATTTTTAACAGAAAGTGAACTTGATAGAAGAAATGGGGCAGAGAAATTGGAGGGATGGAGCAACCAGGTGTTTGCACAAAGCCATAGAGAGCATCTTCCCAGGGCAACCTCAGATCTAGAACTAATGCTATTTCATTCTCTCTCACATGCCTGCAAATTGTAACTTAGTGACATATTAGGAATTGAAATATTCAGACATCTTACGAATTACAAATTATGAAAAAAGAAGAATTTCACTCAGTCACATCAATATTCCATCAAGGCCAATATTTTACTTGGCAACCAGATTTACCAAAAAGAAAAATAACCCTGAATTTAAGATGAACCTTCCTCCCACTAAACGAAAGATTCATCTGTTTGTTTAATATTCATCTGGTTTCTTGATATTCACTGAGTAAATCAAAGAAGATTCTCCCCTTATAAAAGTAAATTATTTGAAGACGAATCTAATCTTTCCTTGAAAAAATGTAGTATTTTTTGAATCTATAGTTTTTTTGTTTTATTTTAAACTGGAGCTCTCTGGAAGGATTTTAGGATGATATAACACCATAAAAACAGTAAACTAATAAAACCTTAAAAACAGCAGGGTACCTTAACACTTTCAGATACTTACCAAGTCCTGGAGGCAACAGCATTCAATTGTTCTTGCTTTGAAGAAGCTGATATTCAATAATCTACCATTTCCATAAGAGACTCCATATACTAGTAACCATTTTTAAGACATAATTCCCAGGTTTCCTGGGATTTAAGGGAAGAATGAACTCCCAAAGCATGTACCCATCTTTGTTATATTTTTTAAATATATTTATCACTATCATAATAATTAGGGCTGAGTTAATCTTTCCACTAAGCGAACCTGGGGGATTGGATTAATTTGTAATGATCATTGCAATTCATTTATCTTGTCAACATAGTGCACAGAGTCTAGTAAGGAATTAGAAGATTTAGAGAAAGAATAACATGGTAACCGAACATAAGACTTCAAATTCTCTCTCTCACACACATGCACACATACCAAAAACTGTAGACCGACAGTACCCTGTAGATATTACACTCCAAACACTCAAGTGTAAAGGAATTTTCAGGTGTAACTTTTATTGTGCAGTATCTTCTCTCTTTATGGACCTCTGTAGTGGAACCAGATTCTACCACACTCAATTTGTAATGAGCCCCATCCCTCCACTCAAACAAATTGTTTGTTAAAAACACAAATATAAGAACAAATTCAGTGACATTTTTAATATGTCACTTTGGCCTAAACAACCTCACCAGCCCTTTTGCTGAGGATAGAAGTGAAGGACATCCAAATACGTTGCCTTGAAGCCTCCAAAAGAAAGCATTAAGTATTGAAATATACTTGGAATTGGGCACTATTCTTTTACAGAAATAGGTACGGGGCTCCTCTTCAGATCAGGACCACAGCATTGGAGGGAGGTTATAACTTTCCCCCCACACTTTTTCCATGCAGTTGTCATTTGCCTGGAATATACTACGAATAATAACTTTCAACTTAAATAGGAGCTGGAGAGGTGATTTTCAGGAGACAATAGTGGGAAACAAGGTGGTAAAAAAGAAAGACACCTAGAAATCTGCCATACGCTGAAGCAGAATATTAATTCGTCTAACTCAGTTTTGTCTGCAGGGTTTAGAAGCAGGGTTTTACACAGTTTTAAAAAGGAAATTTTTCCACATGCAGTGTCTAGGATTTGACTGGATTCTAGCATTTCCTCATGTCACTTATTTGTAACAACACATAGAAGCCAGTTCTATGCATGACTTGAAAAGCCACTGCTTAATATTATGTGTTGCATGGTCCCAAGGGACAAAGGCAGAACTAACCACATAATATTCAAGTTCCAAAATCAGACCTCAACAAAATCAGTGTCTGACTTCTCAAACTGCCTTTAATATGATGAGCCTGCAACATACAAGTATATTTCTGTTACTCTGATTTCAACCTTTTATGTACAGACAAGGTCACGCCACATCAGTAAAGAACTATCCTTCACACATGTACAGATATACACAAACACCCTTTCATTGCTCTTTTTTTGGGATTAGAATTCTTGGGCTGCAATAGTAGAAAACAAAGCAAATATCCAGTCCTGAAAGCTTGCGAAGGCTTACTTATTCCTTTTTCACTCTTTAATGTGACTGTGACTTTAAGGGAGGATAGGAATGTTTTATAAAATAATTACTTTCTCCCTCTGTGTGTGTGTGTGTGTGTGTTGTGTATGAGTGTGCACTGCCCATGGATCTGACCCAAAATTTGCAAGACATGACATCTCATCACAAAATGCAAGACATTACTGCAGCTTCCCCAATCTTGTGTCTTCCAGATGTGCTGGACTACGGCTGCTTTAAATTCCAGTCCGTTGAGGTACAGCTCAACATATCAATAGAACACCAGGTTGGAGAAGACTTGTTTCTCAGTTTATGACTCCCCAACGATCTATATCTATAAAGATACTGCAGCCTAGAATCAGAAGGGTTCTTGAAAGAGTTCCTACTGTTACAATAATTTGGGAGCCCTTTGCTGTAAATAGTTCAGAGCCTGTGTCAGATATGTTTCTCTATGAGGAAGCAGGAAAGCAAGCAATTTAACCACTCATTATGAAACAGAATGGCAAGAGTATTGCACCATTTTTCTTGGGGTATGTGGTTTGGCACAGTTCACATCTGCACTGAATTAAAAGGCTCCTGAAATAAAAGACTCGGTCCAAATCACTCCATGTGAGGTCCCAAGAGGCTGAAACTTGCAGAAATCTTTTAAAAAGAGTTCCAGTCCACGTGCCTGGCCATTTATGCCGGAAACTCTGAATTCCCAGACATTCAGCTGGATTCTGCCCAATTCCAGAATGATCAGTCTGCTGCTTCATGGGAACTACAGTTCCAGTGTGCAGTCTGACTGCACAAAAAATGGATCTGCTATGCCAAGGTGTATCTAAGAGTTCAGCACATAACTGCCACATGAATTATACATATCATTCTCTCCTTGCCTGTGTCCATTCCCAACTAAACAAAAATAATGCTAATTTGATACTGGATTATGGCTTGGGTGAAGCTGTGCGGAAACACTGTTAAGAAGCATTCTGTCTTTCCTCTTGAGTAACGTGTAGGGAAAGGAAACAATCTCCCCTCTGTTGAGCATCTTTGCCCAAAAGACAGAGGGATGATCAAAAGCTTATTTAGTAAGTTTTATTGGAAAGAGCTGCCCTTTGGAACACACTTCCTCTCTACAAGGCCAAGTAAGTCTCTTTTGCCCTTCACTTAACTTAATTATTCACTTAAATAATATTATACTTGTATCCTTAAAATCTAAGTGCTATCTAGCCACGTACTGTTCTTGTCAAGTTGCCACCAGCTGAAATATAAAGGGAAAATAATAATCCCTGTAAATGGTGTGAAAATACATGGCCTACAAAACTGGTACTGACCTGGAAGGCAGAAGCTTAAGAGTGGCACGAAAGCCAAGTAGCTACAAACCAAGTAATTTCACAATTAAAGACCATCATGAGTTCTAGAATGGACTTGTAGAGTATCAAATATTAGGCAACTCCTATGCAAAATGGTTCATAAATATTTAAATATTCCAGGCCAACAGATAAGGCTTATAAACAACTGGGTATCTAGAATATATTCAACCTTGATATCGTATCATATCCTGTCACTCTCCCATTGTGATGCAGACTTAAATAAATAACTTATCTTCATAGGCATTTTCCACAAGTAGTTAAATTATTCTGAATACTTATTATCTATACAACAGATCTCTCCATAACAAAGAAAGAGATAAGGCAGTTCCTTTTTATCAAAGCCTTCCACAATCAACCCTAAAGTTTGCAAAATACAAATCCCACACTCATTTGCATTGTCTGGAGTCTCAGGCAATTATGACAAAAGGACTATTAAAATCAGGGCAAAACAACAGTCGGTCATCTTATGCTTCACTGAGTTGACCAGAGCCAGTGGAAACAACATAATCAAATGCAAGTATCCCAGCACAAGTGACAGTTTCCAATTTCTTCTGATACAGGTCCCCAAAATAACCTAGTGCAGCAAGACACATCACCTCTCGCCCAAATTTTACAAAGCTCTAACCCAGATTCTACAATACAACTGAATTCTGTAAATGTTTGGGGGAGAATCGAGTGAAGGGCCCAAAGAGTTTAGAGTTGGAAGAGAAAAGGAGAATCCCTTGTGCAGAATCCAAAGGATAAGTGGAGAATCCCCAAACCTGCATGGATCCATGAATGGCTCTTTGAACAAACAGGAAAATTAAGGCTTTCCAATCACGATCAGGACAGAGTGGGAAGATACTGCCTTGTAATTTAAACACCCCCTTCAAATTATGCTTAAATCAAGCCCAATAGTATTAGTAGCCACATCTCCAGCTTGTTATTTCCTATGTCTCCACTGTGCCCTCAAAGAAACCTGCAAGCTACCTCTAAGATCCAAATTCCCTCCCTTGCCTAGGCTCCTGCAGATGTATTAGTAATCTGCAAGTCCCAGTCCCAGTACACATAAACAGTGCCATTATTTAAACCAGGTTGCTACAGCACTTTGAAGCATAACAGGAACAAAACTAACAACGAGGATAAGGCAGTTTGTTATTTTCCCTGTTAATTCTGATCTTGTTTCTCCAATTTTGTTACGTATTCATTGTGGGTTATATCGTTTCATCATCAACTGATTATGGCATTGCTGACTTTTTATTTGAATAGGGTGGAATATCTATTTTTTTCAACTGTAATGCTGTGTTTTGATATGTCAGGATCACAGAGAGAATATAAAAGAACGAAAGAAAAGTATAAATAAACTTTAACAAGCTAGCAAGAGATGATACTTCAGTAATGGCAGCATAAATCACTGCTTGCGCTTTTGTAGCCAAACAGGCTTTAAAACATTAGGAAGCTGAATCATATCCATTTTTCCTCCTCCAATCCCAACTGTCTTCCTTGAATCTTTTTTTGGTGGTTTCTCACACACACCCTGAATGCAGTACAGCAAGGTGCCCAACTGTTGGTATCCTCAGCTATATTCTGATTCAATGAGTAGCGTCCTGATCATCCTATTAAACCTCAAGAAAGACTCTTCCAAGATGCAAACAGATCCCAGGCCTTGCCAATGAAAGCACACGCATATCGTCATTCTGCTCTTCTGACCAGAGTCCCACCACAACCTCAAGGCATGACCACACTGTGAATCCCAGCCTATTGATGTAACATTCCTTGGCAAAGGTGTAACATGGATCAAGCTTCAGTTAAGGAGGATCTTTTACTCATATAGCTGGGTTATATGAATCTTTGCTAACATTTCCTCCTTCCACCCTGTCCCAACTCAAATCAACCTTTCACCAAAGCACACAAGACTGTCCAGGCAAGAGAAACGTACAGTTGCCTTTTTGTCATTAATGGAAACTCTCTGCATAAGATATCTAAGAAAAATAACTCGTTTGTAAAGCGTACATACATCGGTTAAGATGGAAAAGCAGAGTAATGCTGCGCTACAGCAGTTCTTTACCTTTCCATTACAGACGTAATGATTCTTTTATATTTTATACTTATACCGTGGATGTTTTATTGTATTTTTTATGGATGTACTATAAGCTGCTGAGTGTCTCTTGACTGTGGTGGGTATAACTGCAATAAGTCACCATCATCATCTAGTTATTCCCTCTTCTCAGGAAATGCAATTTGGGAAGGGATCCCTAACACAGAATTATCAGCATCTTCATCACGACTCAAATTCCCAGAATGTTCCAGAGGAAGACAGGACAGGACCTGTAGCCTGATACACAATGGCTACAGGCTTGCAACTTCTATATCCTCTAAGAGCCAGTGCTGAAAAGGCCAGAGTTCAACAGACTATACCACTGCCTAGAGACCTAGTGGACCTCTGGGGTTTCTAAGGGACAGATCTGCACTTTTGCTTCATTTCTCTTCCAGTGATGTTATCTTGTAGATACAGCATTTCCACTACTCTGTAGTGTTCAATAACTGTCTTAATGAACAACTGGTGTTCACATGAGGTCACAGATCTCATTCAGGAAACCACATGTAGACATATTTCCATACTTTTCAATGAACAATTTACTTTATTTCCCTTGAATTTAAGACACATTTCTGCATGAAGAACAATAAAATGCAATAGGAAAAAAAAAAATGTCTCCCTAACTGTATTACGGTATCAGCAAGTCGAAACTAACCCTCCAATTTCAAAGAGAAGTTATTCAGAGAAACAGTCTTACTTTTGGGTAAATACAGTAAGTTTAAAATGCCATCATTATGGATATTTCAGGGCCTTCCTTGAATTGTCAGGTTTCATTCTTAGTAAGTCTAACTGTTTAACTTATAAGAGGAATGAGGACCTCTGGTCTGTAGCCCTAACACAGGCTATTAGGCCAGCCCACATAGCCCACAGGGCCTGAAATGAGGTCCTGTCTCAAGGGCTACCTCATCCCACTGTCTGGCAATGCAAGCCATGTTACCACTGGTAGCCCATCTCAATATGCAGGGATCAGGCTGGTCTCAGAATTAGACAGGATAAGAAGCCAGCATGGTCCACACTGTTAGGAACCTATATGGGACTGAGGAAGGGGCCATCTACCATGATGTAGTAGCTAGCACTGGACCAAAATGCAGGTGGTCCTAGTACAAATCTCCAGATAGCCATAATGCTGAGTAGTTGATCATAGGCCAGCTATTCTCACCCTCATGTACTTTACAGGTTTGTTGTAGACTGTTGGAGGAAGGATAAGATATAACTGAAATGCATTCTGAAAGATTCTACTGTGGATCACCATAAAAACTGAGATAGTGAAAAAGCAACTATTTGCCCTGCTCAATCTAATACACACACACAGAGCAAATATTGTGATATGTGTGTTCCTGGACTATATCACTGCAGGTGGCTGTGGTGAGAATTGCATGCTGAAGGCTCAAAGGGGGGGTGGAATCACACACTAAAAATTATAAGGTGGCACTAGAATCCTTCTCTTTAATTTCTGTTTTTTATCTTTTATTATGTGGGAATATCAGTCATACAACTCCTTCATTTATGCTTTGAAGTGGTAAGTCTGTGAAGAAATCATCTTTTATGCTGGTTCTGTAAACTAGACCAATGATGTGTACACACACAACCCTTTGTATCAAGAAGCAGTTTTGGTGCAGGAGAAAAGCCTTGGGAACCTCAGTGAACCACAAGGCTACTTGTGGCCTATTGCTAATACTAGAACTCCATATGTTACAGAATGAGGTTGCATGGGTAGCAAATGGGGTTGGATATGCGACATGTGTAACATTACTACTGCGTGAGCTGCACTGGTTGCCGGCATGTTTCCAGGTGCAATTCAAGGTGCTGGTTGTCACCTTTAAAACCCTTCATGGTTTGGGGCCGGGTTACCTAAGAGTCCATCTTCTCCCAATAGTTCCTACCCATCCAATTTGGTCCAGCATGTTGGGAATGTTGCAGGTCCCATCAGCCAAGGAATGTCAGCTGGCAGGGACCAGGAGACGTGCCTTCACTGCTGTAGCCCCTGGCCTCTGGAACAGTTTCCCTTCAGAGATTAGGATGACCCTGACCCTGTTGGTCTTTTGTAAGGCCCTAAAGACCTGGTTACGTACCTGGGCCTGGACCCCCAAATGTGGTAAGGGCCCTGTTTCTTGGCTATACTGATACTTATAGGATAATTTTTCTTGGCTGCCATATATATTTATTTGTGTTGTATTGTACTTGTTTTCATTGTTTTTATGACTGTTCGCCACCCAAAATCACTTGGTTGAGATGGGCTGCTATAGAAGTTAAAATAAATACATACATAAATAAAATAAACTTAGAATATAACCACTAAATGTCAAACTTCCAGTTCAGTAACTCAGCATACAGTATGAATGTCCCCAGATCAACAAACCAGTCCTGCTTTCTCTCAGAGGTGGTAGAGATATGGCCATGGAAAACTTGCAAGTGCTTACATGCAGCAGTCAGTAATTTTTCTTGGCTCACACCATAATAAACACATACACGCCCCTATTCTAACGTGTTATATAAAATTTTAGGGCAGCAGCTATAGTCAGGAATCAGAACAGCACGTCAATTTTACTGGAATATTCAGAAGGCTGTTTCCTACTAGTTCCTTGTTAGAGGAATTTCCATTCTCAAGTTTGTAGCAATGAAGATCAAAAAGCATAAACCAAAGACTTACAAGAATAGTTTAACAAATAAATCTATTTGCAAATGAAGAATCTTTTAAATTTAAATACAAAACTCATAGTAGAGGAATTACCACTGGAAAAGCCTATTACATGCACTTTTAAAGGTGAGCTGACTTCTATTACAGAGAAGAACCCCGGTTTGTCAGTGACTGTCACCTTATCAGTGTGAATCCAGGGCCAGTTCTACCAACTAGTAGGCTGGGGAAGCTGCTTAGTAAGTAGAAGTTGAGAAACAAAGAGCAGCAGCGGCCATGAGTTTTGGGTACCACATTATCTGCCCTCTCATTTTCACAAGTCCACTAACCATACACTTAATTTGAAAGATAGTAACACTACAGCAGGGCACCTAATGTCAATGGCAGAGAACATGTTTAGACATGCAATTCAAGGCTCAGTCCCTGATGAAAGTTTTTTTTAAAAAAAAAACAACTGAGAAAGCCCTCAGCCTAATATTAAGATAGATTGTATTTTCAAGGGTAGCCAGTACTAAACCAGGGGAGCCACTGATCTGGCATCTGTAATATATGGTTTTTCAAACTTGGTGAAAAGACAAGCTAGTTAGATTCTGCAATAAACAGCTTTTTGCTTTGCGCCAGACCACAAGATCTTTTCTCATACAGACCATTCCAAAACAAATAGGGGCCAGAGCAACCACAGGAAACATTCACACTGAACTATGCCAGTTCTACCATAGGATGGAGTCCCCCCAACCAAATAAGGTGGAAGCACCCTGAAGTTTTCCCATAACTCTGACTGCCACACCTTGGAAAGAAGTATATAGAGCAACCAATCCTTTAAAATTGTCTCAATCGCACTGTCTTTGTTCTTACAGCCTTTTTGCCTAATCCCTATGCATCAGCTAAGAAAAAAAATCACTCAATACATTGCATATTTCATGAAGTCAGGATGGGGTGTGGAAAATGGGGGGGGGGGGGGAAACAGTTCCAGGGCTTAGTTCTTGCTTCAGTGATTCCTGTCTGAATATTAAGCCTTAAAGAATGGATGTCATCCAAGGAGACTTGGCAAAATGCAGAGTAGCCCAGCAGCTCACATCAGACCTTCCAGAGGGAAGTTGGAAAGGAAAACTGACCTCTGAAATTCAGAGAAGCAGGAGAGTTTAAAATAAAACAGTTGAGCTTAGCTTCCATGCCGTAATGACAGATCACTCACTTTTGGCTTGACTGCAAGATGCACTCAAGTTTACCATCAGATACCACCTGTTTTACCCACCCTCTTGCCTAACCAGTGATACACAAGGCTTACCTGTTTTCAAAATTCCTCTTCAATGAAGAGGCTTCAAAATGTTAAGATGTAAAGAGGGTAGAGCGCACCCTGCATATAGCGCATAAACCTTTTGGAAGGCAGGAAGCCATGTTTTAAATGCAGGAAACTGGAACTCTCCAGAGTGGACCTTTCCATAGTCAAAATCTCTGAGTCTGAAATAACTCCACTATGATCTATGGCAACTCCTCAGAGATAGTAACATTCACACTATTTTACTTTTGGTGACAAAAAAGTACAGGCAATGCAAAGGGATGATAGATGAATTCCTTCTCTACAACCATTTTGGAGCAGAGAAGAGATGACACTTTGCAAGAACTATTTCAGTATAATATCCATAGCAGACATACTGTTTCTTCTCCAATCCTTCAGGCTAAGGTTCCTCATGTCTCAGTAGAGGAAACAGGCACTTCCTTAAACCCATGTTCTTGCCTCTCCCCACTAAATGATTCTTCTCCCCATCACCACATTCCACCCCTCCATCCCCTTAAAAAAGTATCATTGTTTCTAGTGTACAATCTAACAGCTACCTTATTATCTCTGATATATGCAGTAGCATAAGCCAAGGGCACAATGCAGCCCCTCCTTCAATTTGGGGGAAGGAAGAAGACAGAGGCTATTGATTTTGCAGATGGACTTCACAGTCCAGGTTCCAGTGTAATCCAAGTCTTTAGGGTCGCCAGCTTCACTGTCATCTCTTAGCTAGATTGTTATGACAATCAACAAAACATTAATACTTGGCTCTCCTTGTTATTACTCTATCCCCAAATGTATTTTGTGATGGAGCTTTAATCTCCATTTTACAGCTTCCTTGCCAGTGAAGAGGTGTGATCTACTTGAGGTACCAGCTTCAGGCCTAGGCAATGCCAGCAAAACAGGCTCCAAATCTCAATGAGAGCCGGATTGAAAACAGAAGCAGCAATATCCTAAGTAAAGGTTTATTTACAGGGAACAAGGAACAGGAAAGACAGTTAAATTTGGGTATCTGCTTCCACTTCTTGGCACAGATAAGAATGTACAGTAAACCTAGAAAGTACAAGGTTTTTTTTAAAAAAAAAAAAACAGGATGATGGTCAACACAGGTTAAGGCTGTAATCCTTTACACTATTACCTGGCAGAAAGCCCTGTTGAACTCAATGGGACTTGCTTCTGAGTAAACATTCACTGGAATGCACTATTTTACTCTCATTGTGTTCTAAAGCTACCACTGGCAGTGGGGAAGGGAGGAGAAATTCCAATGATCTCTCCATTCGACATTGAGAACAAATTTTATTAAGAAAAATGTATCTCATTAAGCAGATACCCATTTTATAGCCTGGTCTCTTTGCCACCGGTCCCCTCTCTCAAAACAACCCAAACTCCAATTATCACACAATCATTTGCTCTTGGAAAGAAATTTGTATAAGCCTCAACATTTCTTTGGCAGGAGCAGGAAACAAAAATGCAGACGAATGAATGTAAAATATGCAACACCTTCTTGCATACATTCGAGGTGCTTTATATTTTGGGAGACGATTTTTTTTTAAATGCAGCCTTCTTTCCAAAGCGCAAAGCATATGTGGAATTCCTGGAGCGACAGTCCCCCTTCCTTATCCCAGTTTTTTTTTAAGGAAAAGCTGTTGTACTAAGGGGGGTGGGAGGCCAAGGGAGGCTCACTCTTTTAAAAGGTAAGATAACAGGCAGACCACGCAACAAGTAAAACTAACCAGAATAAGGTAAAAAGCATGCTACAGAAGGGGGAAAAAAGATTCAACTCACCTTCAAGGGTAAAAACAGGGGCGATCCCTATTAGCATGTGCAAAATTCCTAGTAAAAGCAGCCACAGCCCCACTTCTACTCTGTGGGGCAGCATGTTTGTGCAAAAATATTTAAAAAAATAAAACCAGGTTGCCAGATAGTCCACGCAAGACGTACAGTTGCAGCGGCTATTTCTTCTTCGTAGCTGCTCACCGTCCCCACCTCTTCTTCACTCTCTCCTTCCAAGAGTCTTCAATTCTTTCACCATCCACTGAGGGAGAAATGGGAGGGGGGCGACGGCAAGGAAAAGCCCCTCTCCCTCCTCCTCTCTCCCTCCCAGCCCAGGAGATGAGAAAACCCAGCGGCGGCAAAGGCTGGGGAGGGGAGAGGAGGGGGTTCAGCCCTTCTAAGCGAGAAAGAAAGATTGCATGCAGGAAAAAAAGGGGGGGGTGATCAGCAGCAGTTCACTTCTTCCGCACTAGGTTAAAAACAAGCCAAGGTAATCGCAGTGGGCATCAAAGGTTCCAAGAATGATGCATAGGGAAGAAGGGAGCCGGGGGAGGGGGGCGCCGACAGAAGGGAAAGGAGAAAATAAAAAGGGGGTACTTCTGGACCCCGAGAGAGATGGAGACAGCAGCTCCTCCTCCTTCCCAGCCTCTCCGAGTGATGGAGAGGGGAGGGCGCACGGGTCGATGCCGTCTGCACCCCGGGAACGCTTTATGCACGACGCGCTCCTACGCCTCCCGCCACCACTGCCGGACGAAGGAAAAGCAACCCCCGCCTGCCGCACCAAGTAGCCTCAGCCGCCTGATGGAGCTCGCGCCGCCTTCTGCCTGCCTGACGTCATAGGCTCCCAGGGAAAGGCAGGGGAGGGCGCTGCAAATGGGGGCTACGCGGCAGTGGGCTTAGGGCGCATGCGCTTCCTGATTCCCTGTTGCTGAATGGGGGGAAGTGGCAGGTCGTATTTTAAAACCCTCGAAGAAGGATTCATCACAATAGGGGTGGGGGCGCGGAAATGGGACGCACGTGGATGCAGCCTATACCCAGTGCAAGATAACTACAACCAGTGTAAGCTGGTTCTTCTGTCTACCCAAAAAGCCCCCCCTACCCAAACTAACTCTGCCCTTTTCCCTGGCAAAAATGTCACAGGGCGGCGCGCGCCCTCTTCGTTTTTCGAAATGTTGTAGCGTGGTGCTTTTTCCTCATTGCGACCCCCCCCCAACCAAAAGCCACGAAATGCTGAGCAGCGTCCTAATGACAAGGACAGCCCCCTTCCTCTGGCACAAAGGGAACGCACGCCGGGGAAGCTGCTGGGGGTTCAGTCGCAAGAAGCCTTGTGGAGGGAACCGCACCCCCCCCCCCGCCGCCGCATTCCGAAAACGCGCGCACGCACACCCGCCTGCCTGTATTGGGAGGAGGGGAACCTGCCATACTCAACGCGGCACACCTCTCCCCATTAGATAATGGGATGTGCGCAGGCATGCAAGGCGCCCGGGTCCTTGTTGCAAGGGAAGCCACCTCTGGCAGCAAGAATGCGTGCGGCTTTAATTCAGATCGACGGATGCGGCTGAAGTGTTAGAAGGAAAAGCCCCTGTTAAGATGTCAGAAAGGCGAAGCCCCCCCCCCCCCCCAGCGAGGAAAAGATGTCCAGCGGGATGCCGGATTCCCAGCCCTTCAGCAAACAATAGAGACAGTGCCCAGTAAACACAGTCGTGACTCCGTCGCCTGCCAGTCCATGCCCGATGCTTTCAACAGCGATTCCCTGCCAAGCCGTCTTCCAACCTGGCGACCTCAGAGCCCCCGTAATTCCCAGCCAACATGGACAAAGGCACCAGATTACCAAAGGCAACCTTTGTACAACTTCAGTTCCCTAACTGATGCCCAAATCTCCAGCAGAAATAAATCCAAAGATGGCAGCCTGCTTTTCCATAGAGGGGAGCACATTTCAGTCATTTCTAGGAGATCATTTTAGTAGTTTCTATTACATAAAAATCTATTTTCCACTTTATGTTACTAGGGGAATTTTTGAATGCATCATCTCTAAAAGGTTTAATTAAATCATGGTTTATTTGCACGCGAACAGAAGTCTTAAATGATTCTTTTCATTCCCAAATCTAAAAGTAATGTATTTTAATTAACACCTGCAGTACTGCTTTTCTATTAAAATGGTCTTATTGTTTTCCCACTTTTAATCTTACAAACTGCCCAGAATCTTGTAGAGTTGAGCAGCCACTAATTCACACAAATAAAATAAAACCCAAAGTAACTTAAACTTCCAGCATAAATCCAACAGAACCCCCCACCCCCCAAAAAAGTTTAAAGTTATGCTCAGGATACCTCATCTCATCAGTATGTTAATAACAGCTGCCTTATAACACTGATTTAATCCATTCAAATTGCCTACATTGTGTGGCAGGGGCCTTTCTGAAACTCTGATCAACTTTTCCCCTCAGTCTTATCTAAAACCCAAGGAATTCCTCAGGAGTTTTGCACATGCTTTTCCCCTGAGCTACAGCCCCGCCTGAGAATACTCTTCTCCATCAACTGAGAGGCACTTCCTTATTCTTTGTATTCTTTGATATTTCAGTGCTGAGTCCAACATAGTAAAAATGCTGTATAGTTAAATGCAGTTTGGTTCTGGAAACCTGCCAACAGGTTTGTTTGTTTTTAATCTTAGTTGAATCACTAACTCTGATTCCTATTCCTAGCCCAGGAATTAAAGGGATTGTGGTGCCTCTGGCTTAGTCTTACTTAGTATTACCATGAAATAGAATTATTTTACTTTTCATTTCATTAACTTCATGTTGGTGTAAAAAGTTCCCTGTAGCATAGCTTGACCCTAGTCTCTCCGGATACATATTTTTTCTCCTTATACCCCCTACCTACCACACACAAAATCCTATCCTGTACCTTCCCACTAGGAAATTGTTCTCAGTCTTGGATCTCAAATGTTATTGAATTGCAGTCTTCACAGACTGCTGATTGGTTGGGTATAGTAGAAGATGTAATCCAATATCTGAGAAGTTGAAAGTTGGAAACTCAGAGATCTACAGAGTCAGATAACAGAGACCAAGGACTTCTCAAAATACATATACATACAGATGCACCATTAGCAGTATAGTTCATACATTGAGGTTCAGCACGTTTAAAGGTAGATTATAAATCTAACAAATAAATATTTATCCGTTAGATTGGGCATGCTGAAATTATATGCCAGGTTCCAATATACAGTACTGTACAAAAGTTTAGGCAGGTATAAAAAAATGCTGTAAAGTAAGAATGCTTTCAAAAATATACAGTAAATATCAAGGAGATTTGGAGCAATTTAAGATGTACATCTACAGTATGTCTATTGTCATAAGCCAGATATTGCCATTCTTTTGAATCTAGTGGGCACATTTGGAATTTTAAGGCCATGTCATATCCAGACTTACAAAATGCTTATCACAGTGGGCATGATTAGTCCCAAAACTCTTACTCACCAGAAAGATAGAAAGATCCTTTCCAGTTCTATTTGTGTGTGATATGTAGTATTTATGCAGTAAAAAATAATGTAGAAAAAATTTATGTCAACCTGCTTAGCATTAACAAGTTTGTTGTATCATATGGATTCAAAATATTTCATAGAAACCTAGAGGTTACTAAAAGTGACACCTCATGGGACCTTTTAGAAGGGGTAATGGAACTGATCCACATTGGCCAGATGTTGGTCAACCTAACCAGGCCAGTTCAACATTTCTACAAACATAAAAACTAATAAATTGTTTCCTAGAGTGATTGTCAGTTCACAAAGTCATTTAGGCACTCAGATGTGTACTGCAGATCAGGTACAGATTCCCAAATCAAGGGGAGATGAGGGTCTTTCCTTTCTATATTTATATATGAGAATATAATAATTAATTTACCTATTCTTCTGTGATGGTCTAGTTTCCAGTAAAACTACTTCTCTGACTAAAGAAGTCCTGATTGGATATATTGTTGAAATACAGAGAGAAGTTATACTCACCACAACCAAGATTACAGTAATTCAAAAAAGAGGGAACTGAGTTTTTTTCAGTGGCATAATATGTGCTGTCATGGGGTAATCTACTTATTCTTTATCAGGAAAATGATAGGGGATAAGCCAATTTGATGATAACTTGTTTTGGAAACTGCTTGAACAAAGAGAATTTAGAAAGATAATATCTTTTTAGAAAAATCTGAAAGCCATACTGTCAGTCCTTCAGAGGAGAAAAAAAGATGGATTATTTCCTCTAAACTTGTAATTTCTATGTATGTGTTTTGCCTTTTTAATAAATCTTCTTCCCCTTTGACTTAGAAAATGCTGCAGTTCTGCTTTCCTTAAGCAAATTCTTCCTTTTCTATTGCTTGTTGTGCCTTTTGAGTTTTGCATTCTGTATAGCTGCATCAAATGTCACTCTTGTTCCTAGATTTTCTTTTTAAAAATTCTGGTATCTTTTTAAAAAAATTTCAGTATGGCAACTTTGATATGTAGAATACATTGAACTTCCTTTTTAATATTGTGCTTGTTTCCGCTGCCATTACTACCACAATTTTTCATTCCCACCTTACCTATATCATAAGCTAGTCCCAGAAATACTAGGAATAAAGCTTATGCCTGAACTCCTTGCATTTCTTTACAATGCTGGAATTTTCTTCCTTTCTTTAAAAGGAAGCCAGGAAAAACCACAATGAGTCCTCCAGAGCTGTATGTTTCAGTAATCACATGCATGCTGGTATGCAGAAGCTGGAGATCAGATAAAATTCTTTTAAAAAGCCTACGCACCTGAGGAAAATTTATTTCTTCACAGAACATCTTACATTTGCAGGATCATAACCAAAGGTGGAACTCTATGTTTTCATGGCTGGTCCTCTGTCAAAGACTTGATAGAGACCATCATCTAATGATGACGATTTTAGAAAGCTTGCCATAATATACAGGTCCCCAGAGAGTAAGGAAGGAAAAGTAACAACAGGAAGAGGTGGGATAGGTTTGCATACATGCAACAACAACAAAAACAATGGAAGCAACACTTTTGCATAACATTATAGCATGCAAATATTGAAAAATAGTATCAGTTTATCTTAAAGATAATGGGCGCATTGCAGCACTGTGTGAGACCCAGCAAATACCAAACAATGCTGACCCATAATGGTGCTTTAGATGAATCTTAAAATCATTGTATGAAAAGTCACTCAAAATTACTATACTTATTGTTTCCCTATCTGTAGAATAATGACCCTCATTCATAATATCAATCTTTCATAATATCCTACCTCAAGAAGGACCAGAAGATGATGTACTAAAATGCTGTTCTATGGTAGTTACATTACTGAATCATGAGAAGCAGGAAGTTAATGTATTCAGTGATTTTGAGTTCAGATAGTTGTGTGAATCAGCCCTTAGTTCATTTACAAAATCCCTAAAGAACATAGATAGGCTAAAGCTGCTCTATGTATGCAGATTATATTGCTCTAGAAGTGCATTAACCACCATATGCAGTTAGCAATTCTAAATTAGAAGGTGGCAAGTAAATTAGCAGGTTAGCGGACTAGTTAATTCAACATCTATAAGTGATGAATCAGTAAATCAAAACTGGGATAATTAGATTATCCAGATTATATAAATATAGTGAGCTCAACAAAAAAAATCAGCCTTATTTCATAGCTTATTTTTCTTAAATGTATTTCCCATATTAATTCTGGCATCAACAATCTCTCATTCCAGTGACCTGCCTATTGATCTCCTATTGTTCCTGCGACCTGCCTATTGTTTACAGCAAAATGGCCATCGTTTCATGAGAATTGTCAGTCATATTCATTAATCCACTAATACCCCATATAGAAACTTTCCAGATTACACCTACAAGTATTTGGAAAGGTCTACCCAATGTTAGCCCTGGCAAAGGTTGCAATGCCACTCTAGTTCGCTTCCGTATGGTAAATGGGGAAGGGGGATACCACCTTGTCCTTTGCCTCAGGTAGCAAAATATCTTGGGATAAATCTGTTGCTGTTCCCTGGATGTCCCAAGCTCAGTCCACATAAAATGAATATAAATACCCTTGCAGTTATGGAGACAATGTCATTACAGCTTATCTAAGGTAAAAAGGAAATTTTGGACCAGGGAACAGGCCCTGAAAGTAGGCAGATTGCAAGTAGCAGGCAGGCTGATTAACTCTGAGATGCAAACAGCATCACAGAGTGATTATTTATCTGGGGATAACATGCCAGATGTTTGAAATGAAAGCCAAATGTTCATTCTAGGTATGCACTAGCACATCAGTGGGGAGAGGCACATGCTCAGGAATACCAATGGTGAGGACAAATAGCTAATGACTTGGAAAGCTCTTGCTGTCTAAAAACATATTACACTGACTCGGAAGCCACAGCTGCCTTCCCTTGCAGAGAGGAGTGGGGTATAGTGTAATGCCAGGCAGGCTTCTCAGGATGAGAGTGAACCTGGCTAAAACACAATAGATTGTTTATCTTAAAAGCCCATCTGCGAACAATAGGGGCTGATGCATTCTGGAGCGATAAAGGCACCCTTCAGAAAGAACAAATTTTATGCCCTCTCCCTGCTCACCTGCCTAGACATAATGGGTTGGTTCTACGCCTAATCATGCTTAGGACCAAGCTATTGACATTAATTAAATGTTGAGATAACTCATATTAATTTAAAGAGGCCCATTATAGAGAGGAATCTAGTGTTGCATGTCCAAACTTCGCAGTCAAATTCCTTCCTCCTGACTTCCTTTTTCAGCCTTTTCCATCTCCAGCTTCAGCCCTGGAAAGTTGGGGAGGGGGGCTACTTCAAGGTGTAATATCTTCCTCCTTCTTCCATAAGCAGAAGATCTTTCATCAAACGTATGATTAGATTCTGTTCTACTTCTGGTTCTGGGGGTGTTGTCTTTGAGTCAGTGTTGACTCCTGGTGACTGCCTGGAAAAGTCCTTCAGTTTTCTTGGCAAGATTTCAGAAGTGGTTGGCCATTGCCTGCTTCCTAGGGCTGAGAGAGAATGACTGGCCCAAGGTCACCCAGCTGGCTTTGTGCCCAAGGCAAAGCTAAAACTCACAGTCCCCAGTTTCTAGCCTGGTGCTTTAACCACTACACCAAACTGGCTCTCAATTCTGGCTCTAATCCCATGTAAATAAATCTTGCCCACCTAAGGCCTATCTAAAATATGCTTTTGAGCTATCATCATAGTGTGATAGCTAATAAAACTATGAGCCATTAAGTTTCCATTTTTGTTTGATGGAAAGATGTTGAAAGGGTTAAACATTATATTCGTACACCATGGCTAATAATTTTCTCAGTATTTCAAAAATGACAAAATCCAGAAAAAGACATAAGAGCACCTCTAACCAAGAAGTGTGGGCATTTCCATACCACTACATTTCTGTTCCCCAACCTCTATCATGCATTTTGACCAGTGAGAACACAAATCAGTGCTCTCTCCAGCTGACCAACAGAGGAGTGCCTCCCAGAATTATAAACCTTTCCTCATACCCACTCCAGACAAGATGGAAAGCAGGTATTTTAATTTCCTTCCTTCCCTCCCCATCCCCCAGACGTTTATTTGTCTGGCTGCACACCAAAAAAAAAAAAAAAAAAGGATGGGTGCTGTGAAGGGCAACTGCTAAGCTGTCAATCATCCATTCCTTTTTTGCCTTGAAAAGATAGTTTGTCAGAATGAACCAGAGTCTGTGAGGTAAGGTGATGAAGAAATCCCATTTGTGGGAAAATATCCCATCTACCAGCTATGCAGACCTTCACTGTTTCAACTGAGAAGATTACATTTAGCAGAATTACATAAACCCTGCAGCTGAGTGAGAAAATAAATAAATAAGCTGCCAGATACAAACAGTTACATGAATAAGCACAGATTCAGAGCCAATTCTGGAACAGTGGGTACAAAGGCCCTGTGAAGTGCTTTGAGGTGAATCATGCTATCCGCAGTTGAAATTTAATTTACATCATGTGGTTACTGCAGGGATGAAGATACTTTTTCAGTTTATTAGCAAAATTCCCACATGGGAAAGATCTCTAAGGCTGAATTCTAATGATGGGTGTGTGCAAAGGAAAAATGAGGATGCCATACCTACCTATACAAGCAGAAACCAGCCATTTGAAGGAAACACATGTACCCTATAGGAATGTCTATGTCCTTTGTAGCAGCAAATGTGTCAGCCAACTCAAGTATGCAAAAAACCCCGTGCGGAATTAAATCCAGCAGAGCTTAATTAAAATTGCTGATTGTGATCTTCACAGCACACCCTACTGCTACCACTCAAGACAGAAATCATATATAAACAGATATATGATTTCTGTTAAAGCTAGAAAAATGAATTTAAGCTTACTGTGAATTAACAGAGACTTACTGAATATTATGATAATTGACTGTCAGTAGGGGAAGAAGAACTCTGAAGTTTTATTGTAACCAACTGGGACACTGAGAACATATAGCAATTCCAGATGGTTGAAGAATAATAGAGAACAAATTTCAGAAGACCAGAAAACTCCTCCCATAAGGACAAAAAGGGAGAAGTTGGAATACTTTTAAAAAATACAAACTACATTCCATCTGTATGGAGATCAAAGACCAAAAAAGTCAAAGGGTAAGGATGTGCCTAGCAGGAAGAGCTTTGCAGACTGAATTAAAAGTATTGGTTGGCCAGATGAGGTACATGGACCAGAGGCCCTTGCTTTACTGGTTCACCTTGTTAAGCTAAAAACATGCAGCCGCCATATGCACTGCAAGGAGGATAATACTAATCTACTTCACATAATTGTTCTAAGCGTTTCAATGACTCAAAATACAATGTTTTTAGCCCTCTAAAAACTATTAATATTTTGCTATTTATAAGTGCTTTAAAGAGCTAGTGCTGCCTGCAAAACATTCTCAGTAATTTCTCCATCATACAGTGGGACACTAGTGCTGCCTGTAAACACTCGTGTTCGCTCCATTGCCCCGAGCAGCCTACGAGCAGCATTAGCATCCAGTGTGCCATCAAGAGGTACTTCTACCAAAGTCATGAAAGAACTACCCAGAGCAGAAAAGCCAATGTAAACCGTGGCATAAAAAGTGCCAGTTCCTCCATCACTAACTGAGTGAGTCACTCCAAAGAAGGCCAGTTGCCCATGAAGCCAAATAGAGTTTCACAGTTGACCTGATCTAAAGAGATCCACCATGACCAAATGAGGAGGAGGAGAAGCAAAGATGGCTACAGTGCATAGACAACTGCACACAGATAGAATAAGATAACTATCGAATCCAGAGCCTGACCCCACTATTCTCATAGGTTCAAAGTCTCATCATTCACAATTTTCTATTCATAGTTTTAAGCTAGGATGGAACCCCCATGAATTACAAGGACTGTTGTGATGCAATGACCCTGGGAGTGAAAACGGATGCTTCCAAAGTATTGCAGAATAAAAACAGATGCACATTTGGGCAGTCTCAAATAAATTATTAGCACCTTTCAAACTTTGTTGGAAAGAAGATCAAAGCCAATAGGGTCTCCCCACCTTAACCTACTTACTGATAAATGAGGACCAAAAACATATACCCAGTTTCTAGGATTCTTTAACTTAATGCCTTGCCTTTGGAATAAACCAACTTATTCCAAATTTATGAGAATTTTGCTTTCTTGACTATGAGCTGCTGTAGGGACCTAGACTGCCACTATAACCTCCAATTTAAAACTGACTTTTCCACTGTTTTTATTCCACTTAACATCATTCAAATACATTCACAAAAGGTAGAGGAAGAATCTTACAGTTCAAACTTTAGATATGGAAACACCCACATGTACACAAAGGTCATAAGTCTAAATTTTTTAAAAATATTAAAAAGTATAGCTTTATTATCTCATTGAGGGGAAGAACCTACAAAGTATTAGCCTCTCAGTTAAACAGCAACAACAAAATAGTATAATTTCCATTAGTAAGAATGCTTGGGACAAAATATGTCATAACTCTGATTTAATAAATCAGCACTTTTTTTTTAGTTTTTATATTTGACTTTGTAATACTGAGTTAAAAATTACTGAGGAAGATGTTTATTTTTTTTAAATAATAGAATAGTCTTCCAAAGATTATTCTATTTTTTTTTTAAAAAAATAAACATCTTCCAAAGATTATTCATGTTCAAGTCATTTGTTTACCTCTATAAATAGGAAATAAAGGACTCTATTAAATATATGAAGACAAATGATTAAATGGTGATGATATAACAGTGACAGTGATTCTCATACAGAGTCTACAGAGGACACTTCACTTGTTTATCCTATGCAGTCTGGTTTCATACAAGGGCGACAAGCCTCAGGCAGTATTAGATTACTGACTGATACGTTAGATTTTTTTTAATTCGTTCAATCATGTCTGATTCTCGGAGACTGCCTGGACGAGTCCCTGCAGTTTTCTTGGCAAGATTTTTCAGAAGTGGTTTGCTTTTGCCTCCTTCTTAGGGCTGAGAGAGGGTGACTGGCCCAAAGACTGTCTAGAACTCACAGTCTCCCAATTTCTAGCCTGATGCCTTAACCACTACACCAAACTGGCTCTCTATCTTAGATATACATTCAGGAAAATCAGCAGCAGAGGTTTTGTTGAAAATGGAAAGCACCTTTGATATGCTGCAGTTCAAATCTATGGAACAAGTTTTGGTCAAATATGGATTTTCTCTTTTTTTTAATTGGATCAAAATGTAGTATTCTGATCCTTCAACCAGAGTGACCAGAAATAGAATTCTCCCTCATTTATCAAGATATGTATTGGAATTTCTCTTTATCTTCTCTCATATTTAATTTGGCACTGAGAATATTGGCCTAGTTTCAGTGAATCAAAGGACATCATGGGAATAAATGTGGCTAGAGCTAAACAAACACTGCTATTATATGACAATGATTTATTATGTTTGATTGACAGTTAGGAATTCTCTATTGCAAATTTATAAAACTGACAGACAAAAGTTTGGTACAAGTTTTCAATTAATTGGAGTAAGTCTCATATACTCCCTATTGGTTCTAAAATGCCCATGGAAATCTGTAAAAAATGATGTTTGATTTCTTTTAAATATCTTGAAATTAACGCTCCAACTGTCTTCCTTTATGTATGTATTATGTAGTATGTATGTATTAATCTTCAAGTATTAGATTAATAGTTATGTTTATTTATATAAATATATAATATTTATATATTATATATACATAATAGTTATGTAAAAGATGATTAAAAATCCCCATGAGTTTATTGGGAAAGATGTATGTTGCAAAAATGAATATTACTTCAAGATAGATATATGAACTTAGTGTGATTCCTTTATCAATATTGTAATTAAACATTTTAAAACCAACTCTTCCACTGTTTTTATTCCACTTAACTTCATTCAAATACATTCACAAAAGGTAGAAGAAGAATCTTACAGTTTAAACTTTAGATATGGAAACACTCACATGTACACAAGCCTTGTCTCACTCCTTTACTGACCTGGAGCCAGCTGTATTGTCATGTTCTCTCTGGACTGTGGCTTCATGCCCTATGTATAGTTTTCCCATGAGGACAATGAGATGTTCTGGGATTCCTATTTTCCTAAGGACATTCCACAGCTTGACATGGTCAACACAATCAAAGGCCTTTCTATAGTCAATGAAGCACAAATGACTTCTTTTTGGTATTTTTAGTTTTTCCAGCATGCATCAGCACTAATGTCTCTTGTTCTAATGTCTTTTCTAAAACCAGCTTGAATCTTTGATATCACTGGATTGGCGGAAACTGATAATTCATTCTCGTGCTTCATTTCTGTTTCTTAAGCCATACAACTACATTTTCCTCTTTCACGTTTCCAACTTTGGCATTCCAGTCTCCAGTCATCTTGCTTGCATGTTCTGTCAATTTCAGATTGAACTTGAGCATAAAACTCATCAACTACCTCTTCTTCTGCATCAGTGGAGCATATACCTGGATAACTATCATATTAAAGGGTAGTCTGCAAAGTCTAATTAATCATAGAATCATGGGGTTGGAAGGGAACTTGGAGGTCGTCTAATATTATTCAGTCACTGACTACATTGTAGCCAAGTATGTTTTTGCTATATCCTTCCTGACTACGAAAACAACATCTTTCCTTCTTTGTTTTTTGTGACTTGAATAGTAAACAGTGTGCTCTTCTGACTGAAAGTGTCTAATTCCAATCCATTTCAATTTGGTAACATCTAAAATGTCAAACGCTCTTGGCTAGGACTTAATACAGTAATAATAATGAATATATTATCTAAAATGAACTTCCTATTCCAATGGCACCAATTCCAATTTCAGACAAAAACCTGCATGATTGGTGAAGAACAATCAACAGATTTATACGAAGCAGGGAAAAAAATCTGCAAGGTTCAAAGGAAAGAACTTTTCCCAGTCTAAGACTGTACTATAGAACAAACCTCATTATACATATAACAGAATGGATAAGATCTCTGAACAGTAGAACATCAATAATAGAAAGAACAGGTCTAGATAATGGACTTCATAGGTATCTATGGCACAAAAAAAACAAAAGAAGAAAAGAATTTGAAGGGACAATAAGACAAAGCCTGTTAAAAATCTGGACTCTTTTAAAAGCAAGAATAATCCTGGCAATAAAACCACTAGCCTTACCATCAAATGCTTTTTAATCTAAGGACAATTACAACAAAAAAATGTAATTACAAATGCCAATAGGATATATCCAGATTCAGAAAACAGATTAAAGACACAAGAGGAACTGCACAATGAAGGAAGGAATTTACCATGGTTAACATATTTAAAACTAACCAGAAAAATAAAAAGCGATCTCAAAAAATAAGGAGGGGCTTTGAGAAAGATTACAGACATTGAAATGCTTATATGAAACCAAGATCATTTACTAGGACATACTTGCAAACTGATGCTGAAATATAACCCAGAGACAGAACAAATTAAACACTGTATGATAAAATGGATGCAAGATTTGAGAGAAGTAATTACAGTGGACCAATGAGAGGAGTTATGGAAAAAAATCAATAAAATTTACACCAAGCTACATTTATATTTTTGATATAAAAGGTTCTACAGATGGTAACACTTATCAGCTTAGTAGTGCTCAAACGTCTGAGCATGAATACCATGCCTGAACCAAAATGTAATTTTCTTTCTTTTTTGGGGGTGGTGGAGGTGACTTCCCTATTCCTAAGTTGCTCTGACCTCACAGGGAATCCTTGAGTTACTATTGTGGTATATTATATTTTAGGTAAAAGTACAAGTTTCCTTGTAATGGTCAGAACGTTCTACTTAGTAAAATTTGAGAATTCAGTTCCTCATTCAGTTGTAAAGGGCATTACAGGTAGTCCTCGTTTAGCAACCACAACTGGGATCAGAAACTCGGTCATTAAGCGAACTGGTCACTAAGTGAGCCCACAACTGTGTTCTGATCTTCGTTCAGCTTTCCTTTCCTTTATGGACCTGCGAAGATCATATATGCGAGGATTGGTTGTAAAGTTACTTTTTCATCACTGTCGTAACTGCAAATGGTTGCTAAATGAGACAGTCCATAAACAAGGACTACCTGTACATAGCCTTGGACAAGTTACAGTGCCATAACATGCCAACATTGACCATGGTTTATTCTATTAACCCAATTTGTTGGGATTGCATGAAAAGCTAAAACCATAAACTAGCCATATGGGCTGACATTATGCACAACTCTAGGATAAAATGTGATTAGCTAACATGTGGCTCATTCTGTTGTGAGAACAAAAGCAGTGTAATTAATTTCATAAAACTGCTGTGAAATCAAAATGCAATAACCAAATATATATTGCTCTGAGCTCCTTGAAGAAATAATGGAAGTCAACAGAGATACGTCTGTTTCCCTAAGAGGCCATCCTCAGTTTATTTCATGCCAATGAAAGGCTATGAAGATTATATAGACTTTCATTATTTTTACTGTCCAATATTTAACTTTCTCCCTCATTTTATCTGCCTGCTAAATCTCCTTTATTCCTCTGAAATAACTATGAATATTTATTTTATAAAAGATCTTTGTTCAGCTATTGTCCTGCTTTTTCTGGCAATAAATTTTAAACAGCAGATATTACTCAAAGCATGAAAACTGGAAAAAAAACTTCTTTTCTTTTCACTGGAACTTTTCTTTCAGCTGGAGTATAACTAGACTATAGCACTTAGAATCCAGGAAGTCACAGAACCACCATCTTACTTGGATCCAAGATCCTAGGGATTCAGTAACAACAAAACCTGTATCTATTGTTTGTGTGTAGAGAGATGTTTTCTGTTGTGAATAATTTGGGTAGCCAGAAAAAGACACATATAGACCTCTCCAAAAAAATATAAATACAATGATCCAAGTGTCTTTTGGAAAAATATTTCTACACAAAGTTCGATGGTTATGAAAACTTTTCATACTGTGGATGGGGTAAATGACTCCCAGAACACCTATTTCACTTCAGTTAATATTTGATAAAGTTTGTCCTTTTAGTTAAACATGACCAATGTTACATCATGGTGTCTCACCGTGGAGAGATTATTCCCCACATGACCTTTGCTCTGACACCAAAGTTTATGATAACCTTGTTTTTCCTGTAGTAACCAATATTTATCCTCCTATTCATGTTTTAACCCACTCCATCCCTAGAGCTGTTAGCAAAGTAACAGCCTAGCTGACATACATCAAAAACACCCCACCCACTGTTTTGTAAAACAGTACAAAAAAAGACAGCCCATTTAAAAACAAAATGTATTCAAATGCCTCTAATATTTATTAAGTGAACCTCAATCAACTAAAGCTACAAACAAAACTTAGAGCTGAACTAGAGGTTATATGTGCCATTTATTTTAAACCCAAAGTTTGTTCATAAAAAGAAAAAGCAGTTTTTAGAGCAGATGGTTTACAGCAAAATCCTTTCAGTACATGCCAGCTCATGGTCAATGAAACCATCCTTTCCTGAATTAATCCACAAGATCTAGAACCATACATTAAGTTGGATTTGTATAATGAGGAAGCCACATTTTAGCCTACCATGTTTATCTGTTTATTAGATTTATATTCCATCTTTTGTGGAAGAGCATGAGGTGTGATACATAGCGCTCCTGCCTCCTATTTTTCCTCACCACAACAACTCTGTGAGGTGAGTTGGCTTGAAAGAGAGTGTGACTGACCCAAAGTCACCCACTGAGCTTCCATGGCTGAGGGTAGACCAAAACTTTCTCCCACTCCTAGTCCAACACCTTCCCAACACCTTATCCACTACATTGTACTGGTGTTTGTTGTGGTATGATGAACCAAGTCACTGGCTAGTTCGTACATCCTGCCAAGTCATAACTGCTATGTTGATTTGAAACCAAGGGCCCAGCAGGAACACTAGTTGTTTCTACCTGTCCAATCTGGTCTGGCATGATGGCCATGCTTCAGGACCTGTTGGCTGAGGAATGCTGGTTGGCAGTCCCCAGAAGGCATGTCCTTTCTGCTGTAGTGCCCGCCCGATGGAATATTCTCCCTCCAGAGATCAGGATGTTCCCAAACCTACTGGCCTTTCATAAGGCCCTAAAGACCTGATTCTGTGCCCAGATCTGGGGCCCTGAGTGTGTGAAGGGACCCATCTCCTGGCTGTGTTAGCATTTGTTGACTGTGTTATTTCTTTGGCTGCTATGCATTTTAATTTTTGTATTTATGATTGTAGTTGTTTTGATTTTTATATAATATGTTCGCCATCCAGAGTCACTTGCTGAGATGAGTGGCTATACAAATTGATTAAATAAATAAATAAACACTTGCAGGAAGCAGATATTATCTTAGCTAGGGTTTCACAACGTTGACAACTTCCAGGTGTGTGGACTTCAGCTCCCAGAATTCCCTAGCAAGCATAGCCACTACTGAGAATTCTGAGAATACTGAGTAATCAATGAAAACTGGAAAATGAGACCAAATTCCTAGAGCGACCCTCAGCCCTCTCTTCTCCAACTGCATGCCATAGCTGAGTGGGGGAAATTAGTTTAGCTCCAAAAAAGGTCAAGAGCTTTTTGGGAATAAAACTAAGCCCTTCCATCCCAGGTCCTAACCTCCTGTCTTGACCCTCTGAAGCATGTAACATAAGCACAACCAATATATTTGATTTGATTTGGGGCTTCCTGTGTAATGTGAGCCCAGCTGGGTGTATAAGACATTGTTTCTAGCTTAAAGTATCGTGTAGATCCAGCAAACTGTCTTTAATGCAATAATGCAACATCAAACAAACATGGCTTAATAGAATATGTGAAAAGCGTTACTAAGTTCCCACATTGCCATGGTTTTTAAATTATTATTATTTATACCATTTGTATGGCTGCCCATTTCACAAAAATTATTCTGGGCAGCATTCAAGGATTAAAAGCAACACAAACCAAACATAATACCTGTTGTCACAAACAACAATCCCAATTCATAAAAAGACAACATTAACCAGCAGAGTCCACTTAACCATCTGGCCCAAACACCTGTGGGTTTCATTATAGTTTGAAGAAGCCATGAGTGCCTGGGTTTCTACAAGATATACCCTACAAACCACAATGCCTGGAACCACATGTTACATTAAATAACACCAAATAAAACAGATTCTAACTTAGCACAGTATGTGGACTCAGGTCACATAAACCATGCTAGGGTTAACACTTTGAGATAGGGAGAGAAGCACCATTCAGACAGTAGCTGCTGCTTTGATTGATTCTTCCTATCAGCCTGTTCAAAAGAAGTCACTTCCTCCTGCGGCAGGGCAGGTATAATGGTATGTGAGAAAGACCTTGAGAGACAGGGCAAGGAGATGCTGCCTAGGGAGTGGTCAGTTAAGAGACAGCATAGCCCTCAGCTGCATAATGGGAGGAGCAAGAGGCTCAGAAGGGACCCTCCCTAATTTCTCAGCTGTAGAGCAGAAGGTGGGAGAATTGTACTTTCAGACTAGTAAGATTCTGTGAATGTAGCCTTACAATAAAGTAGAATTAGCTCATCTGGTCGTGTTTCCTGTCTGGTCTACCTGGGAAGGCTGACAACAGGGCAGGAAAGAAAGTCAGTTGTTGGGTGAACACCACTTGCTGCCTCAACTTTGCCACTTTTCCGTGGAAACGTACATCTTAATATCTCCAGAGCAATGTCCTAGTTCAACCGAGTGTTATCTTCCTCACTGTGAGACAACCATCAATCCCTTTCCCTTGTGCTCAGCAGTTCAGATTCAATAAATGGTTGGCAAAGTCAAAGAGCTGCTATTCGTTGAAGGTGTTCAAATACAGTCTTCCTTTTCTGCCATCATTACGTCTTCATACAGCATGCAACTGGAGCTTCTGAACAGTTAGAGGTTTTTTACATCTTGCCTCACGAAGTAGAGGGGAAGAAGAGCTTGAAGGCTTACTGTAACCAATTTGTAAGAGTTTGGGGGAATGAAGTCAATCCTAACCATTCTGATTTATATGCTACAGTTAGAATTGTATCAGTTGATAACACTTTGGCACTGGCTTATCCCATTAAATTTGATATTTCACTTTGTACAGCCTGAGGCTATAGACAGGATTTTTGAAAAAGTGGGATCCATTACATACGTACTCAACCCTAAGAGCAGCCACAGATAGATCAGGCAGTGGGTAGGGGGGATGGGAGTAATAAATTTTCCCCATGTATAAAAAAGATTGCCATAAAACTATAAAGGGGGGGGTCTTTTCTTAACCCTGTGATGTTACAGAATTCACAAACGTGTTTTCCATTTCATTCTTGGTTAAGATACAGAGCAGCTTCTGGATTCAATATCTGTATCAGTTTGGGAACTGAAATGTCTTATCCAATTCCAGGGGTGAATCATCCAACAGAGTGACGTTCTGCTGGATCTTTCTGCAGTTTTTGATCCCATAATATTCTGGGCAGTGATATTCCTGTCCTTTTTGGCCTTGTTTATTTTGTGCCTGGCTACCTGATGAGTTACTGGAATCAGTAACAAATTAACAGGCTAAGGAATCCATTCAAAATAAACCACACCGCTTCCCTCCACATCTATTTTCCCTCCCCCTTTCTTTTAATTCCTAAAAGAAACTGAAGTACATCAGGAAAAACAAGGGCAAAGGCACCAAGGAAGGGTACAGAGAGGTAGCCCAAAGCTATGGAGATGCTTTAGGAAAGCGAAAGCTCAAAATGAGATGAAGATGGTGAAGGATGGTAAGAACAGCAAAATGTTATTCTTCAGATGTGTTCAAAATTTAAGAAAAGGAAAGAAACAGTATAGCAGTACAGTATACTGATGCAGCAAAATACTAACAGGTAACCTCTCCAAAAAAGGACAGGGCCACTTGACTCTTTTGGCTAAGTGTTCTCCAAGCACGTTTTCCATCAGATAGTTGTGAAGAGCAAGATGAAAGGATAAGACTGAAACTTGAGACTGATAAAAACATATCGGGGAATTCCTATTTATTTTGAATGAGTTAAAAACTCCAAGGCCAAATGAGTTGCATCCAAGGTTACTGAAGGAACGTGGTGATGATCTAGCTCAGCCTTTATACATTATCTTCGAGAAATCCTGCAGTATGGTTGAAATGGCAGATAACTGGAGGAGGACAAATCTTCTTATCTTGGAAAAGTGTGTGTGTGGGGGGGGGGGGGGGAGAAGTTCCAGGGAACTACAAACCAGCCTAGAGATTCTGTAGTAGCTCATAAAGAAATCAGTCAGTACACACTTGAAAACAAGGTGGCAATTACCAGATGTCAATATGGATTTGCCAAGAACAAGTCTAGCCAAACTAACTTCCTTAATATATTGTGGCAATACCGTAGACATAATGCATCTTGATTTCAGCAAAGCATTTGACAAAGCACTCTCAACATTCTGATTAGCGAACAAATTGTGTATGAGCCGGATGACATGACAATTAAAGGGATACGAAGACAACTCTAAAATGTTACTCACTCATCAGGGTTCCTCATCAAACCGGAGAAAAGTATTCAATGGGCTGTCACATGGCTCAGTTCTGGACCCTGTATTCTTCCATATTTTTAGTAATGACTTTGATGAAGAATGTAGGGAAAGCTTATCACATATAAGTTAGAGAAATAGGCTGAAAGCATGAGGTTTAACAAAGATAAATACAATATTTTTACATAGGAAACAGAAATCAAATGAACAGATGTAGGATGGGGGACAGCACTTGTGAAAATGATCTTCAAACAATAATTACAAAGTGAACATAAGTCAGCACTGTGATATATCTATAAAAAAGGCAAATGCAATTATAGATTGTGTCAGTTGAAGTATAATTTCCAAATATTGGTAAGTAACAGTTCCACCTTGAGTACTGTATCCAATTCTGGGTACTGCACTTGAAGAAGGATTCAGACAAACTGGAGCAGGTTTGTATAAGGGCAACGAGGATGATCAAGAAGCTAGAAACTAAATTCTATGAAGAGATTGAAGGAAATGAGAATGTTTAGCCTTTGTAAAAGAGAAGACTGAGAGACAGTATAATAGCACTCTTCAAATTCCTGAAAGAATGTCACGCAGAAGAAGGTCAAAACCTGCTCACTATTATTCCAGAGTACACACCATAGAATAATGGATTTACTTTACAGGAAGTCAGATTCCAACTGAATGTTAGGGGAAAGTCCCACCTGCAAGAACAGTTTGACAGTGGAACCAATTACCCAGATTAATGGTGGGCTCCCCTTTGCTGGGTACATTCAAGTGGGGGCTAGACAACCATCTGACTGGGAGGCTTTAATCTAGATTTCTGCACTGAAAAGGAGGCTGGACCTGATGACCTAAAACACTGAGCTGCAACTACTTTTATTTTATAAGAATACCTCTCAGGATCCAGAAGCATTGCTGAAAATGCAACTTAGGCTCAAGGTCCTCCATCCCTTCCTGAAGCTAAAATAAAAATAAAAGCAGACAGAACAGATAATTTGGCACGCACCAAGAGAAATATCTGCAGGCATATGGGTGCCACATTTAGGATCTAGGTTCTAGATTTTTGTGGCAATCTGATTCACTTTCTTATCATTTAACAAGATCAATAATATCACCGTGTGTGTCACATATCTGCCTAACTCCGCATTTCTTCTCCAGTTGTCCATAGCTACAGCCTAAAACGCTACTTCCCTAAATCTGGTACCCTGCCTTTGGTCTAATCACTATTACTTCCTCTGGTTCCTCTGCCCCTATGTGTTAGCATGTTATAAGCAAAGCCTGAGGACAGATACTCTTACTAAAGGCCTAGCAGAAAGACCAATATCTTGCCTCTTCTTCTATCACCAAGAGGCTCCTGAAGTCCATACAATTAAACACCAGGCCCCTGTTCTGCAAGTAAAAACTGACTGCTTTGCAGATATGAACAAGATGTTTGTGGCTGTCTTTGTATAATGTACTTGCTCATAATTAACTTAACAATGGCCTTCTTTATCTATTTTCTGGATTCACATAACACACTGAACCCAGCTAATTACATAGGTGGGTTTGCACAATGCCCTAGTAGTTTAAAATGTGTTTGGCTAGTTTATGGTTCAGCATGTTATGCCATGGAAAGCTTCACATGCCAATCATACCGCTGTTGCCAGGACATATTTGGAAGAGCAGCACTAATGGTTCTGGGTAGTATCCAAACTTAAAGGTACTGGGATCATAGGTCCCAAGCCTAAGGCTGGCTTGTCCTGCCAGGAGGTTGCTTGTCACAATGACTGTTGCAACTGTTCGGGTTGATGTGCCCTGTGTTTACTAGTCAACATTTTAGACATTGGACCAAGTTATCTTAATCCACTTTTTACAAAAAGAACTTCATGTTCTGCACATACAATAAGCATTTTCTGGAACACATAATTCCAGAAGACACCCAGGAAAAAGCAAAATAGATGTTTTATATACACTGGAGCTAAGTAAAGACAGGAATCCTGTCTAGAACATGATTCAGTGTGGTGTGTTGGAAATTCAGCTGGAAAAAAGTTGGAAGAAGGTTGAGTCCATGGCAAATCTCTGGCTTCTGGGCCCAGAAGAAGAAGCCAAGAAGGGCAGACTCAGCAGAACTGCAGAACAGAGAAGAAGGAGCCAAGAAGTCAGGATATATAGATTCTGCCTCCACTTTCCAAACTGCAGGGACACATCTGCTTTCCATAAAGCTAGAGAGTGATTAACACTCGCTGTTAAAAGTGTGAAGTGCAATGAAAGGAATGCACTACACTGCTGGGGCCTTTGCCATCCATTCCCACCCACATACTTCAATCTAGAGCAGAAATGTTGCCATTATTTTGCGGGGCTGGGGGATGGAGCCAGCTTTGGGATCTGGATGCAGACTTTGCACTCTCTGGCCTTTACCTCTTGCATAATTTTCTGTTTCAGAGTTAGCCCACATCACTGCAGCTTTCAAGGAGATTTATCTTGAGGCTATATCTTCTTCTTCCAAAAAGCAGTGCATATTGACTTGCAGTCTACCCAAGCATTTCTGCTAGCTAAGAATCAAAACTGGAAATACTTATCACACTTTGTTGAGCAGTGAATTAATTTAAATGTGTTCTAAGAGGCATTTTATCTCTTAGAACTGATTCATGAAGCACTTTAAGAGAGAGGTCCCTTTTACACTGCATTGTTATTAGAAGACAATTAGACAGTTATTACACAGTTTGAAGCTGACCCATGGTCATTTTCATTGTCACCAACTTTCAAACCTTGGGTTAAAGGAGACATGTGCAAAATGTCAAATTCTGGAAGTGGACAATTTATTGTTCCTGGTGATTTACTTCTGGAAAGCATTCCAAGTACCTTCAGAAATAGTGAGTCAGTATAGTCTGGGAGAAAAATGTAACATTGCAGAGTTCTGTACAAAGTTTCATTTCCAGAATGGGACATTATGTACCTCTCTATTTGCTAGAGTGCATTGCATCTGGAGTGCATCTTAGAACACTGCATGTACGTCTTAACCGGTGGGGAGCAGGCAATAATGTGTTGGCTTGCAAGGTAGTCCCTAGATTAGAAATCCTAGTTCATACTGAACAGAGTGAGCATGTATGGGATGAAACTAGTGTTTGCACTTGGGGCATGCTAGCCAAAATATGCCCAAACTGACCAATATTGCCTTATTGACTAACTGAGGCTGGTAATCTAGTCTACACCTTCGGTATATTGCTGAAAAGTGTTACATGAAAGTCTCTATCAAGCAAAGCCATGATGGATGGCAGAGGGCCCATCTGCTGATGACTATGACATATGGAAGATTGTGACTTTGAATGCAAGGGGAAGAAATTATAAACAACATGAATTAATAAATAAAAGTAAAGGAAGAAAAATGGCTATGCTGAATGCCTGTGTCGCTCATAGAAAGAGGAAGGACATAATAGATGTCTGTCAGAAGGTATGAATTGGTGTCATGAAGGCTATTGCAGAGACATACAAAAATAGGAAATCATAATTTGGGAATAGTTGCATGTTAAATTCTAGTGAATTATGATCATGGAAGAATCAGGAATGAGTTTCTCAAAAAATTGCAAAACATTTTGAATTAATGTGATCCAGGAAGAAAAAAAAAACGTGTTAGGTCACATGGATAGATGTGTTAGGAATGAGATGAGAGACCACAGAAAAAGTGATTGGGACATTTGGACACCCAAGAATAAATGAGAATAACTGACAAGTATCTACTTAAAACTAGGTCTGTTTGTTTTAAAGTTGCTGCAGCTATCAAAAGAACCAATGAAGTTTTGGGCTGCATCAATAGAGGTAAATGTCAGGATCACAGGAATTGATACGATAATTGACACTCTGTGCTATCCAGGTCTGGTCACCACAATACAAAAAGAATGCTGAGGAACTGGAATGAGTGCAGAGAAGAGTGACAAGGAAGGTAACAAGTTTGGAGGTTAAATCTTACAAAGAGTAGTTAAAAGAACTTGGTATGTTTAGCCTAAAGAAGAGAAGGGAGACATGATAGCAGCCTTCTGAAACATGAAGAAATGTCACCAGGAAGAGGGAACAGGTTTACAGGTAGTCCTCGGGTTACGACCCTGATTGGGACTGGAATTTCCATTGCTAAGTGACATGGTCGTTAAGCGAAACATCACATGACCACACTGTTTAACAATGGCAGTGCCAGAAGTTCCAGTTGTGGTCGTTAGGTGAGGACCTCACACTTCTGACGTGTGCAAACTGCCTCCACTTCAACTCCCCCAATCCACCTATCTCCTCCCCCATCTCTGCCCTTTTGGCTGCCCTGCACAGCACAGCTGAGATGAAGAGGCCGCTGTATTCCACTGCTGCACCCCCCCCCCACTGCTGCCTACCCACTGCCGCTCCCCAGCCACTCCCGTCTACCTGCTGCCATCCCTCTGCTGCCGCCACCACCATTGCCCTCAGCTGAACTTCACAATCTTCTTCCCCTCACCTCCTCTCTACTGGCTCACTGATGCTGGCTGGCCTCATGCTGAGCAGGGTGCCCCCTACTCACTGATGCCTCCCCGGCTGCCAGGCTCCTGGCAGACCTGCCCCATTTCAGCAATCTCAGCCCACCACTGATGGTAGGACTCTGCATGCTCCACGCATTCCTGCCCCACACGAGGAAGTTCCTCCACCACTGCTGTCCTGCACAAAGGAGGGAACCATCCAGAGAGCCCTGCCCCGGACCCTACCACCCTGCTGAGAAGGGAAGGGAAGGGAAGGGAAGGGAAGGGAAGGGAAGGGAAGGGAAGGGAAGGGAAGGGAAGGGAAGGGAAGGGAAGGGAAGGGAAGGGAAGGGAAGGGGCCATGGCAGCAAGTCCTCTGCATATTCTGTGCACCACTGCCAGCCAGAGTGATCCTCCTGCGTGTGGCCAGGATGCCAGGCAGCAACTCCTGGCAGCGGGGCAGCCACAGCACAAACTTCATTGGTGAGCGTGTGGAGCAGGGCCAGCCAAGCCTCGCCAGCCCATGGCCAAGCTGACGCTTCACCAGGAGGGCATGGGGCAGCATTGATAGTGGGAGCAGCAGCTGAATGCCCACCTGCCTCCCTACTCATTGAGCAAGACCTCCTGCCCACCACTGCCTTCACTGAATGAAGATAAGGGGCCCTGCCCGCAGTCCGAGGTGGTGCTGCCCTGCTACAAGCACTACTCAGCCAAGGGCTTCCCACATGGCAAGGCAGCCAGAGGGGAAGGTGCGGGGCCACCCTGCACAGCATGGCTGACAGAGCCCCTGCGCCATAGGACTTGAGGCTGGCCAGCATTGGCGAGCCCACAGAGGAGAGGCAGGTGAAGAAATTCAGCTAAGGGCGATGGCAGTGGTCGTAAATGCAGGCCAGTTATCAGGTGCCCAAATTTTGATCACATGACCACAGGAATGCTGCAACAGTCATAAGTGCAAGGTTATGACCATAAGTCCATTTCTTCAGGACCGTTGTAACTGTCACTGAACAAATGGATGTAACCTGAGAACTACCTGTATTCTCTAGAACATCTAAAGGTAATACAAGAACCAGTGGGTGGAAGATTTACAGTGAGAGTTCCAAACTTAAAATAAGGAGAAATTTCTTCACTGTGACAGCTATTAACCAATAGAATACACTGCCTCCTGAAGTTGTAGTTGCTGCATCACTTTTGACATGCTTTTTAAAAATATATATATTTTGTAATTAGATATTTTAAATGCAGTACTAAAAGCAAATACAAATTAAACTCAGAAAAAGAAAAGAACATACAGAGAAAGAATAAAAAGTGCAAAGAAAGAAAAAAATAGAAAAAAAGAGGAAAGAAATAGAATAAAGAAAAAGAAAAGAAATATTAAAGAAGTGACTTCCAGTCTTCATCACAAGTAAAAACAAATTTGATAACTCATCACCCCTATAAAGTTACAAACAAATGTTTCTCCTCCCCATAGCCCATCCCTTCTATATGCAAAACCAAAAATCATAAACATCCCAGTGTCAGCAAAAGTCCGTAAAGGATTACCAGAGCATTAAAAAAACATGTCTTGTTTTAACCTTGATCAAACAAACCAACTTTGTATTCCTTTCTTTTACTTCTAACAATCTTGATCTTTAATTCATTCAGATGTTGTCTTTTTCCCATCACAAAAACTTCTTTGAGGTTTTAACAGACCTGTTTTGTAAATCCAGTGGGAAGTCATTATCTAGATCATTGTCTTGGTTTGTCTTTTGTATTTCCCCTTTGATTTTCAAAGCCTTAACCAACTTCTTTTGTGTATCCAGTAAAAAGTCCTTATCAGAGTTGTTCTCTTGGCTCTTCCCTATCTTGTAATCCACACTTTTTCCTGCCATTTGAATTTCCAATTTGAATGCCTTATTAATCCACACTTTTTTTAAAATTTCAAATGTGACAGTATTTTGTGTCATTTTGTAAATTCCAATCCTAAAGGCAAGTTGGAATCTTTAGTCTCCTTTCGTGCCCCATTTAAATCATAAAGTCTCTAATCTCTGTTATGACTTGTGATAGTCAAAATAATTCTGGTTCTCATGGAAAGCTGCTTATTCTATATCGTTAATTCCAAAATCTTATAGTAAAAGTTTCAATATTCCAAATTTGTCTGGACCCTTAATTCGTTTATAGCTTTCTTAATTCAAAATTTTGTTTAGCTTTTTCCATTTATTTTTACATGCGTTTTGATCCTCCAACAGAATGAATGGAAAGTAGATGTGAGGGGAAAAGATGTGGAAGCCACTTGGAACAGCGAAAAGAATTATATTACAAAGTGCCAAAAAAGAATATAGAGTTACACTAATGGGAAATATTTATAAGAATGCTTTATGGAATGATGAAGTGAAAAAGACTATGGGTGAGAAAAACTGCACAGTGATTGCTGCAAAAAAGGAGCATGAGAGAACAATATTGTATAATCATTATAGAGAGAAAGAGCTGCAATGCAGTCAAAGAGAGCAAGTAATTGTTTTTGAAGCAAGCTTCATTCTGTCTTTTTCAAAGCAGCCAAAAAACTCTGGAAACAAGAGCAAGAGTAGAATAAAGTAAAATGCCAGTTTAACCAATCTAAACCCTTTTAAATGAGGTGTTTGATTTGATCATGAATACCTATAACCAAACTATCGCATCTGTACATTAGGAAATCAACATTTATTTACTTCTTCATTTATTTATTTATGGTCAACTCAAGGTGGTGACATACCTAATGCTCCCACCAACTCTATTCCCCACATTAACCATCCTGTGATGTGGGTAAGGCTGAGAGAGACTGGCTGCCTCCAAGTTGGCCAGCCGCCTCCCATGCCTAAGGAGGACTAGAACTCACCACCTCCCAGTTTCTAGCCTAGTGCCTTTAACCACAACACCAAACTGGTGTTATCACCAAATGGAGGTTACTGTGGCATGCACAACTCTGTAAAGCTGTAACCATTTTAACAGTGCCTCAATCCAAAGGACAGCCAATACTTGCTTTTTTTTTTTTTTAAAGGAATTGGGCTCCTGCAAAGAAATCATATTGCAAGGTTTCCTTTCCAAAGCTGGCATCCTAAAACAGTATTGCTAACTGGCAGTAGTTCCACCAATGGCAAGCATCCCAACCATCGCTTTCCCTGAAGTGCTACATCCGAGACCAAATGCAAATTAAAAATGAAGTCAATGTTCCAGGAAGGTACCTAGAAAAGCAACCAAAATGTTGGTGAAAGAGAGAGAATTAACAAGGACCAAACAGCAAAACCAACAGCTAAAGAAAGAGGAAATGGGATGAGAGGAAAGGGAAGTCTGAGAAAGGTTTGGATGGAGTTGATCTGAGGCATAAAGAGAGCTTTCTAGACCCCCACACTATTGGCCTCCCAAGAGTAACAGAATTTAGGTACCAAACTCCTGCCACTGGAGACATGGATGGCAGGTGAGAGAAAGGGAGGAGGAGATACACACGGTCAATCATCTTCTCCTGCTGCTGCTGCTATGTGGAACTAGGAGAAGAGGAAACTGTAGCCACTAGCATGAACAGGGAAAGCCACCAGGCTCCTTAATGCACATAAGTAATTGTGGAGAAAAAAATGCTGCAAACACTGGAGTTAAAAAAGGAAAAAAGAACTGCTTATCTTTCTGCCCAGAGGAGGGAAATAAAAGAAATTGCTAGTATGGCCTTCTAACCACATCCTTATTTTATGTTGTGAGTGAGCGTGTGATTGCTTGATAAGATACTTTTTTTAAAAAAAAAAGTGCAAACACTTCAGACCAACATTTTCTGTTCAGGGCTTTGTAGGGTTGGCAAAGCCCTGTGGCTGAGAGGCAAGGTAAGGCAGGAGTTGCTTCCAAGAGGGAAACAGACTGGCATAATTTTTATGGCGTCGCAACATTTCAGAGCATCATGAAAGAGAATCCAAGCTTTGTTGCTGTTTCAACTGCAGCTGAACAAAAATAAATTGGCTTCAGCCTCCAAGCTGCCATTGTGAGATCAGAGAAATTTGGAGTTCCAGACTTCTGGGGAAGCAGTGGCAAACTGAAGATGGCTCCACTAAGAGGAGTGGCATGAGGAGCCAGTGAACAGACCGGCTTCTTAGAATTCCTCTTTGGACAAGGAGAGGACTCGGAGTTGCCCACAAGCACTCCAGACAGAAGCTCCCTGCAAGGAGGCTGTAAGACAGCGGTCTCCAGTGGGTTTAGAGCTCTAAGAACCAAAGGATTGCTATCTTTGCCCAAGCCACAGTTGGCATCTTTATGGACACAGGGTTCACATACTTTGTTTCTTAATCACTTCTGGAAATTGCTTGTTAATGGCTTTTTGGATATTAAGAACCTTCAGAACAAGAAGTTTCATTATACTGGCTAAGTTTCCTTCAATCCTTGGTGAAAGAAGTTTAAGGACTTAATGGGGGGGGGGGGAATAAACAGCAAAAGGGTGATTAGAACATAGATTTTGGAAAGTTATAAATGGACTAAGGGGCCAGATGGATTTGAAATAAGATTTTGAAATTAATTACAAGAATTCTTCCCATGGGTTGTTTAGAATTCTATAAAAAATATATGAAGATTTTGAAGTTAAGTATAAGAAACCTTCCAATAGGAAAATGCTGTTGATTAGGGGGAAAAAAACATAATAAGATGAGACTTTGAAGGTTGGACACTAGAGGGAACCAGAAAGAACTAAAGACTATAATTAAAGGAGAAGAGACCCACTAATACAGAATGGAGCAAAATATTATACTTTTGGAAGTATTCAAGGATATTTGGGACCAATGCACTCAGAAGTTACTCTTAAGAGTGTCTGCTATCATAAAAATGGATTTAAAAGAGGTAATAGAAGAAGAACAGGATTTACTGGACAAGACTGAGACTGAGGCTGATTTGAATGTAGATTTAAAAATGACACATTACAAGAATGATACGGAAAAAACATGTTATACTGGATTTACAAATGAAACTAGCTGATGTCTTAATAATTAAAAGGGATATACAAATTACAAACCAGAAGAGTGACTTGGATAACTTTCTTATTTTGCATCTACAAAAGAGATGTGTTAAAGTTTTGAAGGAGTTTCTGAGAAGAGGCAAAGAGAAAATGAAAAGAAATCAAGTTCTAGGATACTATTTAAAGGGGTTCAAGATTGTTAAAAGCAAAGGAAAGGAATATAAAGTTGGTTTATTTGATCAAGGTTTATATATATGTGTGTGTGTGTTTGTGTGTGTGTTGTTATTTCTGGTAACTCTTAATGGATTTTTGCTTATGAGGACTGAATGACAAGGCTTCAAAGATTTGTTTGTAGACAATAGATGAGATATGGGAAGAAGAGATCTTTTATATTTTTAGAGAAAGTGGTAAGTCACTGTGTTATAAGAAAAGGAAAGGAATATAAAGTTGGTTTATTTGATTAAGTTTTAAAATACTGTATATATGTTGTTATTTCTGGTAACTCTTAATGGACTTTTGCTGATTAGGACTGAATGATGAGGCTTTAAGAATTTGTTTATAGATAAGAGATGAGATACAGAAAGAAGAGATCTTTTGCTGTAGTATCAGAGAAGGTGATAAGTTACTGTAATTGTTTATACTTGTGATGAAGGGGGAAGTTATTTCTTTATATTTCTTTTTTCTTCATTATTCTTTTCTTTCTTTTCTTTCTTTTTTAATAATTTTTTTACTCTGCACTTTTTATTTTTACTTTTTTACATCTTTCTTAGTTTGTATTAGTTTTTTATTTTTGTATCTGTAAACTTCAATAAAAAGTATTATAAAAAAAAGAAATTTGGAGTTCCTTTCACGGTGCTGTAGAATTCTCCTGTGGATATGCCAAAGGCTGCTTATTGACGGTTTGTGGAATAAACCACAATAATCTGAATTAACATAAATTAAGAAGCATGATTTACAAACAACAATGGTTGGGTTCACACAACATAGACTCATAATACATGACACAATACAAGGTGACCCACACTTGTGACTCATACAGAAATGCTACGGGAAGTTTCCTCTGTGGAGTGGGTAATGTTGCTAATTTGATGCTTCTGACTGGAAGGAGGCAAGCCCTGGAGTTAAGCTGCTGCAGTTATAGGATCTTTGCATTAGGCAAGGCTCAGTGACTCAATCACAGCTAATACTGCAGATCCAGTACAATTAACAGAATCATTCTGTCGGCCTCAATGGAAGTTGACTGAAAAGCAGCAAAAGCAGATGGTTGTATCATTCAAAGTTGTTGACAAGTTGGATGGCCTTAAAATGTGAGTCACTTAGTGAACGCTTGAATCAATATTGCAAGAAGGGATAGCTACTTTTGATACAAAAGTCTCAAAAACTCCACTAAAACTCTCAGCAGCCCCATCCAGCATGGCTATGGATGATGTAGGCTGGAAGTTCAGACATCTGGAGGGCCACAGATTTTGACTACCGCTTTACGTATTTTAAGGCACATTAATATGGAGAGCCAGTTTGGTGTAGCGGCTAAGGTGCTGGGCTATAAACTGGAATGCTATGAGTTCTAGTCCAAGGTGGAAGCATCAGATATGCACACCACTTGAGTTGACCAAATAAAAAGGTGGGATAAATAATAATAAATCTTCTTTTCCAGTACCAAATTTGAGAATGAAGTATTGATTCGGGTTTGTTGATTTTAATGGGCTTTGCTTTCTTCTTATTTGTAAGGATCTCTTAAACCCTCTCTTTTCTCTTAGAAAGGATTCATGGCCTCCTGGTATTCAGAGGAATTACAAACAGTGTCTAATTGAGCTGAATAAAACCTTTGAAGAAAGTACTTTAGAATGTGCAGGAGCAGATATGAAGCATCTTTTTTCCCAAGCATTAAAGCAGCCATGTCTTTTTCCAGGTTCATATGACTACTTCAGAAGGTGTTCCCAGCTGTCTCTACATGCCTATCCCCACAGACTCACAAAGAGGCTGTTCTTGCACACGCACACACAAAGACAGCTGGGAGCAATTTCCAAAATACAGTGGTACCTCGGGATACGAACTTAATCCGTTCCGTGACTCTGGTTGCAACTCGAGTTGGTCTCAAGTCGAGGTAAAGTTTCCCATAAGGTTCAATGTAAATCCGGTTAATCCGTTCCGCCCTCCGAATTTGGTCGCAACCCGAGGCAAATTTCCCCATAGGGTTCAATGTAAATCCGGTTAATCCGTTCCACCCTCCGCCCGAATTTGGTCGCAACCCGAGGCAATTTTCTCTTCAGAGCCTTACTCCTGCCAAGCCTGCTCTGCATTTTCTTTGGAGCCATGCTAACACACACACCAAAAACCTTCGCAAAACACCACAAAACACACCACAAACCTCACCGAACGTCTCCTTGCTACCGTGACCTCACCCACAGGAAGCCGCGACCACGTGGCAGCAGGGAAAATGGCCGCGGATCCGGTTCGTAAGTCGAGGCGAGTTTGTAACCCGAGGTAAATTTTTCCTGCCGAAGCTGGTCGTAACCCAAAATGTTCGTTAGTAGAGGCGTTCATAACCCGAGGTACCACTGTAGCAATATAAACTTAAAAAAAGAAGAAGACCTGGCTGCTTTAACGATTCCAGAAGAGGTGCTTTGTATTACTCCCACATGCTCTAAAGCATTTATGTCTAATAACTCCACAGCCCTTGTGACTGGAGTGTATATTATAGAGAAGTCATCATGAAAACAACCAAACATATGCTAGAGCATCTGGTTATGGCAATTGCATGGCAATTCAGGCAATGGAAAAGCTTGTTTTGTTTCCTTCCACTGAGTCCTCAAGTACCTATCCAGAAAATTATATGTTTCAGCACTTGCTAACATCTGCCCAACATGGTTGCCTAACCTTAGAGTAGTCTGTTATGATAAGTTTGCTGGATATTTTGAGGATAAAATTGCTTGCCTTCATGTTAACTAAGACAACCTTTATGGTTTAGTAGCTCAGATATAAAGCTCAGACTACAGACACCTGCATTCAAATTTCTATTCAGCTACAAAATCCATAGAATGTCCTTGGGACAAAATCTGCTGCTCATTTGTAATTTCCAAAATGTGATAACCGTGTTATGGTTGCTATAAAGGGGGCTTGCTCCTTCACAAACTGGCTGCCCTCGTGTCATGGCCGCTCACAAAACCAGAAAGTCTGTGAGGACAGAAAGATGGTTGAGGACCTAAGGAGGTGTTATGTGTACACTGGCACCTTCAGGCAGCATGTGGTGGGTCAGGGACCCCAACCTAAACTATTGGATATCCGAGTAATACTTGCCCGAGCATTACAAGAATAAATAATATGGGGAGACAGGATAGCTAAAAGGTAGGGCACATGCTTTCTCAAAGCCAAAGGTCTTAAATTCAATCCCTTTAATCTCCAAGTAGAGCTGGGAAAGATTCTTATCTGAAACCCTGGAGATCTGCTGCCAAAGTTCTCACTGGGTATCAGACATTCTGCAAATCTCTATTTAATACAAATATGGCTCTAGTTGGCAACAATATTGTAATAAGAGTAGGCCTTACTAGTATTACATATGTTCAGAAGAAATCTGAGCTTCTGCTACAGAAGCACACAAGATCTTCAGGGGAAAGGGAGGAGGAGGAAGAACGTCAAGCCTAGAGGAGTTAACGCGTGGAAAGGGTGTAGCACCGACACCCCCTGATGGCCACTGTTTAAATAACAGCAAGGTGGCAGGTAGGGTTCATTTTATACTTGGGTACACCCCATTAATTGGATTTAAAGTTACTAGACAGATGATTATTACTGTTTAGTGCAATCAAGGTACAGCTGTTACCAGTTTGTTGCACACAATCAAGATGATTCCCCCAAGGCTGTACTTCTGTTGCTGGGTTGCAGCATTTCACTGCATTGGACAAGCTGCAGTTTGCACCTGGAAAAATTAGCTTTTAATTCCATCTGGTAGCACTCATCCATTGTTGTTAGGGTTGCTACTTTTGTTTTTTGAATTAAGAAGTGAACTTTAAATTGGATGGAAAAAAATAGGTGTAGTTTTTTTTTTTAAAAACTCAGCCTTAGCATCCAGTTTTGCAAATATACTCACTAGAGAGAGATTAAAGCACCAGGAGGAAAAACACAGCAAGCACTGCTTAATCTAAATAGAAAGTCATAAAATATGAGTAAAATGCAACAATTCATCTAACGTTCCACAATAGAGTGTGCCCTAAAATGTACAGTTTGCCATGTATCTAAGTACAGGTTAGTAATAAATATCCATATACTGAAATAAAATAGTAAATGTTAAACACAGTGGCGTGCCAAATAAATCTTGAATAAAGTAGTGTATCTTAACTTAAATATGGGAGTGCATTTTTATGACTTAGCCCAGTCAAAATTACTTAATCAGAAAAAAATTCTACAAATATAACACTGCTTAAAGTAAGAAAGAAGATATGTTTACATTCTTTCACTTTGGTATTTGATCAGAGTTAACTGTATATATTTCTGAGGCCACAGAACTTCCCCATTCACCAACCCAGGAAGGATGTTCTTCTTCTTGACCAAAGTGGACAACCTTCTTGCTGATCAAGGACAGTCCTGATTTTGTGGCACGTCTGAAAGTTAACTCAGAAGATCCTGTCCTGGTGTCAGACAACCAAGAGACTTGTTGCCTCTAGCAGAATAAGTATTTGATGTGGGAGTATGCTTCAGAGTTCCAGCTGCTACCATAAGATGTGGGCTGGAAGGAGAGAGATTTAATTGACTGGTTTAAAGAGAGATTATCAGGTGAAATATGAGATGAGGTAGTATAACAGGATACCCCTGACATGATGACTGAATTCATCCAAATCTGCTGATCATGATGGAAGGTTTAAGAAACTGCAGGCAAGCAGAGCCAGGAAAGAAAGGTGCTACAACTTGCTTTCATTCTTTCTGCCTCTTCCTCCCTTCACACACTGGAAAGTTTGGAAGTTGAACCCATGGAACATGAAGCCCACAGAATCCCATTCTCTGCCCAATAGAAGATGTGCCATTATACATAGGGCCTATGTTTATACTATGGAGAGTCTGACCATTTCACGTGAGAGTGCCTATCTAAGCCACATACACCCCATGAAACATCAGTAAGGTCACAAAATTAGGAGGAGGCATTTTACCAGCAAATACCCTCACTGATCCAGATCAGAATACATACTGTTAAAGAAAGTGTTCCCAGTCACTAAGGGCTCCAGAAGCTGAAGAAATCAAAACATTAAGTGAAGCTCAGACTTGTTGAACAACTCACAAACATTCTGTCATGAAAACCCAGCCTGGCATCAGAATCAAGCTTCAGGCCCCAATGGACTCTGCAAGGCTGGTCATTTCTAAGTAAGTTTCAGCCTGTCCACACTCCTGTCTTGGTGGAAACAAATGATGGCTAGTTCATACCTTCCAATCACTGAGCCTACAGAACCTTTGCAATTCACCATCAGCAATCACAGTGAATCCCTTTAACTCTATTAAGTCTCCCCCTTGTATTTTCTAGTAGGGAATGGGCTCACACTGGGGTCACAAATGTGTTTATATATTGGGACTATGATGGATGCAACACTCATAGCTTATAAGGGTCAGTCCTTCATCAATCATTGCTTCACAATTGGAGGGATCTTAACCTTGCCCTCCAAATATTATCAAGATGTTTGGGGGAAAATCAGGCCTTGCTTGTGGGAAATATTTTGAGAGCCAGAGCTTGACTCACTCCCTAACTCCTGTGCTATTTCTTGCTCTATATTGTACTCTGTTGGTCTCCCCACCCACCAAGCCCCTTTGAACTATTTTCATAATGGCTTTTTTGGTTATTGCCATTTCTCTGCATAACCAAGTTTTGAGTTCAATTCTTGGATACTTCATCTCCGTCCACCAAATTATTTCTTCCATGGTGCATTACAGAGGAGGGATCACTTGGTGTCCTACTTTTCATCTCTATTCTGTTACTATTATGTGCCTAAAAGGGTTAAAGCTAGAATAACCAAAAGCCACTTCTTCTGGGGCTCTCCATGCTAATTATCCACAGTTAATTACTCATTGTTTTCAGTGGCTCTGGAAAGTCCTGTGCTAGATATATACAGTAGTTAATATGGATAGTTATTTAATCAATCAAAATTTATTTACGGCCCAAGACCAAACACAATAAAAAAAACAGCATACAGTACAATAATGTGTTTTTCTCTTTATAAATTTTAATTATGTATTTATTTGTTTTAATTTGTTGTAAACTGCCCAGAGTCCCCCACTGGGGGGAGATGGGCGGGGACAAGTCTGCCAAATAAATAAATAAATAAATAAATAAATAAATAAATAAATATCTATTAATAAATCTTATAAGAATTCTAAAACAATAAGCAGCTAACAATTAACAACATGAGGGAGGAACCAGACAGTTTCTAACAGCTATAGCTATCTAAAAGAATTTTGCAACCTTGTAGATAATTATTATTAAATCTTCTGTCCTATCTCTTGCCTGTTGTTTGTATCCCTCTCTCCCTGCTTTTGCCTGCCTTTTGTCCCATTTTGCCAATTAACTGTCTTTGTTTATTTATTTATTGACGTTTGCTGATGTTTAATAACTAAGCCAGCAATATTTTTGCTAGCTATATTGAGTGGCCTGTGCGCCTGCTCTGAACTGGATATAGGGACTGACAGAGTCATTCCGCACTGAAAGTTACCCCCAATAATTTTCCAACATAAACTGCATCTACCGATGATCTATAACTCTTTTCATTAGGAGTCTTTAAACTCCAGAACCTGTTTCACAACCTTTTCCTCCATTTTTTTTTTTTTTAAATCTGGTGGAGGGTGGGGAGAAATTTCAAAACAGAAAACCCTGGTTTCTTCTTTCCCCCAGACTATTTTTCAGCCCACACCTACACATCTGCACATCTATTAAGAACCATATAATTATTTTTAAATAGAGGTGTGCAATATTCAAGAGTGATTCTGATCTGGTGTGGGCACTCTCTCTCTACTGTAGAAGAGCCCCACCTTTTCCTGGGTTCGGGTGGTGGCCATGTGGGCTCAGGAAAATACATGTTTGAGTTCAGGAGGCAACAGCTGGGTGCAACTAAGTGTCACTGTCCTGCCACCAACTCCTTAATGTCTCCTGAACTTAAACACCTATTTTCCTGGGCTCACTACCATTTGTGCCCAAGAAAAAGCACTGCTTCTTTAAGAAGCAGCCTGTTGCATGCTTTGCTCCCCCACCCCACCCCTCTAAATTGTATTTCCAACTGGGCTCAAGGGTTTGTGCAAACTTAATCCTATGGTCAAGCAAAAACAATGATTGCAGGGAACAGTTCCCTTTTACAATCAAAAGTGATACCCTTATGTACTAAAAGGAGTCTGGCAAGTGTATCTACTTGGAAGAAAGATACGAGTTTAAAGAAAAGCAGGGTATCTTCAATAGCTACTTCCATAACCCTCCTCCCCCAACATACAACAATTCTAGAACAATCAGGGAATAAAAATGATATTAAAAAGGATCCATGGATGACCTTTCCAACCTAAGATTGCACAAGAGATCCCCCTCAGCTTTTCCTATCTGCGTTACTGATAACGGGGTCTTGGTCAAACAAAAACAGATGTTGCAGAAGGATGTCTCCCTAACATAATGTCATCAGAGCCATGAACTCATCCTGGGCCTTTCCTTTTGTTAATCAGACCAATAGGCATAAGCTTGTCAGTGACTGATTCATCTGCTTTTCCTTGGAACCACATATGGAAGGACATCTAGAAAATCATTTTAGGGCTTTGAACCCTTGCCAAGCCAGGAGCAAACCAGTCATATGGCTCAACCTTTTCCCCTTTTGATCTTGCGGACCCTCTCTTGTTAGTCTCCCAGATCTCCTATCCCCATTTTTCCAAGATGGGATTACTTAGACCCCTGGTACTTTTGCCTCAGAGCAGAATCTCTTATAAAACAAGAAGGAAAATCCCACCACTCTCTCAGGCTCTGCTGAGATACACTTCCCTTCTCCTTTTCGTTTCTATCCTTAGCTTCACGTTAGTCATTCAGATGAAATGCGGAGGAGAGCCAGATTGGCTCTGAGCGTTTTTGCTCATCCCAGATTGAAAGCTCTTTGAGGGTTCAGAAGCCAATCTGCACTGGACCTGAGCCCAGCCAGTGTGATTGTCATGCAGGCAGGAGCCTATTGGGATCCTTCACTGAGTTGTACAGACTTCCTGAGTCTCTGAAGCAACCCATCTGAGTTGAGTTTCATAGCTTGGAAAAGCCAGCTAGCTTCAACTGATTAGTTGAGACTAATATCCATTCTTTGATCTGGATTGAGTCCCCATCTCCAAAAGAATTGTGGTTTTTAGGAAGCCAAGGAGCATACTGAGCACACCCAGCCAAAGAGGGACCTCTTATCTTCCTTCCCTTCCAACTGTTTGAGGATTCATCTAACATTGATCTTCAAGGACTAGAACTCAGTGCACAAGCTGCAAAGGAAAAATGATTCTTCCCCCCTTCAACCCAAAAACACTTCTTCTATTTTATTCCCATTTCTACCTATGCAAAAGTTGCTTCCCCTTAGCTTTATGTGTGAATGCTGCATCTTATAAATTTCTCTCCTTCCTTGCTGTGGCTGGAAGCCTCCAAAATTCTGTTTTTTTAGTTAGTTTGTTTATTTATGGCAATAAGAATCCCTGTGTTTCTGTTTTTTGCTTGCTCCTATAGCTGGATGTTGGATAAACTGAATCACTTAACAAGTTCCCCATTTCCCTCATTCTCTGAACTCCTGCCATTCCTTTATCTTGTGGAATTTAATGTTGAATCCAGTCTCCAATTTTCTTTTTGGATTCAAAGGGCTATTCTCTGGACTTTGGCCTTTCCTCACTGAATAGAATTTGCAACTCTTGAAAACCCTTGCCTTTCTCTCATTGTAACAAATATGCTATCTCTGAACTCCTTGTCTTTCTCTCATTTAATCATATGCTTAATTCCCATGGATATTTTTAATTATTTAGGTACCTTAAAATTAGTCTTGACTCCTGGCAAATGCCTGAACTAGTCCCTGCAGTTTCTTGGCAAGGTTCTTCAGAAGGGGTTTGCCCTTGCCTCCTTCCCAGGGCTGAGAGAGAGTGACTGGCCCAAGGTCACCCAACTGGCTTCGTGCCTAAGGCAGGACTAGAACTCACAGCCTCCTGGTTTCTAGCCTGGTGCCTTAAACACTACCCCAAATTGGCCACCCATAGATTATTACAGTTTTAAATATTTTTGTGCTTATTATTTGATTGCCTTAACTAATATTCAAGACGAATGAAGTAACTAAATGGTTTAGTTAATCATTATAGTTTCATTTTTGGACTTTTGGAATGCATAAGCCTGTTTAATAACCTACAGTGTAAAGATCCTCACAGAACTGGCAGAGTGGCAAACCACAGTAATAAACTGACCTACAGAAAAAGGGTGCCCCCGTTCGATCCAAAGCACACAGGAACACTTCAGATCCAAATACTGCACACTAATTTTAAAACCTGCCTTCTGCTGCTGGAAAGATTTTTAAAAAGAGACATGTTTAATACAACCTGAATCTTGAAACAGCAGCCCAGAAACTACACTAAAAAAAAGTGGGCCCCATAAGATTAATTCATTTTATTATTCCATAAACTTTCAAAGATTAAGCCCACTTAAACAGATGAATAAATTCATTGGTCTCCACTGCAGACAGAAATGGCAGAAAAGTCATCTGCATTTTGTACTGTTGCAGGTAGCTGCCAGATTGCTTTTAGTAGCAATGTGCCCTCCTGTTTCTCTCAAATTACAGCACTGAGATGGCTTGTACCACATGTTTATGCTGTAATTGCAAATCATAGAGTGTTTCAGTATAGATTTTGCCTAGAATGGGGCTTAAACTGCTTTGAACTTAATTGGATCACAAGCATCTCTGAATAAGAATGAAGGGTCTTATCACTTACTGACTTGGGGCCTTTTCCCCCTGCGGATTTGGTGCTCCCCGCCCATCCTACTCTAGGTAGAAAACTATGCTCTCATGAAATCAGCTGTCCCCATTGTCAATCCCTGTGCTGCTTTTCTTCCCTCTGTTCACCTCTTTGCCAGCCACCTGATTTCCCTCCAACATAGCAAGCGACAAAGAGTAACAGGTTTTATACACCTTGAAGCTATCTTTGGATGGTATCAGAATAAAAGGAGAAACACTACTTTACCTCCAGGACAACTAAGAACAACATAAGCCTGTCACACTAATTGTCTAGGGGTGAGATGAAAGCCATATGGGGCACGTAGCAGAACAAAGATGTTGCCAGGATGTGTTTGCTCTGTGGTTAAGTATGTGTGAAACAAGCACCACAAATCTCTCTGGGTTAATCAGAAGTAAAGTTTTATTGGAAGCGTTTGCAAAGACTGGTGGGCTTCATTGCAAATAAGAAGCCACACCCACATACAGACTCCGACATAATTATATACATTCCCGATCGCAAGTCCCTCCCCTTTTCCCCATTGGCTAAGGTACTCTGGGTGTACAGTCTTTCCAGCCGCTCTAGGATTTCTCCCTGGTCCCTCCCACCTCATCTATGGTAATTGCTCAAGATTTCAGCTAATTGCATTATACTGATAAAGATTGCTCCAAATTAATTTGTATTTACATTGTCCCACACAAGGAGACAACTTCCTCTCCATCTGCCACTATTTGATAACCATAACACTTAACACTACTTCCTTATCTCTCACACAGCTGCACTCTTAGCATGCTCAAGCTACTATTTCTTTGTCAATAATAACATATTTTATCCATCTCTCACAAGTAGAAAGGCCTCTTACCGATTAAGAGTAAGTCTCCAGATCAGATGTTGTACTGTATTTCTAGGACAACTTAGATCTTATTTCAGGATAAACATTTTAAAAAATTAGATACAAGGCTGTTGCGGACAGAAGGAACTTCAAGAAGTGTTCTTTCCAGGTCTAAGAGGATCCTAGATGAAATATCCTTTGCTTGGCTTGTTAAACCTGATGAAGACTTTCAGGGTAGGGGCAGGTAAAAGACTATCATTCTTAAATTCAAGTAATATCTTAGCACTTGGCCTAAGATAACTTCAGGGCTCCAAGAGAAATTAAAGGGAGGTTGAATAACAGTAACATTGATACCCTTTTATATTAATGTCCTTAGGAGATAAAATAGATCAGAGATGAATAGCAGACAGTAAGGATTGTTGCACAGAAGGTTTATTCAATTTGTCCAGTTCGTATTATTTTGGATCTTTGGCCAGTGAGTTGAACAAAATAAGTCAGCATTTTTCAAGTTCTGTTGGGTCATTCTGTCCTTCCGAATAATCGATTTGAAATGAAAAAGCCTGTATCAGGTCTGTTTGATGTCAGTGGTATTTGGAAGAAGACTTTTGAGATTATGTTATAATAAGAATAGAAGGGTTTGCCTGAATTAGGGATTAGAGCTCCTTCATTACAAATGTTTTAGAGCTCCTTCATTACAAATAAGACACTTTGGAGTACATTAATACTGTTGTAGGAATGTTTAAGGCTTAAGAATTTGTGGCATTTTATAGTTAAGCAGATTACCCAGTTTTGATCCTGTAGGTAACAGTAATAAAGTCTGTTTTGCTCTTGCCTTTCCATTTTAAACAAAGCAAAGAGAAGTAGGAGGAATATTAAAATTATGGCAACTGAATGTAGGTGGCAAAAATCTGACCTCTAGATGGCAGCAAAGAAATACAGAAAACTAAATCTTTTCTGCAAGCTAGTGGTCATCCAGGTTTTTGCAATTCAGAACTAATAGTGCTATGAAAATGGAAGCTTCCGGGGCAAGTTATAGATTATAACTATATATGAAATGCTTTATGGCTTGGGACCTGCAGATCTTACTGATCATCTTACAGCCATCTCATTCCCTGTACTTTCCCAGGTAGACCAGACAGGAAACATGACCAGATGAGGTAATTCTACTTTATTGTAAGGCTACATTAACAGAATCTTGCAAGTCTGAAATTCCAATCTCCTTTACAGCCTGAGAAACCAGGGAGGGCCCCTTCTGAGCCTTTTGCCCTTCCCACTATGCAGCTGAGGGCTGTGCTGTCTCTTATCTGACCATTCTGTAGGCAGCATCTCTTTGCCCCGTCTCTCGAAGTCTTTCTCACATACCATTAAAGAGGTCTTGGGGCTCATTCACTGCCAGCCCTTTGAAGTAGGCCTAGTCAGGAAGCAGACCACCACAAGAAATACTAGAACTCTGTTGAGATTGGCTGTAATAACAGAATCTTGGCAATGTTTCCCCTTCCCTCCCTCTTGTACCAGGCAGTCAAAACTGAGCAATCTTAAGTTCCTTTCTCACACTTTCCTGTTTTCCCAGGCTAAGCTAATCTTTTATATATTTTTATATATTTAAACATATTTTTGGACATTATTGTGTATATTTTCATATATTTTCTTTACAGTCATTTCTGTACTCCTCTACACCTGGTCATTAAATACTTCGCTATCAGTTATTACTACTACGTTATGGTTTGTTGTTTCTGGTTAGTTGATCTGGATGATGATAACTCTGCCACTACATATTTTTTCCAAGGTCATCTCTGTATTCCTCTACATTCACACAGCTGCTTTGCTGTGCTTGCCTCCTGTCCCAGAGCTGGAGGAAATTATGTCTACATAAATCACGTTGCCCCCATACTGTGCCCTTAAAGAGCATCCGGAATGGGTCCATGTGGTCCTGTTGTCTGGACAGCCCCGCTGTGCAATACTGTAAGGACAATGATGGGCACTTCTCTCTTATCTGCCCCTGCAGGAAAAGCTGCCACCAATAACTGAACAGAATGAGTGCCAGGGTGGTGCTTCTAAGTTCCAGGCACTCTGTCCAATCCATTTTTTTCTGAGGGATGGTGAATCTGTCACCCTAATGACCACAAGATGTCAGCAAAGTCTGTGCCTCTGTAAACTGCAGAGTAATGGTTGTCAGGATCTGTGCAGCCCCAGATGCAGCCACTGTCGGAGGGAGCGTTCCTGGAGCTGGAATTCAAGAAAGGAGCTTGGGTGTGTGAGAGATGTATTTAGCTGTGGGGTGCTCTTTGGTACATCCCCATAACTGCTCCAAAATTATTATTGACTTGTCAGCCAGTTAACCTGGTCAACAGCAAAGCGCTGGGAAATGTGTCTCTCTTGGCTGCCATCTAGTGGTCTGGATGTGTGCGACTGAGATACAGCCGCTGGGTAAGGGTTGAAGAGCTGGAGTTTGAGAAATCACTGTGATGATTCTTGTGCCAGATCACAGAATAAATAAGCACTGATCACCCAAAAGACTAGGAGAGGGGAAAACATGGCTGCAGGCTGAAGCCATATCTATACCGGGTTACATGGCGTGAACTTTTCCAAAGAACAATCCATGAGAAAGGAAAGGGGATCCCTGAAAGCAGTGGTCCTATCAGTTACACTTTCAATTACCTGCATTAATCTGGGAACAATCTAGTCAATTTCAAGAATACACCATTTCCAGGTCAACCAGCTGACCCACCCATTTTTTTTTTTTTTTAAAGCATCTCTGGAAGCTGTAATTCTGGTCTCCCTTATGCTGATCTATGACTGTAATAAAGATTTGATTTGATTGATTTGATTTGATTTGATCTGATCTGATCTGATCTGATGATCTGGTTTCCCCGGTAGCCAAAACAGAACTGTAGTCACAGATATGCAGCCAAGGGACTAGACGAAAGAGGGCCCTTCCACAACAGACCGGCTGGGCCAATTATACCTGAGCTGATTGCCTTCCTACTCCCCATATCACCTCGAGCCTCCTCTTCCATGTGCCTTAGATTGTTTGTGCTATTTTCAGGCCAGGATACCTTGCACTGTCTTCAGTCTGCCTCTGCAGCAAGCTGCCAAGGAGACAGAGGCTGCATTGTAAGGATGTGTCTTCAACAAACAGTAAGTGGGATATTCTTGTACTGCAGTGAGCAGGGTGTGGCGGGGAGCCCTTGCCTTCAAGAAGAAGGCTCTGTTTGTTCCATGCCATGGTGGCAGGGCCCGGACTATGAAAGTCTCTCCCTTTGGATGTTAGAAAGGCTCAAACAGGTTTTGTTTGGGGGGGGGGGGTGCCTTTGAGTCAGTTTTGACTCTTGGCAACTGTTTGGACTAGTCCCTGCAGTTTTCTTGGCAAGATTTTCAGAAATGGCTTGCCCTTGCCTCCTTCCTAGGGCTGAGAGAGAGGGACTGGCCCAAGGTCACCCAACGGGCTTTGTGCCTAAAGTGGGACTAGAACTCACAGACTCCCAGTCTCTAGCCTGGTGCCTTAACCACTGCACCAAGCTGGATCTCCTCAAACAGTTGGGTCATTTTAAAATGCCTTTTTATGACTTTATTTAGGGAGGTTTTAAAATTAAACAAGACGTTGGGGGGAAAAAAGGTAATGATTGTATTCAGTTATCCTCTGATTCAGTTTAAATTGTGAACCCTCAAATGCACACATGATGTGGTGCTCTATAAATATCTACACTAAATAATGGGTGTGCTTTGGGTCTCCTCAATTAAACAATGTCACCTACTGGGGACTCAGAGGCATAACTTCCATATCATGGCACCTGCCTTCTGGAGCAGAATTCCCCCAGAAGTCCATATAGTATTCATCGTGATGATATTCTGAAAGGTGCTGAGAACCGGCTATTCTCTCAGACCTGGGACAGATTCCTGGATGAGCCCTGGTGAGATTTTCATGTTTTTTTATATTTCTTTCCCCTGAATGCATATCATCTATTTCTCTGTTTTATTGTCCTGACTTTTTATTATGTAAAGCTCCAAGAGTCACTTGGAGCCAGGTATTCTTTAAATCTATTAAACAAACAAATAAAATTTCTAGAGTGTTGAGTTTGAGTTAACAAAGGATTAAACTCCCCACACAAGAAACACGGGGGTTGCCATCCATATTGGGCTGCCATCTGGTTAACAGTAAAGAAACATGAAGGGCAGAAGCATGCTATGCTATATATTTGAAATATTGTGTATTTTGCCCTTCAGTCACAGCCACCGGTTGCAGGGAGACCTATGTAGGCAGTAGCACTGGGGGTAGCCTCAGGGTCACTGGGGCCCGGTAACTTCATTCCCTTTCAACTTCTCAAATCATCTTCTCATCTACAGTATTTCTTTTAAAGGAACCATCTAATTGGATATTCAAACCCATGTCTCCAACTGCAGGAAAAATTACTTCACACTGCATAATTTTTCTGACACTGTTCAAAATGTGTCTGGCTTCATCTTGGCATGAAACCTGGTGGGGGGAGAGAGGAGGAACCACAGCTAAACAGAGAGAATGGCTCCATCTGGTATTTTCTTAGAGGCGCTCCGTATTTGCATGTGATGGTGATGAGAAAGAGTCATTGATCCACCTGGGGCAAAGCTATGAAGTTTTGGCAGCAACACGCTGCCATGCTGCTTTCCAGCTTCTCCAGATCTGGGAGAGCCAGAGGAGGCTCAAAGAGAAGTGGGAGCCCCCCACATCCAAACTGCTTTGGTGGGCACATCATCTCCAAGTCCTCTTCTGAGATAGGGCAGAGAGGAAGGCATGCTTTCACATTCTCTCTCCCAGAACAAAGAGGCCTCTATTTGCACCATTAAGAATAGGCATTAACATTTTTTTCCTTTTTTTGTTGTTGTTGTACATTTCTCTAGGACTCTTTTAAAAATGGCAAAACCAAGAGCTCGACACTCACTTATCTGCCCTGACCCAATCTAGCAAATGGGTTCGGAAGCCTATGGTAGAAGAAGGAGACGTGAATAGTCCCTTTCACTGGGTCCCCGCTCATTCATTTTCAGTCAGTTTCACAGCAAATATTTCTCAAAGCAGAAGGAGGGGAACCAGAGCATATGTTTCCCTCTCTTCCAACCAATTAAAATTGGGAACACCTAAAACAATGCTGGAATGGAAAGGCTAACCTTTAAACCTTGAGGGATTAATTAGACTCACATACCACATTGTTGGCCAAAGTTCTCAAAGTTTATGTTAAAGGCATCTCACTACTACATCTATGTTACCACAATTACTTCTGAAATGCAAATCTGAACAACAGCACATGTTTAAGCCACAACGGTAATAATACACTTTAATTCCAGAAGAAGGTCACCACTGGAACCCTGGGGCAAAGAACCTGGCAGATAGAGCATCACCACTCAGATGCCCCCTACTGTATTGCAGAACATAGGGATGTGGATCATCTCAAAGCACAGGGAAGGAGATATAAGAAGATTATTTTTCCAAACAATCACATCAAAGCCAGCATTTTAAACTGGGCCAAAACCAAGCTGGCAAGCAATGCAGCCCATTAAAGACAGGAATAAACAGAGGGCTGGCTGCCGCATTCCAAAATCCTCCAAGGTTCTGATTAAGCAGATGTTCTGTTCTAAAGACCCTAGTCTGGCCTCAGGACTTTGCAGCTTCGAGTACGGCATTTACACTGCATGCTAAAGTTGTACATGTTGAAGACTGCATCGCTTCTTTGAATGCCTGATCAGCGGCAAGAAATATATATCTGGAAGGTCTTCACACGGTTGTCCTGTGTCTCTTCCTTGGAGAAGACATTAATTATTAATGAGAATCTGTTTCAAGAGACACCAGGGAAGTTCCTGTTTAATCTTGCTTGGGCTACTTTCTCTTCGAGATACAGTTTAGATAGAAGTGAGGCTTTTCTGTTTTCATGTATTTCTTAATAAATTTAGCTGTTAAATTCAAATAGGATAAATGTCTGCTAGCATTGACTAATAGCGGGGCTAAGACCATACTCTGCATGAAGGCAGCAATATTATAAACATTTGCATTGTTTTTCTTTCCAGTTGGGTGTTCCACTTTTTAATTAGTACTCAACTTATGTTCAGGAGCTCATTTTTTAACAAGGGCTTCTGCTGAATTCAAATCTCTATTAAACAAGCATACATTGCAATGCTCTTCTCACTGGCTTTCAGGCTTTTAGAGTATTTTTTAAAAATCTTAAAAACAAAACATTACCTTGAGCATAGTTTTCAAAATGATATATAGAAAATGAAAATAATATAGATATATTGGACTGTTGCAAAAAAGGGGACTATGAAGAATGCTTGTGTCCCATACTCTAAATGCTGTTTTAACATTTGTCAACTTTCAATCAGCTTTGTAATGACAGAGAAGCAAGATCAGACAATATGATTCCATATAGTCTAGGTTTAATTCTTTGTTTAAAAATTGAATCATAATTTTGAAATGGAAGAAAGTTAGTGTTAATAGTTTGAGATATATTTATCCTTTAAATGGATGTGTGTGTGTGTGTGTGTGTGTGTGTGTGTGTATAGTAGACCTAATCTGTTTGGGAGGTTTTTTTGCATTTTTAGTTTTGTTAAGTTGCTTATAGGTTTTTTTTCTAGGTGTTTTTTCCCTTTTTCCCCCTTCTCTAGATAGTTTGGTACAAGGTTTTTACTACTTTTTTTCCTCTCTTCATTATATAGCTTTTAAATATAATAGGTTAGGGTTCTTTAGATAACTAATATAGTTATATTGCCATTTAGTTTAAATATAATGCCACAAGCTCCTGTTTTTTAAATGAAGTATTAATTGCAATGTTTTTGAAGTTTAATAAAATTAAAAAAAAGAAAATGAAATGAAATGAAAATAATGACTAATGTATTACAGACAAAAACAGCAGAGCAATATCTGCTCTTCATTTGCTTACACACTAAGTTTTATTACATCTTAATTAGGTATTAATGTAAGTATACCAGTCCCTAAAAATAACATAGATATTTTAGACTATTACCAGACTAGAAGGAAAAACATGTAAGCCTGTAGCAGATGGCATATTTCTGTTCACACACTTCTTATATATGAAGAAGATCTTCGCACAATTCATCTAGTGCTCCAGTTGTATCCCTTTTTGGGCTAGATGGGTTTAGCAAGTTACTTGTGCCTTGGTTACATCCTCAGTTGACCTCTGCAATGTGCTTTATGTGGATCTATCCTTGAAAAGTATTTGGAACTCACATTTGGTGCAAATGCAGGGCTAGAGGGCTAACTGGTGCAGTGTTCAAAGGTAATATGATTCTTGTACTGAAAGACAAATACTGGTTGCCAGTTGCTTAACAGGCACCCTTTAAAGTGTTGGTATTGACCTACATCCTTGGGTCCTGTCTGTCTAAACCACACGTCTCCCATTATGAACCCATCCAGTCCTTATGATTGACAGGAGGGGCCCATCTGAACCTGCCTCCTAGACAGAAACTTTTCTTTCTGGCATCTGGAAGAGGGCTTGACCTTTATGAAAAGTTCTGTAAGACAAACCAATAAGACAGACAGAGAGCACAGTAAAACACAATGCAGACCCTTAAACTAAGTCACAAGATTATGGAATACTATAATCTTGTATATACAGGACTGTTTATCTCATTATTAGAGTATATTATGTTGTTCCCAGGATTCTTCAATAGCTGCTCACACAGAAGGTAACAGCCTATAGTCAACCTTGGCTGTTTTCCAAAAACCTAATCTGGGTTGGCCATGGTTTGTACTTATATGAGAGACCACTAGTTAATCTTACTATTCTAAACTAGAGTGGAAAGCTAAGAAAAAAAAATCCCAATGGCAAATCACTTCCCTATATTGTTGCTAAAAGAACAACATGACCATCTAGTCTGCAGAAACTGAACTTAATTTAAGGGGTTGCCATAGTTATATTTTCTTTGAAAAATATTCATTATATTATCACTAGATGGCAACATAGCACTGCTATCATCCCTAGATTATTTTGGCCTTCCAAAACATATAACATATTGAAACAATACAATTAGGAATCTCACCTGTAGCTGGAACATTTGTGGTGAGAGAGAATCTACGCACATCGTGGGATATATGTAATGAATGCAGAACAAAGAACTCAGCTACAAATCATACAGTGTTCCTGTTTTAAATATTAGTAACATAAACATATAGTTGTATCAGGTGTTAGTAGTATTTACCTTTACAATATTTGTGTAATGAGGAAAAATAAATGTGTTTTGCTTTCAGACAAGTAGTGACTGCAAGAGGATCTCCGAACTGCCGAATCAAAGGATCCTGTTTGCACACTGTGAGAAGGCAGGGAGAAGTGAGGGCCTCAAACGAACCATGTTTGCTAGGGGAGAGCGCTGTGCACCATGGGGCAGCCTTGGGGGGGTGGCAGGAGGGAGGATGGGCAGAAGGCACACTCGCACCAGAGTGGAGAGGGACGGCAGGAGGGAGGAAAGACTGCAGGAAAGAGGCACGTTCGCTCCAGAGTGAAGAGAAACGGCAGGGGGCGGCTGTCGGGTCAAGTGGGGATTGGAATGTGTATTGCGCTGATTGGATTCGGAAAGTGGAATGTCTGCGGTTTTGCGGTTAATTAGCGGCGCTCCGGGGCGGTAAAAAAGGTGAGATTGTGAGCCAAGCCCTCGTAGGAGGGGGAGGACAGATAGGGGGTATAAAAACCTGTCAGACCTTGCTTCGGGGTTCCTCCATTGCTGCGGGAGGGACCCACCTTTGCAAACGTGCCCAATAAAAACTTCTGTCTACTGGACAACCGAACCCGTGTCTGTCGTTTTCTGACAAAATTGGCGAGCCAGCCAGGAGTCCTCGACGTGGACCGGACTGTGGGGAACCGGTGAGTAATCGGCCGTAACACCCCGTTGAGGTGTCTCCCGTTTTCCCCGAAGTCGGGTCCGGGACGGGACTCCAATCGCCAGTCAGACAGAAGTAAAGAGGAAGTCGGCCGACGAGGGGACCTCTGGGAGGTCTGGTGAGTACAACCTACCCATAATCTCGGGGAGATTAGCGTGGTTACGAGGCATTGGACGCCGCAAGGGGACAGAAGAGTCCGGGACCTTCTGTAAGGTGGGAAACGTAGTCAGGAAGGATGGGTAAGGCGCAGAGTAAGAGTGTAAGGCCAGGGGCCAGTGGGAAAAACGCAGTAGGGGGAATCCCCACGGATTCTCCATTAGGACAATTGTTGCAACAATGGGAGACACCCTGGTTGTGTCCATTCACCAGGGGTCTGGAAAAACCGACCATGATAACTTTGTGCACTAAAGAATGGCCAAAATATCCACTAGTGGACCCCGAATTCCCCTACCATTGGGATACTCTTGGAATCCCCAGTAATTACTGGGTGACCCAACTAAAAAACTACATTGTGGAGCATAAAATGTTAACACAGGAACCCTATGTGGAAGTCTGGTTCCATGTTCATTGGGAGGGGCCTCGACCCAAGTTAGCCAAAATTTTTGTCCAAAAAGAACAGGAGGAGGAGGAGGAGGACCTCTGGCTGACTAGACCTCAATGGGGGCCACCACCTCCTCCTCCTCCTCTTCTTCCTACCGCTCCCCCTCCGGCGCCCCCACCCTATCCCGGGCTGCGGAAAGAGCTGGACCAGCTGAACCAAGACATTCAGAACTTGCCCTTTAGTCTAAGGTCGGCCAGTGCCTTCCCCGTCTGGGAAGTCCCGAACGGAACGAACGCACAGGGGGTGACCGTCACCAGTTACGTAACGGTTCCCATCAAACCCAGTGAGTTAAGGGAATTAAAAAAGACCCTCCCTCGTATGCAAGAGAACGCCCATACCGCCGCCGAACAATTGGAACTTTTCTCGGCCCGGTGGAATACTCCTGGGGGAACTGAATTACATTTTAGCCCACCTCTATACGCCAGAAGAGAGGGGCCAGATTCGGCGAGCTGCGCTCGGGCTTGGGAGCGAAGGAATGCAAATGTCCCAAATGCCCCGGCCGCGAATACTAAATTCCCTCTGGCAGACCCAAATTGGGATCCCAATAATGCTGAACATCGGGAGAACATGAGAGGAGTTTCCCCCTGTACAACTAGGGGGGTCATGGTTCCCCAACCGGGACCCACGGGGAACCCTTGGTAAACATCACGGTGGGTCCCACCGGCGAGGAACGGCAGTTCCTCGTGGACACCGGAGCCTCTCGAACATCGCTGTGCCAACCGATCCCAGGGATTGCGAAATCCCGGGGCGCGTCGGTATCGGTGATGGGGGTGGGAGGCTCTCCGGTCAAGGCAGACGTACTGGAGGGAGTGAGACTGGAGTGGAATGGGAAGGAGGTAACTGCAGATGTGTTACTGATCCCACAGGCGAGAGTGAACCTGCTGGAAAGGGATCTAATGGGTAGTCTAGGAATGGAGTTGTGGAATGTGGAACAGGCAGAAAGGATGTGTTTGTTGCGGGAGGCGGACGTGGAGGTAGTGAACCCTGAGGTATGGGCAGGAGAAGGGGGGGCGGGTCGGTTCCGCATCGCCCCAATTAGCATCCCCTTGAAACCAGGGGTGACGGGTTTGCGGCAAGCCCAATACCCGCTGTCCCGGGATGGGAGGCGCGGGCTGAAGCAACAACTGAGATGGACGGTGCTGCCCCAGGGGTACACCGAGAGCCCCCTCTTGTTTGGACAGGCATTGGAAGAGAAACTCCAGGGGTTCCGGGCCCCTGGGGGTTCTCGGGTGCTGCAGTATGTGGATAATTTGTTGGTGTCTGGAGAGAAGGAAGTAAAGGTGAGAGAAGATTCAGTGGCTTTATTGAACTGGTTGGCTGAGGAAGGACTGAAGTTGTCAAAAGGGAAGGTCCAATTTGTGGAAAGGGAGGTCAAGTATTTAGGACATGTACTCCGGAAGGGCGAGAAGTTGATTGATCCTTCTCGGATACAGGGGATAATGCAGTTGAAGCCCCCTCATACTAAAACGGAGGTGCGGCGGTTTCTGGGTCTAGTAGGATATTGCCGGCTATGGATAAATGAGTACATGAGCAAGGCTCAGTTTCTGTATGAGAAGTTGAAAGGATCATCTGACAGGGTAGAATGGACAGACGGGGACACAGAGAAGTGGGGAGAATTACGAAGGAGCCTGGTGACGGCCCCGGCTCTGGCTCTACCGAACTTGCCCCCCCCCCTTTCACCTATACGTTACAGCCCATGGGGGAACCGCCATTGGAGTGCTGACTCAGAGACGGGCTGGGAAATATCAACCAGTGGCCTTCCTGAGCAAAGCCCTAGAACCAGTGGTGAGGGGATGGCCGACTTGTGTGCAGGCAGTGGCTGCCGCTGCTGTGCTAGTGACAGAAGGGAAAAAACTCACTTTTGGGAGCCCCGTGATTGTCCATTCACCCCATCAGATCTTAAGTGTGCTTAGTCAGCAGGCGGCTGCTTGGATGACAGAAGGAAGGATGTTGAAATATGAGACAGTTCTCCGGATAAGTCCTGATGTGGTGGTAGGAACAGACAGGAATTTGAACCCAGCGGAGTTTCTTGCGGGGGAGCGGAAAGAATGGGAGCCGGCGGAGCACGAGTGCTCCACCCTGTTGCAGCTGCAAACAAAGACCCGGGAGGACCTGCAGGAGGTCCCGCTGGAGGAGGGTGAGGTCTGGTTCGTGGATGGGTCTAGCCGAGTAGAGCAGGGACAAAGGAAGTCAGGGTATGCGATAGTGACGGCGGAGGGAGAGACAATAGAGAAGGGGGCACTACCAGCGGACTGGTCGGCTCAGCTGTGTGAAGTGCACGCTTTGAAACGGGCACTAGAGTTGGGAAAGGGAGTGTCCCTCACCGTCTACACAGACTCGCGATACGCCTGGGGAGTAGTGCACACTTTCAGGAAAATTTGGCTGGAACGGGGTTTACTCACAGCTGCTGGAAAGGGAAGGTTGCAGGGAGGAAGCAGGTCATTGGGTTACAATTGAGGGGACCCCAGTAGTGAGCCGTGCTGACATGAGGGGGATGGTGGAGAAACTGCACGAAGGGTCTCACTTGGGGGTGCAGGCTTTGGTAGACACTGTAAAGCCGTGGTACTGGAGCCTGGGGGTTCGATGGGAACTCCACACCCCTTGGCATCCTGACTCCAGTGGGAAAGTGGAAAGGGCCAACGGGGTGTTGAAGCAACATCTCACCAAACTGGGATTGGAAACAGGGCTATCTTGGACAAAGACACTTCCGGTTGCCCTGCTTCGAATGCGGACAGCCCCTCGCAAGGATGTGGGGGTCTCCCCGTTCGAGTTGATGATGGGAAGACCTTTCCTGGCTCCAATGGGAGAGCCTATCCCCGAGCTAAAGGATGCCTTCCTAAGAAAGTATCTCTTGGTACTGTCACAATCTCTCTTGTCTCTAAGAAAACAGGGACTCCTCGCTCAACGGCCCCCTTGCTGAAAGACCAACACCCCCACAAGCCAGAGGATTGGGTCCTGATAAAGACGTGGAAGGATGAGAAGCTGAAACCATCTTGGGAGGGACCATACCAAGTTCTCCTGACAACTGAATCAGCGGTTTGGACCTGACAGAGGGGTTGGACCCACTACCATTGGGTTAAGCGAGCTCCCGACCCCCGACCATGGACTGCCCAACTGGGAGACGGACTCAAAGTAAAACTTAAAAGGAACTGAACTAAGGCAGGGGAGGAGATGACCAACATAAAGGCGTAGAATTGGCACAGACAGCTTTGATCACTGGGGATGATCCCCGTGGGGGGGGGATGTTCTATCATTTTGGGTCTTCTCCCACACCAAGACCCTGGACTAATCAAAGGCAAATGGCTATAAATCTCTTGGGGATAACCAATGCAACTCAATGTGTATATTTCAACAATACCCAGAACCGTACCCCCCATTGCCCTCAAAAGGTCCTGCTTTCACTTGTGGAGGGGTCTATAATATCCCTTACGCCTCAACCCCTCTATACCTACCTAAAGGTTTCTTTTTGTTATGTGGACATGAAGCTTACACCTATGTTCCAGCCTATAGTTCAGGGGGCCCTTGTGCCATAGGGCGCCTGACCTCTCTATATGCCCTGCCTCCAATGCAAGCGCACCCATCAAAAGAAAAAAGAAAAAGGGAGCTGCCATCTGATTGTGAGAGTGATGTGACACTCTTGTCCGAAACAGAAGCCATGGCTCTGGCCCTCTCCTTAGTAGGGGTCCCTGCACTAAGCGGAAGAGCTTACCTGGACCTAAGGAAGGTGGCCTGCCTCCTGGCTAAAAGTGTCAACCTTACATCCTCTCTCATTGCAGCCCTCACTGAAGAAGTCACTGAGATCAGGAGGGCGGTCATTCAAAATCGGATAGCTATAGACTATCTCCTATTAAAGGGCAGGACAAGGCTGTGAATCTTTTCAAGGTCTTTGTTGCTTTAACCTAACCAACAATGAGAATTATATTGAAGCAAAACTAGCCAAGTTGAAGACCTTAGCCTCTCGCATATCCGAGGATCCAGAGGGATGGAATTGGTCGTGGCTCACTAGTTGGTTACCTAACTTTGCTTGGTTAAAACAAACTTTCTGTACTAGCTATTGGCTTCATTGCCTTACTGGTCCTAGTATGTTGCTTAATGCAATGCCTCCCTGCTTGTGGGAATTACCTGTCCCAGTGTGTGAAGCCCCGGGTCCGGGACGAGGGAGCAATCCTGTTAGCCAGGTTTGAGGCCCAACGGAGGCGTGAAAAGAAAATGGGGGGATTGTGAGAAGGCAGGGAGAAGTGAGGGCCTCAAACGAACCATGTTTGCTAGGGGAGAGCGCTGTGCACCATGGGGCAGCCTTGGGGGGGTGGCAGGAGGGAGGATGGGCAGAAGGCACACTCGCACCAGAGTGGAGAGGGACGGCAGGAGGGAGGAAAGACTGCAGGCAAGAGGCACGTTCGCTCCAGAGTGAAGAGAAACGGCAGGGGGCGGCTGTCGGGTCAAGTGGGGATTGGAATGTGTATTGCGCTGATTGGATTCGGAAAGTGGAATGTCTGCGGTTTTGCGGTTAATTAGCGGCGCTCCGGGGCAGTAAAAAAAGGTGAGATTGTGAGCCAAGCCCTCGTAGGAGGGGGAGGACAGATAGGGGGTATAAAAACCTGTCAGACCTTGCTTCGGGGTTCCTCCATTGCTGCGGGAGGGACCCACCTTTGCAAACGTGCCCAATAAAAACTTCTGTCTACTGGACAACCGAACCCGTGTCTGTCGTTTTCTGACAAAATTGGCGAGCCAGCCAGGAGTCCTCGACGTGGACCGGACTGTGGGGAACCGGTGAGTAATCGGCCGTAACACCCCGTTGAGGTGTCTCCCGTTTTCCCCGAAGTCGGGTCCGGGACGGGACTCCAATCGCCAGTCAGACAGAAGTAAAGAGGAAGTCGGCCGACGAGGGGACCTCTGGGAGGTCTGGTGAGTACAACCTACCCATAATCTCGGGGAGATTAGCGTGGTTACGAGGCATTGGACGCCGCAAGGGGACAGAAGAGTCCGGGACCTTCTGTAAGGTGGGAAACGTAGTCAGGAAGGATGGGTAAGGCGCAGAGTAAGAGTGTAAGGCCAGGGGCCAGTGGGAAAAACGCAGTAGGGGGAATCCCCACAGATTCTCCATTAGGACAATTGTTGCAACAATGGGAGACACCCTGGTTGTGTCCATTCACCAGGGGTCTGGAAAAACCGACCATGATAACTTTGTGCACTAAAGAATGGCCAAAATATCCACTAGTGGACCCCGAATTCCCCTACCATTGGGATACTCTTGGAATCCCCAGTAATTACTGGGTGACCCAACTAAAAAACTACATTGTGGAGCATAAAATGTTAACACAGGAACCCTATGTGGAAGTCTGGTTCCATGTTCATTGGGAGGGGCCTCGACCCAAGTTAGCCAAAATTTTTGTCCAAAAAGAACAGGAGGATGAGGAGGAGGACCTCTGGCTGACTAGACCTCAATGGGGGCCACCACCTCCTCCTCCTCCTCTTCTTCCTACCGCTCCCCCTCCGGCGCCCCCACCCTATCCCGGGCTGCGGAAAGAGCTGGACCAGCTGAACCAAGACATTCAGAACTTGCCCTTTAGTCTAAGGTCGGCCAGTGCCTTCCCCGTCTGGGAAGTCCCGAACGGAACGAACGCACAGGGGGTGACCGTCACCAGTTACGTAACGGTTCCCATCAAACCCAGTGAGTTAAGGGAATTAAAAAAGACCCTCCCTCGTATGCAAGAGAACGCCCATACCGCCGCCGAACAATTGGAACTTTTTCTCGGCCCGGTGGAATACTCCTGGGGGAACTGAATTACATTTTAGCCCACCTCTATACGCCAGAAGAGAGGGGCCAGATTCGGCGAGCTGCGCTCGGGGCTTGGGAGCGAAGGAATGCAAATGTCCCAAATGCCCCGGCCGCGAATACTAAATTCCCTCTGGCAGACCCAAATTGGGATCCCAATAATGCTGAACATCGGGAGAACATGAGAGGAGTTTCCCCCTGTACAACTAGGGGGGTCATGGTTCCCCAACCGGGACCCACGGGGAACCCTTGGTAAACATCACGGTGGGTCCCACCGGCGAGGAACGGCAGTTCCTCGTGGACACCGGAGCCTCTCGAACATCGCTGTGCCAACCGATCCCAGGGATTGCGAAATCCCGGGGCGCGTCGGTATCGGTGATGGGGGTGGGAGGCTCTCCGGTCAAGGCAGACGTACTGGAGGGAGTGAGACTGGAGTGGAATGGGAAGGAGGTAACTGCAGATGTGTTACTGATCCCACAGGCGAGAGTGAACCTGCTGGAAAGGGATCTAATGGGTAGTCTAGGAATGGAGTTGTGGAATGTGGAACAGGCAGAAAGGATGTGTTTGTTGCGGGAGGCGGACGTGGAGGTAGTGAACCCTGAGGTATGGGCAGGAGAAGGGGGGGCGGGTCGGTTCCGCATCGCCCCAATTAGCATCCCCTTGAAACCAGGGGTGACGGGTTTGCGGCAAGCCCAATACCCGCTGTCCCGGGATGGGAGGCGCGGGCTGAAGCAACAACTGAGATGGACGGTGCTGCCCCAGGGGTACACCGAGAGCCCCTCTTGTTTGGACAGGCATTGGAAGAGAAACTCCAGGGGTTCCGGGCCCCTGGGGGTTCTCGGGTGCTGCAGTATGTGGATAATTTGTTGGTGTCTGGAGAGAAGGAAGTAAAGGTGAGAGAAGATTCAGTGGCTTTATTGAACTGGTTGGCTGAGGAAGGACTGAAGTTGTCAAAAGGGAAGGTCCAATTTGTGGAAAGGGAGGTCAAGTATTTAGGACATGTACTCCGGAAGGGCGAGAAGTTGATTGATCCTTCTCGGATACAGGGGATAATGCAGTTGAAGCCCCCTCATACTAAAACGGAGGTGCGGCGGTTTCTGGGTCTAGTAGGATATTGCCGGCTATGGATAAATGAGTACATGAGCAAGGCTCAGTTTCTGTATGAGAAGTTGAAAGGATCATCTGACAGGGTAGAATGGACAGACGGGGACACAGAGAAGTGGGGAGAATTACGAAGGAGCCTGGTGACGGCCCCGGCTCTGGCTCTACCGAACTTGCCCCCCCCCTTTCACCTATACGTTACAGCCCATGGGGGAACCGCCATTGGAGTGCTGACTCAGAGACGGGCTGGGAAATATCAACCAGTGGCCTTCCTGAGCAAAGCCCTAGAACCAGTGGTGAGGGGATGGCCGACTTGTGTGCAGGCAGTGGCTGCCGCTGCTGTGCTAGTGACAGAAGGGAAAAAACTCACTTTTGGGAGCCCCGTGATTGTCCATTCACCCCATCAGATCTTAAGTGTGCTTAGTCAGCAGGCGGCTGCTTGGATGACAGAAGGAAGGATGTTGAAATATGAGACAGTTCTCCGGATAAGTCCTGATGTGGTGGTAGGAACAGACAGGAATTTGAACCCAGCGGAGTTTCTTGCGGGGGAGCGGAAAGAATGGGAGCCGGCGGAGCACGAGTGCTCCACCCTGTTGCAGCTGCAAACAAAGACCCGGGAGGACCTGCAGGAGGTCCCGCTGGAGGAGGGTGAGGTCTGGTTCGTGGATGGGTCTAGCCGAGTAGAGCAGGGACAAAGGAAGTCAGGGTATGCGATAGTGACGGCGGAGGGAGAGACAATAGAGAAGGGGGCACTACCAGCGGACTGGTCGGCTCAGCTGTGTGAAGTGCACGCTTTGAAACGGGCACTAGAGTTGGGAAAGGGAGTGTCCCTCACCGTCTACACAGACTCGCGATACGCCTGGGGAGTAGTGCACACTTTCAGGAAAATTTGGCTGGAACGGGGTTTACTCACAGCTGCTGGAAAGGGAAGGTTGCAGGGAGGAAGCAGGTCATTGGGTTACAATTGAGGGGACCCCAGTAGTGAGCCGTGCTGACATGAGGGGGATGGTGGAGAAACTGCACGAAGGGTCTCACTTGGGGGTGCAGGCTTTGGTAGACACTGTAAAGCCGTGGTACTGGAGCCTGGGGGTTCGATGGGAACTCCACACCCCTTGGCATCCTGACTCCAGTGGGAAAGTGGAAAGGGCCAACGGGGTGTTGAAGCAACATCTCACCAAACTGGGATTGGAAACAGGGCTATCTTGGACAAAGACACTTCCGGTTGCCCTGCTTCGAATGCGGACAGCCCCTCGCAAGGATGTGGGGGTCTCCCCGTTCGAGTTGATGATGGGAAGACCTTTCCTGGCTCCAATGGGAGAGCCTATCCCCGAGCTAAAGGATGCCTTCCTAAGAAAGTATCTCTTGGTACTGTCACAATCTCTCTTGTCTCTAAGAAAACAGGGACTCCTCGCTCAACGGCCCCCTTGCTGAAAGACCAACACCCCCACAAGCCAGAGGATTGGGTCCTGATAAAGACGTGGAAGGATGAGAAGCTGAAACCATCTTGGGAGGGACCATACCAAGTTCTCCTGACAACTGAATCAGCGGTTTGGACCTGACAGAGGGGTTGGACCCACTACCATTGGGTTAAGCGAGCTCCCGACCCCCGACCATGGACTGCCCAACCGGGAGACGGACTCAAAGTAAAACTTAAAAGGAACTGAACTAAGGCAGGGGAGGAGATGACCAACATAAAGGCGTAGAATTGGCACAGACAGCTTTGATCACTGGGGATGATCCCCGTGGGGGGGGGGGGGGGATGTTCTATCATTTTGGGTCTTCTCCCACACCAAGACCCTGGACTAATCAAAGGCAAATGGCTATAAATCTCTTGGGGATAACCAATGCAACTCAATGTGTATATTTCAACAATACCCAGAACCGTACCCCCCATTGCCCTCAAAAGGTCCTGCTTTCACTTGTGGAGGGGTCTATAATATCCCTTACGCCTCAACCCCTCTATACCTACCTAAAGGTTTCTTTTTGTTATGTGGACATGAAGCTTACACCTATGTTCCAGCCTATAGTTCAGGGGCCCTTGTGCCATAGGGCGCCTGACCTCTCTATATGCCCTGCCTCCAATACAAGCGCACCCATCAAAAGAAAAAAGAAAAAGGGAGCTGCCATCTGATTGTGAGAGTGATGTGACACTCTTGTCTGAAACAGAAGCCATGGCTCTGGCCCTCTCCTTAGTAGGGGTTCCTGCACTAAGTGGAAGGGCTTACCTGGACCTAAGGAAGGTGGCCTGCCTCCTGGCTAAAAGTGTCAACCTTACATCCTCTCTCATTGCAGCCCTCACTGAAGAAGTCACTGAGATCAGGAGGGCGGTCATTCAAAATCGGATAGCTATAGACTATCTCCTATTAAAGGGCAGGACAAGGCTGTGAATCTTTTCAAGGTCTTTGTTGCTTTAACCTAACCAACAATGAGAATTATATTGAAGCAAAACTAGCCAAGTTGAAGACCTTAGCCTCTCGCATATCCGAGGATCCAGAGGGATGGAATTGGTCGTGGCTCACTAGTTGGTTACCTAACTTTGCTTGGTTAAAACAAACTTTCTGTACTAGCTATTGGCTTCATTGCCTTACTGGTCCTAGTATGTTGCTTAATGCAATGCCTCCCTGCTTGTGGGAATTACCTGTCCCAGTGTGTGAAGCCCCGGGTCCGGGACGAGGGAGCAATCCTGTTAGCCAGGTTTGAGGCCCAACGGAGGCGTGAAAAGAAAAAGGGGGGATTGTGAGAAGGCAGGGAGAAGTGAGGGCCTCAAACGAACCATGTTTGCTAGGGGAGAGCGCTGTGCACCATGGGGCAGCCTTGGGGGGGTGGCAGGAGGGAGGATGGGCAGAAGGCACACTCGCACCAGAGTGGAGAGGGACGGCAGGAGGGAGGAAAGACTGCAGGCAAGAGGCACGTTCGCTCCAGAGTGAAGAGAAACGGCAGGGGGCGGCTGTCGGGTCAAGTGGGGATTGGAATGTGTATTGCGCTGATTGGATTCGGAAAGTGGAATGTCTGCGGTTTTGCGGTTAATTAGCGGCGCTCCGGGGCAGTAAAAAAGGTGAGATTGTGAGCCAAGCCCTCGTAGGAGGGGGAGGACAGATAGGGGGTATAAAAACCTGTCAGACCTTGCTTCGGGGTTCCTCCATTGCTGCGGGAGGGACCCACCTTTGCAAACGTGCCCAATAAAAACTTCTGTCTACTGGACAACCGAACCCGTGTCTGTCGTTTTCTGACACACACCTTGCTCTGTAAGTAAATGTCACATTTCCTTTAAAATAAAGTTTGCATGTACTTATTAAATGTGATTGGAGAGATACATGATTAATGAGATGGCAGAACCAATTGCCACTTAGTCCTAAAGTTATCCTTCTGAGCTATTTAAAAGGAAATGCAGCTTTTAAAAAATATACATTTATTTTCATAAGAGTGGCTAAAACAAACTTTGCACAACTCATCCAAGAATAAAAGATGAACCATTTCTGAGCTCCAAGATGCTTAAAAATAGTTCAGCAAAAAATAAATAAACAACCGGTCTATTTATTTTATAAAGGCTTTTTTGGGGAAGGGGGGGGGTCTTTTCTCCATCAAAGTCCTGCACCATTACTTGGTTTATTTATATCCAGCCTTTTCTCAGAGAGGGCCAGGCAGCATTCTTGAGGTTTTTCCCAGTTTTTATCACCACAACAGTCCTGTGAGAAGGATGGGCTGGCAAGGAATGACTGCAGGGGATTTACCTCGGAAAGGAAGATAGAAGATATTATTTTAGTGGCCGGATAAAACAGAACACATATAAACTAAATTCAAGGGGAGGGGGGAACCCATCCACATAACCATCGAACATGGAAAAGGTGAATATTTGTACAACATACTATGAATTCTAATACCTGTAGTCCAAAGTGCTGAAGTAATTATTAAATAAGGTATTAGAGTACTGGAATTTCAGTATTTCATTCCTACATACAGAAGATAAGAGAATCAGGTATGAGGATGACAGTCATGTGTGATAGTCAGTTGTTTACGCACATTCACAGCAGCTATACAGAACTTTGAGAGCCAGTTTGGTGTAGTGTTTTAAAGGCATCAGACTAGAATCGGGGAGACCCTGAGTTCTAGTCTTGCCTTAAGCACAAAGCCAGCTGGGTGACCTTGGGCCAGAGACTCTCCCTTTGTCCTGGGAAGGAGGCAAGGGCAAACCACTTCTGAAATCTTGCCAAGAAAACTGCAGGGACTGGTCCAGGCAGTAGCCAGGAGTCAAGACTGATTCAAAGGCACACCCACATACATACATACACACAAACAAAACTTTGCTACATTATAGGCACCTCTGAATCAGCATCAACCCAAAGCAGCAGCTTTGCTACCAGCAGTGGCCTGCATTGCACCTGAGGCCTGGGGCCCAAGAGCCCCCCTCAACACTTTCCCCACCTGGCCTGCAGACCATTGAAACAGTGGGTGGAGTATTTCACCAAGGCCCTGGGTGAAGGGGGAGGCACTAAAGGGGTTTGCCCCTGCTATGTTGCTGCTTTGGGGATCTTGCCAAGGTCTAGATCAGTGTTGTCCAAACTTGGCCACTTTAAGATGAGTGGACATGGCTGGCTGGGGAATTCTGGGAGTTGAAGTCCACTCATCTTAAAGTGGCCAAGTTTGGACAACACTGATCTAGATGATGGTAAAAATGGATGAGTTGTCCCAGGATAAGAATTCTTTAATCCACAAGACTTGTTGGGGCTGGATGTGAGCCCAGCCAGAGCTACAGATGTGATTCCCTTGTATATGTCTATGGGTTGCAGATAAGTGGAATAGGCTGGGTTTAGGGAGCAGACAGGGCAGCCACATGTTCGAGTGCTAGTGAAGTAAATGAAATCTAAGAAAAAGGTCTGCTTTCTTTTATGATCATCTCATTTTTTGTTAATGGCTTTCTTTTCTTTTCCCTCTTTTTTCCTGCCCCAGCTTGTGCCACATTTCTGTGGTTTATGGGGAGGAGTGGTCTGGGAATGTATTTTTTATCTTCTCCCCTTGACACCGGCATCCCCATTCTAGTAGGATGAGATTTTGGGAGACAGAGTGGAAAGGTGTAATGGTAATAGGAGGAAAAGCCGCAGCCTAGACAATGATCTGATAAGAGAAATTTAATTTACATTAAATTAATATATTAAGTTAGTAGACTTTATTTATATTAAGTCTGAAGGAGGAGGGGTGATAAAATCATCTCAGAAGGGGCCCTCCCTAGTTTTCAGGAGAGTAAAAGTGAGGGGCAGGAGGGGTATTTTCAGACTTGCAAGATTCTGTTAATGTAACCTTACAAAAAAGATAGAGCTAGTACTCCTGGTTGTTTTTCTTGTCTGGACTACCTGGCAAGACTAACAAAGGGGAAGAGGAGGGAGACCCATTCTGACATCACAGTCCCACCTCATCTCATCTACCTGGCTCAGCTTACCACAGGTCTTAATGTTGCTCTGACTGACTGACTGACTGACTGACTGATCAATTGATTGCCCACTTGTCTATCCCACCACAATCTAGAGACTTGCCAGCTTGCATAGAGTATCAAACCACACAAAACATCTATAGTAATACAGTTATAAAACAGTAAAACAACAACACCCAAACAGAAAACTACAAACAATAGAAATAGAAAATAGCTGGCCTGATAAAATTAGGAGAAAGCTCTCCAGAACAACGCTGTCTTTAAAAGCTTCCAAAATGTTAGCAAGGAGGGAGCGGATCCAATCTCAACTGGGGGGGGGGCTGTCCACTGGGGGGGCTGTTCAGCATCTCCTAACTTCTGCCCTGGGAACTCCCAAAAATGTGGGATCAATAGCAGATTCTCTTTGTGTGATTGAATTGGTCAGGTGAGTACTGGTTGGAGTAAGTGGTCCTGCAGATATCCAGACCCAAAGCCCTAAAGGGCTTTATAAGTTAAAGCCAGCACCTTGTTCAATGCCAGGCCATTCTTGAATTAAAAAGATAATATTTGTGTTCTTATAATACATCAAGGGACCTCTTGGTGTGTATTAAGGAGACAGGACAGGACATGATGAAGGGTGGGGCTTTGGGGGCCCATATTGACAGCCATCTCTGCATAAAAAAAAAGGAGGGTGCAGGCCTGATGGATAGGAAGGGGATAATAATCCATAAAGATATTGTCACTCAAAGCATTTAAGGATTCAAAGGATTCTATTCCAAAAGATAGTGAAGCAGCATTCTGGTTTTTTCCCCCAGTTATGATAAAACACATAGCAGTAGTCGTTTCATTTCCAGTTAAGCTTCACAAGCGTAATTTACAGCTTTTCACTGCCCTGCATATGGGCACAAATAGGTTTCCCTCCCCTTTTTGACAAGACAGTGTGTCAAAAGTACGTGAAAGCACTTTTTCCCCAAAATTCCAACTTTCAACTCTAGTCAACAGTTAGTATATAAGGATGGTCAAGTAAGGCTTTGACTCTGGACCTTCCCAAACCAAATCCCATAACTTTATCATTTCATGACACCTAAACCTATGGATTAATATAAACGTATCAGAGTTGTTTATGTAATTAAGTTTTAGAGGTCCATAGAATTCAGAGTGACCAATAATAAAATACTATTTATAAACTTTTGAAATTCTAAATTTCAAATCAGAACCCTCTTTGTTACATTATATTACAAATTTAAATTCTTTGTCCTCCTCCTCCTCCTCCTCTTCCTCCTTCTCCTCCTTATTGATGAAATGTACAGTAATACCTTGGTTCACAAACGCTTCTGTTCACAAACAATTCGGTTCACGAACAGCACTATTCGCAAAATTTTGCTTCTGTTCGTGAACTCCGCATCGGGTGACGAACACGACCCACGGTCATTTTCCCTGCTGTGACACGTGGTCGTGGCTTCCTGTAGGTGAGGGGGACTCTCCCTCCAAACAATAACCACCTCCCCACCCACCTTCCTGTCCGCCACGCCAGAAGCCGCCTCAAGCAAGGTTAGTGTTCTCTCTCTTCATACTGTACTGTACTGTACTTTGTTTCATATTTTTGTGGTTTTAAAAAAAATACATATGGTTCAGAACGGATTAGCCGTATTTACATTGAATCTTATGGGAAAATTTGATTCGGTTGGCGACCAAAATCAGTTGGTGACCACATTCGTAGGGGTGAGAACAGATTAACCATATTTACATTGAACCTTATGGGAAAATTTGATTCGGTTCGCGACCAATTTGGTTCGTGACCAGAGTCGTGGAACGAATTAAGTTTGTGAACCGAGGTACCACTGTATATGCTACTCAACTCCAAGTGACTCTGGGAGGTTTACAAATAATTTAAAACATTAAAAAAAAGATATTAAAAACAAGAAGAAACAATACAAACGGTAAAGATAGCGGGATGACAAACTAAGCAGAAACAAAAGACAGCAGCCTGGGTTGAAAGGGGGTCTTCAGTCACACTCACCATGTCTTCAGGCCCTTTCAAAACACCAGCAGGGTAGGGGCCCTTCAGATCTCGGGGGGAACTTCATTCCAGAGAGCAGGTGCTATGACAGGGTAGGCATGTTTCCAGGATCCTGACAGATGGCATTGCTTAATTGAAGGAACCCAGAAGGTGCCAACCCTGTCAGATTGAATCAGCTGGGTAGATACTATGGGAGACAGGCGTTCCCTCAAATAACCAGGCCCTCTGGCATGTAGGGCTTTACAGGTATCAACCAGTATCTTGAATCGCACCCAGAAGCAAACTGGAAACCAGTGCAGCTTGTGAAGCAAAGGCGTATTTTATTGCATTTTTCTAAAGTGTTTTAAAATACTTTCAAACATAAAGAAAATGAAAACTGAATATTCAGAGAAGAGTCCTGGGATTCATCTGAGGACAGTGTAATTCTTTTTTTTTTTTTTTTTGAGTGGGTTATAATATTTCCTAAACTCTCTGTCTTTTTTTTTTGTTTTGGTGAGACAGGGAGGCTAAAGAAGGAAGTTTATAGGTGTTTATGTAACAATCAAAATGTAGGGTTTAGCTCCTGAAAAGAAAACACAAAGTCAGAAAAATCCAAGCACCCCACCATAAGTATCAAGCTTATCTTCCTAGAAGTGGTAACACTCAAGAAGAAATGCCTTCTCATGTGCGCACCTACTTGAAATTGTTTTGGGTTTTCAGGTATACCTGCATTTTTGAACTACAATTAGTCAAGAGCAAGTTGTTCATCCATTGTCATCGATGAAGACCGTGACACCATTTTTTTTTTTTTATCATGTTAAGACTGGATATGGTGTGTCTGAAGATGACTGATCAGGCCAATTTAAAATTCCCTATAACCTGTTCCTTGAGATCAAGTTGAATGCTGCTCGAAAATCAGGAAATGCACAATTGTGTCTGCGTGGTTCAGCAAGGAATTGTAACCCTAGGCAGTGATCAATTGTTGATTTACCCACCTGGAAGTATGCTTATTCAGCATCAACAATGTCCTCCCCAATTGGGTTTGCTAGGAGTCAACACCGACTTGATGGCACATAATCAATCAATCAATCAATCAATCAATCAATCGTGTTAGAACTTTTTTAAAGAGTAGGTCCTGTAGATGATTCTCCTCTTTCTCCTAACTCCATGGCTATGGCCTCTGGGAATGATGTAAATTCTCTCCTAACTTGCTTGATACTGGAGTGCCTCCTTTTCTTATTGAGCAGGACTATCACACCTATTGAAGATGTTCTTGATGATGATTCAGGTGCAGAGGCTTGATTGTTTAGTTCAGGGGGATTGTCCTCTTCATACAAAGGTAAAATAGTGTTTAATTAATTAGCAGCTGAGAACACTGTTTGTAACCTTGACTTAATATCGTCAAGATCTTCTATGTCTCCTCTTCCTGGGAAACCGAATTAGGGTATTGTAGTAGCTCACTTTTTTCTTGCATCGTGAGGAGTTATCCAAAGTCTTGTTATTTAGAGCAGTTTTACCAAATGCAAGCCTTAAGCCACCCACCCACCCACTTCTGATTAACACTCTTCCCAAAGCTTAGCAGAGGACATCCACAGCTGTCTTGAAATACCTTTGCTCAAGTTCTGTAAATGGCCTCTGAGTCTTAAAATCACTTGAGGAAGAACTGATTATTGAAAAGTCATCCATGGGATGAGGTATCATCAATATGCTGATGATACCCAGTTATACATCTCCATCCCAGGTAAGGTGAGTGATGCCATGACCACCCTTTCACAGTGCCTGGAGGCTGTGGGGGTCTGGATGGGGTGCAACAGGCTTCAGCTGAACTCTGGTAAGATGGAGTGGCTATGGATTGGAGGCCCCTCTGTATCCAAGGATTTACCATTTTTGGTTTTGGACGGGATTGCACTGCCCCGGACAGACCTGGTGTGTAATCTGGGGGTCCTCCTGGACTCATGACTCCTGCTCGAGGAGCAGGTGGCAGTCGTGGCCAGGAGAGCCTTGCTCACCTTCGTGTGGTATGCCAGTTATACCCCTTCCTGGATCAGGAGGCTCTCTGATCAGTTACTCATGCCCTGGTCATCTCTCAGCTAGATTATTGCAATGCAGTCTACATGGGGCTACCTTTGAAGAGTATCCGGAAGCTACAGCTGGTCCAAAATGTGGCTGCACAGATAATTTTGAGTGCCCCAAAAACAGCGCATATAACACCTTTACTACACAAGCTGCATTGGGTCCCAGTCTGCTTCCGTGTTGGTTATCACCTTTAAAGCCCTACATGGCATGGGCCCAGGTTACCTGAGGGACTGTCATATCAACCTGGCCCACCCAGTCAGGCAGAAAGGGCATGTTGCAGGTCCCATCAGTGAGAGAATGTCGACTGGTGGGGCCCAGGAGGAGAGCTTTCTCTGCCATTGCTCCCACCCCTTGGAACATTCTCCCCCCAGAGGTGTGGCAGGCCCCTACCCTATTGGCGTTCCAGAAAAAATTGAAGACCTGACTCTGCCAGCTTGCATGGGGGGATAGCAACTCTACCCACTCCTAGGGGTGGCTAGCACCTCGATGACACTCCCTGAGTGATCGCCAATTATTTTGGATCTTTTTATTTATTATTTATTATTGTAATTTTGTAATTTTGTAATTTTAATTGATTTTAATTGTTTTGTAAACCGCCCAGAGTCATTTAACGAGATGGGCGGTGACAAATTCGATAAATAAATAAAAAATAAATAAAATAAAAGTCAGCATTAATCTCTTATGACTACAGTGACTAGGCAGCCATATTAACTCCATTATTTCACTTGAACCTATTCTGCTTCTGAATTGCTGGGATAGAGATTTTACAATAGCCGATTTTGTGTCCCATTTTTGATTATTTATGTGAATCATTGCTACATACAGCATTACTTTCTTTAATAGTAGCACATGTTTCATCTTGTCTCTTGATGCTAAAGTTTGTATTTGCTTATTTGTTCCATGGCCCTGAGATGTGGTACCTTTATCTATATGAGGGCTTCCGTTCTCAGATTCAAATCCAGCTTCTTCTTCCTCACCTTCCTCTATCACCGTTTCATCATCGGATGATAGTAGCTTATCAGCTTTCCAGTCTAATAAGGTATAATACTTACTAAGCATTGGTACAAAGGGCACTTACATGTTTCTTCCTCTGTGTTTAAAAATTCATGAATTTGCAGCTGTTTGTCAGTAGTTGTTTCCTGAAGCATTGTGTTCCTCTTGCAGCATGTCTTGGGGCAACTCCTGTACTTGGTTTTTGTCATATTGTTGTTATGTTGCTAGTCACTTTCCTGCTGATTTTGTTTTCTGTATCATTTAGTTCAAAGGCACAATATGGAGTTTTGAAGCTTATGCACCTCCCATAGATAGTATGCTTACTGAGGAAATAAAATAAAGATAAAAGAATAAAGGAAATAGACTAGACTAGACTAGACTAGACTAGACTAGACTAGACTAGACTAGACTAGAAGTAATAGTATGTGGGAATGACCTTGCGAGACAGGAGGAAGAGCTGCAGTCTAGGCAATGATCAGACAAGAGACATCTGAGCCTGCAGAAGGGAAGGAGGCATGGCAACTATCTCAGAAGGGACCCTAGTTTCTTGAACTGTAAAGGTGAGGGGGGAGAGATGTACTTTCAGACTTGCAAGATTCTGTTACTGCAAATTTACAGAGTTAGTGCTAATGTTCCTAGGTATGCTTCTTGTCTGGACTACCTCAAAGGGCTAACTAGAACAGAACAGAACAGAACAGAATGTGTAACTGATCTGCCAGCTCTTGCAATAGGAAGGTCATGAGCTCAGCTAAGGAGCTGCTTCTCCTCTGCCATATTAACTTCTCGACATAGGAAAGTTTGAAATGATACACAGCCTGAACTTATGGTCTTAACTGAAAGGTGCCTTTGGGCATGTTTTGTATCCCTGCTTCTGTAATGAAAGTTCAGTCTGTCCTGGCACTGGCAGCTGCCACATATTATTATGGAATAGTACTATAAACATGATTCCCTTATGACCCTCTACAGAAGTGAAAGTTGGACTTTGAAGAAGCAAGACAGGAAGAATATTGACACTTTTGAACTTTGGTGTTGGAGAAGACTCCTGAAAATACTGTGGATAGCCAAGAAAACAAACTGATGGATCATTGAACAAATCAACCCAAAATTCTCACTCAAGACAAAAATTATCAGGCTCAAATTATCTTACTTCAGACACATTATGCAAAGACCTAGCTCTCTGGACAAGGCTCTGATGCTGGGAAAGGTGGAAGGAAAGAGAAGAAGAGGGTGACCAGCAGCAAAGTGGATACTCTCGGTTACAGTGACAGTTGGGGTGAGGGACCAGGTTGGGGACAGATCATCATGGAGAAAATCTACCTATATGGTCACTAAGTGTTGACAATGACTTGATAGCATGTAATCAATCAATCAATCAATCAATCAATCAATCAATCAATCATAAACATGTGTAATGCCCTTTCCCCACTGGGGCCCTCCATTTTCCTACCTATAATCCTCAGTCTGTATGTCTGGAGAGCACTAAGTTAGGAACACTGGTCTCTAGGGATTCCCTAGTAGGACTGGGAGCTTTTACTTATTACAGGAGAGCTGTAATAACAAGTAGCTTTTCCACGGCTCTCAGTACATCCAGTGCAATGGCAGACTGGTATGTGCAAACTGAATAAACAAATAAAACCAAGACAGGATAGTAGAAATGTATACTTTGTCTTTTCCCATATTAGTTTCTCCTTTTACATCCATGTTGTAAACTATTCAGGCAGTCCTGCAAAAGTCTGGAAAGAAACTATTGCAATCAGCTGGATACTTTCAATCCAAAGTTCAAAATATTTACTGGGCAGTCTTCCAAGATAATCATGCACAGGAATGCAATGTTAGACATATTTTTATGACCAAGGCTTAAATGACTTGAATGTCTCTCATTTTATTCCTTATAATATTATTGAACTGAAGGCAGTATTATTTATAAGTCTTCCACAAAGGTCCTCAGGAAAATGTTTGCCATTTTTAAGACATTTGGTTTTGTTTTAGTTTTATTAAAAAGTGTCATTTCCAGCTTTAATTCCATCTAAATTATGAGGGTTAAATGCTGAAGCCTGAGTTTTTATTCCCCTCCCCCCCCCCCCCCCACACACACACACAGGTAAAGCTTCAGGGTGTTATTCCATGATCTGATGCTTTACTTCTAAATCACAGTGATGAGTGAGCCCATGTTTTGCCAGCTGTCGCAATGCTGTGAAAAAGTCCTCCCCATTTTTGTAGCATGACAACAATTACTGGCAAATTTCAACTTTTGAACTTTTATCTTGTTGTCAGAATGCAAGGAACCCATCTTGCACAATATTGCAACCTTCCAATATTGAAGAACATCAATAATGCGACCAACACATTCCTGTGAAATGCCAAGCTTGAGAGCAATTTCCTTTTGAGTGATCCACTGATTGTCCTTAATTCATTAACCTTTCTCATGTAAACCTTGTCAGTTCCTCTCACAGGTTGTCCATTTCATTCTTGATCAAACAAGTCTGTTATTCCCAGTTTGCCATCTTTACATTTTTTTGGCCCAGCGACACACAGTGTTCACATCAACAAAGTAATCACGATAAATAAACTGCATTCAGTGATGAATTTCAATTGGACAGACTCCTTTCTTAATCAAAAATTCAATCATGGTTCATTGCTTAAAGCACATGGATAAGTATTCGCTGCAGACTTCCTTTAAAAATAGCAACACAATCTTCCTTCACAGCAACTTCTTGCCAACTAAGTGAAAGAAGAGATGCTAAGGAGCACATCAGAGCCTCTAGCACATTAGTACTGCTATTTGTTAGCAACTTATAACATTGGAGGCATTACTTTTCACTCAGCTCTCATATAGTGTATTGAGATACTCTTTTCAATCATTGGGTATATACAGTATATATGTTTGCATAAATTGAATCGCAAAAGAGATATCTGAATCAATAACTGACATACTCAAGAGCAAATCCCTAGAAAGCAGTAGCCCCCAGAAGAGCATCAGTTAGCCCTTATTCCTCAGATTATTTGCTCACTCAAAGGCAGGAGACATTTGCAATCTGAGTGGTGGCACACACAGAAGGAGACACATGGAGGAAAGTCTTTGGAGCAGCAGGTTTTACAGAGAATATGGCTGCTTTAATGTTTCAAGGAGTATTTCACTTGTGTCAAAGCACTTTCTGAACCTCCCCTTTCAAATGCTTTGAACAACCCCAGTTACTAATACTAGCAGATAATATTAAACATCCTGACAGATCACTTTTACATAATCATCTAGACTTTTCCAGCCTTGCACCTAGTACTAGGACTACACTCCCAGAATTCATGGCTAGTGAAGCACAAGGCTTTGATTTCAACTTTATCTACTAGAATGTCTGTGAGTTTCACATAGACTACATAAGTGTGATATGGTACCTGTCCATCTTCCCAGGAAAAGCTGCAAAGGTAAACTGGGCCACAGAGGGGATGGCTCTTCACTTTGACTTCTGATGAATAAGTGTTTTGTGACTAAATGTGGCAATCATTTTGTGAAAGTACCCAGGACTTGCTCCCCAAATATCAAATCAGCCCATAGCCCCAAAAGATTGCTTATATCCAGCAGGATTAGGGTGAACAGGCAAAGGAGGACACAGACAATTAGAAAGGAGGACAAATGGGGGGAAAGGAAAACACACTGTTAACTTTCTTGGCATCCACCCCAAAAATTACAGTGAAAAACTGCAAAAAAATGTACTTAGGTCTGCATGTATATCAAATGACTTTTTTCATCCTCAGAAAGATGTTTTTTCAGTTGCAGGAATGTGCTAGAGCCTGTTAGGAGGCAAGAGCCTTCAGTGTGTAACTGATTAAGGTTTTGTCAATTTCAGGCAGCAGCAAGAAGAGTACTAATCAACTAATTAAAGTCACAGAGCTGAGCTTGTTAACTTTCAGTTAGCACTCATTAGGGAAGTGCTATGCCAGAGAAAAGCTGCTCAGGAAGAGATACTCAAAAATCCAGACAATATTTGATTTTAAGGCTGTCAAGGACATGAGGACAAAAAGGAGGCCCTGTCCTCCTTTTGCCAAACATCTGGTAACCCTAGGCAGGATGGGCATGCTCTGTGTTCCTTTAGTGAAGCAGTGTCACCTGGTGAGACTAGGAAACATGCAGACTCTATCTGGATGCCTGCCTTATGGAACAACCTCCCCTTGGAGATTCGGATGGCCTTGATCCTGCTGGCCTTCCAGAAGGTCTTGAAAACCTGGCTTTTCCTCCAAGCATTGGGGATGGGAAGTTAGTAGAGCCTGGCATGTGTATGTTTGTTTATGTTGTTAGATGTTTAAGGGGCCTCATCCAGTTTTTTTTATTATTATTTGTTTTGTTTGCTTATTGTGTTTTTATTTTCTCTTCGCTGCCCAGAGTTCCACTGGTTACATGGGCAGCCTATAAATATGTGAAAGGAAAGGAAAGGATTTGTTTATATCTTCTGACCTTAATATAGAGATGGGCAACCCTTTGCAGCTAGCAGGAATTTTTTTTTTTCAGCTTCTGAAGGCCAAAGAGACCGTGATGGGGATATCAACACAAGGGACAGTTCCCAAAGCTTCAGCCCGTATTTTGCTCACTCATCCTTTTTGTTTCCCTTTACGTTATAGGACTGATGAAACAGTAGGGTAAATTCTTCCTTACTTCCCCCATCCCTGATAATTGGAAGCCCCTTGAATTCTACTGCTGAAGCCATTATGTCTCTCCTTCCTGTGCTAGTGTAATAGGAAGGCAACTCATCAGTGTTTTCATTCCCTCAAAAGCAGCTTAAATAGGCTCTTCAGTTGTTTTCTTTTCTGCTGATCTTGCAACACTGAAAACAAAGAGGAACAATCTGAATCAGGCTTCACCCTTTCTGGGCTGCAGATATTCAGATGACCACAAGACCACAGCAAAGAGATGCAGAAAACTACTTTAATGACCTTAAACTGTATGTATCATCTGCATACAGAAATAGAGTTCAGGGTATCTGCCAATTATGCAGGATAAGTAGTTGAATGAATCAAAGTCATTTATATACTAATATATTGCTTATAAGCTATTAAGTCCGTGTTGACTCTTAGCAACCACCTTCTCCAGGATGATGATCCTGGCCCTTCTGGTCTTCCAATGATGCAACTATCATTGCTATAATTAAGTCCATCCATTTTGCTGCTGGTCATCCTTTCCTCTTTCCTTCCACCTTTCCCAGCATTAAGAACTTTTCAAGGGATCTGGGTCTTTGCATGTCTCTAAAATATGATAATTTGAGTCTGATAATTTGTGCCTTGAGCAAAAATTCTGGATTGATTTGTTCTATGATCCATTTGTTTGTGTTCTTGGCTATCCATGGTATTCTGAAGAGTCTTCCCCAACATCAAAATTCAAAAGCCTCAATACTCTTTCTACCTTGCTTCTTCACAGTCCAACTTTTGCATCTATAGAGTGTCAAAAGGGAAAATCATTGCCTGCACATTTCTGATCTTTTTAGGTATAGACATATTATGGCATCTGAATATCTGAATAAAACAAAAGCCCTCCCCACCCAAAGAAGCCCCAAATCAGATCCGTGCAACATCAACCACAGGAGAAAAAGAAAGAAAGAAAGAAAGAAAGAAAGAAAGAAAGAAAGAAAGAAAGAAAGAAAGAAAGAAAGAGAGAGAGAGGGAGGGAGGGAGGGAGGGAGGGAGGGAGGATTCTATCACTGAATTGAGCAGGAATTTGTCTGTCTTTCTATTCTCCTCTCAGAATAACAATATATAACAACCCTGTATAAAGTTAATTATATCTTTAAGCTGATAATTACTGTAAATCTAGACCTTATATTAATATATTACATCATCTCATTTTTTTAAGAATGCAAAGGACTTTCCAAAATTTGATAGCAAACTCATATCCTAGATCCATTCCTTAAAATCAGGAGAGTAAATTTCTTTCCATTTACTGTATGTGAATTTTTTATTTATTTATTTATTTTTGCCAAATGTGTTTAGGTTGTTAAAACCAAGACTGAGGTCCTTAATTATACTTCTTTCTCAAATTGTATTAACATATACAGTAATCTGAAACCAAAACAAGGCTTGAAAACCAAATCATATGAATTAAAATATCTTGAAATTTCTTCTAACACAACATAAGAAATCCAAAGCCCATCTCTTTTTGAACATTCTCTGAGGGGTCCAATAAACACAAAATAATATTTTCTGATTAATTAATTTCATTTTTAAATATAGGAAGTGTATTTTACATTTCTGGTTCAAATGCTTTAGTAGCCTCCAAGGTACTTGCAATTTTAGATTCCTTAAGAGAACCTAAAGAGCTTGAATGGAAACCAACAATTCAATTTTATAAAGAATTAAAAAATAAATGAAAGTTAGCGTTAGTTATATATTTGAATGGTGGAATGAAGAATTGGAATATTGAGTTTTGGAGAACTAATGGGTCCAGGTGTTAAGATTTATTTATTTAGCATATTTATATGGCTGCCCATCTACCAAAGGCACTCTGGGCAGCAAGCAGATAAAAAAAGAACCAAAATCACTATTACATTAAAAAGACCAAGTTGAGGTTCCTAAAAAATCTCAGTAACAACATAGCAGATATAGCTGTACTCACAACAGAGATCCATTAGCACCCAGGTCCCAGTGCCTGGGGGAATAGCCAGATCTTCACAGTCTTCCCCAAGGTCAGCAAGATCTGGGTCGTCCATATCACATAAGGAGAGGCTGTTCCATACAAGACAAACACTGTGACAGAGAAAGGGACACTGCTTTACCAATGGGACCTGAACCATGCCCACTCTGCTCAGTCTGGTGGGAAGGGCAGAACCATTGGGAGAAGAGGTCAGCAATTAATCTGGCCCCACGCCATGCAGGGCTTTGACAACCAGGATGTTGAATTGTACCTGGAAGCCTACTGGAAGCCAGTGCAGCTCACATAGCAGCCATGTTATGTAGGCATGTCAGAGAACACCCAATACTGTACATGCCACTGTATTCCGGATTAGCTGAAACTTCTCTATGCTCTTCAAGGGCAACCCCATATAGAATTCATTGCAATAGTCCAAACAGAAGGTGATTAAGGCATGAGTGATCATGAGCAGTGCCTCCCAATCTAGGAATGGATGCAACTGTCACACAAGATATAATTGTACAAAGGCCCTCCTGGACACTGTTGCCACCTGCTCCTCAAGCACGAGCCATGAGTCCAAGAAAACCTCCAAACTATGCACCAACTCTGTCTTAGGGAATGTTACCCCATTCAGGATTAATGATAGAAGATCACTATATGCAGGGGGTCCTAAAACCCATGGCCATTCAGCTTTGTCAGAGTTGAGCTGAAGCTAGTTTTTCTCCATCCAGACCTCCACTGCCTCCTTTAAGGCAGGTGTAAATCACACCATCCTGCAAAGAGGCATCCACCACCACAAAGACCCCGCCACATGTCACCTCCTGGGAGGCCTTGACTAGCCAGAACAGTCATGAATCTAACATCTACATGGCAGAACTCACAGTCCCCAAAACCCTGTCCACTTCCTCAGGAGTCACCAGATCGAGCCCAGATAACCTGCTAGAACTGGGCTCCAGTCTTGCCCAGCTCTGTTCCTACTTGGTGGAGAACCATTTTTATACTTTTCTTGAGGAATGTAGCAAATCAAAATGAAATCCTCTCTTCAGGATTTGGGAAATTGTCAGGTGTCAGATGAAAAGAAGAAAAAAATTATATTTCTTTTCTTTCTTGGGCTGCACAGAAGGTGGAAAGAAGAATATTCTTAGCATAATGATTACACCAATAAATATTGTCAATTATTATCCTAAAGCAACAGCAGCAGAACAAATTTAACACTGAAATTAGAGGTAGTTCCAATGTCTTTGTGTTTAGTTTCTTTTACATTCAATGTCATTCCTTTTTTATTCAAATAGGAAGGTTCAAATCAGCATGGAGCTCAGTTGGCTCCTGTCTGCAATTTTGCAAATGTTAGGGACACATTAAGACTTCACTGGGGGGGGGGGGGGGGGTTCTTGCAGAATATCCTGTATGTCTTGGAGTTTTAATAATGGACAGACTTCTCTGTCTTTGCCGAACTGCAGGCTGTCTTTAAGCTGTAAGGCACTTAGTCTTATGACTGAGGTAGCATAAAAGCATTTGTAATAAATGAATAAATCATTAGACAACACATGTGAAATCTTCTTGCCAATTTCCTTACAGTTAATCCAGCAGGTCCTGCAGACCAAACCATTTCCATGTCCTATAATTACTCACATGGACAAGTATTATTACAATGGGGTAAATGGAGCTTCAGGAATGGGCAGCATTACAAATAAAGTAAAAAAATCATGAGAGAAACTTGCAGCCAAGAAGCATTTTCCAGTAAAAAGGATCAGAAACAATTTCTCCCTAAGTTAAAATAGGATTGATTCTATTGCTGCCTCAGTTCTTAAATTCTTTAAGTTTAAGTAGCTCTTGCTGTAAAATGAGAAAGTAGAGATTCAAGGGCAGATTAAGAATAAACCCCAAAGGCATCAGACAAGGAATATTGGAAGGAAAGAGAAAGGCTGTATTTAGAAAGAGATTGATGAAGAAATGCATACATTAGAAAAAAGGTCTTATGTAAAAGATGAGGGATATACTTAATAGAATGAAGTGTCTCGTTTGGTTAATGGCTTTTCCTCTGGGCATGAAAACAAAAGATTCCCAGATGATACAGATATTTGCCTTAGTTATCAAAGGGTTTGCCAAACTAATTAAAGAGATTCCAATAGAAGAGAATATCTGTAGCTCAGGGTTGACCTGTGGAGTCCTCTCTGAGCTTGGTTGTTTGCTTGGGGATGTTTCATTACCCAACTAGGTAACATCATCAGTTACCTAGTGTGTGTGTGAGGGACAGTGGGGTTTGCTGCCTGTTTATATATATAGTGGTACCTCGGGTTACAAACTTAATTCGTTCCGTGACTCTGGTCGCAGCCCGAATTGGTCGCAACCCGAAGCAAATTTCCCCATAAGGTTCAATGTAATTACCGTTAATCCGTTCTGGCGTGGAGGACAGGGAGGCGGCTATTGCTTGGAGGGAGAATCCCCCTCCCTACGACCACGTGTCAGGGGTGGAAAATGGCCACGGACCACGTGTCAGGGGCGGAAAAATGGCCGCGGACCACGTGTCAGGGGTGGAAAAATGGCCGCGGACCACGTGTCAGGGGCGGAAAAATGGCCGCGGACCACGTGTCAGGGGCGGAAAAATGGCCGCGGACCACGTGTCAGGGGCGGAAAAATGGCCGCGGACCATGTGTCAGGGGCGGAAAAATGGCCGCGGACCACGTGTCAGGGGCGGAAAAATGGCCGCGGACCGTGTCACGGGAGGGAAAATGGCCGCGTATCCTGTTCGTACCCCGAGGCGGAGTTCGCAAACCGAGGCAAAATTTTGCAGCCGGAGCTGGTCGTAACCTGAAAAGTTCGTTAACAGAAGCGTTCGTAACCCAAGGTTCCACTGTAGTAGCTTGCCCTGCCAGTTTTGGTGTGGGTGTGGTCTCCTCCTTGGTGGTGCCTTGATTAGTATTGTTTTCTGCCTGGATTGTTTGCCTAGTGTTCATCCCTGCTTAATCTGAGCATTGGCTGCTGGAGGAGATGTGTTCTTGTCTTTTTGTTTCTTTTACTGCCCTTGTAATAAAACATTCACAGCAAGCTGAATTGGCCCTGAGTGGCAATGGGGAAGAATTAGTCAGAAACCTGTGGCCCAGTAAACCCAAGTTGTTAATATTCACTGTCCATATCTCAGTGACATGCTGACCTAGTAGGAAAGGATAAATAATGAGAAGGTCACATGGATAGATTTATAAAACATTCCAACGTCATGCTGTAAATTACACTGTGTTTACTTTTCTCCTTTGCCTTGTCTTTGAAATGTAGTATGCTAATGGTGTATAAATTATAGTTCCACTTTTGATCAGGGCTACCCAGCAAACTGCCAATGCTTTGTTGGGAGCTCAGTGTACCCTGTTTTATTGTTAGCATGCTAATAAAATTGTGTTGCATCTTCAGAATGATTTGGTTGCTGTAGGTAAGCCAGGTTTTGGCCACAACAGGTTTTTTTATTGTCTCTTGAATGGTATGTAAATGTGGTTTATCTGTATGGGTCTATTGATGGCTGATTTGTCTAAATGCCAAGCTTCCAGGAATTCCCTTGCATTTTTGGATTTGGCTTGATCTAAAATGCTAATAGTTTCCCAGTTGGAATTGTGTGTTGAGTCTGTCCATGTGTGTGAAATTAAGGAGTTTTTGTCATCTCTTCTGACTGCTGGTTGGTGTTCGTGGATGTGCTCTGCTAGTCTTCTGGCTGTCTATCCTACATAGTGGGTGTTATAGTCATTGAATCGTATGTTTTAGATTACTCAGTTTTTTTCTTCTTGGGTTACTGGGTCTTTTGGTTTGCTTAAGATGTTTTGGAGGGTTTTAGTTGGTTTGTGTGCTACAGTGATGTTGCAATGGTATGTGGCAATGACCTTGGGAAGCAGGAGGAAGAGCTGTAGACTAAACAACCATCACGTAAAAAGGTACCTCAGCCCACAGACTTGCAAGACTCTGTTACTGTAACCTTACAACAAACATAGTGTTAGCACTCATGATCGGTGCTTCTTGTCTCGATTACTTTGCAGGGCCAACATCAATCTTGCAAGTCTGAAAGCATTTCTCCCCTCCTTTACTTTTACTTTCCAGAAAACTAGGGAGCTCCCTTCTGAGATGCTTCCCATGCCCATTTTGCTTCTGTGGGATGAGATACCTTTTGCATGACAGTTGTCTAGTCTGCAGCTCTTCCTCCTGCCTCCCAAGGTCATGCCCACATACCATTACAGATGCCAAGTGGTTGTAGTAGTCTGTTGATTGCTTCTGAGATGTTTTTGGTGTATGGGACTGTCATCCTTTTCATAGTTGTGTTGGCTGTGTTGTAGTGGGTTGTGTGGTCAGGCATTTTTTGATAAAGTTGTGTGAGAGTTATTTTGTTGGAAGATATTGTATAGCTGGTCTGTTTTCTCTTTCTAGCATTCTGGGTTGCTGCAGTGTGTTTGTGTTCATTTGAATAATGTTCTTACATAGCTTCTTTTATGGGAGGTTGGGTTGTTGCTTTGGTAGTGGAGCACTTGGTTTGTGTGTGTTGTTTTCTGATTGTCCTGCTTGAGGTTACTAACTCACACACACTCAATAGCTAAGTGAAAATAGCAATTTACTCAAGATTGAGTAGATAAAAGCAGACAAGGAAAGGAATGTAAATCAAAACAGAATCTCTGAGAAAGAAAGCTTGCTTGGGTAGTTTCGCTTTCAATAGGAACACACAGAAGAGAAGTCAAATCCAGTCCAAAGTTCAGAGAGCCAAGTCAGATTTAGCCAATCCAAAGGTCAGGGTTTCAGGGATCATGAACAGAATCACAGGAAAAACATGCTAGAGCAGGAGATCAGACAGTTGTTTCCAATCGAGAAACATTAGAACTGGGGGAGATGGGCGGCATACAAATTTAATAAATAAATGTGGGTCAGGGCTATCTCTTAAATTAGGTTGCAGACAGCTGTCTTTAATTAAGAGAGTTATTCCCTTCCTTGGCAAGGAGCCTCATTGAGCATCTTTGCTCTGCTCTCCACTCTACTGGCCAAGTCTAAGGGCTTGGGGGCCATACGTCATCATCTGTCTGTTCCAGCTGTTCCGATGGTGCCTGTGTTTGATCAGCCTCAGGTGATTCCTGCCTTGATGTCTCCTGAGGCTGACATTCTATTGGTTCAGCTGGAGCAGCTTCTTCAGAGTCAGTCTGAACTCTGGGCCATGATACCAGTAGACTTGAATTTTAATTTGCCATTGTTTCCTCCACTGATGAGGATATTCAGGAAAGATAATGTGTTGTTTTCTTCTTCCTTTGTTAATTTTATTCCTTTGAAGGAATATTGTTGATTGTTGATTTTCTGGAGGCACTGTAGTGGATAATTGATAGAATATTTGCTTGCCTCTATGAGATGTCCAAGTTTTTTGTAATTTCTTTGACTATGTTGAGTTCCCTGGTAACAAAAATGAATATCCTTCTATTAAATCTGCCATGATCTTGTCAAGGCCCCACAGTCAATCACGCAAATGCAGAAGCTGGATATTTGAAAAACTTTAAGTCAAGTCTGCTTGGAAAGGTCATCCTTGTGTCTGTTCTAATATCATTTTATTCATTATTGCCCAGAATTTGAGACTGAGCCAAATTGGGGTACAGTGGGGATAGGGAGAAAATCAAGTAATACACCCACCTGAAAAACAAAACAAAGAATAATCCCTCTCAGCCAAAACCCCCATAATGATTCCACTAGTTTCTTAATTCTTGGGGATTTTTCCCCTCTCTTCACTTACAAACCTTCCTTGCAGAAAAACAACTTCTAGTTGATGTATTTATATTTAAATATTCCCTCTATTTCCTTAACTTCTGGTTCTCCTACCTTTCTCCCCACCCCCACAGTCAACAAATAAATGGTCAAACCTCTTAAACTCACTACTCCAGAAATTAAACTAAACTCCAAGTCATGGTGAAGTTAAAGATTCCTTAAACAGACAGAGAATGCCCATTTTGCAAATAAGAGAAGAGGCAGAGCTGGAATCTCCAGACATCAGCTGCCAGTCAAAGCAAGCTCCAGGCAGTTTCATTGTCTAAGCCAACCTGGGCCATATCATTTAACCAGAAAAATTTAGAGAGATGCAAAGAACTTATCAAAGGGTGATTCCCTTGCCTTTCCCTTCTCATCTAAGATTCTGCACTTTGGAACTTCTACATTGTAATATTCCACCCTGGAAAATCTACAGCATATCTGCAATCTGTGTGAACTGCTTTTATTGGATGGACTTCTTACCACACCACCTTTCTCCCAGTGCCTACATCCAGCTTCAATATTGAACCTTCATCTGAAAGCAAGACAGATGTAGCATCTTGTGATGGAAAAATAGTAAAATAAGGCTGGAAACTCTTCCCCCCTGCCTCTCCTGCAGCAAACTCTTTACTCCCCCCCTTCCCCCTGCCTCTCTTTCTGCCTCCCTTCCCCTTGCAAACTTTTCCTCCCATTTCCCTCTCCCGTCCCCCCCCATTGTTGTTGTTGTTTAGTCGTTAAGTCGTGTCCGACTCTTCGTGACCCCATGAACCATATTGCGCCAGGCCTTCCTGTCCTTCACTGCCTCCCTGAGTTTGCTCAGTTTCATGCTCATTGCTTCAGTGATGCTATCTAACCATCTCATCCTCTGCCGTCCTCTTCTCCTTTTGCCTTCAATCTTTCCCAGCATCAGGGTCTTCTCCAAAGAGATCTCTCTTCGCATTAGGTGACCAAAGTATCTGAGCTTGAGCTTCATTATCGATCCTTCCAATGAGCAATCAGGGTTGATTTCCTTTAAGATTGACTGGTTTGACCTCCTAGCAGTCCAGGGGACTCTCAAGAGTCTTCTCCAGCACCACAGTTCAAAGGCATCAATTCTTCGGCGCTCGGCCTTCTTTATGGTCCAGCTCTCACAGCCATACATTACTACTGGAAAAACCATAGCTTTGACTATGCGGATCTTTGTCGGCAAGGTGACGTCTCTGCTTTTTAATATGCTATCTAGGCTTGCCATAGCTTTCCTCCCAAGGAGCAAGCATCTTTTAATTTCATGGCTGCAGTCTCCGTCTGCGGTGATCTTGGAGCCCAAATAAATGAAGTCTGTTACTGCTTCCATTTCTACCCCTTCTATTTGCCAGGAATTGATGGGTCCAGATGCCATGATCTTAGTTTTTTTAATGTTGAGTTTCAAGCCAGCTTTTGCACTCTCCTCTTTCACCCTCATCAAGAGGCTCTTTAGTTCTTCTTCACTTTCTGCCATTAGGGTGGTATCGTCTGCATATCTGAGGTTGTTGATGATTCTCCCTGCAATCTTAATTCCGGCTTGTGATTCTTCCAGCCTGGCATTTCTCATGATGTACTCTGCATATAGGTTAAATAAGCAGGGTGACAGTATACAGCCTTGTCGTACACCTTTCCCTATTTTGAACCAATCGGTTGTTCCATGACCGGTTCTAACTGTTGCTTCTTGGCCTGCATACAGATTTCTCAGGAGACAGGTAAGATGGTCTGGTACTCCCATCTCTTTAAGAATTTGCCACAGTTTGTTGTGATCCACACAATCAAAGGCTTTTGCATAGTCAATGAAGCAGAAGTAGATATTTTTCTGGAACTCTCGTGCTTTCTCCATGATCCAGCGAATGTTGGCGATTTGATCTCTAGTTCCTCTGCCTCTTCGAAACCCAGCTTGTACATCCGGTAGTTCTCGGTTCATGTATTGCTGAAGCCTAGCTTGTAGGATTTTGAGCATAACCTTGCCAGCATGTGAAATGAGTGCAATTGTGCGATAGTTTGAGCATTCTTTGGCATTGCCCTTCTTTGGAATTGGAACATAAACTGACCTTTTCCAATCCCGTGGCCACTGTTGCGTTTTCCAAACTTGCTGGCATATTGAGTGCAGCACTTTAACACTATCGTCTTTTAGTATTTTAAATAACTCAGCTGGAATACTGTCATCTCCACTAGCTTTGTTGTTAGCAATGCTTCCTAAGGCCCACTTGACTTCACTCTCTAGGATGTCTGGCTCAAGGTCAGTGATCACACCAGCGTGGACATCAGGGACATTAAGATCTTTCTTGTATAGTTCTTCTGTGTATTCTTGCCACCTCTTCTTAATCTCTTCTGCTTCTGTTAGGTCCCTGCCTTTTTTGTCCTTTATCATGCCCATCTTTGCACTAAATGTTCCTTTCATATCTCCAATTTTCTTGTAGAGATCTCTAGTCTTCCCCATTCTATTGTTTTCCTCGATTTCTTTGCATTGTTCATTTAAGAAGGCCTTCTTATCTCTCCTTGCTATTCTCTGGAAATCTGCATTCAGTTGCTTATATCTTTCCCTTTCACCCTTGCTTTTCGCATTCCTTCTTTCCACAGCTATTTGTAAAGCCTCATCAGACAGCTATGGCATGACCCAAGGACGACCATGTTTCTGCTGCTGAAATAGCCCTCTTAATGCTATCACACTGAGATAATGGGAGGACCATCACCTGTCTGCTTAAGGGTTTGTGGAAGGGGCAACCCTGATGAGGAAATCCTTTATTAACAAGTGAGAAATCGCAGGAATTCCATTCTTATTAAGAACACATGCCTGTTCTTCCCAACATTCCATTCTCTTTTGCAATAGATCCCTTGACTCAGAGAAAAAAATCCATCAGATCCCAAGGATTTCCTGCCTCTCAACCCAAAGTGTATAAGAATCTCTGCCTTTCTATTGTTCAGGGTCTCTCTTTCTTGGAAAGCAGGCACCCAATGATCATTGCAATAAATATGGTTCTTCTCCTCAGCGTTATGCTCCTGTCTTTGGGAAAAATTCCACAACAATTTATAATCAGTTCTCTTGACCTCATATCCATAATTTATCCATGTTTGTCCTTGTACGGTCCCAGGTCTTGCTACACTGCCTCATTGTGGCATGTGTGTGTCTGTGTTGTATATATTCATGGGAGGGATGAGTGAAGAATGCTGGGAGCATGTGCCAGGAATATATATTCCAAGCAGGGACACTCAGAACAAGATTATTCTAGCTACCCACCTAAACCAAGGGCAGCAGCAATAGGAAGATGCTAGAGGCAAATTATATTTTAGTGACAACAACAAAGGCATCATTTCATACTGCATGGGAAAAGGCAATGGTAAACCACACCTGTATTTTACAAAGAAAACCACATGGATAGACAAGATAAAATGGTTGACAATATAGTGCTGGATGATGGGCCTCTCAGATAACACTCAACATACTACTGAGGAATTGCTGAGGATCTTTCAGAATACTAATGGTGTTTATGACGTGGCTAGATTAAAGCTTTTGGGACAACTATTTGCTGATGTTGCCACACAACAAAAGATGATCAGAAGCTCCAAAGACTGAATTGCAGTAAGAACATGGAATGTAAGAAGCAGGAATATGGGAGAGCTCAAGTGAAAGATGAAATGAATGGACTGCACATTGACTTCTTAGGCATCAACAAATTGAAATTAACAGAAATTGACCAGTCAGAAGATGATACTCTTTCCTACTCAGATATGAAAATCAAAGAAGGAATGGTGTTCCTTTCATAGTCAGGAAGGATATAGCAAAGACTGTACTTGGGTGCAATGCAGGCAGTTAAGCATTGCAGACAACCCTTTAGTATGACGGTTGTCTGAGTTTATGCTCCAACTAGTGATGAAGAAGAGGAAGGTGAAATTGAAAGAACATGCAAGCAAGATGTGCTGGGTCCAGGTCAGAGATCCTCCAGTTGGCCACCTGGATGATTCTCCACCTTTCCCTCCATTGGAAGGACCAACAAAATCTTCAGCAAACACTTTCATGGCACATCCAAATAAACTCCATCAGAACTACAGTAAATCTTGGCATTCAATTTACACAATTGGTACTTCCCAAGCAGGTGTATGGGGTATGGTCTGAGTAAAAAGGAATGTTTAGTCATGGGTCCCAGTTGCACTCTGAATGGTTCAGATAGCAAGTAAGAAGTTCCTACTCCTACAGCCTGCATAGACTTGTCTGAGGCAGGGAGATTAAGATTACTAAATTTGTAAAACAGAGACAGTTGCCCCAGTGTTTGTTAACATAGGAACTTTCTGACCAGAAACAGACACACATGCAAAAGGACCAGTGTTACGCTGCTCCCAGGTTCGGCTTATGGCTACTCACTCACACACTCACAGCCTGTTGAGGCACGCAGATCTTGTCAGCCCCCCTTGCTTTCTACCTGGGTTTTCCAGATAGGTGCGGCTGGAGCAGACAGACACACAGCCCTGGTCAACAGCGGGGAAATAATTAGGGATACACACAAATCACTTCCAATTGAACACTGAGGCACAAGAGGTTCTTTGTAATACACGGAGACCCAGTGAGTTTAAAGTAACAGCAAAACTTTAACTGGTTGCAAGGTATATTTGCTCTTTCTCATACACACACACACTTACCCACGTCCTTCCCAACTAGGCTGCCAGGCACTAGCTAGAGGGACACGGAAGCCGCCAAGTCTGGATGACTCAGATGACCAAGGCAACTCAGAGTAGGTGGGCTTTGGGACCCCTTTTATCCCCAAAAGTACAAGTTGATGGGATTGGGGTGAGGGCTTCCATGTGCTCAAGCCCAACTTCTTCTTTCTGGTTCAGGTCCTTTGTTTTTTCCTTAGCGACTTGCTTCCTTCTTATCTACCTCCCTGAAGGGATCTCATAGATAAGATTCCTGGCTTTTGTCCTCTCTGCTTATGTGCTTGCTTCATTTTTAGGTTATGGCAGCTTCAGCCTAGTCTCACATCAGATGGTCAACAGTTACAAGAGCACACTCTTTACTAATGGAATTAGGGCCCTGCCTTTCCTAACAGAAAAGTGCTAGGTTAAAATTCTCCTCCAGAGCTCCCAGCTGGGTGACCTTGGGCCAGTCACTCCCTCTTAGCCCTAGGAAGAAGGCAAGGGCAAGCCACTTCCAACAATATACCAGTGTAGGCTTTCACGGCCAGTATCTTTTGGGCAATGTTGAGCTTCAGAGTTTAGTGACCATGGTCTAGACAACAGATTTCCTAATGTTTCACTAGCAACTGTGGCTGGCATCTTCACAGGCAGGGACTGACTGGGCTCCTGTATTCATAGCTGGCTTCTTCATCCTTGACCAATCAGGAACCGACACCACCAAAACAACAGCCCTCACCAACCTGCACCAATCAGAAACCAGCTCAGCTAAAGACCAATCAGAAGCCAGGTCACCTGGCTATAAAGACAGGAGCCCAGGCAGTCCCTGCTCAGCTGGCTTGCCTGTGAAGATGCCAGCCACAGTTGTGGTGAAATGTCAGGAAATCTGTTGTCCAGACCACAGTCATTAAACCCTGAAGCTCAACACTGCCCAGCACTTCCAACAATGCTGCCAAGAAAACTGTAGGACTTGTCCAGGCAATTGCCAGGAGTCAAGAGTGACTCGAAGGCACAAAAAAAAAAAAAAAGGCAAATAGATTAAAAGAAAAAGTATAATGCAGAGTCATACATGTAATTAGAGATGTGAGTGACACTAGAGTAACAAATAGGCAAGAAATCTGTAACCTGTAACTTTACGTATCTCAGACTCTGAATATTAAGGAAATTAGTAATTATTTAAATAACTCTGTCATTTCACCTTGACAAGACCACCACAGAGAAGAGTTAAACTGTCCCTTCACAAAAGAAGAGGTACAAGAAGTTATCTCAAATTTGAAAAGTCATAAGTCACCTGGCCTGGGTAGTTTTAGAACCTTGTTTTACAAGACACTGGGAGATATGTTAATTCCCAAATTAGTGCTTCTTTTTAACTCTGTCGTAAGGGAGAATCTAATTCCAGAATCATGGACACATTTCAGACTAACTTTGTGTCAGAATCCTCGCAAGCTTTAATTGTAGACTTTATTGTTGGCTTGTTTGTTATTTGCTTTTTACCTGCTGCGGTTCTGCCATTGTAAAATGTGGGGGATGGGGAAATGGATGGAACATGGTTAGAGGCAGATGGTCCCTTATCACAGGCTCTGGAATGCTCAAGGCCATACCAGCGGGAGAATGAGGAGACTAAGGAGGCAAGGGGGTGAAGGAGGGAAAAGAGTAAAAAAACAACTTTTGGCATGCATAGGCTTAGTCTTAGCAATGCTTTGGGACTGTACACTTGTTCTCAATAAATGAACTTTCTTTTGAATCAATACTGGTTGCAAGGAAAGTTACTGGACTTGGGAGCAGCAGGTGGCAGATCATTACACTTTGCTTCTTAAACATAATAAGGATAAAGAACTACTAGAATCTTATAATCTTAGTCCCCTGCTCAACCAAGATTTAAATCTGTTTGGCAAGAAGGCTAAATTCTTTTATAAAGTATTATATAAATTCTGACCAAGTAAATTTGGATTAAAGGCAGGCAGATTGCAGATCCAAATTGTTACACTTTGAATTACAGGTAGTCCTCAGCTTATGACCACAACTGGGACCAGAATGTTCATTGCTAAGTGATGTGGTCATTAAGTGAGTCATGCCCAATTTTACAACTGTTTGTGCTGCAGTCGTTAAGTGAATCACTGTGGTTGTTAAGTGAATCATGCAGTCATTAAGTGAATCTGGCTTCCCCCATTGACTTTGCTTGTCAGAAGCCCCCTGGGATGGTCGCAAATGGTGATCACATGACCCTGGAACACTGCAACCATCGTAAATATATGCCTGTTGCCAAGTGCCCAAATTTCGATAATGTGTCTGCGGGAACACTGCAACAGTCATAAGTGTGAGGACCTGTCATTAGTCATTTTTTTCTGTGCCATTGTCACTTTGAACAGTCCTTAAATGAATGGTCAATGAGGACTACCTGTATCTGCATTATAGCAGAAACATTAAAATTCCCTTAGTTATCCTCTTTAGATATTTTTAAGATCTTTGATCAGCTGCAATGTCCTTATGTGATTATATTGGCAAACCACCTTCAAATGGATCTGAATTTATTAACATTCTTGAACAAATTCATGGTAAATCTTTTGCAACAATCTGAATAAATTTTTGGAATACTGAATCATTTGCTATTTTTATTGCTTTTTCAGTGCCAAATACAGTAAAGACGCTTTTCTACGCTCACACTTATTATTTGTTAATCCTGCTGTGATATTTTAAAATTTTTACTGTTTTTATTCTCTGTTATTATTTTACTATATATTTTGTTGTTCATTTTATTTTGCATATTTTATACAATATATTGATTTATTTGTGGATGATATATTAACTTTTGTGAATTCTAGGTAATAAGCTAGATACATTAGGATGCAACTGGAAGAATTTGCAGAAGTATCAGGGTTAACAATAAATTTTCAAAAGTCACAATTGATGTTCTTCCATACCTGTCCTAAAAGACATTGGAAAAGACATATATTATTGGAAAGGAAATCCTTCAAATATCTAGAAATTAATATCACCCAAACCATTAACAAACTACTACTAATAATTTTATCCCAAGTAGAAGAAAATAAATTTAAAAAAAGAAATGAAAATCTGGGATTAGAAATATTTAAATATTCTGAGTCAGATTTCGGCAGTTAAAATAATGACTTTTTAACAATGATTTTTTTAAAAAAATTTCAAATACTTCCAGTAGAAGTGCTGGATAAAATATTAACACTGTGGCAATTAAAATGTGAACTTTTTTGTTTCAATAATAAAAAATTAAGAATAGAAAGATCATATATAGACTTTGGAAATAAACATTATGGGGAGTTCCATTTTTAAAATTGCTTTCTACTGTCCCCACTTTGGGGAGATATGACTTTAAAAACTGTTTGTGTTATATTGTCCCAAGAGGGAATTTGCCAATGGAGTAATGGTTCAACCACATGGGCACCAACCCCAATCTATTTCATGGAACTGGACCCTGCAGGCTGTTGCAGCAGCCACTTAGTTGACAGAGAAATCACAACGTTTTTTGCTGGGACACACTCTCACAGTGGCTGTCCCCTAGACGGTTTATGCTTTATTGGGAAATACACACACACAATGTTTTCCCCTGAAAGATCATCTTGCTGTGAATGGATTTTGTATGGATTTTGTTAGCTGGTAAATTATTGCTTTAACCCGTTGTCTACCTTTAAATTCTGCTTCTCTGTCTGACCCACCAGAAGGTATCCTCGTGAATTGCCACATGATTGCATTTCTCTCCATTCTTTTGTATTTTGCCTCCCTGTCCAGATCCTTTTAATGCCCTTTTAATGGAAAACTCTGGTTGGACTTTCTTTTCTGATGGTTTTTATCTTCGTGTGCTGGATATTCTGCGTTTACTTCTCATGCTGTATTGGAGTCTTTCTTTTTCCTTAAAACTTTGTTTTACTCAAGTGGCTGAACTCATTGGCCTTGCTAGAGCTTGTTCTGTATAACTTTTTGCCATCTCTGCAAGTTCCATTATCTTCACCAACCATTCCTCCATTGTGGGTAGTGCTGAGTCTTTCCACTTTTGAGCATATGGTAATCTTGGTGCAGTTATCATATATAAAAACAAAGTTCCATGACTTTTTTCCAGCTGTCCATCCATCAATCCCAAAAGGAAAGCCTTTGGTTTCAATTGTATATTTGTCTTTAAGATCTTCTGAATTATATTTGCATCCAAAACTTTCTGGCTTTTTTACACATCCACCAAACATGATAAAATGTCCCTTCCTGTTGTTCACATTTCCAACATAAATTCAAAGTACCTTCATACATTCTAGACAATTTCTATGGTGACATATAGCAACAATACATTATTTTATAAAAATTCTCTTTAAGATTAAAACAAAGTAAATTTCAATCCTTTCAACCACATATTTTCCCATTGTTCCATTTGTATATTGTAGCCAAAATGTTTATCCCATTTTATCCTAAATTCTTTCACTTGTTCTTCTGTTTCAAATTTCAATAGAAGTTTATACATTTTGGCAATAACATGTTCGTCATTTGTACATAGTTCTGTTTCAAACTCAGTCTTACATTGTTCAAAATCATAAAATCTTTTGTTTACTTTAAACCTTTCTGGAGTTGTACACATGAAAACCCTTGCTAGAACTTGTGAGTTGGCAGATGGACAAATTGTTCCTCTTTTACTATCTCAAAATATGCCTATGGAGTGTGTCATTTGTTTGGTGTTCTCTGAAGCAGCAGAAATTCTTCACTTTGGCTGGAATTTCCATCTCCCTTTTTTTCATGTTTTATTATTACCTTCTAAGGTTGCCATGGTATGATGTAAAGCACATTGCCATGACTTGTCCAAAGTTCTAGTAGAAGCACCCACTGACACAGCAGTCTGTGCAGCTGCACTGAGGTACACACTGGCTACTATGATTTTGGCTGTGATCCAGCCAGCTGAAGACTTGACTCAAGCTTTACCTTCTGTGGATGATTTAAAATTATTACAGGAGGGAGCCAGACAGAGTGAGCATCCTCTTTGGAGACATGTACAATATGATAGGGACCTTCATGGAATCTAGAGACACACAGACAGATAACCAGCAGTTCCAAGACAACTAGTAAAGCACGGTCTTTCTTTCTCATAAGCTTACTTATGCCAAGAAAGGAGATGGCACTGTCTATAATGGCATATAATATGCACCCTTTGTTCATTGAAAAGCTCAAATTACATATTCCTCTTAGCCTGTATAATGTGGCTCCAGGTGAGCCTATCCAGCCTGCAACTAGATCATGGTCACAAATGCTATTTCAAGTCTTTCAATTTGCTTCCTTAGGCAAATGAGTTTCATTATCTATTGGTTATATATGCTTTGTCAGGGTGGATGAAAGCTCACCCCTGTGGTTGCCATTACTGAAAGATGCCATCACTGTAGCAAAGAAATTGTTGGTTGAGTTTATTCTTGGGGGTGGGGGGTACCTCTCTCTTTAAATTATGATATAGGAACAACTTTACCAGCAAGGTAACAAGGGTTATTTGCATGGCTACAGGGGTTAAACTGCAGTTCCACACACCTGATCAGCCCTGAATGTGGAAAAATAAAAATAAACTATTGGCTATATGCACATTACAACCATTTGCAGTGGAAGCGGGGATTGCAATTGGTTGCTGACCTTCCAAACTATGCAGTTTATCAGAATAGAGATACAGTTGCTTGGGAATGTGCTTTCTTTTCTTGTGGAGAAAAATGTGTGCTCAATCATCACCAAGCAGACACTATTTACATTTTTACCTCAATCCATTTTCTCTTCATGTATGTATTCACTTAAAGGTAATATGAGGGCAGGAAATACTTCTAATTGTGAATATATATTTATAATTATTATTTACAAGAAGGGTGGGATGTTATACCCTTTCCTTGATCCAGAGGCCTTTCAGACAGTCACTCCTGCCCTGGTCACTTCATGATCTGATTACTGTAATGCTCTCTACATGGGGTTGCTCTGGAAGTCTACCCAGAAGCTACAGCTGGATCAAAATGCAGTGTCACAAGCAGTAATGGGCACCTGTCAGTATGCCCATGTGTCACCACTGCTGCATTGGCTGCCAGTTGGCTTCTGAGTGCAATTCATGGTGCTGGTGATTACCTATAAAGCTCTGTACGGCATAGGGCCTGGATATCTGAGGAATCGCTTATGTCCAATTGTTTCTGCCCACCTGGTACATTCCGGCAGAGTGGATGAGCTCCAGGTCTCCTCTATTAAATGTTGTCATTTTGTGGGACCAAGGAAACGTGCCTTCTCTGCCGCAGCCCCCACTCTCTGGAACAGTGTCCCCCCCAGAGATAAGGAAAGTGCCCTCTCTCCTAACTCTTAAAACCTGGCTTTAGTCCCAGGCCTGAAGTTAATGTATTATTGTATTTGGGGGGCCTGTTTTGTTTTATTTGATTTGTGTTGCTTTTAAGATTGTTTTAATCTGGGCTGTCTGTGTAGTTTTATATTTTATCTATTTTTATGGATTTATATATATATATTTTTGGTTTTGTATGCCACCTAGAGTCCAATGGAGTTAGGTGGCTATAACAAATTTGAATAAATAAAAAATAATAAATATATTTGGGCGTAAGAGACCTATTATTGGGTGAGGGGGAAGAGCTAAGGCAATTCACAAGATTTATTTCTTCAAATCAATACAACTGAATTAAACATTATGCCTTAATGACAAAGGGTCTCCTAATTATTGTCCCCTCTAATTATTGTCCAACTTATCCCTGTATTGAGATTTGGGTAGTATTGGTGAAGGGCTTAATTATCAATTAAACTGTGGGGTTGATGTATCACCCTCTTCCTTAATCAACATTTTGCCATCTTTTATCCTTGCCTGGAAGTATAATAAAAAGTATAAGGTACTTATTGATTGACAGGTTTATTTTATATTTGTGGAAATTGAGTTTATAAAGCCTTGCCCCGGGATGAACATGTAGACATTATATCCCAGAGTTTCTGTAATCTGGGGCTTGGCTTCAGATCTTGTTTCAAATTTGAGAAGTTTTACCCATAGAAGCCGTAGAATTGTACCTGGTAAAGTTCCTATATTGGAAATCAGGACATCAGGCTTTCATAATTTTTTAAGATTGTTACTCCCCCATCTCGGGTTTGCTGAAATTGAGAAGGCTTTGCATTGAATATCAGCAAAGTTATTTATTTCAATCAATGTATATGGTTGCCTATCTCACAACAGTGATTCTGGGCAGCTAATATAGGATTCAAACTCATAAACTCAGTAAGACAACCAATCATTATCTACTAATAAATAAACATATAATGGCAACCGTGGATGACAATCATCACCATAAATAACCATCCATCTCACAGGCCCCATTAACCTCCCAAACCCCATGTCTAGGAAACCAGCTATGCTTTACAAAATGCCAGCAGAACTGGGGCCAGCTGGATCTTGGGGTGAGTGGATATGGTGTTCTAGAGGGCAGGTGCCATAACAGAATGGCCCACTTCCTAGGTCCTACCAGATGGCATTCCCTAATAGATGAGACCCACAGTGTTTCCTTTCTGTTGGACATAGTAGGGTAGCTAGAAAGGGGCAGAGACAGGCAGCCCTGCAAATAAATACAAATAACTTGGCTATAGCATATTTTGGATTAATTTAAACCTTGCAAGATGAAATCACTTCTTTAGCATGGATAGTCCTGCAGAACTGTAGAGCCTTAAATGCATTAACTGCAGCTAAGGGTGAGCTTGTGCCTTGTTGCATGATGTTTTTATGTACATAATGGTGGGAATATTGAATAAAATGTCCAGATTTTAAAGAACACAATAATGTTTTTTCATACTGCCCCTAACCCAACACAAAATCGATTTTGGAATTTTTCATGGTTGTAATCACTTTTCTCAAATTTGGGTACTTGGGATAAAATGATTTTAAAATGGATTATAACTTTGTTTTCCCCTTTAATTTTAATTTTGCTAGGGATCTCATGCGGAAGATATTTAATTGAAATATTTTGCCTCAAGTGTAAATCAAAATTATGGCTGTCCAAACAAGAGTACTGGGTTTGTATAATCAAATGAAACTCAATAAATAGAACAATTTTAAATTTATATGGATCTTAGAAATAATTGTAAATTAGAAATAATTGTATATTATTTCATGCTCCCAGGGTAAGGGGAGGAGGAATTTGTAAGAGGAATTTGGGGAATTTAATTAGAACCCCAATTTTTATGTTTTAATGAACAACTTTTGTAAATTTAGTGAAATAATTGAACAGGCAACGTTGTAAATTCAGCAAAAGCAATCAGGAGAATGAAATCCACAGCTGTACCTGAAGTAACAAACTGCTAACAAGATAAATGAAAGTGTTATGTACAAGAATGGAGTATTAACTGCAAGAATGGAAGCTAGCCATTAAGCAGTTAGATAGCTGGGAACTGCTAGTTTTTAACACTGGGAATGAAGATTTTACAGATAACGGCTAGCTAAGATATAACAATTGGATTGCAGATTCTAAGGGCCTTTGTTTAGGTAAAGGCTCTGTTGTTTAAAGAAGGAAGATTTTATTGTATCTGCCTTTCATTATAATTTTAATATGCACATGAATTTAACCCAATCAGCAGGTTAACTTCATTAATTATAGAGATTATGATTAAATGGCTATTAATGAATTGTAATTATAATGTAACCATTAACATGGGAGTGATGATTTGCAGAAGTCTACAAAGAGGGATTTTACAAAATTATTTTTAACATTTCAAACGAGTACTGTATGAGTCATGAAGGATAAAAGACATGTTAAAAGGATAAAAATTAAAACACAAATAAGATACAAATAAGTAAACATGCAATCTGAAATGTTATGGATATTAGTGTTTTTAATATGTCACTCATAAAGTTATGAAATATATCATTTTTTGAAGGAAGAACTAAAAATTACTCTTAAACTTTAAATAGAGAAGACCTGTTTAATACAGTAAGAATCAGTAACTAAAATAATAGGCTGTAATAAATTAGATGAACACTGAAAATCAAATATCTCATAAAACTGAAATTTAGACTCTAAACATAGAAAAACCCAAATCTGGGGTGTGGTACAAAGCTGTATATTAAGTTATAGGCCAGAAATAGTTGCCAGTTGGAACTGAATTCTACCTCAGATTTGCTTTTTAAGCATTCTTCCAAGGAAAGAATCAGACATCCTTTCCAATAAGAAATATGTAATATCCTTGCTGCAGTTAACATATACAGAGCTAATTACAAGCAATATTCAGTTTGGCAAAATTTAATAAAAATATTGCAGGTTACAGAGGAATTCAATTTTCAAAATTGAATCATTTTCCAAAATTGTTGAGTTTTAGAACATTGCAATCATATGAAGAAAGAATCTAATCTGCTGTTGTTTTCAACATTTTTAGAAAATGAATTATTTGTTTTAGCAATCAAAATTGGAGTAATGTACCAAAGGTAGAACATCTTGTACCAATTTTCTCTAAACATAATATTCAGGGTAAATTTAATATACTTCTTCCATTTAAATTCCTATTGTTGCATCCCTACTACTGTATTCAAATTCTGCATCCATTTAATATACATTCTTTGATCCTTTCTGATTCTGAGTCATATCGTTTATAAATTAAATCCAGCAAATGTTCAAAATTGTATGTTATAAGATTTTGTAATTTGATGGCTTGTAACCTCACCCATCTCCAGGGTTTTTGTCTGTTGGCCTCCAGCACCATAACTGACAATAAATCATTTTCTCCTTCATTAGTTTACGATTTAGTGTGATATATAAACCATAGTCAATAATGGGAAGGAGTGTCATATGTCGAGAATCCAAATCCATGAAGTTGTGTGCTCTATGAAACTAGCTAACACCCAACACCCAATTAACTGTAGCTTGAACTGGCTGAACTGATACACTGTTTTCACTGATTTCTATATTTTCTTCCTTCTGAGGGAAGTGGAGAAAGTCTTAACATGCTGCTGCTGAATGAGGATGTGAAACTTCATCCAGATCAGATATTCTGAACAAGTCAACCTATAAATAAGCTATATTAATGGGAAATGTGTCAGACTTGAGAAGTGTAGATTGTATTCTTTCAGAAAACACAGGCTCGCGGTATTGTGGTAGTTCCTGATCCAGTATTCTGTCATCAATAGCCTGTAGTGAATATTATCTAAATAAACTATTTCCTGCAGAGTAATTATCCATCCATTAAGTAGTGTCTTACGTTGAGACAATGCCTAAATGAGACCGATTACTGTATTGTACTCTTTGTGTGCATCTTTGAAAATGGCCCAGAAATGTCCATTTCTGCTTGTCTGGCTACATGAAGGTTAGAATATCAATTTTGCAAAGCTTCAGTGGCTCCCAGCAGAATTCTGATTAATTTAAAACACTGATGGTGATTATGCAAAAAGATTTTAAAGTACTGAAAAGAAATACACCATAACATTCAGAAAATTCTGAAAATAAAATATGAATTAAAACAAATTTTAATTCTATTCAACATCCACATGAGGGTGATCTCATCCATTGCCATGGGGTAAGGTATCATTAGTGCAGTAATGAAATGTATCATAAAATTAAATAGTACACTAATGATACCCAATTATATATCTCTGCCCCCGGTGAATTAAGCAATGCCATGGATGTCTTATCCCGGTGCCTGGAGGCTGTGAGAGTCTAGATAGGGAGCAACATGCTTCAGCTGAATCCTGGCAAGACTGAGTGGCTTTGGGTTTTGGGGCCTGCCAGTTCTAGGGCTATGCCATCTTTAGTGCTGAATAGGGTTGCACTGCCCTAGACAGATCCAGTGTGCAATCCGGGGGTCCTCCTGGACTCATGACTCCTGCTTGAAGAGCAGGTGGCAGTCGTGGCTAGGAGGGCCTTTGCACAGCTTCAGGTTGTGCACCAGTTGTGCCTGTTCCTAGATCAGGGTGCTCTGCTCACAGTCACTCATGCCCTAGTCACCTCTCAATTGGATTATTGTAATGCACTCTACATGGGGATGGGTTATCTGAGGGACCACCTCTCCCCAATTATATTTGCCTGTCCCATCAGATCCTGCTGTGGGTCCTGTCTATTAGGGAACTACATTTGGTGGGTCCCAGAAGGTGGTCCTTCTCTGCCGCGGTGCCTGCCATATGGAACATTCTCCCCCCAGAAGTAAGGTTAGCTCCATCCCTGATTTTCCAGAAGTCCCTCCAGACCTGGTTATGTCATCAGGCCTCAGGGGGTTCCAGGGGACCAATGAGATCTTGAGGTGGCTCAGTTATTGCCGTTAGCATCAATTCTCTCTTATGCCTTGTTTTTTAGATTTGTAATAAGGACTGTATTTTATATGTTCATTGCTTATAACCTTTTTGTACACCGTCCAGAGTCACTTCTCGTGAGATGGGTGGCCATATAAATTTGATATAGAAGTAAATAAATAAATAAACCACAAATATTTTAATCAGGTGTTGTAATTATACTGTATGTGAGTAAGACCTTGAGAAATGGGGCAAAGAGATGCTGTCTAGGGAACAGTCAGATAAATGAGGACATAGCCCGCAGCTGCATAATGGTGGAAAAAGAGGCTCAGAAGGGACCCTCCCTGACTTCTCAGGATGTAAAGGAGATGGTGGGAGATTTGTACTTTCAGACTTGCAAGATTCTGTTAATGTAGCATTACAATAAAGTAGAATTAACTCATCTAGTCGTGTTTCCTTTCTGGCCTACCTGGGAAGGCTGACAAAGAAATTTACATTTATAATTTCATTTATAATTTCACAATTTACTAAGATGTATGCTGACAATGGTGAGAATCAATCTGGCACAATTTTGGCAAAGAGAAACCTACAGAATTGGGAGACTAAAATTGAAGAATATGCAGCAATGGAAAAATTCTGTATATATTCACAGCAGAAGTCTAGCCAAATTTAAGCAGGAATGCTTCCTTTACAAACAACATACCATGCAGCAATGCAAGTTAAGCCACACAGAATATGGTTTTTGAAGAAAAAGAGAAACTGTTTAAAATAATAACAACAACAACAACTATTGAGAGAAAAGGGAATGGCCTTGAAGGACAGGAGGAAGAGCCGCTATCAAGGCAATGGTCAGATAAGAGGAGCTAGAACAGGGGCAAGAAAGTAACTTGAGAAAAGGTCTCAGACAAGCCCCATAGATATAGTGAGGGAGGGAGAAGCACATTCAGACTTGCAAGATTCTGTTACAATAAAAGTAGTCCTGAACAATATGGGATTCGTTTCTTAGTCTGGTGCATGTTGTGTGGCTGATAACTATAGATGGTTGATGCAATCATAAAGAGGGGAAGTTGTACTGTAGTAATATAACTGGGAAAAGCGGGAGCTGGGGAAGTGAGGGTCATGGTGGTTTTTATTTTTATTTTTTTGAACCACCAATAACCAGATTGACCCAGATTCAATAGACGCAAAGCACTGGAAACTTACTGGGTTTTTGTATCTCCCTTCAGTGGCTGAGGGGAAACTTTTATTTTATGAAAGGAAAGCTTACAAATAAAAGAAAAAGGAATTGTAATTCATAAATGCCTACAACTGTTGTAGAAATTACTCTTACTAATAAAACTGTTTTCTATTTAAACTATTTTCTACAAGCTCTTTTTTTACTTTCTGTTTCCTATTTCTTCTGTCCAAGCCTTTTCTGCTTCTTTGCTCCTGGCTGGGCTTCTGGATTCTAGAAGAATGTTTCCCTCACACCAAGTCTGAGGGAAGGAGAAAGCACCTCTCTTGCCCCAGTTTGCTCAGCTGCTGCCTCCTTTCCTGTTGCCTCTTCCTCAGAAGGTAACTCAGACTATCCTTCCTGATAGGGCGGCAGGCAGCGGATGGCAGCTGCTACTGCTGCACAGTAAGCAGAAGGGGGGGGGAATGGTTTCTGGTAGCTGCGCAGTAAAGAAAGAACACCTCTGTAAGGGTTCACTAGAAGTTCAGCAGTTTACACCATCCTGGGTAGAGAGCTAACATGATAATGAGCTTCAGGTGTGAGTGCCCAAGGAAATTATGCTGAGGTAACTTGTATTTTCACCCTCAGTTACGAGTGCATAGTAGGGCAGTGTGCAAAAGAGTTAACAACGCCCCTGAGCAAGGATCAGGGAGTAAATGATATAAGGCAACCGAAAGTGATAAGGGTGGCACGCGCAGGTGTCTCTTTAGTATCTGTAAAAAGTGTAGGTATGGAGTAGCGGGCAACACAAGCCTATCTGTGAACTGAGAATTCCACACTCTGCGAAGCTTATCACTTTGTGGCTAAAGAATGGACAATTTATGACTTTGTATCTTGTTGCAAGAATGTATAAAAACTCTGTTAACTTGAGAGTGCATGGGCACACTTTAGAAAATATTCCTGTGCATCATCTTGGTTCTGCACAGAATAAATATTTTATTATCTCCACCTTTGGTGTGTTTTATTGGGCAGAACTGCATGCCAGGCTAGAACACCCCCCCCCCCGAGTTCCTGGGACAATGTTTCCTTTGACTATTTAGTTTCACTCCTGGGCTTTGGCTCTGTTTATTTAACCGATTCTTCATCAGGTCTGTAGCTGCAGAGCTCCCAGGTGGACATATTGTCTGTCTCTTCCTCCCCCGCCTGCCCAGTGCTGCTGTTTGATTGGCAGCTGTGTTGCTTGGTGATGGGGGAGGACCAAGAAGGGGGGAGGAAGGAAGGGGCACAGGTGCTTTCAATCTGCTCAGACAGTCGGTCCTTCCACTGCAAGTACAGTGAAAGCAAGAGAAAAGGAGTAAGCCAGAAAAAAAAAAAACACAGAGTAAAAGCAGGGGAATAGGGCCAGAACAAAATGCTGATGGACTCCCCCTTCATTGACTGTGGCAAAGATGCCTACTACGTATTCTGATAGGAAAAGTATGGGCGAATGATCCAGGCAAGGTAGAATATTATTGGCTGAGCACTCAGAGTTAGATTTCAACTGCATAACACAAGGTTTCTCAAACTTGGCAACTTTAAGATGTGTGGACTTCAACTCCCAGAATTCCCCAGCCAGTTGGGGAATTCTAGGAGTTGAAGTCCACGCATTTTAAAGTTGCCAAGATTGAGAAACACTGGTGTAACAGTTATATATGCTTTAAAATTAACACCCAGTATATAAAAAGAAGCTAAAATCAGGTCCAATTCATGTTCTTATAATCTAAAATAACTATGTAATACATGTATCAGTGTAATCAAACATAATTTATTACATTTTTTTAACTCTCATGTGAATCAGCTTAAGAATGGATCCAAAGTGTTTCAATATTTGTGCCAATGAAACTCTCTTATACAAGTACACATTCTATTTTCTGACAGAGACAAAATGATACAGTATGTTGGTGGGTAAGAGAAAGAGCTACATTATATAAAGTTTCACCTCATTCTCTGTTTTCATATCGGAAGCTGAGATTGAAGACAGATTAGGAATTATATTTAACCAGTAATATCTACAGATTGAGCCTTTTTTTCTTTTTTTTGAGAAATGCAAAGTTTTATACTCAAGCCAACATTTCCAGTACAGTATTTGAACATATGCTTAGAAAAGGTAGAAAAGAATATTCTTCAAACATTTATAAACCAGTAATACAACCAGAAATTAAAAATACAAAATCTTTGAAGAAGATACAGGAAATATATTTTGACAGAGAAATATTAGAAGATAAATGGAAATGTGTACTATATGGAAAAACTCTAGATTTTGACTGTTCTGCACTGATTCTCCCTGCCCTTCCTCCTCTGTTTCAGTGTACATATAGGCCTCCTAACCACAACATTTGGTTTCAGATGGCAGGAAATTAGTAAACAGATTATGAAGTTTGAACCGGATAAGAAATTATGAAATATGAAAAGAATTCTGTTGAGGAGAACATAAATACAAGAACTCTGGTGCAGCTTTGTTTTCCAAATGTAGCTATTCCAGTTTCAGGTTAGTTTTGGCACTTGAGCTGAAATAAAATACCTGCTTTGAACCAATACTTTTTCAGTTGCTTACATATATTGAAAAATGAACAGGTTAACTATTTTTATTAACAACTTTTATTAATAGTTTTTAATTTTGAAACTCCCATCTTGCTGAATTATCAAACACAATTGTTTAGAGTCATTACAAACAATTGCAGTTCAAGAGGCAGATGATTCAGATGATTGAATTCAACTTCCACTGGAAATAGTAGGTTGTAAATAGTAATGTCTCTCAATGATTACAGTTCAGTCCAAAACCAACTCAGTCTAAATTTAATCCATTAATCCATGGCACTATTGTCATACCCTGAAGCCATTCACTTTAAAGATGTTTGTATATGTATGCATTTTTTTGTGCTTTGAACTAATTCTTGACTCCTGGCACCTACATGGACAAGTCCATGGAGTTATTTTCAGAAGTGGTTTGCCCTTGCCTTATTCCTAGGGCTGAGAGAGACAGTGACTGGCCCAAAGGCAGCCACTTGGCTTCATGCCTAAGACAGGACTAGAACTCACAGTGTCCTGGTTTCTAGCCCAGAGCCTTTAATCACTATTCCAGATTGGTTCTCTTAGATGTCCATTAGCTTTCTTTAAATTGTGACCTGCAGGATTAAACTGTATATTCTCTGTCCTTCTCCAATTATTTTATATATCAAATGTGTCAAAAAGAAGTACTCCAAACATGTGCAAGGTTGCTTTTGGGACTCACAAGTTATGGCATCCTCATGACAATAAAAATAAAAAGGATTTGCTTCTGCTGTCCTGATGTTCAAGACATGTGGAAATAAGCACAATAAGCTTAATATAGATTTTAAGTAAAAATACTGAAACAAGCCTCATATAGCAGATTGGCTGGCTGCATCCTAGCACAAATACTGTGTTTAATATATGAAGAAAGAAGGGAAGCTGTAGAGAACAGAATGTACCCCACTGGGATCACAACCTATTTATGGCTCCCTCAGTGCTAATCCAGCTGTTAAGACTGCTCAGATCTGCTTCTCTGTGTGATCATTTGTTGGCCCACTGAGCAGCGAATTCTCAATTTGGGGCTGTACTTGCACTGCTTCTCCCAAACCTGATCTAGTTAATTCAGTACCATTGAGTCAGGTTTGATTCCTAGTCAAATATGGGTAAACAGTTGCTTTCATGATCAGTCTTTAGTAACAATTTGTAATTCTTCCAAGGGCATTTCAACAAGCTCTTTGATCCAGGTCATCTTTCTTTTCCATGAACCACCCTTTTTTCTATTTTCCTCAACCTTGACAAGCGTATTTTTTTCCTAGTCCATCATCTGCTGTCATCACATGTCTAAATTATGTGAGTTTCCATTTACTGAGTATCAACCCCACAAGGGAATCGTCTCATTTTATTTGGGCCAGGAGTAATTGATTGTTTTTACTGAAGTCCTAATCGGTAGCAGCTGCTGGCTCTCACTCCTTTTGTTAGAATGATAAAAGCAACATCACAACGCAATCCCTGTTTCTTTCAGGTGGGGATGCAATGTCATAACTCAAAGGGGCAGGGTTTGTGTGACAATGCCATAGTGCTGCATGTGTCACTCTGGCCCCTCTTGTTCCCCCTCCCCCTATGAATGCCATTGGTCCTGATACAGGTGACAAAACCATAATTCAAAGGTGTTCTTTCTTATTATCCAGTTTCCATAAGCATGTGTTACCACTGGGAAGACTAATGCTTCTATTCTGATTGGTGTTGTTCTTGAAATGTCCTTACAGTATTTTAATAAGCTCCTCTGAGTTGAAACTGTGGTTCCCATCCATTTGAGGAATATCAATTCCGTATTTGTACCAAATCCATTAAATATTTAGGTACGTGCATACCAAAAGATATAACTCAGTAATATGTAATATAAATAAAATATATAAACAAGTTCCTCAGATATGTATAGATGGGAGTCATTAAACCCTACCCTTTGGGGAAAGGTAAATGCTCTCAAAATGAATATTATTCCCAGATTAATTTATATTCTGAAAGGAATTCCTGTTCAAATATCTGGAAAATATTTTCAGCAAATAAATTCTTTGTTTAGAAAATTTTTATGGGGTTCTTCAATTCTGAGAATATCTTTACAGAAAATGCAATTACCGATTAATGAGGGAGGATTCGGTTTTCCATATTTGGAGCTATATCATCAAGCTTACCTATTGTCAAGTATTTAATACTGGAAGCCAACAATTGGTGTTAATTTTCCGATTTGGGCAACTTTGGAATATACATATACAGCACCTTTGGTTGGATGGACAGTTTTTTTTTTTTTTTTTTAATCTGCACTCAGTCGTTACCGACCCTGCAGTGACTGCTTTGGACAGGTCCTTTGCAGTTTTCAAGGCAAGGTGTTTCGGAAGTGGTTTGCCAGTGCCTCCTTCCTAGAGCAGAGCCCAGCTGGCGAGCGCAGGAGGCGGGGTTTCCGTTGCTTCATGCCCTTTTTGGGCGAGTGCGGTTGTGCTACCCAGCAACTGCTCCCGACTCCTTTTGTAAGGCGCCGCCAGCATTTTACCTCCCACCGGAGTGAGAGTACCCATTTATCTACTCACGTGAGTTTTCGAACTGTTGGGTTGACAGGAACTGGGGAGGAAACAGGAGCTCACCCTGTTAACGCGAAGGCTGGACTCGAACCGCTGAAGCGTCGACCATTTCTGGCCAGCAACTTTCAGCGTCATTAAGCCGCTGCACCACCGCATCCCCTCTGGGGGACTAATGGACAGTATTAGGATCTAAATACAATAGAACTCTAGTATTTCTGGAAACAGTTATGTCAGTTAGAAAGCTATGGAATGGAATGTCTAATAAAAAAATATTCAGTCCTTTTTCCCATGCTAAATTGACTTTAAAGGGAAACCCAACATTAAAAATTGGGAAAAAGATGGTGATATGGAAAAATTGGATGGAAGTGGGGATATTGACTTTGGATCAATCGATAGATGATGAAGATGAATTTTTAACACATGCTGTGTTAAGAGATAAATATCATCTATCAGATGTAACTCAATGGCAATATTTACAGTTACAACATCTGTTAACAGCATTGTTTGGACCAGTAGCATTTTCAGCTTCTGAGACACCTGATATACTAGAACTTGTTAAATCCTTTAAACCCTAAAAAAACCTACTATTAGTTTTTATAGATATTTGTTATCAATAAATCAATTTGATATGCAGATGCTAAGGGATGAGTGGAATAAAGAATTAGAGGTTTCTATATTGCCTAGACAATGGGACAGTGTATTAACTTCTATAGAAAAGTGTCAATGGACCTTAAACTACGACTTATAAAACAAAAAATAATATTTAGGATTTATTGGACTCCATTACGTTTGTATAGAAAAGGATTGTCTAGGGCAGCATTTTGTTGGAGATGATGTAATAAGGACAATGCTTCTTTAAAACGCATATTTTTGCAATGTCCTATACTTATTAAGTTTTGGGAGAAAGTAGTGGACTATATAAATGTGACTGTGCAACAAAAGCTAACATTTTCAGAGGATAATATTCTCTTGAATTACATACCTAGTACATAGAATTTGACAACTGGACAACGTAAATGGATTCTCTGTGCCCTTCCTATGGCTAAAAGACTGATATTGCAGCATTGGAAAGATAAACGTATGGCCCATTTACTCAATGGACTGAAGACCTGATGGCACTTGCCACTTATGAGCGGGTTGCCTATAGACGTAGACTTTGTATGGACAAATATAATGAAATATATTCATTTATACAAAATACAGTAGGTTAAAAAAATGATAGTCATATAAATGTATTAGAAATATATACATACTTGAATAATATTTGCATTAGATAAGTATATATAGAATTGTAACTGTTTACTGTTATAATGACATGTCATACTATGTTTTTTTCTTTGTCATACTTTTCACTTTTTTGTAAAGCACTTCTTATGTTTTTTCTCTTTGACAATGTATGTATCTCTGTCATTATCACTGTGTTTTGCTCTTTTTCTGCTATTAATTAAAACGCAATAAAAATAAATATTAAAAAGCGTCTCTGAGTTTATCATTACTTTGTTCTCTTTGTTCTCTTCTTTACTTCTCCGTACATTGTTCATCTTTATCTGCTCTTCAGCCTAAGAAACCAAAGATACCATCATCACTTCTTTGCCAACTGTGAGTTCACTAACACACAGGCTGACATAACCTTCATCTTCCTTTTTTTTTTTTAATATATATACATTTTAATTAAAGTTTATATATATATAAAAACGAATACAAAACTAAAAGACCTACAAACAAAAAGAAAGAAAAGAATGAAGAAAGAAAGAAAGAAAGAAAGAAAGAAAGAAAGAAAGAAAGAAAGAAAGAAAGAAAGAAAGAAAGAAAGCTGGCTTTCCCCTCCCTCCAAACAAGTATATGCATTAATAGTAATTTCTCTAATATTACTTTAAAAAGCTCTCTTCATCCCCTTTCTCATCCCTAAACAATAACCAAACTATGAAAAATATTCAACAATCGAATCAGCAAAAGCATTAAGAGTGCCAATAATAATAAACCATATATTTTAAGCTTAAACAAATAAGTCTATTTTGCATTTTAACTTCTAAACTTTTTTCTGAAAAATAATACCTAAAAGATCTCTCCCCTTAAGCATGCAAAAGACCAATAATAGTCACATATGTATTTTAAATTAAACCTAATAAATCACTTTTACAGGTATAAATCATCGTCTTATAGTCCTGGTCAGAAAAAGAAAATTCAATATTAACAATTCAAGATCAAAACACAGACCATTTAACCCTGATCTGATAAATCCACTTTGAATTCCTTTCTCTTCTTTTTGAGAGGCTCAGTCTTCAGTCTCTTTTCCAAATAAAACCCCAAATAGCAATCTCTTATCATTCTCTCCCTATTTTCAGAAAAGGTTTCAGAGATTTGGTATTTCCCTTCTGGGGGTCCAAAATAGGATAATTCTCAAAGTCACTCTTCTGATCCATTACAGCTTCTTTCTCCATATCATTCTCATAATCAAGTAACTTTGATTCCATCTTCAGATCCAAAGCATCTTTTTCCATATCTTCCATGTCATAATCTGGCATTTCTTTAAAGTTTGTTTTAGAATCCTTATTCAAGTCATCCTCCACTCCTATTTTATCCAATAAAACCTTTTCTTCTTCTACAACCTCTGTTAGTCCCAATTTTACTAATAGTTCCTGGACACATTGATTCTAAAGAGCTAAAAATTCTTTTTTGAAAGAAGTTTAAAGTGATATTTATTCGGTCAATGACCAGCAACATAAAATTAATAAAAATCAGAATAAAAGATAACAGAAAGAATCAGACTAAATCAAATAAATACAATTATATATAAACAGCTGTAAAATAGAACAATTATTTATGTGAAATAAAACAATTATAGTATAATCTATAGATCCCTATTACAATAATAACATATTTATTTACCTAAACATTCATAGATCCAATATATTAAAACTATGCTATAAAGTATATATCCTCTGAAAATTATTAAAGGATAACTAAACCAGGTATAGGGGAGATAAAAATATAAATGAAAATCATTACTTCTTTAACCGGTTTTGCCCTATTATCATTGTAGCAGCACAAAATCTAGCTACTGCATGAGTAATGGCTGGATTTGAGTCCTGAAGAAGATGGTTCTCATAAAAACTGTCTGGTCTTCCTAGAAATCTTTCTATTAGAGGATAGATATATATTGAACTAATATCCCCATAATATTTACAACGTAATAAAACATGTAAGACGTTTTCAACCTCCTTATTACCACATGTACAAATTCTCTCTGCTGAGGGGTTTTTATTATACATGCCTTGCAGGAGTGCTGATGGAAGGATATTAAATCTAGCTCTAAAAAATGCTATTCTAAGCTTAGGAAAGGTTAGGTGTTTCAGATAACTTGCTAGTTCCCATGTACCCCGTCTTATCCGATTTCTACTGTAAGAAGGTATCCTATTAACTTCTGATTGGAACTCCATATCCCTTATTCTACTGATAACCAATTGCTTGGCTTGATCATAATCTAAAGATTTTAAGAACAATGGCAAAAGCCCATATAAAGCCAGCTTGTGCTCTATTGCCTATTTCCAGGGAGAGGAAAAGTTATTAATCAGGACTAGAGGGGTCAAACCAAATGGGAAGAATTGAGTTTTCAACCAATACATTAGCATCATCTTCCAGGTCCTAACCTGAATTTGAGGCATTCCTGTTTCTAGTCTCAACTGGGCATTTGATGTTCCACTAGGTGCAGTTAATTTGTACGGTTTCTTGTAACTCTTTCTTCAAGAAAATTCCTGTTTGTGCCCCATAGAGAATTTGTGACAATGTTTTCCAAAGGTTTTAAGGCTGCAGGGACTAATTGTCCTCTGCCTGTGTAAAAAAAATGTGTAATAGCATTTGAGGACCTAAGGACTGATTGTACCACATAATTCAAATGGGCATTTCAAGTGGAACACCACTCCAAGGTATTTAAATGTATTAACCTGTTCTAAATTATGTCCTTCCACCCTCCAAGAGTGGCTGAATGGCTCTTTTAGTGAAGACCAGGATTTTTGATTTGTCAAAATTAAGAACCAGATTATTTTGTCTGCAGTAATTTAGTGTTGCTGCAATGGCTCTTTTCAATCCAATGGGGGTTTGTGAGATAATAATGGCACCATCAGCATAAAGAAATATTGGTACTTTACGTTGTGCTAGAGTGGGAGGATGGATATCCAGATTGTGAAGAAGATCAATCAAGGAGTTAATGTAAAGATTAAAAAGGGAGGGGGCAAGAATACATCCCTGACATATCCCTTTCTGCACACTTACTAAACCAGATAAGGTCCTTAGAGGGTTACACCTTACTCTTAAGGTGGAATTAGAGTATCGTTTCTGTATAAGATAGAGGAGGCATCTATAAATATTTGTATTTTTTAATTTTTCCCAAAGAGCACTTCAGGATATTGAATCAAAGGCCTGTTTAAAGTCAAGAAAGGCCACAAAGAGGGAAGATTTCTTTTTATATGTATATTTTTGTACAAGGTGATGGAGCACCAAGATGTGACCAATTGTTGATCTCCCCTCTCTGAATCCAGCCTGTTCATCTCTAATTATTCCCTCTGAGAGTATCCAATCTTGTAACTTATAGTTTAGGTGTTTAGCATATAACTTGCTGACTACATTCAATAAACTAATGGGCCTATAATTATATGGGTCATTTTTATTGCCTTTTTTATAGATTGGTACAATAATTGCCATTCCCCAGTCCTTTGGGATATAACCAGTCTGGTCTATAAATGTGAAGAGAGATGCTAGTAAAGGTGCCCACCAACTAGAGTTCCTTTTAATTATTTCGGGCAAGACGCAGTCAACACCGGGAGCCTTGTTACCCTTAAGGGATTCAATCAGCCGGGATACCTCTTGTACTGTAACTGGAGGCCAGTGAGGGGGTTGATCCAGATTAATCTGACTCTCATTCATGTCACAAGCAGGGTCCATGTGCAGCCCTCTAAAATATTCCTCCCATGCGTGAGTTTGTACCTGATTAAGTGGGGGAGGGAGTAATTTTCCCAGTCCTCTAGTGATAGGCCAAAAAAGGGATGTATCTTTCATCCTAACTGAATTAATTTCTGCCAAGATTCCTTCAATGCCGCGCTTTTCTTTTCTTTTAAAAGGGCCTTATATTGAGCCTTTAAAGACCTTAAAGAACATTTAACTTTTTCTTTGGCTGTTTGCTGTTTATCAACACTCTTGCCCCGGGTGTGAAGGTTAACTGCATCTGTCTCATAAGCTTTTGTAAGAGGAAAAGATCTACATTCATACTTTGCACAAAAGCTTCTGTATCATCACATCCAGGTCATGTTTTATGGCTGAAAGCTGCTCAAATATCGAGATCATGGTTTGCGTCGTGAGCAAGCATTGTTTTGCCATGAACTCCGTTGAGTTTTCCCGTGGAAGCCTCTCCATATTCTGATTCTGATTTTGGTTTTTAGTTTTAGTTTTAGACTTAGTTTCAGATCCCCTGCAGCAAGTATTTAGGCTAATTACATGGGGTGATGACACACGAGGGGAGCCCTTACAGGAGTCCTGGCTCCCATTTACCTCTTCCCTAACAGATAGGGAAAGCTCTAATAACTTTTCCAACTCTGTTTGAAGATCCCATTCTAGTACTTCAAAATTGTTGGAAGTGGGAGGGAGATTTATTTTACTTACATTTCCCTTTCGTGCAAAGTGATCTTCAGTTCTTGGCTGTTTAGCAGACTTCAGTGGAGGAAGGGAGCCCGGACTGACAGTGCATCGTTTCTTTCTTTTTCCCACATCTATCAAATTTCACACAAGGTTCTTTATCTGCGCAATTGTCTTCACAGTGGTCTTATCCAAACGAAATTACTTAAGTTAAAAATAAATCCAGTAAAAATAAGTCCAGTAAAATATTTAAAAACGATTAATATTATTATACTAGCAGGAGCTACGAAAAAGTGTCAGAGGAGCTGGCCCCTCCTGCCTTTTGAAAGAAGGATACTCCTCCATTATGTTAAAAGAGATATATTGCTCTAGTCTCTGTTCCCTCTGATCTTGAAAGCTCAGTCTTATCTTGTGTTTATTTTCAGAAGCAAAAGTTTCCCAGGGCAGATTTTCTTGCACTTAAATCCAAATTCACATATTGTATTTTCTTAAACGTTTAAAACAGTCCTTAAAACGCTGTTTCAGATCCATCCAGCCTCTTAACCATCCCCAATCAACATTCTTAATTCGTTTTCACTGTTTCCATTTTTTTTTTTTTAATCTTTAAACTCACTCTAATCTTCTTTCTCCCAGGGTAGTAGGAAATCCTCCCACTGTACAGCAACTTGCCTTTCAGGAGGTTTTTGATTGCCAGATAAATTACAGATAGGCAGTTTATGATGTTAATTAAAAGAGGCAGTAAAACAAATCTGTTTTCCTTTTGAAGGCTCAGCACCAGGGCTTGGGCTCCGTGTTTTTCCCTCGACTCCCAGAGTGTTCCATCCTCTAGAGATTGCTAGACTGCAGTCTCTTCACAGGGATTCTCCATAAGGAATACCTGTGGTGATCCTGTCAATCTCCTTTACCTGGAGGTGATTCCAAAGAGCTGAACCAGTGCCAGTTCCTGTAATTGCCATGGGTGTTGGCTACACAAAAATACAGAGCTGCATTCAATCAGCCATTTCTTCCCCGGAAACTCACTTTCCTCTTCCTAAAATTTTACAATAACCCAGATTTGTCACTTTCCATTTTTACTTTTATTATGTGCATTTCTACATTGTTACTTTCAGTAACAAAATAGTGTCATCTGCAGACCTCAGATTGTTAGTGGTTTGACCTCCAGTTTTGGTTCCAGCTGTCATTATTTTGAATGCTGCCATTCTTACCAAAGCATCCACACAGGATGGGGAGAGAAAATGACAAAATTCATGTTGTGCCATCTTGTTGCAAGCTGTACTCCTTTTGCGCATGCTTCATCACGTAGCATAGCTTGACTTAGCTTGATGGGAGCAGGTGCTTTTCTCATTGTTACCTCTGTGAGGGAGGGAATTGTTTTCTCCAAACGATGCTGCTTTTTGGGGTCTTATTTCAACTTTTCACTGTTTTTTATTTGTGTTAAGCCACCCAGAACCATTGGAATTAGGTGGCCTAGAAATCTGAAATATATATATAAATAAAGTGCAAAGATTTCTGAAAAGAATTATCAGGTATCCTAGCACAGCCATTAACCTTAATATGTTCACATTCTCGTTCAATCTGTACAAAGTTCTTGCTGTAATCAGTGAGGTAAACTTCCATTCTGTATTTCCATCCTTTTGTTTTCTCCAATTTTTGTTTTATGTCAGCTATTTTAACCTTCTTCTTATGGCATTTCTCTTTCCATGTATGATTATTTTTCTTCGTAAGATCTTAAGGAACATTTTACTTCTATGAGAAATGTGACCATTTTCTTGCATATCCTTCTTCGAAATTTCTCAATCTCTAAGCCACATAGTCTTGTTCCATATTAAAATATGGATCCTTTGGATCCTTGCCCAGCATGTCTGTTGTTATTATGCAAGGAGTTTATCGGAACTGGCATAGTAGACATAACACCTCACTAAGAGAGAACAGGATGCCTCCTTGTCAATAGAAGGCAATGGTTAGACCTCTGCTTATGAGGCCTGTCCTGGATCCCTTGCTGATGTGAAAATTATAATCCAGTTTCCAATCTTCCATGGTTGAGAAAAAAATAGAAAGTGTGGTGGCTAATCAGCGTCAAGTAATCTTGGGGGAAGCAAGACCCATTTCAAATTGGTTTTAAGTGGGCTATAAGGCTGAGATTGCCTTGACTGGCCTGATATGGGACTGACAGAGGGAATGTGACTATGTTGCTTCTTTTAGGTCTTTCAGCAGTTTTGATACCATCAACCATGATATCCTTTGGGTTGCCTAAGGGATGTGGGTGGGGGACACTGCACTTTCTCCCAGGTAGATCTCAGATGGTGGTGTTTGGTGGCAGTTGCTCCTCAAAACAGGAACTTTTATTAAAAAAACTATCAGGATTCAATTCTGGTACCATTACTTGTTAAACATTTACATGAAACGCTGAGTGAGGTCATCAGGTGATTTTGTAGTGAATTTTATAAATATGCTGATGCACATATCTATTTCTTTTTCCATATCATTGTTGTCAGGAGCACCTGTCTACCAACAGTAATGGACTGGATGAAGGATAATAAATGGAAACTGAATCCAAGAAAGTTGGAGGTACTCATTATGAGGGGTTTTGATTTGGAAAAGGGGATAGATTGTTCTGGATTGAATTAAACTCTTGTGGAAAGAACAAGTATAGTAATACACATTGGGAGTGCTCTGGAGGGCTTGTCAGCTGTGACTAATACAGTAACTATTCCCATTCCCTGAAGAAAACAATCTCAGAATTACCTCCAGACTGGACTATGTGGTCAGATTTGTCTTTGGGACAGCTCAGGGAGATTATATTTCTTAAATATTTCCATTGGCTGTTCATAGCTTCCTAAGCGAGATATAAGGTGCTGTTTAAACCCCAATATAGCTTAGACTAGGGTTAGCTAAGACAATGTTTCTTTGCATGATCCTCACTGCTCATTAAGAGAGTCAGAAGAGCTCCATCTTTGGGTACCACCCAGTCATCTGGTGGTGACTGGGATGCCTCAGGTCTTACTTCTAGAGGTTATGGAAGCCCTTCCAGTAGATATCAGGGCTGGGGTGTGTACAGGAAGAGTAAAAGAAGTTGAAATGCCATCCACAACCTGGCAATGAAAGCCATGCTCCTTTTTAGGTGAGTCACACATGCAGAGCATCTAGATCAGGGTTTCTCAACCTTGGCAACTTTAAGAAGTGTGGACTTCAACTCCCAGAATTCCCCAGCCAGCTGGGGAATCCTGGGAGTTGAAGTCCACACCTCTTAAAGTTGCCAAGGTTGAGAAACCCTGATCTAGAGAAACTTCAAAACTCATCTTTTCAGCCTGGATTCTAATAATATCAGCCTTTAATATGAGATGTGTGTTGATTTTAACCTTTTTAATGTTTTGAAACGCTTTACATTTTAAGGCAAACCACCCTAAACCATTTAGAACGGGTAATATAGATAGTAATATGCTTTAATAAGCTCGGTAATTATTCGGTTCTAAGTATGCAGACACAACTAATGCCCAGCCTTTCCGGGAAGGGAAAAAAAATGCTCTTTCCGAATTCCTTATATTTACTAGAAGAAAGGACGTCGTAAAGCCAAGCTCTACATCAGCGCCTCGCCCCAACCCCCGAGCCTATCCTGGCCCTTTCCTTCTTCCTCCATCTCCTCTTGTTGAGTTTATTATTTTACTTTCACTTCTGATTCCGTGTGGCTGTGACGGCCGCCTGCACCGCTGCCTCGCGCCTCGTTTCCTCTGGTCGCCCGCGCGGCGCGAATTCCGGGGATACGAAATCAACCGAGCGGGCTTCTCTGGTCGACGGAGAATTGGAACTCTGGACTTTACCGGGTGGATTACAAACGAGGGGTTTCACAGAAGGCGAAGCTTTTGGAGGCAACCAAGGGAAGGGACCTCTCTGGTGCAAAGGTACGGAAGGGGGTGGGAACGACATTAACGATGGAGGCAGTGTGGGATCCGATGCGTAGAAGCAATAGACGGAATGTTCAGGAATTCCGGAGTTCCGCAGTGGGGTAAAAAACAGTGACAGGTCCGGATTGCAGAGAAAGTAATAATTAAAATAAATAAATAAAATAAATTCTTACTATCATTCAGTAACGCTTAAAACAGTAATTAAAAAAGTAGCACTTTAAATGATTTTAAAATGATTTTAAAAATCGTAGTAAGTTGGCAGACCACACAGCAACGTTTGAGTGGTTGAACTGTAGTTTACTTCTTTATGGAGTAGTACATCTCACTGAATTTTTTTTTTTTTTTTGAGAAAGCAGGGATAAGATTGCTCTAGTACATGCTTGCGTTTCCTGCATAGTACTGTTTTAAAGTTGGTTGAGCTACAATTTTGTTAAGTGTGTTTTTTTAAGCAAATGACAGTTGGTTGAATTACATATAGCACTAAAACATAAACCATAATTTACTAGTCACAGTGAATATATTCACCTATTACAGTAAGCCCGAAACAAGTAAAGCGCATTACGATGTGAGAATCCAGCTAGAAAGCTAAGCTAAGCAGGAGATAATTTACACTTGATTCCTCAACCTACAGTTTTAATTTTATTTATTTATTTATCACATTTGTACAGCTGCCCGCCTCACATAGTGACTCTGGGCAGCATACATAGTAAAAACAGTCCAAACGCATAAAAACCATTTAAAAACAACCAATTTAAAATTAAAAGATAGAACCAAGATAAAAAACAAAATGGCAAAAAAGCATACAAGAGAGTGCATTCAATTAACTGCCCTACAGCCATCCATCAGGCTCCACTGTATCGAGGGATCCCCAAGCCAATGACAGAACCATGCTTTAAGGGCCTTCTGGAAGGCCAACAGGGCTGGGGCTAGGCTCACCTCTGGCGGAATGACGTCCCACAGGATGGAGTCCATGGCAGAAAAGGCTTTCCTCCTAGGTCCCACCCAATGAAACTCCCTGGCCGATGGGACCTATAACACGCCTCTCCTGCCAGACCTGAGGGGATGGGTAGATGTAACCAGGGAGAGGTGGCCCCTCAAATAACCTGGTCCCCAGAAGCAAACTGGCAACGAGTGCAGCTCGTGAAGCAGAGGTGTAACCTGTTCAGTTCTTGGAACACACATAACTCCCAGGTCCCTTTTACACATACTATTTCCCAGTCTAGACCACAGCCTCAGTACTCCCTGGAAGTCTCCCATCCAGGTACTAACCAGGTGCAACCTAGTTAGCTCTGTGCCCAGACAAAAATCAGCCATGTGCTGCCATCTGCTTCGCTGATTCTTGTCTCTGAGATGAATGTATTGCCAAAGGAAACATAAGATCAGAACTTCCTCTTGGGATTTTTAGATAAAGAGCTGGCTTTTGACAGATCGCCCACCTCCTTCAGCTCTAAAAACCAACATACGGAAGGAATAAGAATAGAATTGTTAATTAATTAATTAATTGATTAAATTTGTATGCAGCCCATCTCCCCCAACAGGTGACTCTGAGTGGCTCACAGTTAAAACCAAAAACCCAAGTCATTAAAAAAAATACCATATAAATAATTAAAATTAATTAATCAATTAAAATCCAACTATAAAACAATCCCAAGACACATTAGTTTAATAAATTAGTTGGGGCATGAAGAGTATAGAGATCATTGGTAGAGTAGCAATATTGAGTAAGACTATAAAAAGGAGAAGGGAGGGAAGAGAAAGGAAGCTTTGTTTGGTGTTTCTGGCTCAACAAGAGGTGGTCTGTATGTATCTGTATATGTTTAATTTTAGCGGCTTGTGGCTTTAAGCCTAGGGTGACAATTATTTTGAAGAGCTGAAAGTGGCTTGCTAGAAGAACCCTTCTACAGTACTGCATTCAGTGAAATTGACAAGTGGGAGTAGGATCATGCTCATAAGGAATCCTGCCTATGTGTGCCACCCATAATAAATCTTTCCTTTTACAAATACAAGGTCAGAAAGAAGCATGGCTACCATGCACATTAGACTGGTAGTATGGTGGGGCAATTCTTCCGGTGTTTGGTGAACAGAGGGTAGGAAGTTGTCTGAATGCCTGTAGAGGCTTTGCTTCCTGTTGAAACCAAGGCCTGAGAGGACAGTTGCTGTGGATGTTTTAATAGAGACCAGGAATGCAAGCCATTCCTCCTAAACCCAAGCTTCCCTTTGTTAGTTCTCTGTGTGTTCCAGCTGTGTTCTGGGGTGGAGGATGCTTCTTCTGTTATATTTTCTGAAATACATTGCAGCTACCAACCCATTCAACTCTGTACAATGGTGAGGAGCAAAATGTTTTGGACCAGTTCTAACTCTTCTTGCTCTTTCACTTCCAATCAAAGAAGTATTGTAGAACAGAAACTGTTCTCTTTTGTGATACGTGTCAGGAAGCTGTGACAACTTTCTGGGGGTGTAGTTGCAGAGATTGTAAAACTTATCTGTATTATACAGTGTCCCCAGAAGGTTAATTTCAGGATGCTAGAATACACTGTGCTCTTTATATGAATAGAAGGAGCTTCCTGGCCAAATATCCTGTTTGTCCTCCATGCTGTAAAAGGTCTTCATGTGGAGGATTGAGACCCACAAATGGGCCATACTATGACTAAGTTGTGTTTGTGTAGCACGCTAACCCAGAAACCATAGTTTACAAATCATATGGCTAAATCAAAACCAAATAAATTGCATTATATGGTTTGGGGATAGCATGTCACATGAACAGAGCTACTTGGTTTAGCATGTTGCAACCAGAGCTATGCAATCATCACTGTGTTATTCAGTCTGGTCTTTTTGTATCTTTTAAAGAAAAACATCTGGATTTCCATCTTGTGCTAAGTTTATGTTATCTGTAATGATTGATGTAACATGATATATGACACTCATTGTGATTTCCAAGCCATGGCTTATGGCTTTATTCAGTTTGTGAACTCAGCTGTTGTCACCTATTCAACAAGTTATGATCAAAATAAATCAGTGCAAAAACATCCCAAGACCCCCTGAGATCTCATTGTCAGATGGGTTGGCAATATACACAGCAGTGCCTGAAACAAAGCCATGATAACATCAACATGATGACATTATTATTTAAATGCCACAATTACATACTTGTTACAATGTCTCACATAAGAACATCAGTTATGGCATTTGCATGATGACATATCATACATGTCATAATTTCCCATCCCTTCAGAGACCCATATGAATATGTGTCTCTTCACTCCGTTCAAAATGAGCTTTACTGTACATGTGGTCTCTTTGCCTGTTCTGCTGAGCCCCTTCCACCAATACTTCCTTGTTGGCACCATTACTGAAGGACTCAGTTAAAGGACAAACGCACTGCTTATAGGCAGGTTCAGTAAAATTCAAGAAATGAACTCCACCAAACCTCCTAACAAGGTTACTGTAACTTGAGTTACTTGAATACTTTTCCCCTCACCCACAAAGAAACATTGGATTGCCCAATATTTATTCTCAAATATGCCTCTGCGGTATGAGCATTTCTCAATAATTATAAGTATTTTGCCAACATGAATAGGGTGATGAAATAAGCCTCTTCTCTGCAGAGAGACACATCCTGAGATTGTTAAAAGAATATGGGTGGAGAACGTTGGCTTCAAAGTGGTACCCAATTGCAGATGAGTTCCAAATGTTCACAATTCAGGGTCTCTTCCTCTCTGAATGTTGACATGGTCTAGCACTACCACACAGTTCCCCCTATTAAAACATAGGTTGCCCCAGGCCAGCCTCCTGCATCTCAGGGGATCCAGGTAGAAGAGAAAGCAGGAGGCACAGGATTTTGCTTGTATTGTTTTGTAGTGGCCACCAATATCTTTGTGGGTTCTTTTTTCAAAGCTTCTTAGTCTGGTGACCACTACCCCATCTTATGGTAACAAATCCTATATTTAAACTGTGTGCTGCTTAACACCATTATGAGTCAGACTTCATTATCTCACTTCCCCTTAGGACATAAGATCTTAAAATGTATTTGCTGTTGCAAAAATCAATGGAAAAATCATGCTTGTATCCCCTGGCAAACAGTCTTCAAGGGCTGAAATTTTGGCCTGATGGGCTGTAGAGATACAGGTAGTCCCCGGGTTAAGAATGCCTGGGTTACAGATGACCCATAGTTAAGACAGAGCCTATTGCAGCAGATTCGAGTTATGTACACAATGATTTTGAGTTAAATACACAATGGTTTGAGTTCATTACACAATACTACTTATACAATAATACTGTTCCAGTTTACATACCAACTCAACTTAAGGACAGACCTTGGGAACGGAACTCATTCTTAAATTGGTGACTACCTGTACTAGGTCTCCTTCAGAAATAGGCTGTGGGTTCCTTGCTAGATATTTGCTTTCTTTTTTACAGGAACCCTCCAGTCCTTTTTGTTGTTGTTGTTAGTTTCTTTGCAAAATAACAATTGTACAGGCAATGTTCACTTAGCTCATATGAATGAGCACTGGGCTCGTGTACGCTCTTAACTGCTCAACACTCGAGGCAGAAAACCAACAGTGAACTGTTAATTGCTTAATGGTTATTGTCTTGTGTGGACTGCATAGCCTTTGATGGTGGCTGGAATTCTTACAAAGCTCTGTTGTGTTAAGAGATGGACTTTGGTATGATTCAGCAAAACATGGCCTTTTATATTACAGAATTAAGTAAGACTGTACACTTGGAATCGCTTAGCCCAGATTAGATATGCCTTGATCATTGAAATAATCTGAGTAAGTGAAGATGTGTGAGGCACAGGAATCTAGTTTGTTTTTTAAAGCAAAGATAAAAATACCCCCCCCCATTTTTCAAGCTAATTTAGTGTGTGTATTTCTGATACTCTTATTTACAAAATAACAATTGTACAGGCAATGTTCACTTAGCTCATATGAATGAGCACTGGGCTCGTGTACGCTCTTAACTGCTCAACACTCGAGGCAGAAAACCAACAGTGAACTGTTAATTGCTTAATGGTTATTGTCTTGTGTGGACTGCATAGCCTTTGATGGTGGCTGGAATTCTTACAAAGCTCTGTTGTGTTAAGAGATGGACTTTGGTATGATTCAGCAAAACATGGCCTTTTATATTACAGAATTAAGTAAGACTGTACACTTGGAATCGCTTAGCCCAGATTAGATATGCCTTGATCATTGAAATAATCTGAGTAAGTGAAGATGTGTGAGGCACAGGAATCTAGTTTGTTTTTTAAAGCAAAGATAAAAATACCCCCCCCCCATTTTTCAAGCTAATTTAGTGTGTGTATTTCTGATACTCTTATTTACTTGGCAGAAAGTGCATTTTGATCATTATCAGCTGGAGCTTCTGCTTGGGTTTAAAAATCTGGGTATAAAAGTTGTGAGACTGGATGTAAACAAGATCTGTCTGAACTATGTAAGTGTTGGCAAAAAAAGAAGGAAAACAGATGAATCCTGTTCCAGTTAAGAGGTCAGGGTGCTGCAGTCCAAATAAAGCAAGCCAAATCAAAAGATGAAATCATTCTCAAGTTGGGCTATATCTACAACTATTCAGCTTATTAAAGCACCCCCCCCACACACACACACTACCAAAACATTCTGAACTGAAATACTCTAAATGTTTACTTCATTAGTAAATTGGTACCCATCTTTTTGTTTGGCTTATTAATAATTAAAAACAATAAAATCACACAGCCAGCAAATCAGCCCAGAACAAATGATCAGAACAGTTCACAAATGTTTTGAGAAGTAAAGCAGCTCTTCAGGGGCCAGTAAAATCATTTAAGCAGAACCAAAACATATGGTTCTCAACTCAGTGACAAGGTTTGGATCTTGTGCTAAGCCAAGCTGTAGTTTGTTTGGGTTGGCTCAACGTGTACGCTTGTGACCACTGCAAATCTTACCAGCACTGTGTGATCTTGAAGAAAGCCAGTAGGAGTCAGACCTAGGTAGTGTTGGATAGAAGGCCACCAGGAAATCCCTGGACTATAGATTAGTCTGGGAATTTAAAAAATTGAAAGAAGACTTCTGCATTGCTGCCAAAAACCCAACACGGAGTCCAGCTTAACTCATAGGAATTGGCCTTTTTTACCCACTACAGTATGTGGGCTACTGGTCTCCCTCCAGCACTAACCTTCTATTCAAGCCTGCCTTTGCAGTTGTAAAGAAGCCCAGCTTTAAAAAAAAAAAGTTAATAAATACATTTGTAGGTTGCTACATTTTGCAGCTGTAACCAAATTTAGTCAGGAAGATTTGCATGGAATACACATTGCTCTGCCTCAAGCAAGGACGCGATGGGTGTTCAGGAGGACAACATCTAGAGAACAGCCAACCCAATCTTTACTGCAGTGTTCTTCTTTCCCCCTGTGCTATAGGGAGGTCAGAAAAAGATCAGTTCTTGGGCAAATTGGAAGTGTATAAGTAAATATTGAAAGTGGGGATTGGACTCTGGTGCTATGTATTAATTGTGCAAAAGAATGAATTCCCAAAGAGGCTAGAAAAATACCTAATGAAATACAGCTGTCAACAGGTCTGGTTCCAGGCAAGTGCTAAAAGTGATTGATGTAGCTGTTTGTATTTGTCCAGCAGCCTGCCTCTCATATAGGCTGAGCAGCCTTGCTGGCTCCCATAGAGGAAGTGAAAGAAGAGAAAGCTATGGGAGTGTTTGCTGGTTGCTTGGAGAATTAGTTTAATTTCTTACAGAGTTTTTTCAGAGTGGTTCCCGTGATGACCTTTTATTACTCCAAACGTAATAAATCTTTTGGGCTTAATCTTTTGGCGGGTGGGCGCTGTCTTCTGTTGTTAAGTTTTGTCTTGGTTTTAACTGGCTATTGTTTAAGAATTTATATTGAATTTTATTATATACTGTGAATTTTCTGTTTTGGTTGAAGTGTCAGTTTGGAGTAGCGGCTAAGGCGCCAGGCTAGAGACCAGGAGTTCTAGTCCCGGCTTAGGCACGAAGCCAGCTGGGGGACCTTGGGCCAGTCGCTCTCTCTCAGCCCTGGGAAGCAGGCAAGGGCAAACCCCTTCTGAAAAACCTTGCCAAGAAAACTGCAGGGACTGGTCCAGGCAGTTGCCAAGAGTCAACGCTGACTTAAAGACACAAATTTCCCTTTTCCCCCACTATATTTGATCCATCCTAATAAGTTTTGTCAGGCAACACAGAAATGCAGCAAATAATTAATTGACATATTAATTGACAATGAATAAATAGTTCAAAATAAGGTTTCACTCCATTTCTAAATCATCTCTCTTGTTGTTCCAGCATGCTTCCAGGGACCTGAAACATTAAAGTTTCAGGTTAAAAAGGCAGATGGGAATGTGATGCGTGTGTAGAACTAAGAGCAAAGGCAAAATCAAAGGTATTCCATAAATGCTGACAAAGTAGAGTTGGGCATCAAAACGGAACATTGGCATCCCGCCAGCCAAAGTCGTATAATTTTGTTTGAAATAAATGCCATAATTAAATTGTAACTTGGTAGTGTATTCGAGAAAATAGAGAAATGCTGGCGACCCCATAAATGGGAGAATCAGGTTTTGTTGTTTCATTGTGGTTTGGGATCACTTCATAGAACTAGCTACCCTTTTTATTCTCAGAGGGAAAGGGTGGGTAGAGATACTTTCATTGTTGCTTGCAGTCCTTTCTGGAAGTTGAGAGGCTTTCCTCGAATTGTCTGGAGATTGCAGACAATTGAGCAACATCATGTGTTTGCTGTTCCCGCAGTTGTGATGCTGAGTTTGGATCTGAGTCTTTCCAGTGATGTCAGCAAGGAGAATTGCTGTGTAATAATGGGGTTAAAATCTCCTGATACAGACCACATACTGTTCTGTAGCGTATCTTGAAATAGCATATCCTCTTACCCTTTCTAGTAGCAGACTCTGCCTGGTTTATGGAAAACAACAAATCAGTCATTCAGAGCTGTTTCACCTTTCTCTGGGGTTCAAAGAGCGTGAAGCTCCTGAGTCAGTTCCTGTTGGATTTAATTTCCTTTGGAAGGAAGAGAGCATAAGAATTGGGTGGTGGTGTTTGTGATATTATTTCTTTACAGATATACAAGCGGAGCAGAAGTGGAGTCAAAGAGGCACTTCTACTGGGCATGTTTCTGTTACTCTAGATCTGTTCCCCAGACAGAGTTTCTGCACTGTCGGTATCTCTTCAATTTGCTGCTCATTGTAGTTTGGAACAATGTCAAAATCTTCTTTCTTCACAAGCTGGGTGCTAAACAATGGTTTGGTTTAATCTTGGTTTGTTGCATAAGCCACAGTAGCTGGGGTCAGCAGTGTACCAAGCCAAAAACCATAATGGCTGAATTCATACAATATGTTAAACCAAAACCAAACAAAACATATTATGTGAGAACCAGCCATTCATACATACTTATACCTAACTAAGACTGTTTTCTCACTAGTTACTCAAAGCATCTACTGACACCCAGCCATTGCTGGGAGGCTAACCTCATTACTTATATCAGTACAATGATGATTGACTAATACTATAAATCAACTACTCACTCAAATCATTCACTCATGATTTATCTCTATAAATCATGAGTGAGGAGTAGCCTGTTGGTTTGATACCACTTTTCCTAACTCTGTTTATGTCCAAATATCTATTGAAGTATTTGAATTATTTACCACCAGAGGCTAACAGGATAGCTGAGGCTGATGGGAATTGAAGTGTAAAAAGTCTGAGGGTCAGTATCCTAACCATTAACTCCATTCAAGATATCTAACCATCCATCTTCCTAATGAAAGACATGCTCAGTTAATGGCGTCTATATTTTATTATGGTAATCAGCATCAAAATAATGTGGTTTATAGCTAGGGAAGCCCCAATTGCACTTACCTTTTAGTACATTAACCTAAGTTACAATCTCACCTGGAATTTCTTGTGTGAAAGCCTCGTTGATATTAATGGAGACTACATGGATTTGCAGTACAGTGGTTTGCATCCATTCTAGGTCAACCTTCTTCAGCTAGGCATCCTCCAGATATAGTGGAATGCAGTTCTCACTTCAGCATCTGGAAGAGGTCAAGCAGGAAAGGCTTCTTGATTTGCTCTGTCTCTTTGGGTACAGATTTTTGTCTCCCATACTTTCTTTTTGATGCACAAATATTATTGCAATTCTGTGTTAAACTAGAGCTCTAGATCCCTATTCTTGAAATGTGGCCCAGGAGGAGAGAAAGGATGGACGTGAATGTTTTTATACTAAATATTTGGATAAGGGTTCCTAAAAATAGATGGAAAGAAGGATAGATTCTCTGACTGGATAGTCTGAAGAAAAATTCTACTTGAATCTCATGGGATAGCTCAGTGGCAGAACAAGTTGAAAGACACATATACAAACAAATTTGGGGTTGAGATTTACTCCATCTGATGGGGATAAAAAACTGTTTTTTCTATATTTGCCTGTGGATTAAGTGTAGATCCTAATCTTGTCCCAAGAGTATATGATTAAAACAGGGTGACAATTTATCTGTCACTAATAATCTACAGATTGGGTTCACAGATTGTGCTAAACCATGGTTTGCTAGGTCATGGTTTGTTTAACCATGGCTATTGAATCCATCACCACCAGATAAGTTCAAACATTGATTGCACTGACTCATAAAGTATGGCTGACAAACCACAAGTTTAAACCTCACTTTGCACAATATGTTAAGGCAAAGCCACATTAAGAGGTAGCAGAGTAAATGAAACCAGCAGATAGGGGGAGATTTCTAAGCCAGAAATTAGACAAAAATGTATACAGTTCCCGTTATTGTTATTATTGTTAATTAAAAATGGCTGGAGAAATGGAAAAATAGCTGGAGGAAGATAAAAGCTGCCTCACGCATTTCTTCCCAATATCTTGGCTATTCAAGTAGAATGTGGTCTGTTCCCACAGTTTCCCCAGGAAATTGTTACATGTCCTGTGCATAATGGTTGATTTGCCATCGATATTATTGGACCAGGGGAGTATCTGACAGATAGAGCTTCATCCCTTTCATTTCTTATCAAATACCACAGAAATTTGGCAAGATAGCCTCTCATGACAGGAGATGCTGGTTCTCCTGGATAGTTATATTGTATGCACATTTGCACGGAGTCAGGTATTTTAAAGGGGAAGACTGTTGGAACTTCTAAACGTAGAGAGATACCAGGGTATGTGCTCCTTTTTATATGGTGCTTCAGGACTTTTGCTTTGTCTACAAAAAAAGGGTATATTTGGACCATTTTGCCCCCAGAGGTGAGACGGGCCCCCTCACTCCCGGCCTTTCAGGGGGACTTGAAGACCTGGCTCTGCCGTCTGGCCTGGGGTGGGGAGGGAGATCATCAGATATGGGGTTGGCTAGCTCCCTAGAGGCCTGGTGTTGCTTCCATCAGCCTCCTGGATTTTTCCTCTTCCTTTTACTCTGTGTAAATGCGTTTTTTATAAATTTTAACTGTATATTTATTTATTGTTTTAATATGCTGTAAGCCGCCCAGAGTCCCCCGTTGGGGGGAGATGGGCGGGGATAAATTTAATAAATAAATAAATAAATAAATATTTTGAGACGTAGCATCATTAAATAATACATTAGAATCTTCATTTGCTTTCTGGAGTACTATCTCAGATATCACAGTCCACCTGCTACACTTTGTACTTTTGCTTCTTTCACAAGCTGAGCCCCTTTAAAGGCTGCTGCATTATGCACCCAACATTGCAAAAGAAACATTCCACATTATGGAGCTAATATACTTGAAGCTACACTTTATGATGCTTTGCATGTTCCTGCCCCATACTCACTCTCCTACCCCAAATTGAAATATGTTTGAATAATATTCTTAATTTTCCCTGTATTTGGATTATAAAACTTAATAAAATGTATGAGCTTGATAAGATGACATCAGTGTCTGGAGTAACACTATTAAAGTCTTCTACTATTTTTTTAAAAAATTGTTGCAGTGTGATATCTGAGGAGAGTTTTGTCTAATTTCTTCATTCATGATTAGGGTATTAGTGAAACTGAATGGATCTAAAACTTACCAAAAATCTTGAGACCATAGAGTGAAAGAGTTGCGCAATTGGAAAAGTCTGCAAAGATAACCTAGTCCAGTGGTTCTAAACTTTGATCCAATTACCCTTTTTCCTGATCTCAAATAATGTTATTACCCCAACAAAAAAAACCCAGACTCTGTTGTTTTAGACAAGCTCTTGGCAGCAGCAGTCCCAAACTGGATCCTCAACTCACAAACAAGCAATTACAAATTGTTCCATTACCCCAGGATATGCCCAAATTACCCCTGTGGGGGTAATAACCCCCAGTTAAGAACTGCCCATCTACAAGGTTGAGTCCAACCTTCTACAGTGTTCTGATAAATCAACTAAACTATTCTTGAGAGATGGTTGTCCAGTTTCTTCTTGAAAATCTTCAGAGTGGAGAATTTTCAACCTACATTGGTAGACTGTTCCAGCATTGTACAGATCTTACTGTCAGGAAGTTTTTCCTTATTTTTAAATCTAAGTAGTTCCAACTTATACCCAATATTTATGGTCCTAGTTTCTGTGGCAGTGGAAAATAATTTCTGAGTAACTTCTCTATGGCACCCTTTTATGTACTTGAACAGTGATACCATATTTTTCCTCAGTCTTCTTTTCTCCACACTGAACATCCCCAGTTCCTTCAGTCTGTCTGATAGGGCATATCCTCAAATCCCTTTATCACTTTTGTTGCCATCCTCTGAACCTGCTCTAACCTATCACTCTCCGTTTGGAAATGTGGTGCCCAGAATCAAGCACAGTACCACAGGTACGGTTTCACTGGTGCAGAGTAGAGGGGAATAAGGACCTTACATGTGTTTTATAGTGCTTCTAACCACAGCCTAAAATTGCATTAGCTCTTCTTACAACTGTCTCATCCTACTGTCTCATGTTTGGCTTGTTGTTAGTGACCATACCCAGTTCCTTCTCCAAGATACTGCTTCCAAGCCATGACATCCTATATGTGTGGTTTATATTTTTCTTTCCTGCATGTAATACTTTGTGTTGCTCCCTGTTGAAAGACATCTTGCGTCTCTCAGCCTAGTCGACTAACCTGCCCAGATTAGACTGAATCTCCTTCTTTCTTCCTGGGTCTTGGCCAAATCTCCTAGTTTTTGTCATCTGCACATTTGAGAAGCAGTATGAAAACAAGTTAGGAAAGTACAGTATGCACAGCATGGCTTCTGGAATTCTTTCCGACTCTTTTAAAAACAGTGGCTATTGGAAATACATCTGTATTTTCTTCATAATAGTGTAAGACGTGCATCTCTGTACGTGTGTTTTCCTCACATCGCACCTGTTTGTGTGCATTAGGAAGAACAGGACTGGACCATGTGACTTTTGAAATCTTGCCATCTTCTTAACAGCATCTCCATCATGTAACTGGGAAGGAAGGGGCTTAAGAATGGAGCAGTCATCAGCATTCTAGTCCCTGCCCATCTGCTTCTCCCATAGGAATGCATTGGGGGATTTTGGGGGGGGGGATATTTTTCCTCAATCCTCAGCTGGACCCATCCCATTTTCAAACATAGACTTTCTTTTGCTTGCTTCTTCTTCCATACCAAATTTGGTCCCATTCTGTTATGTTTTTGGAGAATTATCCTGCTGATGGGTAGAAAGACACACACAGAGTCTATTTATATCTCTCTTTTCACAACATTCTGTTGGGTTGAAAAGAATACAGACAAGAGAAGCATCTTCCTATGAGCAAAACACTATTTTTGTCCTGGCTTGTGAGTTGGTTAGGAATAAGGTTGGGAAGTGAAGATTCTTACAATAGTGAGGACATTATCTGTAAGATAGTGTCCAAGATATCTGTAAGATAGTGTCTAAGATAAACATTATCACTATACTTACAAACGTGTGGACACTATCTTACAATTATCTTACAAGAATTCTTACAATAGGACACTGTCAAATTCAGATTAGTTGTTTCCCTGATTTGGGGGAAATAACCTTAGCTAAAATCTGAAGCTAGGTAGGTAGGCTGGGGGAATTTACTCATCTCCAGCAATGTCTTTGCAGTGCAGATCTGGCCTCAGTTACGGTTTATATCAACTGCCCCACCTTGCCTTAATGAGGTTCCCACTTACCTTTTCAAAATCAGGCTGAACTCCTGCAGATGTTCCAAGATGGAGGGAGGGCTTTTGCCTGACTTGGAGAATACAACTCTAACGTGGGAAGTTTGCTTTTGGTGTAGAGTATTGTGTCAAAATAGCCATGCAGTTTGGCTTATGGTTTAGTGGAGTAGGTAGCCTTTTCAGCAACTGACAGTTTAACCAACCATTGCTTACCATTGCGCGACATCTCTCTGGGTTTGCTTTCAAAGGTGGATTTTTGCCACAACGTTCCATAGCAGATAGACTAGTAAACACAAGAGTCTTGTGATAGCCCCAGTAGCCAAAGGCCAGGTAATGTAGGGGACTGTCTCTGCCCATACTATAAGATCAGACAGGGAAAGCATGGCACAGGTCCCATTGACTAAATGGTGCCATCTTGTAGAATCCCAGAGATGTGCCTTTTCTGTCACTGCTCCTGCCCTCTGGAATGCCATTCCACCTAAAGTATGTTCGGCCCCAATCCTGCTTCCCTTAAAAGCTTTTAAAACCTGACCTTTGATATGGACTAGCAGCCAAGGCAATTTACGATCCCACTTGACCAATGATGGGTGGCTGAAATTTTCTTCTTCATATATTTCCTCAACATATTGGTATTTCTTATCACCCTTTTAACTCTGTACGCCAATTTGAGTCTTTCTGATTTGGTCACCTTACAAACCTAACAAATTATTATAAAATTGTTATCATTACTAGTTGTTGCGTAGGCTTTGGTGGACTCTCAGATGCACAGCGAACAAGAAGTGTGCAGGGTGTGGCAGCTTACAAATATGGCTTTCTCTTTGGATGTTGCGTGCTGTTTTCAGCTGTGCGCGTTCCTCATTGCAGGCTTAGAGCTAAAAGCCTAGTCTGCAGAGGACCAAAGATCATAAGGTCAGTGTAAACAAGGCAGAAGAGAGACAATACAGCTGGACGGTTTGCTCAGTACGTTGCTCAGATGGGAATAGAGAGCTGAGGAAGTTTACATCAGGAGGGCTGCAGTGTTTGTGGCTTCTCTTTCCAGTCGGACACAAATCCTTTTCCTGTTGTGCGGTGACCAAAGCACAAAGATAAGCAACAGAGAAACAGGTCTTGCTTGCTTGCTTCCTTATTTCCCTGATGCAACTGAAGAACTGAACATCTGTATTTTTACAGCCCAGCAAGTCTGTTTGAGTGAGCAACACTGCATACTCTGACTTCCTGAGTCAACAGAACCGAACCCTTGTTTGTCTTTCCCCTAACTCCAAGTGTATCAGGATTCAAGGCAGATGGCTTCGTACCAGTCAAAGGACACTATGCAGCTGTTCTGCTTTTCCCTTCCTAATTTGTTTTCACTGTTGTAGTAATAAACAATACGAGAGAAGAGAGAGGGAAATACCGCAGGGCTACAATCTAGGGCAGTTCCATTTCATTTGACTGCATTTTAATTATTCTTGGAGAGTATCCTTGCTTCATATACAAACAACTGCATGTCCCCATTTGTTGTCCATCACACTGGCTTGCTAGAAGTTTAGCTAAAATATGATAAGCCTGATTCCCCCACCCTCCACTCTCCAAACTGTGCATGGCTAGTGGGACCTATTAGAGGTTAGCAGATTTTACTATGGGACAACTTGAGGACCTTTTTCTCCAGGAGGTGTGATGCAAGGGTGGGAAATGGGATTGGAGGAAGAATTGGAATAAGAATTGTCATAGCTGTATCCCCTTTTGCTGCTACAGATTTGTTAAATATTCAGTTTATAACTTAGCAGCATTGCTTCTACTGTTTGGACAATTATGTCATGTTCCCTAGGCTGGGAAAGGCAAAAATAGAGAAGGAACCTTGTTTTTCTTATGAGTAGTTGAAGCACAATAGTTGAACTTCAGGAGATCTATCCTGGATTTCTAGAGCTGCAATCTCAGTTTGAATGCTTTTTAGCTTGAGCTGGACTCAGATGCACATAATTTAGGAGATGGATGCATGATGGAAACAAGATGAACAAGTTTTGTTTTGAGGCACTTGCAATCTCTTTGGGATCTAGTTCAGGGTTGGAGCTAGCTTGCTGGAAACCAGCAATGCCACTAATGCTTTCTCCGTGCCAGGTGTAAAAAAGAAGCGTGAGGAATATTGAGCTTAATAGAATATACTGTACATATGTATGGTACTTAACATATTTAAGAAGTCACACCATTTTAAAGGAGACTCGAAACGTATTGGGATTCCATGAATCATCAGATGCACTGTGAAAATGAGAGGAAGCTGAATCAAGAGCAATTAAGAAGAAAGCAAGAGGATGCAACAAGCCTAATTTGCACATGCAGCTGGGAGCGTTGGATAACTCAGAGTTCACTGAGTACTTCTGCCTGAGGTATCTCAGTTCCCTACAAGAAATTGGATATAAAGCTTTTCCTTGCATGCATTTCTGCACTGGCTGGGTAAACCCTTTTTCCTGGATGTCCTTGCCTGCATCTCATCCCCAGCCTGGGAATGAGACATTTTTTTAGTCTTTTTTGCCTATACTGGTATTATAGTAGTATTTCCCCCCTTCTTTTAACACCATCTGAGGACAGCTTCAAAGTTTTGCCTTAGAGAACAGTTCTCAAACTTTGCAGGGCCCCAACCCCCTAAAAGGATAGAACTAATGATTTCACTGGGGATAGGGGTGGGCATGAAATAAAAAGACCTTTTACTTTTAATAATTAAATTTGAATCTGACTATCACCAGGGGTTCTCAAACTTTGGAGGACTGTAACTTCTTGCGGGCTTGCATAGGCAAAATGGGAAATGGAGCCCAGAATGAGTCTTGACAATGTTCCCACTTGGCCCGTGCAAGCTTGATCAGGTTTTAAAATTATTTGTTTATTGTGACTTGCCCCCAGTTGTTGTGTCCCAACCCATAGTTTCAGAACCCCTGCCTTACAGGAAAATCAGGTGACTACCAGCAAATGGGAACAGTGGCACTAGAGGCGGGATAGAAATCAGCAGCATAGCTTTCTGCCAACTCAAGGATGGGTGGAGAGCATTTCCCTTCAGAGAAATGCCGAAAAGATAAAACAAATTGGCTGCAGTTCAGTGTTTGGCATTCAGGGATTCAGTTCATGCCATAAACTAAGCCATAGGCTGATTTGCTTGGAATTAATGTTGTTGAATCCAGCTGTTTGTGGTTTGAAAACTGGTGGCACAGTACATAAGTCCTAACAATATATCTGCAGAATAAATAGACTTGATAAGAGGTTGGCTGACTCAATCATAAGACTCTGGGCCATGAACAACAAGAGAAAAACAAATTTAAGCCCCAATCTCATTAAACAGCCCCAATGACATCAAATGGCTGCCCACAATTACACTATGAGCCAAAGGTTTATTGAAGAAAAAATGATTTTCAGAGTTATTCAGAATACAAGGAGGGTTGAAGCTATGGATACCTTCATGGGTAGCGTGTGCAGGAGATACAACAAAAAAGCCTTGACTTCTAGCCCAGACTCCTTTCACCTTACATGGGATGAAACTCTTAGAAGATCCTCTCTTGATGTTCAGACTAGATTGGCAGAATCATGCTTGACAAGGTTCTTTGTATGGTGTTTTTAATGCTAGAATTCAGGGTAAAGTACAAAAACTAGAAACTGTGATAAAAAAACCTTCTATCCCTCATTTGTTAAGTAGTTCATAGGGTAGAATCTCCTCAAACCGCATTAATCTCTTCTTCCCAAGCTTTTTCCTGCCTGTGCTGAGCTGAAATGTATGAGATAAGCTACCAACAAACCCTTCTCTTATCTCTTGCTGGTTTGTGTTAATCATTCCTCTTGTTATTTTTCCAGCCTTCCTCCAATCCATCATACTTTCCTACAGTATAGGGAAGTTTGGAGGCAAGACTAAAGTTGTCAAGCACAGTTGCCTTGAGTGATTTTTTTTCAAGCAAAGACTCACCACCACTTTCTTCAAAGTAGATAGCAAGCAGCCAAGAGAAACATGGCTCTAACACACAGGAGGCAGAGCAAATCTTATAGAGAACCTTATCCATTTCTTGTGTGTTTGTGTGTGTTTTGGTAAATTGTGAACAATTTTGTTGACCTCAGACAATTGTTATTTGAATTGTTGTGAATTTTATTACTTGGTTTTAATTCGTGTGCCACCTAGAGTCATTGTTATGAGATAGGCAGGTATACAAATCATTTAAATAAATAAACAATCATGGCACCTCCTTGGCATCATAGCTGCTGCCGCCGGACCTAAAACTCAGGAAGACAATTTTCTAGCAGATGACATCCTAATCGCTGCCCAATTGGTTCTCAGTATTATACATCAGGTCTTTGGGTATTGTAGATGCAGCACCAAATTAACTACTCCATTACATTGTGCTTTAAATACTAGATAAGTGTTGGCTTTGAGTAGAAGCAACAGCAATTCAGTAACACAAAATTGCAGGATGAAGGGAATGTAAGAGGAAAGGTATTAAAAAGTGGAGGCCCTACAATAATCTTTCCTTTCCTCAAAGAAGGAGAACCCTAAATGATATTGCTTTGTCTCTTATCTATAATTTTGAGGTTCTTTGCTTTTCTTAATAAGAGGACACTGAGAACTTTTATAATAGAAGTAAAAATGTTGAATGTAAAAGTTTGAAGAGCCAGTCTACTAAATAAAAATTGAGGATCAATTTAATCCAACGTTCTCCTTCCCTTTGTTGAGGGGGAAGGAGGGCAGGGTTTGTCTCTGCTGTTCTATTTCAAGAGGACCTAATGTACTATGGAACTAATGGCCTTTGGTAATAGCTGGTTTCTATAACCTTTTTCTAAAATGCACTTTTGGAACTTAGAGAAAGCTGTGAATAAACTTTAGGATCTTGGCCTTGGCCAAAAATAAGAGGTAAATAACCAAAAACAGCAATGGCAATTGTAGTGTGCAAAGTGTTAGTTTTTACATTCTAAACTAGAGAAGAGCTTCTTGGAGGAAAAGACAGTCTACTCAAAAGGGATTCAAGCATTACAGGCCAGGAAAGCACTCTTCACCAGATAATTGCAAACTTTGGTGTGGAGTTGGGACTCAGTATGCCTTCTGTTGGAAAGACTTTGCTTAAGATGGATTTCTAAATTAGTATTTTTTGAAAAACGTCAATACTTTTCCTTTGCCCATGGCAATTAGTGTATATACATAGAATTACACCCCCCCCAGAAACTGATATTTTAAAATATAAATATATTTCACTTGTTATGAACTATTTTCCCTCTTTTTCTTTGTTTTGTTTTTCCTGTTGCATGTGTGTGCATATGTGTGAGTGTGAGAGAGAGACAGGAGGAGGAATTTGTGTTTGGGGAGAGAAATGTTGGCAAAGGGGCAGTTGGGATTTGTCAGATTAAAAAATAAATGGAGAAGGGATGTGAGTTTGGGTTTATGGCAAAGAGATGACATCTCATATTTTAAAGGATTCTTTGCAAAAAAGGTTCATACCTGTTGGAGATATGATAGGAGCTAGAATTTTCCGGAATAAAAATGTTGAGAATGTAAATTGACAACTGCAATTTAGGACTGACTATGGGAAACATAAAGTGGGTTTTCAATTAAGCCATGGAAAATGTGGGAAGAAAAAGGCTCCAAATTAAACCCAGGGTATAAAGTGGGACAGTTGTCTTAATCGTCAGAGGCAATAATCTGTTATTTATTTATTTGTTAAATTTGTATGCTGCCTGACTCTCGATGATTCTGGGCAGCTCACAAGTAAAAACATTTTAAAAAATACAGTGAGAAACAAAAATAAAAGAATAAAAGATGGCAAAGATGACACGAATGAGACAGGGAGGGAGGGAGGAATGGAGGGGACCCACTCAATCCAATGGGGCCTTCATTCACCCTCACCAAAGGCCTGAGAGAAGAGCCAGGTCAGTTCTGTTGTTATTGTAAATATTCAGTTCATTCTGCTGGATTGCTTACTAGGAAGCTTCAGTGTACCATACCTAACCCTGAGTTCACTATAAAACCTAGCTTGATTGTTCTACCATATTCCTTCCCTCCTGAATCAGAACTGTTAAACTCTGTTTGTGTCTTAGGGTTTCTTAAAAGGTATCCGTGGTGAAATTAGCACCGGTATAAGCATATTCTATGAGCTATGCCGGCAGGGATTAAGTCATTGAATTCCAACACAGTTGGATGGCGCCAGTCGGGGAGTTGATATGAACAAGCATAGATCATCTTTTCTGAAGCTGCTGCTCTACTGATTCATAGACCATGCTTTAAATGATAGGAATTATAGTACAATGCATCTAGAGAGGTAGGAAAGGCTGTTTTTGATTTTGCTTTGGGACTGGTTTTGGACTGGGATTAGTGAAAGAGGCCCCTCAAACAGTAAATGAGATGTTAATCAATACTGTATGCTATGACATCTCCTGTGTGATGGATTGCAATAATGAACGTTGACTTTTACCACTTTAGATGACCAATACCAATACGTCCCTGTGGAGCTATGTCTCCACCATGTCTCCAGAGCGGTTCAATGGCTTGTATGAAGAATTTCCTCATACTCTACGTTGCCTCCTAGGGGAGTGGCTGGAAACTGAGCCATGGTAAGTCTGCAGAAAAAGGTAATTACTGGTGGGCTTAATCATCTCTGGTAATGTATGGTTTTTATCCCATGTTCCTAATGTGCAGGAGTGTATAGCTTGTCCTACTTCCAGATCATTTTATTGATAGTTCATAAATTTGGAATAGTCTCTCCTTGGAAAGAATTGTACTATGGATGTCATCTCTAGATCATCATTACATTCGAGGCTCTGACTCAGAAATCATCTTGGTCAGTCTCTTTTATAAATCCATGGGTAATATGAAGATAATAGAATAAGATGGGTAATATGTCTCCTTCTTCTTCAAACCAGATCTCCAAGAAGATTGGCAATGCTGAATAGGGCTTAAGGGAATGGTGTTGTTACCCTTCTCTTGGTTTGTGTGATAGGTTAGGTTGGGGAGAGTCACAGGCTCAGGCAGGAAATGATTTATTCTGTGAACAGGGTCTTTCTATTATCAAAATGTTTACAAAGTTTTCATTCAAATCCAAGCTTCGAGCTTCTTTTATTACCTCTCTGTCCTGCATAACATTTAAATCTATAGTTTTGTTCTAATGTAGAGTTATAACATTTACACTGTTTCCCATTATCTCTTATTTCCCATTATCCATTGGATCTAGACTTTTTATCTTAGCTCTGTCCTAATACTATCTTAGTTAAATCTTTCCATGATATCTGGGATGTAGAGCATCTCTGAGCCTGGATCCAGAGTCACTTGAGTGCTGAGCTACAGCACTTGGACTGGGACTGGGGCTTGGGTTTGCAGGTGGGTAGAAGAATTGAGGTGTTGGCAAATATCTTTTTCCTGGGCTGTTTCTTCACCCTCCAGCCTCTTTAGAGTATCTTTAGGGAATCCCCTGGTCTAGTTGCTGCCACTACCCTGGGCCTTATCTGCCAGCAGTCCAAGCTTCAGTGTAGCATAGTCAATAGTTGGAGCCTTGGGCCTTCCATCCGGGATACCAGTGCATTGGGCTCACCTCAGTTGGGTTTGTTTGGCCCCTTCTCAGGCTCCTTGTTGGTGCTGCCCACTTCTGACTGCTGTTATCCAAGCTGGACTTGTTGCTGCCCTTTTCACTTGCTCTTCTAGTTTCTGTGCTGTTGTCCTGTCCACCTGTGCTGTGGACTGTTGCTGATGCCTTTCTGCTTTCTACTGCTGCCTACCACCATCATTAAGTTTCTTCTCTTCTCTCTGCTGGTACTGCTCTGCCCATCTCTTTCAGGACTTCAACTTTGATTTTCAGCTTCTTTTCCTTTTCTTATTCCTTGTTCCTACTTCTTTCCTCCAGATCTCTTCTTACTCCCATCCGTTCTTTCAGTGGCCATCTTTTTAAAGGAACAGCTTCTCTATTCTGGCAGAGTGGGAGTTTTAAAAGATAAAGGTAGGAAGAATTGCACAAGGACTTTGCCGCTGTGCATCCATCCTTCCCCAATTTGAACCAGTTGAGTTTAGGAATTTTGAAGAAGTGGATGGTTTGGGTGCAGATGTAGTACCCTGGACTTTATACTTCTTTATTCTATTCTTTCTGTCCCATTTCCCTGCCTGCTCCCAATGTTCTCCCCAGGGAATTCATCAACAAATCAGACTCTTTCTGTACTCTTCTGGCTGGAAGGTTGCTGTCTGCCATGGTGGAGAAGATACAAGATCTCGCCAACAAGAATTGCAATTCTGCTGCTCAGATTCTTCAGTTTGTTGCTAACATTGAGGTATGGAAGGCTGTAACGTGAGTGTGGTATGTCACTGAAGGGATCATCTTCAGTCCTGCCACAATGCACGGATTTTTTTTCTGTGTCATCCATCGTAATGCTGAATTCTGTTGCATTAACTTCCACTCTCGTTTATGGTCCGCAGAAGAGACCGGGTTCTCTTTCTACTGTTGTTTTTAACATGGTAGAAAAGAGGCACTGGACCTTAGCTTAACTAAACTAAACTAAAAATTTCAGGCAGCACTTTCACTAGATTAAGAAGAGAGAGGTCTTCTTGTCTGGGATGAGGCAAATGATTACAAAGATTGCTGATAGTGAGTGCTTTACTGTCTCATACTAAGTTGAGTTTTTTCAACATAGAAAAAAAATAGGCCTTAGGATAGTGGTTCTGATTATTTCATTTACCAGAAAAAAGGGTGAGAATGGGCGTGTTTATTTCCTTGTAAATCTACAACTGCAGCAGAGAATCAACAGCCAAGCATAACATGCAGGCTGCTGCTTGAGAAATTAACATCTGATTCTCAGTCAGCCAGTGCTCAGCTATTGGCCTGTAACTGGGTGCATCAGACTGTGCCCTCAATTTGCATCAAACCACAAATCTCCTCCCCTCCACCAAAAAAAAAAAAATCAGAAAAAGTAAATTGCAAGCTTCCTGTTGGTTTCCCATAGGGGCATATCTCAACTTGATGGTTCTGAATTAACAACTTTTTAGGCAGCCATGCCAGTGGCCATGACTGCACAGAATGCCCCGAGCAAAATACTATTTTGATTCATTCCTGGGTCTGCAGTGGTACTTGCTTTTGCAGACAGAAGTTTCCTGTTTGTACAGAATCTTGAAAGTACACCAGAAGGAAGCCAGGACCACATGCAGAAATTATCCAACAATGATGATTGATTGCTAGGGGGCTCTTTGAGTTCAAGAATGGAATCTAACCTACTTCTGGTAATGTTCAATGACTGTCTTGGCCTGGTCTTCCTTCAGCAGTCTTAGGGTAGGGCTTTTTAAGAAAGGGAAGTATCTAGATCCTAACGCCCAGGTAAATTTCAGAACTGCCAGGCCTCAACTGAAGTTGCAATGCAAGAAACATGAGTACGTAAACCTGGTATGTATATGTGGTAGAGTCTTGGAATGACTGGATGGATTGTACCAGAATGGCTGGAGGATCCCAGTTCTGAATGTTCCATAACAACTCAAAATATGGAATGTTACCTAGGAGTAATAAACCATGGTGCCTCCATCCCTTTTGTAAGCAAATAAAATCTGCATTGGCCTAAGAATAGTCCTCTCTGCACAATTTGTTTATGATCTAGACTCACTTGAGTGGTATAGGGAGGTGCTTTACCTCCTAGAATCTGAAAGTGATGTGTTAGCCTATTTGGCAATTCTAGGGGATCTTGTTATGAGAAAAACAACATAGTGGATTTTCCCAGAAGTAGATAGATGGATGACAAGTATTAATGGATGCCATCTTCCTAATAATTATAGAGCAGATATCAGAAAGATCCACTGCAGCTGGCGACTGTTATAAAAAGGATCTTAGAAGCAGAGCAAACAGCAGTTCAACAGCAGGTAAGAGATTTTCCACATCTGTTCTCTGAGACCTAAACAACTGCCCTGACTCTTAAATCCCATCTGCTGGATATTGGCTAAAAATGGAAGCAGTGCAGCTGTTTATTGCTAAGGAGCCCCCACAACTTCCAGCGGTTGCAAGACCCATTCCAGACCTTGATATCCCCAGGTTGCTCATGCCCTCCATGATATGACCTCCGCCAAATACTACTACTGTCTTACCTTTGTTTGTAATATCAGCATGAGAGATACAAGCTATGCTAAGAATGTGCTGGCTGGGTTCTTCCCCTCCCTGCTATCCTTTGCCTGCTGACCTGGGACATTCCGCTGTGTATAGGATCTCTGGCCTGATGTCTCCTTCTGACCTTTATTACCAGAAAGAAATAGTTCTGTCCTGAATGGAACTTAGCAGGGAGAATCATGTCTCATTTCTCCATCTTGCAGCATCAACACATTCCCCTTGTAATTGAACGTCAACGGGAAGAACTGAAGTTTAGATTCAGCCTACAGAAGCTGCAATACAGACTTCAGGAGATTCGGAATCTCCAGGAAAGCTTACAGCAGATGAAGGGCAACACCAGAGGTGAGAACAAACAAAAAGAGCATTTAAGATGTCTGGGCACTGAAAACATTGAAAATAATGTACAAAAAGAGACGTCCCTTCCAGTCTTATTTGCTTGATGCACCTACTGCAAAGAATCTTGGCAGCAGAACTGTCCATATTTGATGCTAGCCAAATATGGACAGCCTAGGTATGAACCACTTTAGTGGATCAAACTCCTGTCATATTTTATTGTGACCAGTATAACCACAGATATTGAAAAACGAGACACTTTTAATTATTACATATGCAGGCAGAACGGGGGTAGAGTATCCTCGCTATTAATAAGCAATTTGAGTTTTCAGAGTTGACCTAGTGAAGAAAATATCAATGTAAGCTGCATAAATATCCCTCCTTAAAAGAAATATTTTTAAAATTGAAAGGTATTCTTTCTTATGCACACAAGTATGCACATACACTTTTTTTTTCCATAGCAGAGCACTGATTGGCTCTGTCCAAATTACATTTTAGAAGCAAAGAGCTTCTGGGCAAATCAGCAAGGCTGGGAAGGAGAGATGTGCTGCTGCAGAAATGGCCATATCCTCTACCTCTTCAATCCACGAGTGGAGGAAAACACAACTGAGAAAATTCAGAAGTGGCAAATCCATGTCCTGGCTTCAAAGAGACACTGCAGATATGCACTGAGTGGTGACTGGTGGTGGTGACATCCCTCAGACATGGAGAGGCCAGGTTGATGGGAACATGCCTTTAGGATAGCTCCCTGCACCATCACCTGTACACTGACATGACAACATCCGTTGAGTTACTTGGTGTGCGTGAGGCTGGGTTTTTTAGTCTCCTAATTCCTGTTTGCAATGACTGTTCCAGAACACTGGAGCATAGTGAGAAGGGAAGAGGCATCACATATAACACAGTAACCCTCACATAGCTCCTAGATGTCTAATCTTCTGGGACAAGAGTTGAAGACTTAGCGAACGAGGAAAAGACTTTGGCAAGCAGGAAAAGAAGTCAGAAGAGATAACAAGGGATGTTACAGTGACACCCTGATGGCAGCAATGTAGTCACTTTGCTTACTGTATAGGACATGGAATTAGGAATGGGGGATGTGCCTTTGAGCCCTATCTCTGGTCCAGAACAGTGCCACTGGAGCTGCTGTGGACCTTCCATGTTATTCCCATGTTTCAGTATAGCACAGGACTCTTCACTAGGTCCCTATCTGAGCCAGAACTCAGTTTAAAATCCTGGTGCTTTCCAAGATCTGATTCCTCTTATTTCTTCCCATAATCCTGTTTCTTTTTTATGCTCCTCTAAACAGGGCCTTTTTTTTCAATCCCTTCATCCAGGGTTGCTGTTTCCAAGTTCTGGGGCTTTAGGGGTCTAGACTTGTGACCCTGAAATAGCTCCCTTCCTCTCTATAGAAATGTTATGGCTTTTTCAAAGGGATTTAAAGGCCTTTTTATTTGATTAATGGGTGAGTGTAGGGTATGGTTATTCCACCTTGTTCTTATTAACCTGTCAGTTTTACATTAACATCTGCTTCAAATTATGAATGTAAATACACTCCTAAGCCAGCTAATGTTTGGATTGATTTGTAATTACTGTGGTTTTTTTTCATTTTTTGTTTTCTTACCATACCTTGGTAAAGGCATGTCATTAATAATGGTAAACTGTTATTATTATTAAGCAAACAGAAGGGGCAGGTGCCTTCCCATTTTCTCCCGGCTTGTCCAGAGACAAATAAATGAAGCACTTCCCTACCCATTCAATAGCAGGCAGAAGATAACAAGCATCAATATATTAGTACAGATCTGATCCATTTTATTATCAGCATTTACAAAAGCAATCAACCCATGCAGAGATCTGGACATGAAGGGCCAAATGTGACTTGGTGTACCTGGGCATGTGCATAGCATTTGTCAGGAACACATTATGCTAAGCAAGCCTTTTCCCAGGATTGCACATCAACTCCAGGCAACAGCCTTGCAAGTCCAGAAAAAGATACAGCTATTTTAAAGGGTTCTCTGAATTGCATTTTGTCATTTGACCTAGATCACTGCATACCCTTAAAAGGCAACATTCCAATCAGTCTTACTTTTTTAAATGATTATTTTAAAACATCCATTGGGATAAAAATGTGTGCGGATATTCCTCGTTTAGCGACCAGGGTTGGGACCAGCAACTTGGTCGTTATGGTAGTGGTCATTAAGTGAAACTGCAACTGTGCTTAAGAACTTACTTCAGCTTTCCTTTGCTTTACAGACTGTGAAGGTTGTAAATATGAGGATTGGTCGTAATGTTATTTTTTTCATCACCTTCGTAACTGTGAATGGTTGCTAAATGAGGCAGTTGCTAAACGAGGACTACTTGTATCTCTCTGTCATTTGCTATTTTTATAATACGTGTTCACATTTCCCTAAAATATATGGGTTTTTTTTTAGCATAAATGTCATTGTTTCTCTTTTTAATGTAAATGACAGTGATGGAAATATTTTAAAGATAATTTACTGAAATAAACTATTGTTTTTAATTTAACTACCTCTAAAATATAAAGTTTTAAACCTTGTAACCCATTCAAAAATATACTTTGGGGGATATACAATTTTCAAGGGTTATTTTATGATGATTTTTATCTTGAAAATATAGACACGAGTCAATTTCATTTAATCAGATCATAACTCCTTCCACTAGCAAAATGGTGGGATAGTCTATATTAAAGTTTATCAGAGGAGACTGGTCACAGAGGAAATCCACTGAGTATTGTTTTTCTACTTATTCAGTTCTATAAATGGGGAATTTTGTAACCAACTCTCAATAAATGAAAGAGAAAATGATGACCTAAAATGGGTACAATAACTAACTTGTACATGAAGGCATCCTATAGTTGTTAACCCTGCATTTGTGATCCTCAGCTCCTCTGCAGCAAAACTCACAGGACTGTCAATTTCCAATGCAAGAGAACCTGCAAGCAAGTGTAAGTCACCAACATTACAAAGGGTTAATTTATTCTGGAGTCTTGAGTTTATTTGCTGTCTTATTTTTTAAATTATTTTTTTCTGTCTTCTTTTTCTGCCATCCAAGTTCTGAGTCCTCAAGGAAACTTCCATATCTAATTCTAAACAGTCTAAAACAGTGTTTCTCAACCTTGGCATCTTGAAAATGTGTGGACTTCAACTCCCAGAATTCCCCAGCCAGCATGGGGAATTTCCAAATACCATCCTAGATCAAAGAAGATAGCAAGTTGAGTTGGCACTTTCAATAGCATCTCCAATTACTGAACAATCCATAGAAGACCAACTTGGTTATCTTTTGATGCCAGGTAACATTCCCTAAAGGCTTTTAAACCTCTGTATATTTAGACCATGTTGCCCTTAAGAAAGATTTTTTTTTCTTTGTGATATCTTCTTGGGAAGCCTGTTTTAGTCTTTCTACTGTTAATAATTCTTGCTTTGTTTTATTACACTTTTTGAGGCACTAGTTGTTGTCTTTTTACCTGGTTACCCTGAGAGCTATTAGTTCTAGAGCAAGTAAAACCTCCTAGAAATAAAAGGAATCAAAACGAATGCAAAATGAAGGGCACTCACTAGACTTATGCCAAAGGAAGTAATTAATTGCACAGTTAGTGTGTTTTTCTTAAATATGGAACTTGGAGTGTATTGGACCAGTTATTATTACCAAGGAAGGTAGAGTACTGCATACATACAGTCTCAATTCCTTGCTAGCCTGTCACAGGAGAAATAAAACAGAACACGAGGACGACATCCTCATTAGGGAAAATTGAGAAGATCTTCTGCTAACATAAGAGGTTATAGATGCCTTCTTTCAAAAGAGGAACAGAAGACAATTTTCCATTCCAGGAAATGTCTGCAGAAATATAGCTTTCCTCGAACTCTCTTCCCCTATTGATACGTCAACAGCTTCTAATAAATGTTTTATTGCCAGTGAAGACTAGAACCCCACAAAAATTAATGCCAGCCTCACTGAGGGCCTTCTCTAGGATAGGTCCCCATATTGGAACATTCTTTTGAATCATATTAGCTTAGTGCTCTCATAATCAAAGAGCAAGCCTAGGTTAAAAGTCTACCCAGTTTGTTTGAGTTTTTAATGACAATTGCTCTTCTTATTTGTTATCTTATTAGGCAGCTGCTATTTTTAGTCATTTTTACTAGAAGGCTCGCTTAAGTGGTTTAATTGTTCTTTTAGACCAGTGTTTCTCAACCTTGGTAACCAGTGGGGTTCTAGTCTTCACTGGCAATAAAACATTTATTAGAAGCTGTTGACGTATCAATAGGGGAAGAGAGTTCGAGGAAAGCTATATTTCTGCAGACATTTCCTGGAATGGAAAATTGTCTTCTGTTCCTCTTTTGAAAGAAGGCATCTATAACCTCTTATGTTAGCAGAAGATCTTCTCAATTTTCCCTAATGAGGATGTCGTCCTCGTGTTCTGTTTTATTTCTCCTGTGACAGGCTAGCAAGGAATTGAGACTGTATGTATGCAGTACTCTACCTTCCTTGGTAATAATAACTGGTCCAATACACTCCAAGTTCCATATTTAAGAAAAACACACTAACTGTGCAATTAATTACTTCCTTTGGCATAAGTCTAGTGAGTGCCCTTCATTTTGCATTCGTTTTGATTCCTTTTATTTCTAGGAGGTTTTACTTGCTCTAGAACTAATAGCTCTCAGGGTAACCAGGTAAAAAGACAACAACTAGTGCCTCAAAAAGTGTAATAAAACAAAGCAAGAATTATTAACAGTAGAAAGACTAAAACAGGCTTCCCAAGAAGATATCACAAAGAAAAAAAAATCTTTCTTAAGGGCAACATGGTCTAAATATACAGAGGTTTAAAAGCCTTTAGGGAATGTTACCTGGCATCAAAAGATAACCAAGTTGGTCTTCTATGGATTGTTCAGTAATTGGAGATGCTATTGAAAGTGCCAACTCAACTTGCTATCTTCTTTGATCTAGGATGGTATTTGGAAAGGCATCCAAAGCAGATTTTGCTTCTTGCTGCAGAAACGCTGTCTTTCTGCAGCTCCCTTAAACTCCAAATTGCTTAAGGAGCATTGAGAAGGTCACAATTCTCATCACTGTAGGAGGAATTCCACTTCATTTCTGAGAGCCACATCATTTCTCCCATTTGAATAAAGCTCCAGAAAAGTGATGTACATCCTGATTATTAATCCATTTTTAAATACCAACAGAGGTTGTCAAAACTGGGCCATGTAATGCTTGGGACAAGGAATGTATATCCTTTAAAGAAAAAGAAAATTCAGCTTTGCTCTGTCAAGTTTTAAAAGATACAAGCGCTCCTGTAGATTAGAGCAGAAGCAATCCCATGGAAAATGAATCAAACAGGTTGGCAAGGATAAAAACATTTGATATACAAAAAATGATACCAAAATTGTATTGGTATTGTAACGGGTCACAAAAGCAGTCCAGTGATTACCTACGATTCTCTTGCAGCTGTCTAACTATTCAACCAAAGCAAGAAGGATAAAGAGATCCTCTATGGCAGGGTTCCTCAACCTTGGCAACTTTAAGATGGGTGGACTTAAGGTTGGCTGGGGAATTCTGGGAGTTGAAGTCCACCCGTCTTAAAGTTGCCAAGGTTGAGGAACCCTGCTCTGTGGGGCAGAATTGCATATAATCAGAAATACTAAACAGTGGCCTGAAATATTGTGAATGAAATTGTCCTGCAACAGAAGTGCAATCCAGAGTGCAAAAAAATGTCCCTCTCCAAAAGCACTTTTGTTTGGTAACTCAGAGCATAAACCAAGCCAGGTAAAGCCTTAAAGAAGCCTGTGACTGCCCCTGATTTGTAATGGCAGTGTTGCTTGTATCTTTTGAGTTCAGCTTCATCAGCTCCTCCTCCCAAGCAACCGGGCTAAAACCTACATTTTCTAAATCAAGAATGAGCAATGTTTAGACGTCAGCCATAATCCCACTTGGGAAAGTCAGTTTGTCAAAGGATATATGCTTTTTACAGTAGATAAAGCCAAAGTCAAGAGGGGATGGGAATGTCCTTTGTCCTTTATTCCTGATTTTTCCCCTCTCTCCCTGTCTCTTTTCCCCCCTCCCTCATGTATTTATTCATTCTCTCTCTTGCACACCCACATACCCACCCATTCATTTTCTTCCATTCAGTTCCACTCCCCATCAACCCATTGATTTCAGCCCCACTAAGAAGTAATGAGGAAATAGTAATTTGGGCTACATGAAGATTCCTGGGGCTGGGCAAGTAAACATCCTACCTGTACACTGCTAACAACATCCTGTTAGTATTTTTTCCATGCCTAGTTGAATGTTGAGCAAGGGAAAAATGTCTGGGGTGCCCCAGACCCTTCAGTGTAAAAAGTTGCTCTTCCAAGCTCTAAATGAAAGTTGACATGTTGGGTCAGATCCTACATGTGGGTTGTCTATGACTCTTCCTAGCAGTCACACAACATACATGCCCTTACAGAGTTCTCCACTGCATATCTGACTGATACTAGACAATGCATGTCATTTTCTTCATCTTTATTTATTTATCCAATTTATATAGCCACCCACCTCACAAGTGACTCTGATTTACCCATGTATTGCTTCTCTTAGTCTCTTCAAAGCCTTCAAAGACTGTTCATGAAGATAGACAGTGAGTTAGAAGAGGCCAAGAAGAATGTCCTGGTGAGACTTCTGATTTGGAAGAGACAGCAGCAATGGGCTGGGAATGGAAGTCCATTTGACGAGGACTTGTCCCCACTGCAGATGAGGTGAGTTTTGCAGAAAGAATACATTGCATTTTCTCAGATATGATACTGTATGTGATCATTCTGAGGTTTAGCAGCCCAACTTTTTGAAACTGCTTAAAAAAGTAGCTGAATGCAAAATTGGCATGACACTGTCTCTCATGGGTCCACTTTGTCTGATAGATGTCTGTGGTTAATACAGGTAGTCCTCGCCTAACGACCACAATTGGGACCAACATCTCAATTGTTGAGTGAAGCAGTCGTTAAGTGAGATGCCCATGTGACTGCTTCACTCAACAACCAAAATCCAGGCACTCCTGGTTGTGATCGTTAAGCGATCTCCTGGGTCATTAAGTGGATGGAGCGAAAGAGCTGCCTGCCGTGCAGAGCTGAAATCCTCCCGGCAGGCAGCCCTTTCTCTCTCAAAGTTCCTAAAGCCTGCCAAAGAGTTTGCCCTCTCCTCCATGGATGGAGGGGAAATCCTTTGTGGTACTGGAGGAACGGAACTCAAATCTTCAGGATCCGATTTCCGTTCCTGCACGCCGCCAAGAGATTTCCCTCCATCCCCTCTGCTTTCAAACTTCCCTGCACTGACTTTCTGGGGAAGCTGGTAGAGAAGATTGCAAATGGGGTTCACATGATCACAAGGAGCTTGGCAACCAATTGTGAATGCGAGCTGGTTGCCAAGCAGCCAAAATGTGGCCATGTGACTGTGGGGGGTGTGTGGCGCAACGTTTTACGACAGCCGGAAGTGCTTTACAGGCCATAAAGCACCTTTCTGAGGCCCTCGTAACTTCAAACCATCGTTAAACAAACAGTCATTAAGCAAGGACTATCTGTATTACTGTATCTAGAGGAGCCTAGTGGTGTTGGTAGAAGTGTAAATCTCTACGTTTGCTTGTCAGATCTTACATATATGATGGTGTATGAGTCCTATGTATCAAGCAAAAGAAAATTTCTAATCTCTGTACTCAGCTAATCCAATTTCTCTGATAAAAAAAGCTAACCTCTGCAGCTTATGCTGATAATGCAAACTGAATAGATTTGCATGTGTCCTCTCATAGTGACTGTCTGGACTAGACCCTGCAGTTTTCTTGGCAAGGTTTTTCGGAAGTGGTTTGCCCTTGCCTCTTTCCTAGGGCTGAGAGAGAGGGACTGGCCCAAGGTCACCCAGCTGA